>NW_027040756.1:0-1200000 GCF_037179485.1 Ochlerotatus camptorhynchus | reverse complement strand
TACGCCGCAGTCTGGAAAGGATTCCCATCAGCCGAGAGGGGTCGGCGTTATTGACTTACCGTTACCGTGTGAGCCGGGGTCGGGTAACTCCGTTCCGTTGTCTATCCGTCTATATCTTTATTCAGGTAATACCTGAAGGGTAAGAGGAAGGGGGGGGGGGTATGATATATTGCCACTCCGGATATCCGTAATAATGCTCCATCCATCATGTACTTATTCTGCTGGTTTTATGAAATAGTATGGATGTAGGTCAGCTTTTGAGAAGAAGGCTTCTGACTGCTCGGGTCGCCCTTTCTTGGCATCCAACATGAAGGGCATTATTGAATAGCTTCCAAATGAGATTGTTTGCCTCCCTTCTTGGGAAATTAGCTTTGAGGGATGTTAAATGCTTCGATTTCAGGTATCGATATTGCCTCGGTGATTGATAAATGTCAGCAGCTGCTAAAATCATTATCTCTCAGTCGACCCTTCCGGCATGTATTTGTCAAACCGTAGACCACGCAAACTTTCCAGAGAGGTCGTATTTCATTCAACCGGTTCAGATATTTTGCTCCCACTTTGACTGGGTCAGTCGCGAGCAGATGCGAGCTTAATGATAAATAATGAATTTAGAAAATTGTCGCACAGCAAACTGGAGCTTGACATGCAGACCGACCGACCGACGACGACAGATGCCATCAGGTTCATAGCCCGTGGTATTTCTGATTTACGCCGACTAGCAGCGGGGTGGTCGTTTTTTGTCGTCACCATTATGAGCAGACAGCAACCGAAAACGATAAAATCAAGCTGCTGACCGGTTGAACTGCTGATGCTGCCTACTCGTTGTTCCTTTATGAGCAAATTAAGATCCGTTCAGCTCTGTTCGTTCGGGTACCGAGGTGTCTTTTTTATTGATGTGACCCATGCATAGCATTAAACGCGCCGTAGTAGGGTGGCTCAAAATATCGATTATGCTCCACCAAGCTCAATCAGATCCTGAGCATTCATCCAAAATTTGAGCTCGTTTGGATGCAAACTCATACTGCACTGGTCCTTTAAATTTTATATGGGAATAACTATGCGAAAAGTGAACTTTTTGTTCGCATAGTTCTAGCCCTTCGCTGTAATGATCTGCGGAAAAGTTTGCCATCAGTACTATTGTGAAATTTGCCCAGCTACCACATTTTAATTGTTCACCAGTTTGCATCCAAATAAGCTCAAATTTTGAGAGCATTGTCAGGACCTGGTTTGAAATCGATTGGGCTTGGAAGAGTGAAATCGATAATTTGAACCACCCTCATAGCCACACATACTATCTGTTAATGAAGGTGTAGCACTCAAAAATCCGGTGTTTAGCTCTAATTTAGATAACGAGAGATTAAGCCGCTAGATAGATGAAACGAAAGGAATTCGGAGAGACGGAAAAGGTAGGTTGTTTTAATTAGAGGGAAGCCTTTGCCATTGGTTGTAGATTTAAGAGGATAATCTGTTGTTAGGTTTAAATAATTATAGCCTTCAGAGGGATTGAAAACATTCAAACGAACGTCGCACAAAGAAGCTGCTTTGAGTCTTGTCATGGTTCGCCAAGTCTGTCCTATAAAGATTTTAATTGTTTTGCATCAAGTGAATGAAGCGATGCGATTTGGTAGAATTATGATAGCTTACAAAATTTGACCACATTTAAATGTATTCCAGCATCTCCGAAGCCAGTTCTATGAAAGCCATATAGCTCTAGGATTGTTATTTTGAGTACCATTGGTCATATTTTGTCGAGTAGATATGATTTGAAATTTTGGTTTATATGGTTATGTAAGACAATAAATTTACCCAAGTGGAAGCATAGTCTGGAACAGTGATGGAGAAAACCAAAAAATTCCAATATCAGGAGCGACCGAAAATCACACAAATAGAAAATCACGGTTGATTTTATCTTAGCTGATCTTGAGAGTAGCAAAATAACACAGCACAAAATCAAGGCTGATTTTAACCTTAGCTGATTTTGAGGTAACAAAAAAAAAAACAAACGGAAAATCAATAGCTTGGTATTACAGTCAAAGTAAAAACTGACATCCACAGCCATTTTGGAATCCAAGATGGCGGACCAAAATCAAATATGGCGGCCCCCGGACAGGGAATATTCTTCTAAACCCATTCAATATGGGTATCTATGGAATGGGCTCGATAAGGGGAAGTGGAAAATTGACATCCGCTGCCATTTTGGAATCCAAGATGGCGGATTAAAATCTAATATGGCGGCCTCCGGACAGGGAATATTCTTCTAAACCCATGCAATATGGGTATCTACGGAATGGGCTCGATGAGGGGAAGTGGAAAATTGACATCCGCCGCCATTTTGGAATCCAATATGGTGGACCAAAATCCAATATGTCGACTTTTGGACAAGAAATATGTATCAAAACCCATGCAAGATTCCTATCGTACGGGTATTAGGGACCGTACAATAGGAACCGGCATTAACGAGTACACGTAGCATATGGAATTAGAACTAATTGGGGACAAACACTTATTGTAGGGTAATTTGAAACGATAAATTCCTGGTGTCTTCTGAAAAGTTATTAACAAGATGGATGAACTTTTTTTTGGGACAATTTTGCATCCGGAAAGTCAGAAGTCTGGTCTTCCGTAAGACCCGGAACATCCGTAAAACTGGTCAATTCATGAAACTGATCCTAGACCTCCGTGAATTTTTCGAAAGCACTCATAGACGTTTTATCAGAATGAATTCGGAGTTTTGACCCTAATATGGACGCTTTAGACCACGGAATGGTCTACTAAAAGATCTGAAACATCCGTAAAAGTGGTAAATTCATGAAACTGATCCTGTAGCTCCGTGGTTTTTGCACAAAAAACTCTTGGACGTCTTATCAGAATGAATTCGAAATTGAGACCGGAATGAGAACCCTGAGGACCACGAGATGGTTCACCGAAAGATCCGGAACATCCGTAAAAGTGGTCAATTCATGAAACTGATCCTAAGGCTCCGTGTTTTTTTTTCAAAACCACTCATAAACGTCATACAGGAATAATTCAGAGTTGTGATTGGAATATGAACCCCTTAGACCACGGGATGGTTTACCGGTAGATCCAGAATATCCTTAAAAGTGGTCAATTCATGAAACTGATACTAGAGCTGTATGTTTTATTTTTCAAAACCACTCATTAACGTTTTATCAGAATGAATTCGGATTTGTGATCGGAATATGGAACCTGGAAACCACGGAATGGTTCACTGGTAAATCCGAAACATCCGTAAAAGTGATCAGTTCATGAAACTGATCCTACAGCACCTCGTTTTTTTTTTCGAAGCCACTCATAAACCTCTTATCAGAATGAATCCGAGGTTGTGATCGGAATAAGAACGCTGTGGACTACGGGATGGTCCTCTAGAGGATTCGGAACGTCCGTAAAAGTGGTCACTTCATTAAACTGATTCTCGTTGTCAACGTTTTTTTTTTAAACCACTTAAAAATACCTTATTAGAATGGATTCGGGGTTGTGACCTGAATATGGACACTGGGGACTACGGGATGGTCCACTAGAAGATCCGGAACATCCATTAAAGTGATCAATGCATGACACTGATCCTAAAGCTTTGCGTATTTTTCGAAACCACTCATAGACGTCTTATCAGAATTAATTACGAGAAAATCGATTCAATCAAACGTTCTCTTCGTCAAGTTGCTAATGTTTCGGTTTGAGAACACTTAATTTTACATTAAATAATTGTTTACGTTTCATAACTTACGTCGAATATGGATTACGTCTCGCGTAAAAATAATAATCTCTAAGTGTATGTCATCAAACAGAATATTACCATTGGAATTGCTGTGCGCATTGCTCCATGAGCGGAGTTTCCCATTAAAATTACCAATAATTAATGAGAATTTAGACCTATGACGGGTAAGTTTCTGAAGGTCACCATTGAAAAAATTCTTTTGTTGGCCTACGCATTGAAATGGACACCACACATGGCAGATGCTGCTCCACTTGGTCTAACCATCTTGTTCGCTGTGCTCCTCTTCGTCTTGTATCAGCCGGATTCGAGGCAAACACCATTTTTGTGGGATTGTTGTTCGGCATTCTTTAAACGTGTCATGCCCATCGTACCCGTCCAGCTTTCGCAACATTCTGGATACAGGGTTCGCCATAGAATTGCGCCAGCTCGTGGTTCATCATTCGCCTCCATACACCGTTCTCACATACCCCACCAAAGATGGTCCTAAGCACTCGTCGTTCGAAAACACCCAGTGCTTGCAGGTCCTCTTCGAGCATCGTCCACGTCTCGTGCCCGTAGAGAACTACCGGTCTTATCAGCGTCTTGTACATGGTACATTTAGTACGGAGGTGAAGTTTACCCGACCTCAGGGTCTTGTGGAGTCCGTAGTAAGCACGACTTCCGGCAAAAATACGTCGACGAATTTCTCTGCTGCAGTTGTTATCCGATGTCACCAATGATCCGAGGTACACAAAACCATCCACCACCCACCCTATCCCCCTCGGTTCCTCCAGCTAACAGATACTTTGTCTTCGCCGTATTCGCCTTTAATCCAACCTTCTCTGCTTCACGTTTCAGCCTGGTGTACTGCTCCGCCACGGCCCCAAACGTTCTTCCGACAATGTCCACGTCGCCAGCAAAGCAGAAGGAATGGTTGGACTTATTGAAGATCGTGCCCCGCATGTTAAAGCTCGCACGTTTCATAACACCTTCTAGCGCAATGTTGAACAGGAGGCAGGACAGACCATCACCTTGTCGAAGAACTTTGCGAGTTTCAAACGAGTCCCTTAACGCACCCGATATCTTCACGCAGCACTGTACACTACTCGGAAAAAAATCCGTTCCCGAAAACGGGAACGGACCGTGAACTAAAAATCACGGCCAGCTATACAGAACAAAATTTTCTCAAATATACACCGTGAACTATGGTTCACGGCTGTGGTTCACGAATATGGGAACTCTTTTTTTCCCGTGTAGCCATGGTAGCCCTGATCAGTCTGGTCAGCTTCCCGGGAAAACCGTTCTCATCCATAAGCTTTTCACGGTCAATAGTATCATAAGTGGCCTTGAAATCTTGGAGGATCTGCCGAAACGTAACGATTTGGTTCGTTGTCGATCGCCCGTCCACAAAACCGGCTTGACAATTTCCCACAAATCTGCTTGCTAGCGGCGATATACGGCGAAATATGATCTGGGAAAGCACTTTGTAGGCCGCGTTAAAAATAGTGATCGCTCGATAGTTCTCACAGTATAGTTTGTCGCATTTTTTTATTTACTCCCTCCTTCCACTCCTCCGGTAGCTGTTCTGTATCCCAGATCCTGACTATCAGTCGGTGCAGACAAGTGCCCAACATATGCGGACTCATTTTGATAAGTTCTGCTCCAATACTATCTTTTCCAGCTGTTTTGTTGTTCTTAAGCTGTTAGATAGCATCCTTAACTTCACCTATCGTGGGAGCTGTCATGTTCCCCTCATCCGCTGTATCGACGAAGCCATTCCTCCTGCCGCCTTGGTCATCCGCCTCTGCGTCGTTCAGATGTTCATCGTAGTGCTGCTTCCACCTTTCAATCACCTCGCGTTCGTCCGTTAAGATACCCCCTTCATTATCCCGACACATTTCGGATCGCGACACAAAGCCTTGGCGGGATGCGTTGAGTTTCTTGTAGAACTCGCGTGTTTCTTGAGAACGATACAGCTGCTGCATTTCTTCGCACTCCAGCTCTTCCAGGCTTCTTATCCCGGAAAAGATGGGTTTGCTGTCTTCGCTTCTGTTTATATCGCTCCACATTATGACGGGTTCCTTGCTGCTGCATCGCCGCCCGCGCTGCGTTCTTCTCGTCCAAAACCGTCTGACACTCTTCATCGAACCACTCGTTCCGTCGATTCCGCTCCACAAACCCAACGGCACCTTCAGCAGCGCTGTTAATGGCTGCTTTCACGTTGTTCCAGCAGTCCTCAAGAGGGGCTTCGTTGAGTTCTCCCTCATCCGGCAACGCTGCGTCGAGGCATTGCACGTACTCAGTTGCGACTTCGGGCAGCTTCAGTCGCTCCAGATTGTACCGTGGTGGACGTCGGTACCGAATGTTGTTGGCAATGGAAAGTTTTTGGCGCACTTTGACCATTAGAAGGTAGTTGTCTGAATCGATATGTGCGCCGCGATAGGTCCTGACGTCGATAATGTCCGATAAGTGCCTTCCGTCGATCAAAACGTGGTCGATTTGCGATTGTCTGCTGCGGTGATCTCCAGGTGTACCGATATGGGAGGCTATGCTGGAAGTAGGTACTACGTATAGCCATGTTCTTAGAGGTGGCGAAATTGATGAGTCTAAGGCCTCTAGCGTTCGTTAGCTGATGAGCGCTGAACTTTCCTATAACTGGTCTGAATTCCTCCTCCTGGCCGACCTGAGGGTTAAGAACTCCGATAACTATTTTGACATCATGGCTTGGGTAGCTGTCGTATTCGCGTTCCAACTGTGCGTAAAAGGCGTCTTTATCGTCATCGTCTCTTGCTAAGTGAGGGCTGTGCACGTTGGTTATGCTGACATTTAAGAAACGGCCTTTGAGCCTCAACTTGCACATTCTGCTATCGATTGACCACCACCCAATTACGCGCTTCTGCATTTCGTCCTTCACGATGAAAGCTGTACCCAGCTCATGTGTATGGCCGCAGCTCTGGTAGATGGTATAACCATCCCTATACGTATGTACCGACAATCCCTTGCAGCAAACCTCCTGCAGCGCTACGATGTCGAACTTGCGGACCCTGAATAAATCGGAAAGAATGTGGTTACTTCCCAAGTAATTGAGAGACTTGCAGTTCCATGTTCCGAGTTCCCAATCGTTAGTCCGTTTCCGTTGCTTGGGTCTATGCCGATTGTTCCGGTCCGTATTTACATTGCTTGCTTCCTGTACTTTTGTTTTTTTTTTTTTCTTACGGCTGGCTTGTAGAGCCTGTACCAACCCCCATTGTCTCGCCGTGGGAACATCGTGCACAGCACTGTTTAGAGTCCCACACTGGCACCAGGACGTTGATCAGCCGCTCCTAACATGGAGTACAGACGCCGTTTTGAGCCGCACCTCCATGGTGAACAGACGCTCGAAGACTGCACTCTATAGAGAGAGGAGCCCCCCCCCCCCCTTCCCTGTCAGCATACGACCAAAGTCCCACCGGGGTTGGTTATCCTATGGTTACTCGTAACCCAGCCGGCACCGCGGGGAGGTACACCCAACCGGGAGATGTAAGATTCGCTTACAATTATGTGGGATTTATCATCAGAGGATGTTAGTGGAGACCGCATGAACCGAGGATGCGATATACCCAGCTGCGGTCCAATGCAAGAAAATTGGAGACCGAAAAATGTAGAGTGTATTAGTGAGGTAATTTAGTTATGTAGAAAAAAATAGAAAACAGATTGCCGACTGGACTCGAACCACGAACGTTGCGATTATCAGACCTGTGCTCTCTCCGTGCTTCTGAATGGATAGCCTAAAAGCAAACATGAAGCGCTCATTTTCTCGCATACTCTACTTCGTATGCTTTTTTTCTGCTGGAGAGATTCGAGGCAAGTGTGTGCGTCTTTCTACAATGTTCTACAATGTGCCGCGTTCTACAAGCTTGCTGGTATAGTCGGAAGCGTAGATAGCACACGAAATAATGGCCTGCATGGTCAATTTCTAACATTCGTTGCGATGTTCATGGACAAAGGATGATAGGAAATAGAACTAACATTCATTGTAATAGAGTTTTGGTTTGCGTGTAGGGATAGGAGCTACTGGACAAGAGGCTAAGGACCGCTAGTGGGGTCTATTTTATACCTGCAATGCGTACCAATGGTGCGCATTGTCCTGCCGTTTACGCTGCTTTTACTGCATTTGTTTATTGTTGTGATCATAAAATTACATTAGATTTTCGACATGATTGAAGTGCATCCTCTTGGATGGAATATCAAAATTTATTTTTTGCTGTGTAGGCAGCTATAAAAGTAAGTTGTTTCGACAGAATCTCCTAAAGTTACAAAAACTTTGGTTTCAAATGAAGAAAGAATTTGATGTTTGATACGTCTATTAACAATGATGCAACGCCACCACCAAATTTAATAATTTGCTACACTTTTAACCTTATGGTCAGGTTTAAGGAAGGTTTCAGTTATAAACGGTGATTTGAACTCTGAAAAAGTTAATTAGCTTGTCTTCATCATCTTTAAGGGATCGAGCAAAATGTTTAAAGATTTAAAATCCATTACTGAATTTCAAAGTCATGACTATGTTATTAGCAAATTGAAATCCAGTTTGAATAGCATCAAACATAAAGTTAGTTTTCAGCATATCAGTAATCGAGTCAATTAATGATTTCTGTAAAAATTCAATTTTAGGAGCAGTTATGCTACCTAAGTCAAAATCATTAACATTTCCGGTAGAATTTTGAATACAATTTCCACCAGCTGCAACAGCAGCATAGGTAGCTCCATTCACTTGACAGTATTCGCTCGGACGTTGAAGTGATAGCACATGCTTCGTTGACAGTCCATAAGAGGGCCTTTATTATCGCACTTTACGTGCACCTAACCTATTTTATTGTAACGGAATCTATTCACAGAATAGAGAAATGGACAAGTTTCGTAAGAATACATTAAAGTTAGTTTTCGCGAGTGGAGTAAAGGCACCTGCCCAACTAGACGTTCTGCGGTTCACGGCCAATGTTCTGAAGATTCCTGCTCCGGAAGTACACTCGATCTACAAGGATGAAAACGACCGCTGTTTTTTCATCAAGTTTCTTGATGAGCCCGATTTCAACTGCTTTGTCTCTGGAATGGATGAACAGTACTTGTTCGCATATGGTGATGGAGGAACCACGACTGTAGGACTGGAAGTAGCCAGCCGGCTGTTTAGGTACGTTAGGATTTTCAATTTACCCCCGGAGACCGAAGAAAGGGATATCGCGGCGGTGCTTGGCCAATTCGGAACGATAAGACAACATGTTCGTGAACGATATCCGGCAACATATGGATACTCCGTGTTCAGTGGGATACAGGGCGTCCACATGGAAATTTCCAAGGAGATACCGGCTAATTTGTTCATTTGACATTTCAAGGCGCGTTTGTTTTACGAGGGCCTGAAGAATAAATGCTTCAACTGCAAGATGGAGGGCCATCTTAAAGCTAATTGTCCAAAAGCAGCAAGCTTGAAGTCCACAGGAGCCAATGCTGGATCATACAGTGGTGTGGTTGCTGGTGCTGTTGCAAACAATTCCACAAGTTCAAGCAACAGTGCTCTGCAGCCAAACATGACACCGTTGCCCTTGAAAAACAATGGAACTGCTTCGAAACAAAGCCAGCAGCCTTCGAACAGATCAACCGAGATAGTGTCAGGCCCAGAGACCAGCGCGATTCCAACAGAGGAGAAGAAAGGGGAGCGAGAAGAGAAGATGGACGTTTCGACACAATCAACTGGCAGCAACGGCGCGGTGAACAAGCAATCACCGAGAAAAGGGCGCTCTCGCACCAAAAAGCCGAACGGAGACCAACCGGTGGAGAGAATACTCTCGCAGCTGTCCGGAAGATCGAGATCACGAAGTCAGGAATGGAATGAATGTTGGTAAGGAAAAGCAAGATAAATAAGGTGTAGATCTCTTTGTCTAACCCGAAATGACGGTGTATATAAGCTCGCATGAGCATCCTATTGTCACTCGTTACATTCAACTGCGCTAATCGAACGGTAATAAATTCATGCAATTCATTCGTAATGTAGCAACGATCAATTTAAACGCTATCAACTCTCCAGTCAAAAAATCCCTTTTTAAAGATTTTCTCTGGAACCATGATTTGGACATCGTTTTTGTACAAGAACTAGCTTTTGAGAATTTTGCTTTCTTAAGTACGCATACGGCAATAGTCAACATAAGCGAGGATGGTAAAGGCACCGGAATACTTCTGCGAAGTAATCTAAAATTTTCCAATGTTATTTTGAACGTTAACGGTCGTATTTCGTCTGTTATTGTAGATTCGATAAACTATGTTAATATTTATGCCCATTCAGGAAGCGGATATAAGAAAGAAAGAGATGGTTTATTCAATGAAGATGTTCTCATTCACTTAGTTCACGGTAGTGAAAATGTCATAGTCGGTGACTTTAATTGCGTTCTTAATGGCGATGATATGATAGGTTCAGTTAAAAACTTCTGTGGTGGTCTAAAAAATTTGATTGATTCTCTTGGGTTGAAGGATGTGGAAAAAATGATTCTGAAAAAACAAACCAACTTTACTTTTATAAGAGGTACTTCAAAGTCTCGGCTGGATCGCTTCTATGCATCTTTGGATTTTATTAAAAACGTTAAAAGTATAAGAACGATTCCATTATCTTTTTCTGATCATCATAGTGTGATTTTAAAGCTCTCAATTCCCCAACAACGAGATACGGGTTGCATAGGCCGAGGTTACTGGAAACTGAACCCACATTTTTTGAATGAGGATGAAGTTATGCAACGATTTGAAGAATTGGTCGGTAGATTGAAAACGCGGAACTCGTATAATAATTTAAGCTTTTGGTGGAACAATGATTTTAAGTTCGGCGTAAGGAATTTTTTTTTTAATGAGTCGTTTACACGAAATTGCGAAATGAATAGAGAAAAAAACTTTTATTACAACTGCTTGAACGAACTATTCATTGAGCAAAAACATAATAAACCGGTTGACAACGAAATGAAAATAGTGAAATCTAAACTTATGGAATTGGAACAGAGAAAATTAGCGTTTTATAAAGGTACTATAAATAGCAGTAATATTCTGGAAGATGAAAAACTGAGTCTATTCCAAATCTCAGATAGAATAAAAAAGTCAACTGTTTCGAATGCTTTGTCTCTTTGTATAAATGGAGTACTGACATCAGATGCACGGCTTCTGAAGGATACAATATTTGAACACTTTTCTACTAGTTTTAAAAAGCAAAGTGACCCATATGCAGACCCTGAAAACGTTTTGAGATACATCAAGACCTTCTTGTCTGATGAAGATAGAGCTAACTTGATCAAACCTATTGAACTTTCTGAACTTGATAATGTAACCAAAAATGCAACAACAAATTCTTCGCCTGGACCGGATGGTTTTACATACAATTTCTATAAAAAGTGTTATGATACATTGAAAAATGATCTTCTTACTCTTTTCAACAATTACCTTACGCAAGGAGAATATCCTCCAGGATTATTTTCTGCAGGTATCATCGCATTAATACCAAAAAAAGGTGATAGCCATGATCTAAATAACCGACGTCCAATAAGCATGCTCAACACGGACTGTAAATTGTTTACACAAATTTTGTGGATAAGACTGCAGCCTTTGCTGAGTAAACTTATTGGTCCAGGACAATCTGCTTGTATTACAGAAAAATCATGCGTTGACAATCTTCGTACTTTGAGGAATGTTGTTTTAAAGGCTAAACAGAGTAAACACTTTAAAGGCATGCTTTTGAGCATCGACCTCGAAAAGGCTTTCGATCGTGTCGATCATGAATTTTTATGGTCTGTACTTGAGAATTTCAAATTTCCTTTGGCATTCATAGATTGCTTAAAGAGACTGTATAAGAACGCTACTTCGAAAGTATTATTTAACGGATTTCTAACCAACTCCTTTAAGATAGAAATCTCGGTTAGACAAGGATGCCCTTTGAGCATGGCTCTGTTTTGCTTATACATAGAACCATTGATACGTATGCTTTATGATTCTGTTGGTGGCTGTCTAATAAGCAGCTACTTTGTAAAGGTAGTTGCATACGCGGATGACATCAATGTATTAATCCGTAACAATCATGAGTTTGACAAGGTCTTAGAACTAGTCAATTATTTTAGCATTTATGCTAAAATAAAGTTGAACATTGTTAAATCGAAATTTATCCGGTTTAACAATTGTAGTTCAGGACCTCACCTGATACAAGAGGCTGACTACCTTAAGATTCTCGGAGTTAAATTACACAAAAACTACAATCTGACAATTGATAGTAACTACACCGACCTCATAGACAAGATAAAATATTCGATCGCTTTGAATTGCAGAAGAAACTTAAATCTTCTTCAAAAAACTATCATTTTAAATTCTTTAGTGCTAGCTAAACTCTGGTATACCGCACAAATTTACCCGCCAAACAATAAGCACATCGCTCAAATTAGACGAATCTGTTTCAATTTTCTATGGAAAGGACAATTTTATAGTGTGTCTAAAACTGAACTCTATCTCCCTTTACACAAAGGAGGGTTAGCTTTAGAAGACGTCGAGTGCAAAGCAAAAAGTCTATTCATTAAAAACATATTATACGTGGAAAATGATTCTAATTTAAATATTGATGAGTTCATGCTTAACCAAGTATGTAACCGAAATGTAACCAGAAACACGCGAGAATGGATTAAAACAGCAGAACAAGTTAAACGGCAACCAACTTTAAATTCAACTAAATTGATATACTGGCATTTAATAGAAAAATTAAATATAATGCCTAGAATGCAAAACGAACTCCCAAATATTGATTGGGTAACGATACTAAAAAATCTAGATAAAAACTTTCTCTCATCATCTGCTAAATCAATATTGTTTATTGTACTCAATGATTTGGTACCAACCAAAAGCAAAATGTTGAGACATGGTATTGCTGGCATAAATAATCCTAATTGTGATGCGTGCGGTGCTTGCGACACAATGCAGCATCGTATTGAGATTTGCGGATTAGCTAATGATGTTTGGAAATGGGTGACAATGATTATTCGAACCAGAATGAAAGTAGAGATTGAAAACCCGGATGAAATTTTATCAATACAAATAGGGAATAGAGATTATAAACATAAAGCGGCTTTATGGCTAACAGTAGAAGCTATAATGTTCAATCTGAAGAGTTATGGGAGAAATAGCATAGATGGTCTAGATAAGTTTAAAAATTTAATTCGTGAAGAACGATGGAATCATAGGAAATGCTTTACTGTACACTTTCAACCATTCATAAATATTTGTTAAAAGTTCTAAGTATTGTAAAAGAAGTACGCAAGTTTAATTATATAAAAAAAACTGATAATTGAATCACAATCAATAGGTTAAGTAGGTTAAGTAGGTTAAATTAGGTTTAGGAGCCCTTCCCTGTCAGAAAATATGCGTGCTATGCGTATGAATGATAAAATTCTGTATGAATGTTTCGTTATGAATGATGAGGGCTGAGCGTTGATGAATGTGTTCACTAACCCCGAGTCCGCCGCGGGTGATCGGCATCCCACAATAAACGTTAGTAATAAGTTAGCTTAAAGAAAACATGAAAAAACGAACAAGAAACTGTAAACCTGCGGAATTGTAAAACTATATTTTTATGAAAAAAAAAAAAAAAAAAAAAAAAAAAAAAAAAAACACATTGTTAGCAGCAGATAAATAAAGAATTTGCACAGGAGCACGGGAGCTGTTTGTACCGACGGGTACGAATGTAGAATTTGTTCCTCGCTGACCGTTGTTAACAGCAGAGAAAATAGTATCTGGTCGGGAACGTGGAGCGTTTTTTGCCTGTCGCTTAGAACGAGATTTTAATTCCCAAAAATTATATTAGTGGTTTTCACCACAGTTTAAACTTTTGAATTTCTCAGGATCTTCCTTCACAGGGCAGTCGTCCTTTGCGGAATCATCACATCATCATTGTCCATCAAGGAGAGGAATCATCACAAGTCATGCATTTAGCTGCCATATAGCATTTTTTTTGTTCCCCCCCGCCAAGTATGAGGTGCTTACGGCACAGCGTGCGCCAAAGCTTGGAGGCCTTCGGTAGGTTGCTGTCATAGAAGCCAGAAAGCAATTCATGAGGTAGCTCAACGACTTTCTACTATCCAAAGCAATTCAAGATCGACGGTGGAAGCGTTAGTTATCTTGAAGGACGACTCTCTACCCCACCAGCTAGATGGCCTCCTAGGATCCGATGGAGTGATACAAGTGGTCACTTCGAAGACAACCAGAGTAGAATTCACGTAGAGAGATAATCATGAAATGCATTGTATTAATTTGCCAGGGATATTGCATCTGCATTTTCACATCAAAATGATCGCTCAGGACTTAAATTAAAAGCAAATGACCGATCATTGAAATGTTTACTTTTCATCAGAAGCAAATCAATACCAACATTGACCGGAGCTGTTTTTTCGCACTGAATTCCATTTGCATATTTTGCACCATTCTCATGCAAAACAATGTCATTCGTTCTGCAGGATTGCAATAAACGTGCTGGAGGACCGTTGGCGCCCGCTACTTGTCAATTGACTTTGAAACAAACAACAAACACCAAAAACCAGCTGCTTTTGAATAATTAATTTTTGGTAGCACCCTCTGGATTGAAGCGAGCGTGCAGTTGATGGAGCGATAAGTCGAAAAACTACTTTGCATAGAAGGGGGGTTGAATGGGTGTGTATTTTTACACCTAAATTCATGCAGCTCTCAAACGAGCCCATCATTGTTTTTCACGAGCCAATCCCTTGTGCCGGTGTCGACGGACGGACGGTGCGAACAATGGGACGTCATTTAATTTCGATATCGTGCGCTGGCGCTATAAACAAACATATTTGTTTGCGTGAAAATTTGGCTGCATCGTGGTGGGAAAAAAATAATGAAATTTATGGGAAGCTTTTGTAAAAGCATCAGACATGCCATATTGGTAGGCATTTTTCTGGGTCACAGATTGTCGTCATCATGTTGAAAATTCACTTGTTTGTGACACTTACAGCGGTCAGTTGTGTAAGGCTCGAATTCAATTCAATAAATCCACTGAGTTTACCGGCTTTGGTCAGCTGAACGAACATCTCGCGGGAAGCATGCTTTTTGGCTAGAATTGGGCGATCTTTTTCACCCCGATTTTTCGGATCTATTCTTTGTACACGAAAAGATCGAAAAAACGATTTTCGATCTAAAAAATAGGTGTTAAATTTTTGAAGTGTATTTACATAGAAAAAAAAAACGATTTTCTCTCACCCCAGGCTGCGTGGTATTTAACGAACATAACGTACACATCAGCATCGTTTCCTATGTTATTAGCTGGATTACAATGATGTCACTATTTGCGTTTGCAACATTTGAAGGTTTGGGCTACCTCCCTCCTGTGCTCATTGCTGTCAAATTTTGTCTTCACGGCGAAACAGAATGATAAACGTTGAATGATTTATCATTTTTGATTCAAAATTTCGCAAAAATGGATAATATTTATTCTTAATTTTTTTTTCGAGAAGGATTCAACTTGAATTATTAATGTATCATTGGCTCTAGCGCATTATAAACCATCAACCATGCATCACCCTCCTGTCACCTGAACACTCTGCAACGCATTGAAGTTAGCACTACGAAAGCCTCTTCTTCTCCCGCCACAGTCAAGTTAATCCAGTCATCGTCCTGCAGTCGTCCTGGACCTGTGTGTGGGCTTGTAGAAGGGGTCTTCCAACCAGTTCCGCTCCTGATTCGTCCGTTGCTTCCAGCGCCTCACCGCCTCAAGAGCAACAACCGGCTGGTTCGACTGAAAATTGGATCTGGGTGTACTACCATAGAGATAACTCTAAGACTAGTAGGTCCCGAAGAAACGTGCTCACCTTTTTGGCTCAGCTCTGGTACTATCTTCGGTCCCAAGCTAATCGATTCACCCCTCGAAACATAGGAAAATCCACTAACCCCTCTGTTCGTGCAGGCGACTACTACTGCCTCTACCCTTAACATAAAGTAACTACTGTACCTACTCATAGATGTCCCCACTTGTCCCCGTATCATTGTCATTGCTTTTGTAGTGTCCTTGTTATGTTACAATAAATAAACGTTTTATAGTTCTCATACCTCCGCCATGGCAGGACGGTCAAATAATAGTTCTCGTTCAAACTAATTATCACACAACGTACAAATCGGTCGTTTTGATTGTTGGTACTACCAAAATGTACGAGGTATTCGGACAAAAATTGATGATCTATTCCTGGCTGCTGCTGATTGCGAGTATTACGTTATCATCTTGATTGACCGCTGCAAGTATTGCTCTCGTTGATGGAATGGATTTCGTTAATCTCAGTCAACACCAAACAGTCCGAAATGAACTTGGCCGCTTGCTGGATTTGGTATTTTGCTGCGGTGAAAATGATTTCGATATCGACGAATCCACTGTGCCGCTTTTACCTATAGATCCTCACCATCCTTCCTTAATTATGTCGCTACCTGCTCCACTTCACTGGCCATCTCACTTTGCTTGCAACGTGGATGATAGATCAGGACTTCTAGACTTCAAGAAAATTGATTATGTCTCATTACTGCAGTATCTTTTTCACTAGCGTGCACAGGAATCTTGTTAAGGAGGGGCAATTTTTTTTCTATGGTGCATTTAATCTGGGGATGAGAAGTTCTCCAAAGTGCGTGGTGGATGGTGCTGTCCATCCACCACTGTTTCCCTACTGTTCAATTTAGCTAATTTTATTAATTTTTTGCTCCGGAGGTGATTCATCTTCCGCAATGCAAACTGCTTTCAGACAGCCAGTGGAATTGGTAATTTAATCCCATCGACGATGTCGATGATGATCGGTTCGTCAAATGGTTGCAATAATAACCGAAATGATACATTTGCTGCAATGTTGTTGCCTTGGTGGTTGGATTCAGCTGAAGTCACGTCAGATGGTGGTGATAGCACCGACAAACCGACATGAATGACCAATAAGAATCGCATTATCCTTTCGCATGCACACTACGTCGACAAGTACAAGGTTCAAACAGTGCACATAGCAGTGAACAAACAGTATATTGCTCTTGATCAATCCAATCTTGATTAGTGGAGTTGAGTACTTGGCACTGATGAAGTCTGCAAGTAGTAGACGAAATACACGTATCTGTCAAAAGATAAGCAATTATAACGGAATTAAAAGGAAATAAACCAACACACTCAAAGCTCTTCATAAAAGTATATTGCTGTTTTCGTGCTTGCACTTGGCTTGTACTGCAGCAGTGCTGCCACCCATTGGGCTAGCACCGCCAAAATATACTGCCAACACCTGCTCCCAAGAAATCTGCATCGCTGTCAGGACCTCAGCAATAGCATTGAAGATGGTCGTCGCGTCTGTTTTCAATACCCGTCTCACACCCACGAATGTTTCCGTCGGCCGATCATTATCAATATACCTGATGACAATCGCAACATTACATTGTACAACGACGTAATCATGTCATTTTGAATACGGTTACTTGTGTACTGGCAATTTTTGGCACCTTCCGCCAAGTGTTTTCCAGCACAGGATTGTAGTTAGTCACCAACTGGGTGGCACACTTTCCGCTCCTTCAAAATGTTTACGAAGTGGTCGGCCACCTTTGCAAAGTATGCGCACAATATCGATGAAACGTTCCATTATATAGTGATTTTGCAGCCGCTTTGCCTTATACCCCTACCCCTATAATCGCACGCGTTTTAAATTAGTGAAAAAAAGGAATTTTTCGGTACACAGCAATGGCTACGAAGCGTCACGACAGTGGCTAGGATAAATATTTTCCGTGAACACGGCGGAAGATGTCAGTTTTGAGCTTTGATCAGAAATTTCTTTGTAATTTGTATGATCATTCATGTCGGTTAGTCGGTGGTATTAACACCGACAAACCGACATGACACTTAATTCTGACTTATGCCCGAAAATCGTAAACGGCCGATTAAAATGTGCAGTGATCCGAACTGTCAAAACCATAGGATTTTTTGATCGAGATAAAAATAACTTTTGCATGCGGGTTCATGGCTAAGCTAAATATTTCCCGCGAATACGGAGCCAGATGTCAGTAGTGTGCTTTGGTCAGAAATTTTATTGTTTTTACTATGGTCATTCATGTCGGTTTGTCGGTGGTATTTAACTCCCTCCTCTAAGAGATTCTGCTTTCACATTTAAGCTACATTATACGGCTATCATAGCAAGCTAACAGGCAACTTGAATTCATCTTTAAGATCTCTGATGAGTTTCGGATATCGAGCTGAGTAGAGGCAAGTGCCATCCTTCATCTTTGGTACACCAGCAATCCGAACCAATTCTCTCCCTCTCTCGTACTTGATTTCGCTGAGTTTACCCTATGGTTGCAACGACGAGTCCCGCTTCTCAATTCTTTTCCAATCATGCACCCGATCTTTCTTTTCTTTTACGCTCTTTTTCGACGGAACCGAAAAGCACTGTAGCTGAAAGTTATACACTGAGAATTTTAGATGTTTTGATATTATTAAGTTATTTATTTAACATGAGACTTATACCTACTACAGTTTATATCTTTTAATATAGGCTGGCTTGCAATGAGCACTCATTCATCTAGTTTTCACTGGAAATCCTATACGTGAGTGCTCTTTGCAAGACAGTCTATATTACATGATAGAAGCCATAGTATGTACGAGGCAATATATAATGTTGTAGTTACACTTTAATATTACCGTTGCGAGTGCGTTGAACTTGGTCATTTTTAGCGAAAATTGTAGTTCTATTTTTTTCAAATTTTGACCTAAATGCCAAGGCTAATAGGATCATTAAAAAGGTTTAAAAATATGTAACGATTGGAACAAACTATTTTGACAAGCGAGTAAGACAACAATAGACCAAGGTTTCAATTAGGGAATCCAAAAGCTGTTTTTAAACTTTGTACAGTTGTAAAAAAGTCTATCCTCAGAATTCCTTGAGGTTCTTTTTGAAATTTTTGAGCTCTTTTGAAATACTTTTCAGAAGTCCATAGAACACCTTGGAACTAAAGTTCAGAAGAATTTTCTCAGTATTATCCAGAAATTATTACCGGAATGAGCTAATTGGTATTCCCTTGAAATTGTCCTCAGAATGCCTTTAGAATTTCACTAAAAATTTAATTTTCTCTGTATTATTCTCGGAATCATCTTAGATCTATCTGCAGGATTCACTCAGAACACCTTGGAACTGAAATTCCTTTAGAGTTTCAGATTTTTTTTCCCGTAATGAGCTAGAAATTATCCTCGGAATTTGCTTGAAATTTTGCATAAAAACCCCTTGGAATTTCACTCAAAAATTGATTTTCTCGGTATTCTTTTCGAAATTATCTTGAAACTATCTGCAGGATGCACTAGAAATTATCCGCAGAATTTTCTTTAAATTCTTCCTAGAAATATTTTGGAACTGACTTAAAAAATCAATATCCTTGAGGTTCTTTTCGAAATGTTTTAGAACATTTTGTTTTGTCTCAGAACACCTTGGAACTTAAATTCCCCTAAAGTTTCAGAAGAATTTCCTCTGTATTCTCCATAAATTCTTCCCAGAATGAATTTAAAATCACCCTCGGAATTTCCTTGAAATTTTCCTCAACATCTTTTTGGAATTTCATTCAAAATTTGATTTTCTCGGTATTATTTTCAAAATTATTATGGAACTATCTGCAGGATTCACTAGAAATTATTCGCAGAATTTTCATGAAATCATCCCCAGAAATCTTTCCTTTTTAACTGTCTCCAGAATTCAATACCCTTGAGGTTCTTCTCGGAAGTCATGTTAAGTTATCCGTCCATTTACCAAAACGTTTTAGTTTTTCTTCCAGAAATGTTCAATAAAGCTTTCCCCTCCATTCACCAGAACTATGCAATTTTTACATAAGGAATTTTCAATTCAGCTTGCCCCTCCATGTAGCAGATTGTTGCAAATCTTACACCATAAATTTGCAATACAAACTTGCCCCCAGGAGATTTTAAACCAGAAAATTTCAATTGACCAGAACGATGCAAATTTTCCACCGTTAGTAAAAATTGCTTCTCAAATCTTCTGATTGGTGCAGATTTCCTTTTTTCCATTTTCATCAGACATTATCAATAAAGATTGCTTCTCCTATCATCAGAATGTTGCAGGTTTTCCATTTAATAAAGATTGCCCCTGTTTTCAGATTTTTCATCATAAATCTACAGTAAACCAGCTCCCCTCCAGTCATCAGAATGGTGCAAATTTTAAACCAGAAATTATTATTAAAGTTTGTTTCTCTATTCAGCAGAAGGATGCAAAATTAAGACCAAAAACTTTCCAAAAAGCTTGCCCATCCTTTCACCAGAACGGTGCAGATTTTTCACCAGAAATTTTCAATATAGGTTAATTTTTAATAAAACTTGTGCCTTCATTTACCAAACCAGTGTTTTCCACCAGAAATATTCTGTTTATTTCATTTATCAGAGCGATGCAAATTTTGTACCAGAAATTTTCAATAATGCATGCTCCTCCATTCACCAGAACGGTGCACCAAAAATTTGCAGTGAAGTTTGCACCTTTGTGATACAATTTTCAGGATTTGCCTCTTCATGCCCCAGAATGGTGCAGATTTTCCACCATAAATTTTAAAAGAAGCTTGCATTCATCAGAACGATGCAAATTATGCACCCGAAAAATGAATAAACCTTGCTTCTACATTCACCACAGTGTTGCGAACTTTCCACCAGAAATTTTCAGTTTACTGTGCACCTCCAAATTTTTAGCATGATTCAATTTTTCCACCAGAGTTATTCATTTTGATTAGTCCCTCCATGCACACCCTTGATGATATTTTTACACCTGAAATATTCAATAGAAAGCATTTTCCTCGATTTACCACCACGAAGGTGAATTTTTTTCAACCTTAAATTAACCATCTACTTTTAACCCTCCATGAACTACCTTAAAAAAAAAATACACCAGAAATTTTTTGTATGCACCACTGGTGCAATTTTTTAAACAAAAAAAATCATCGAAGTTGGTCCCTTCATGCACCTTTGTTTTGTGGTGCATTTTTTTCAGGCACCATCTCAAAGGAATTGACGAAATAAAAGGTTTCCAGTGCCCTTATATTATGAAATGAAATTAACGGTGCCGGTAGTGTAGTGGTAAGCGTGATTGCCTCTCACCCCAGCAGGCTTGGGTTCAATCCCAGTCGGCGCCGCCGGGATGTTCTGAGGCATAACAGCTCTGATCACGCCTTCCTTCGGAAGGAGAGTAAAGCCGTTGGTCCCCGGTTCATGAGTTGATGGGTCGATAGGTAGGGTCCAGGTGTGGGAGTTGCCTCCCTGGCGTCGGTAGCATTGGTGCTCAGCACGGAAAACAAGATCGACGGAAAACAAATCAAGGAAAAAAAAGAAATGAAATTATTTTACCTTCAAATCAACTTATGAAGAAAGTTATTTTATATCATAATTTTGTAAACGTATTTATAAAAGGTGGGGCAATTGACAGAACTACGCTGTGGCTACCACAGTATTTTACACTTGATCGTCCATATACAGTAGCGCCAAAAGCATGCTGTGGTGGGTTCAAAACTTGACCATCTAAAATAATCAATTATGACAAGTGACGTTGAAGCTGAATCTGCTGCCTCTGATACGCCTAGTGACTTAGTGGAACTGAGCACATTCGAAGTAACTCGGGATATGGTACACAGCAAAAAAATAATTTTGATATCACGTCAAAGTGGATGCACTACAATCATGTAGAAAATATGGTGTAATATTACTTGCTAAAAAGGACAAAATTATCATTAATACAATGCATGAACTGACATTACGCTGCTTTTACTGCATTTGTTTATTTATGTGGTCATAAAAATTACATGAAATTTTCGACATGATTGTAGTGCATCCACTTTGACGTGATATCAAAATTATTTTTTTGCTGTGTACTTTCAGCAGCAAGGAGACTGAAAACCTCACTTTCTCCTGGTCCAGATGGAATTCCGGCAGTGGTGTTCTGTCGTTGCTCAGCTGCCTTAGCAGAACCTTTAGCAGCCATATATAATGCATCCTTTGAGCAAGGAAAATTCCCAACATTGTGGAAGCAGCACACTTAAAAATAACTATTTTTACACGAGACGTAATCCATCTTTCACGTAAATTATAGAACGTAAACAAACATGTCATGTAAAATTAAGTGTTCCCAAACCGAAACATACGCAACTCGACGAAAAGTACGATTGATTGAATTTATTTTCTCGTTTCTTTCAACTGATTATTATGTCATTTGGGCCGCTTGCATGTGTCGGTCTCAGGGCACGTGACTTTTTGATAATGTGAGTCGTATATGTTTCCTGTTTACAAAGCTAGCACGGAATATTAAAAACTATCGAGTTATCACCAGTCTTTCGGCTGCGTCAAAACTGTTTGAGATCATCTTGAGCGAATTTGATTTTTACATTTCAACTGACCAGCATGGAGTTACTCCCGGTAGATCGGTAGCTACTAACCTTTTGGATTTCACCAGTACATGCATCACCGTGATGGAGGATAAGGCACAAGTCGAGGTCATATATACTGATCTGAAAGCCGCATTCGACAAAATCGACCAGAAAGTTTTGTTATGCAAGCTTTCCCGACTAGGAGCGACTGAGCAACTTAGGTCGTGGTTACATTCCTACTTGACTGGACGAACTCTTCGAGTACGACTAGGATCTTGTGTCTCTTTCTACGTTTACCAGCACCTCTGGAGTACCTCAGGGAAGTAACCTGGGTCCACTTTTGTTTACGTTATTCTTCAACGATGTAGCAGCTTTGTTGGGACTTAAATGCAAGCTCGTTTATGCAGATGATCTTAAGCTATAAGTCACTCAATTGATGATTTTCATCGTCTTCAAGCTTTGCTAGATTTGTTTGTGGATTGATGCCGTCGCAATAAGCTCATCATCAGCGTTGCAAAGTGTGCAGTGATGACGTTTCATCGCTCTAAGAGTTCAATCGTTTACGACTACTGCATCGACAATGTAACGCTTCGCAGAGTAAAACAGACTGATCTTGGTATTCTTTTGGACCCAAAGTTGACCTTCAATCTTCACTATTCCTCGATCATCTCTAAGGCGAATCGTGAACTGGGATTTATTTCGAAGACTGCACGAGATTTCAAAGGCCCTCACTGCTTAAAGGCACTATATTGCTCTTTAGTTCGGCCCATACTTGAGAATGTATCTATGGTCTGGTCTCCATACGAGCTGGTGTGGATTCTTCGAATAGAACGTGTTCAGAAAAGATTTTTGATGTTAGCTTTGCACAGACTGCTGTGGCGCGATTCAATGAATTTACCACCTCATGCAGACCGATGCATGCGATTGTACTAGTAGCGAAACTTTTAAAAGGCGATGTGGACTGCCCTCGACTGTTTTCACAATTAAACTTCCGTGTTCCTCAAAGGATGTTGCAGCAATCATCCTTACTGCAACCTAGATTCAGTGTTCACTCGGCTGTCGACAAAAGTAGGCCACTCTCGATGTGTGCCACGCGATCGTCTGTTATCTCGGCAGCAACCATTGTGTGGTCCTTCTCATTGTTTTTTTTTCCTTTGGTTTGTTTTTTTCCGTCGATCTTGTTTTCCGTGCTGAGCACCAATGCTACCGACGTGCCAGGACGGCAGCTTCCACACCTGGACCCTACCTATCGACCCATCAACTCATGAACCGGGGACCAACGGCTTTACTTCCCATCCGAAGGAAGGCGTGATCAGAGATGTTATGCCTCAGAACATCCCGGCGGCGCCGACTGGGATTGAACCCAGGCCTGCTGGGGTGAGAGGTAATCACGCTTACCACTACACCACCGGCGCCGTTCCTTCTCATTGTTCTTCATCAGGAGTTGTTTCAGTCGATGTGTCGTTGATTTTGCAAAGCATCCGTTTCGTGATGAGTTTGTGAGTGCAGACCACGATGGAAGCGCTCTGACCCTCGTTGGCGTAACTGTCGTACAATGAAACCACTGGAAAAGGTTCCAGTTCTGATGGAGGAGGTTTTTTTGGATAGCGGAAAATAAAGTGTTTATTGTGTTGTACCTTTTGACTATAATTTTAGGATGTATTGTATAGTGACCAAGAATCCTCGGCTCTGTAAAGTTAATTCGTTTGAGCCTAGTCAAATAAATCAATAAACAACAACCAAGATTCCATCGGACTGCATATGGATATAATAAGCCAATGTCTGCGATGGTTCGGGCATTCTCCGCGTGGAAGAAGCTTTTGAATTCGGTGCAACATCGAACCAATTTCGAAACCGATTGAGAAGATTGTGATTATTTTTGTAATCTGTTCATCTGTTACTTTTTTATGTATTATCTAAATTTTATTCATTAAGACAACTAGTGTCAGATGAATTACAATAAATAAATAAATGTTTCTCCGTGTACTTTGTTGGGAACCGAAAGATCGATTCTTTAGCACCGGTTTAATCAGTGGATCGATTCAAGAGCCAAATATAAGATCGATCTTTCTCTGAAGATCGCCCAATTCTAATTTTTGGCAAACATTTCAGCAAAACATCGCTGGAAATCATTTATTTAAATCTCATTTCAGCTTTCCATCCATCGAGGACGCACTGCTGGCGGGGAGATTGGTCGTAAAAACTTCCATCTCTTGGCTGGCTGTCGTAAAAGAAGACTTCCAACTCATTACGCTGTGGTGCTCATTTTTCTCCCGAAAACTCCCATTCGTTCGTTGTCTTCGCCATTTAGGTGCGCACCGATACGGTAGACTGCTGAACATGAAATCGAGAATAGTAAAATCTACCATGCGGCTATAAATATTCCGTCCGCACAAGCACGGCACTTGGTATTACATTCTCATGCATACGCTCATCTCTGGCTAGTACTTTCCCCAAAGCTTCAAGAGCATTTTTCCTAGACGCACTTCCACACATTTGAGCATACATCCTTCACAACTCGTACGAAATCGACCAAAGGAACGTGTTACTCTGTGTCGCACTGTTGGCACATCACTGGGTACATGATTTTTTGTTGCTGCCTTTCACAGAAAGGCAACGCGGTGAATGGTGTGTTGTTATCGCACTCTCTGGGGGTTGTGTTGATCGTAAAAAAAATAACATCCCACGCTCCTAGGTACACACAGCAAAAACGCCAGAGGATGCTCACAGCAGTTCATAGTGCATGGTGAAAAATGTACCGGGCACAAGCTCACAGATAGAGGGCACTGCTGTCATCATAATCATCATCATCGTCAGCAGCAGCAGCAGCAATGAACACCAACAACAGTAGTACAAGTTGGCGTGACCGACGCTGCTTTTGGGCGGTGGATTGAAGTATCTTTCGCAGTTTTTCGGCACTTGTCCTAGTAAAATGGATAATGTCGATAAAGGTGAATGCCGTGGAAAGTTCACGTGGGGCGTTTTTTGAATGAGAAGGACGTAATTTTTTGGGGTTGTCCATAAATCAGATGGACAGTTTTTGTTTTTGAGAGGTATTAGACCCCCTCCCACAGTGGTCGGAGATGGCAAAACCACGAACCTACTTTTTTGACGTAGGACTACGTCTTTGATTTCTATATGGGGGTACACTTTGTGAAAAACTAAAATGGAACGTGTAACAAATTAAGAAAGATTTTGAACGTTAATAACTCAGCTTCCCCTGGTCTAATTTTAATAAATTTATCACCAATCGATCAGAAATACGGCTACGCATCGATAACAATGCTTCCGAATGTTGATTTTCAACAAGAGACTATTGAAAAACTGGTAAATGTCCAGCATTGTCCAAAAGCGTCAAATTAACTAACAAATCCAGCAGTTAAAATTATTTTGTAATTTTACACGAATTTCCATGCACATAAAACGAGCATGCATATTCATATAAAATTAAATTGGTTTTTAAATTTACACGACTTGAAATTTACATGCATGTAAAATTAAACGTTACTAGAATTTTATATGGATGGCTTTAGATGGGCTCACTTGTAATTCTACAGGACATTTGGTTTTTTGAACGAATTTGCATAAAATTGAACTGATTGTCAAGTACGCGGAATTATCACCCACGTGGAATAACCCGCCTTCACGACACAGTACATACCCTCCACCGCTGCATAAAACGATCAGTTACACACTTAGAAATAACTAATTTTACACGTGACGGAATCCATCTTTGACATAAAGGATGAAACGTAAAAAAACATGTCATGTAAAATTAAGGGCTCCGAGATTGAACAGTTCGTTACTCGACGAAAAGTACGTTTGATTGAACTGAATTTTGCGTCTGTTATGACCAAAATTTATGTCAAAATTGACGCTCGTATACGTCAGTCTCAGAACACCTAAATTTACATGAATTTTTCGAAGTGTGTAGGAGAAAAAAGGAACCACGAGCGCATATTTGAATCTTTTTCTATTTTTTCTATATCCAAATTTTTGATTTTGCACGAACTAAAAGTGCTCTCTGTATAAAACCGCTTTAATCAATATTTTATCTGTCATCCATTTCCTATTTATGGACGCGCGTATGCACGAATAATCGTTCCACATAACCAAAACGCACGAAACAAAACAAACCGAGCGGAGAAAAAACTGATCGAATAATCGGTCCGTCCGCCATATTAGCTTTCTCAATGTTTGTTGATTTAAATTTACACGAGCATGTAAATTTATAGGTTTCATCGTTGAAAATCCGATGTTCTTCGATAATTTTTTACATCACGTGTTGATATTACACTGCAAGAGAAAATTAATCGAATAAACGTGTAATTTTATGAGTTTTATCATGTTTTTATTATGTGTATGATTTTTAATGTAAAATTTAATTAAAACATAGTTTAAAGCGATGTTATTTTAAAATGGTTTTGGTTTACATGTCATGTAATATTCCTTATTTTTTGCTGCGTACATGCATATGCTGCTTCCCCAGCACAGTCGTCAGAGAGTAGTAAGTAGACGAAACTAGTCGAAGTTGCATTCGCCTCCGATCCTCGGGCGCGTGCGAATAGGGAGGATGGAATTGCGTAATATTTTGCACACTCAGTGCCATATTCAGAACCAAACGCAAATTCTTCGAGATAACTACCATCCGTCGTCGGGCTCGCCATGGCGGTGTCTGACGTATCTCCGGTCTGATTTACGAGGTGTGCTGAAGGTGTTCCTGAAAAATGAGATCCGTGATGCTGTCACCTACACTAAACACGCCAAGCGTAAGCGGCCACGGATGTCATCTACGTTTTGAAGTGACAGAGACGCACTCTGTTTGGTTTCGGAGGTTAAATCATCACCAACTTTGGCAACAAAACGGCTCTTTTCAGGGCCACCAAAGCAGGGGTACAAATTATTTTGATCAACTTTGAATCGTCACGGCCGGATATTTTCGATGGAAGAAGCAACAATCTAGCATCTAATTCGACGAAGACGGCAGGAAACATTTGTGAAGCCGAGTTATTTACGAAAGAGAGTGTCGATGAAGAGAATCGATCAATGTAGATAGGACCTATTGAAAAGTGCCGTGAGATTTGTTTTCTGTACTGAGCTCCAATGCTACCGACGCCAGGAAGGCAGCTCCCACACCTGGACCCTACCAATCGACTCATCAACTCAACCGGGGACCAACGGCTTTACTTTCCGAAGGAAGGCGTGATCAGAAATGTTATGCCTTAGAACATGCCGGTGGCGCCGACTGAGATTGGACCCAGGCCTAGGTAATCACGCTAACCACCGGCGCCGATATCTTTAAAGGTGATATCACGGCGAATGAGAACGACCCAGTTTAGTTATCTCAGAAATAAGAAATAAAGTGCAGGAACTCAGCGATGAGCAAATTTGCCTCATGTTTTCCCAGGTTTTCCTAGGTTTTTCCAGGAAAAAATTCCCGAATTTGAGAAAAATAAAGATTGGATTCACTCAGTCTATTGGTACTACTCCGAGACTGAATAAAATTTTCGACAATTTCCTAATTTTCTGGCAAATTTTTTAGGTTTTCCACAGGAAACCATGAGACGAATTTACTCATCGCTGAGCTCCTGCACTTTTGGCGATTATGAGTGAACTAAACTCAAATTTGGATCGTTCTCATTCACCGTGTACGCAAAAGGAAAAGAGCCAGTGTCGCTACTTGATAGCAAACTACTCATAATAGGAGAAGTCTTTGTAGATTTTATACCACTTGGTTGTACATCATTCTGCTTTAACCTGAAAATATATAAAAGAGCGCTGCTGTACGGCATTAGCTCATTTTCGCTTCGGACGGCGTAGTGAACAGCAATAGCAGCAATAGGAACGTGGTGACTAGTCCACTCCTTCACACCTAAGGGTCTGTTCATAAACTACGTAGATAGTTTTTTGGAATTATTGACCCCCCCCCCCCCTCCCCCTGCGTAGACAATTGTCCATACAAAGAATTTAAAATTTGTATGGGCCGTGGATAATTCTCAACCCCCCCCCCCTAAACTGTCTACGTAGTTTATGAACAGCCCCTAACAAGCAACAATTGGCTGGTCGTGGCAAAGGAGGAAAAGGTCTGGTAAAGGAGGCACCAAGCGTCATCGCAAAGTTCTTCGAGATAACCGCCATCGGTCGTCTGGATCGCCGTGGTGGTGTCAAACGTATCGCCGGTCTGATCTACGAGGTGTGCTGAAGGTGTTCGTGGAAAATGAGGTCCGTGATGCTGTCACCTACACTAAACACGCTAAGCTTAAGTGGCCATGGATGTCCTCTTCAATAAAACGGCCCTTTTCAGGGCATCAAGCTTACATCAGTAAAGAGTTGGAATAGAATTTATCTGTGCTTGTTTGTCCATACTCAGAACCACAAGCCCCCAACGACCACACAAAATGCTCTCCAGAGTTGTAATCTTGTAACCAAACTTGGAAGCAGGGGTGCAAGTGATTTTGATTGATTCTCGTAGTAAACTTTCTCTTTGAAAAAGATTACTACAAATTTGGTACGCCTGCAATTCAAAAACGGAAAGAGTTGAGATAATAGATAATGGATCAATTAAAAGAACTAATTGCTCTTCACATTTATTCCGTCCACTAGCGGTCCTACGTCAAGCTTCCGTTCGTGCCCCTAGGCACAGACCCTTCTACTTTTTTCATAAAGAGATAGAAGGATACTTTCTAATAGTTTTGGATGTATGGGCCATTTTCTATGGTTATTCCTTTAAATTTAGTTTTTGAACTTTTACGTCATCGTTTTTCAAGCAAATAATATGTGGCCATTTAACATAAAGTCCTTCTGAACTGTACAATTCCCTTCGGGCTCGAGGTAGACAACCTAATGTTCCAGCTAGGGGTGTTTTGGCTGGACGCGATCTGGAGTTTATGAAGATCATATAAGTTTTCTTGAAGAATATTAACCTTAGATTGTACGTTTGAATAACCTTGTGTTTAGTTTGTATTTTGGTTGTTTTTGTATGTTTTTTTTTAATGTGTGTTTTGTAATAATAGAATAATTACACTGCTGATATCAAGTTGAATAGGAATACGTTCATGTTTTAGGAATAATGAAATAATTGTATCGTAAATCATATTTCAAACCTCCTTCTCCCTATCCCCATCCATGAAACTGTAAATCTCCACTAACCTCGAGGCGACCGCGAGTACTCGGTTCAATTCCTTTAACTTTAGATTTAAGACATTAATAATGTATAACGCAAAATGTTATTTGGCTCTGTAAAGTTTATTCGCAGCCTATTTCCCGAAACAAGCCAACGCACACTGGGGACAAAATCGAAACAATGTGTTAAAATTCAGTAACTTCGGTGCTCGCTGGAACAAGAGACTAAAAAATAGTAATTCGTATAGAAAAAAGACTCAGAAATCGATTGGAGTGGGTTTCATCTTGGGCACGATAGGGTAAGTTGGGGTTTTTCACAGTTTTGTCCTAAAATCTCCTATTTTGCATGATTTGAATGCTGTATCTCAATATACCGATGATATAGACGGATGGTTTCCTGGGCAAAGTTGATCAGGACGTCAAGGACTGTTGGATGATGGACAGAACAATTCGGAAGTCCTCCGCTAGGTGGCGCTAGTGATTATTGAAAGTGAATATATTTGTGCTGCTGTATTTCAAGATCCTGACTATTTAGACGGATCATTTCTTCGGCAATGTTGATCAGGAGGTCAAGGACTGTTGGATGATGGACAGAACAATTCGGAATTCTTCCGCTAGTGAGCATTCGAAGTGAATATGTTTGCGCTGCTGTATCTCAAGATCCTGACTTTTTAGACGGATGATTTCTACATAAGTTAAGTTAATAAGGAGGTCAAGGAACAATCCGGATTCGATGGTCTCTTATGCCCAAACCTCACCGCCGCTCAACAAGTGCTGTAATATTTGAGCAGTTACTGGATTAGCAGCCTTTATGGCAGCAATTTTGGCTGAATACAGCAAGTTATCAAGACCTTGTTATTTGAAAAGTCCGATACTGCGTCTATATTTCGGAAAATCTTGTCAACTGGCTAAACTCCTTGCGCTTTCGACCTCGAGGCTTCAGGGTTGATGGTCTTCGCTGACTGTTGGAACTGGTATCCAAATCTGGAGTGGCAAAAGGAGGTGAAATTGGAGATGATTGTGACGAGGGATCTTTGGGTTTCCTAAAATGTGCAGACTTCTTCAGTGTCTTGTACTAATACTCGACTGTGCAAATTTCTGTTCAGTATGATGCACATAAATGGAGCGTCAAGTTTACATTATATATCATGTAAAGTTCTGAGACATTTCATGCAATGTAGCAAATATTGTATACAAAAACCCATTGTTGTAAACAACATTGTTTACAAGTTGCTCGGTTGCGTGAAATGAAATACAAGTTTACGGGAATAAATGTTTACATCACTATTAAAATTCAGAATTTTTATCTGTGCATTAACGCCTAAAAGCAATGCCGATTATGCCCACTTGAATTCAACTAAAAAGCTCAACTACTTATAATACTTGTTCTCACCATTTCACGATTACCACCATAACCCTCGAAGAGTGCACAACCGCAAATATTATACCCGACACAAATTACAAAAAAAAGATCAACAAAACTTTGAATATTCAACTAAAAACCGCTTTGTATAAAAACTTACCAACAAACAAACAGACTTTAGACTTCAAACAGTATTTAGACAAAGAACAAATTCAACAAGTGTGAGTGCAAAATATTTATAAAATGTGAAACAATTAATTCCTAAAATAAGATTCCCCTCAGTTTCTCCTGAAGAAGGCCCTAATCAGAGCCAAAACGTAGGGACAAATTACAAAATTAATTTGTTCTGATGAGTGATTGCCAGACTGCCAAGCCAAAACCGATTATTGCAAAACCTCGCAGTCGAACACTCCAACACAATGTAAAATTTAGTGATCCGAAACAGAAACATATGAAACTCGGCGAAAAGTGGGTATGATTGAATTGATTTTCTCCTTTCTTTCAACCGATTCTTATGTCATATGGGCCGTTTACATGAGTCTATAAACAAAAAATAGATCATTGAAGCTTATTTGGAAGATGCCTTAAGTTAGTAATAAGTTTTTTAATTAATAATATTTGAGGTGGACGAAAAGGATAACAAAAAGGAGAACGCCTAAGCTTTTTCACATTCATATCGCTGTGAAGCAACTGAGAAGTTCAAGTTTTGTAACTGTAACCAGTTCGTTTTTGTTTGATAATCTGGTTAAATGTTATACTTAATTATCTTAAAGATAAGTCGTCCAGCTCAAACCTTAGTAAGGGTTAGCGGTGAGACCAACATCATCATCATCATCTGAGTTCATAGAGCCGCATCGCATTGCTCTCAAAACACAGCCACATGATTTATTAAATCGTCATCTACCCTCGCTCCTTCATGTGATGCGCGTGGAAGTGCCAAGGGCTTCTCGGCTTCCAATAAAGCAAAGTATCACGCCTAGATTTGACCTATCCCTTGGCTGAAAATCTCTCAAAAAAGTTAAAACAAAAAACAAAAATCACGCCCAAATAGAGTCTCTTTACTTTTCACATTGATGATGAACGTTGGTTCTCCTCGCATATACAGCGGATCTATGTAATAACGGAGTTGCAACCACGGGAGGTTAATAAGGCTCATGTTCATACTTCGATGTTTTTTTTTTTCATGGAACATGCCTTCTATTTATTGAATAAATTTTTGCTATGTCAGAAAGTTTACAATGGTTTACTCTGTTAAAATCCAATCCCAAAACCAGGACGCTTTAAATATAAACAATTAAAAGCTGAATAACATGCACTTTGAGACATCCTGCAAAACGCGAGCGGAACTGGAATATTTAGTAGCTTTTCATACGGCAGCAAATGTGTCAGGCTTCGTTCCGACCGTTTACTCTTTATGTAAACGTTTGTACGTGCATGCATGCGAGCAGGAGTCTCCAGTTGAAGAATTTCAAAAACGACAAGAATGGAACAACTTTCAGCACGTGTTTCTAGGCACAAGCAAGCTGGGAAAATGACAAACAAGGTATTTTTACCCATGGCTCCAACGTCGCAACAATACAGCTATAGTTAATTTTCTTTCCTCCCGGCTGCAGCGCAAATAGATGACATTGGTTTATGAAGAAGGAGACGACTGCGTCTGCTAAAAATAATATCGTATGCAGTTGAGCATGTCACAAATATTGATTCCATCATGCATCGCTGTCTGACAAAGTCAGGGGGTGACTCATTAGAATTGCCGGATACCTTAAGAATTCCGTAATAATCACTTTCCATTTAAGATCAGTGTTCAGTTATTATTTATTTATATGAAACATAAATTTTCAAACTTTGCAAGCACTTTCCAGTAAATGAATTACACCATATTAATTAGGCAAACACACATCACTCGAAAAACGAACAAGCTAAAGCCTTATTTTATGCCTTACTCAGTCGCGTATCTCCTCTCTCATCTCAAGAAATCCACATACCAATTTATCACATGACAATATTGAAACTCAAGCCTAATCTTGGTGGTAATAAAATCCAAGATAACAAACACTCATAAGTTTGCCACTCAGCGTACAATCTCGCACGAACGCACGAATTCATGCCCACTTTCACCCCAGCTGTAATTAAAGGATTAATTTACAACAGTTACTGGTTAGTAAAAGTCATGCCATTGGTTCGTCGTCGTCGGGTAAGTAGGTAGTTGTCAAGCTCACATGGTCCTTGAAATGACTAACCGGAAAGTTTCCCCGTCCGTTAGACAATGGGTTGAAATACCCTCGTGAAAGAGGGCTCGGTGGAAGAGTGACGTTTATAGGCAGTTCTAATTTTTGTTTATTCAATTTTAACTACTCGACTTGTACCAATAATGGTCGGGGGGAACTGTTGTCGTTGCAATTCAGAAGCTCGCACAATGGAGGAACGTTTTCTCGTTTGGTTGTTCATTAAAATTAGTTGGATAAGAGGCTCGCGATTAGCGGGAAACGTCCGGGCAGTCCGGATTTTACGAGTTATAAATTCTGTCAACTTGCCCATCAGCGTATTATTGTGCTTGTCACATCATACGCTCATTCGGAGATTGCTGTCTTAAAGTTTTGTACAAAGGGAAAATAAAATCTGTATTAAGACACCGCATGTACAGAATTTTTAATGCAGTCATCGGAAAGCTTTGAATTATATACTAATTACATCACTATGATAGCTTAATGGGTTATGGAGATTTGCACCAATATTTTGGACCATTCGATTACGTTCTTGTTTTCGTTTCGCAACTTTTGATTTTCGCAGAAATAAGTTCCGCAGGAAGTCGAATATTGAGCGCAGAATCATAGCTTCGGACTAATACTGTGACGAGAATGCGATTAACATAACGCTGGACAACAACTCAATGCTCATTAGGTTTGGACGGTTGGAGACATCACGTGATTCAGATCTATTCAAACTGCTAGGCAGCGAAGGATTTGAATTATGTAATTTATGCTGAATAATGCTCAAAGAACTAGGAAGTGAACAGTTGTCACACTTTGGTTGATTTATGGTACCGTAAAACGGGGCATCTTTGATAATGCGGGTAACTTTGATAGTATTAAATTTTCTTGATGCACTTTTTCCAAATTAGAAACATTGGTTCCATGTCGTATATAGTTTATTTATAGTATTTGTAACGTATTTTACAAACAAATTTAAAAACAATTTTCGTGTTTTTCTCCTGTTTGAAATAAGCATTCAAACCATTACTTATTAAATGTATTCTGATATACCCATAACAAATTCAAATTTGTATTCTTATTGCTTATGAGGTTTTCTGATTATATACTTATTCAAAGTTTCATATTTCTTGAACTAAATTGTTTGAATTTTGTTTTCTACATTCATCGAGCATTATCAAAGTAACCCCAAATCAAAATACTGAAGTTCGGTCAAAAAACTAAACAAATAGTGTAAATGCTTTAATTTCCGTTAAACATTTCTGTCAATCCAAATCAGCAATTACGTCTTAAATTCGTACGTTGAGTTAGAGTCGTACAAAGTACTTCTGAAGCTGAGTGGTGCGAACTTGATCATTTTTAATCTTCAAGTTATTTTGCTTGAAAAATATTCATTTTCTTACCTTTGTTTACATCCTCTCAATACCGCTCAAAAATTGCCACCATTTTTCCAGAGCATGCATGAGAACTCGTTGGTGACTTTCTCATTATTTGTGTGCATTTGGATGATTGAGGCAATATTTTGTAAAGTTCAGAATAAGCTTTAAACTGGTTATCAAGTAAGAAACTCAAGTCAAACGAAAAATTAGACTAATTTCTAAATGTTCTAGCCTAAAACATCTAGAAATTAATCGCGTGAAGCCCATTCTGAAAATTTCCAATTTGATCTTCTTTCCAGGAATTAGTGCGGAATCCCGATAAAATAACACAATTTTTTTTACGTGGTAGTAGTGCATCCACTTCGAAGTAAGTGTTGCTATTGCGGTATGCCTCTGCCTTTACTCATTACTGTTTGCGGCGTGATAGCGATGAAACGTCGCTAGAACTATTCCACAGCCGCAGACAGTAATGAGCAAAGGTAGACGCACACTTTTGGCCTGTAGATTTGAATACATTCTTCAAATATCCACGTACATCCTACGGGTTAGGCAAAAGGTGTGCGTTTGACTTTGTACTGACGCATTAATGACCCTTCGCTCATTTTCAACTTCTATTCAATTTCAATACTGCCGTACTCTAACGGAACTATCTACCTACCACCTTCTAAAGACCATTCTCTAGCTAATAAATTATCACACTAAAGCTACATGTTAGATTTCCAACCAGCTCTGATTCCCATGAAGTTTCATATTTTGATGTTAGTGATTTTCATATCACGAGATCCTAATCATATAGGATGTTGCTTTCTTCTGCAAAGATATTCAAGAGTACAAGGTCTTCTAAACTATGAATAGTGCATGATAGAATTTGCTCACTAGATAGCGCTAAACGAAAAGGACCAGAATTTATAACGCTTTCAACAGATCCTGCTCAAATGGATTGTTCCCGTTTTCAACAAAGTTGTTCAAAGAAACTGGACCTATCACAAAGAACAGAGTTTTGTTCAGAATTCACTCACGAGGCGGTGCTAGTGTGACATTCGTTTTGAATTGTTTGCCCTAATTTAAATTCTCGGCAATATAGAAGGCTCCCGTTTTCAGAAAAAAATATTAAATGGACTAAACCTATTTTATGGTAAAGAGTTTATTTCAGATTTCAATCACCAGGTGGTGCTAGTGTGACCGTAGTTTTTTGCCCTAACTTAATATCTTGACTGGATAGAAGGTTCTCGTCTTCGGCAAAGTTGTTCAGCTGAACAAGACCTATTTTATTGTAAAGATTTCAGCTTATAATGAATTCACCAGGATGTGCTACTGTGATATTAATTTTGAATTGTTTGCGCTAACTTAAAACTTGGACTAGGTAGAAGGTTCCTGTCATGAATAAAGTTATTTAGATGGTCAAGACTAGAGAGGGTCTAGGATAAAAGAGGAGCGGATCCAAAACAAACTTCCTTGGCAACCTATGCCTAGGTGGTTTCTAGCAACACTGCCAATGCAATCAAGATAAGCGCTGCTCGATTGGCTCTGGCTTTGACAGTTCGTTTGGCTCAAAACCAGCCAGTCCGCTTCTTTCTTATACTAGTTAGACCCTCTCTTGTCAAGACCTATTTTTGAGTAAAAATGTCAGCTCAGAATTCACTCACCAGACTGCGCTAGTGTGACATTAATTTTAAATTATTTGCCCTCAGATGGACAAGATAGAAGGTTTACGTATTCAGTAAAGTTGTTCAGATGGAAAAGACCTATTTTTATGTTAAAAGTTCAGTACATAATTCACTCACCAGTTGGCGCTCGTAAAGTATTTATTTTGAATTGTTTGCCCTAGCTTTACATCTCGATTAAATAAAAGACTTGACCTCCCAACAAACAATTCAAAGTCACAAATAAGCAAATGAATAAATGCTGTATAACAGTGTACATTGCTGAATAAAACAGAATGTCGAATTATTTGCTGAAAAAGCTCATTGAGATCGATAGATGCGCTGTTTGCTCTGATATAACTAATTTACTTATTAAAAGCTTTATAAACGTTGACTGTCTTCCTCAGAACCAGAAGTTTGATCTAATAATAAACTGAATAAGTGTAATTTGCACAAACATTACCGCTTTAATTCGACTGCTTTCAATTGATTTATAACATGCTTTCAAGTTCCATAGATACCCCTCACCATCCCTCTCCAACGGGGGAGTTTGGTAAAGAGAGATGTTCAACCCGATTTGAACCTTCCTCAAAGTTGTCCTTGCTCGCTTTCCACTCTCTATACACAATTTTTACACTGCCGTACTCTAACGGAACTATCAACTCTATACTTTCATATCCTCATCTATCGTACAAAAAATACCACTTTAGTCTGTTATTTGAAATTCACATCTTCAACTATGTAAACCAAAGTTTTTAAGATGAACTAAAACAATTCTATGGTAATCATTATAGTTAAAAATTCACTTTACAGAGATCGATGGAGCTTAACTTTAGTTTATATTTTTTGATTTTATTTGACATGTCAACTAATTAGAATATCGCTCTCTTCAGCAATCTTGGTCAGAAAAAAATAATCCATTAGTTGCCAACTCTATTTAGAAGATTCCTGCCATACATATTTAGAAAAAAATACGCAATTCAAGCTATCGTTTATTTAAAAATATTTTCTCAAAAATAAGCTCCAAATCATATTAGTCACTTTTGATCATCAATAGTCTAGCTGACATTATGAATCTTTCGGAAAAAAATATTGTTGGAGCTATGGAACCGCAACATACATTCAAAAATGACCAAGAACTTACAGCATTTAAAAAAAACTTCAAGGGACAACCCTATGGGGTTGTACGCATTGGTGACGTAGGACTACGTGGTCTTATATAATAAATCTTACTTGTTAACTGCAGCAGGAGCTCGTGTTTTGTGTAGGAATAAGAATTTGAGCGGGGTTCTCTCTGTATATGCTCTTTAGTATGACGCGCTTGACATAGATGGCCCACAGCGACTCAGGAAGAGCTACTGTTTCCGATCAATAGCTGTGCGGCTGGAATTCAACTTTGAAATCTGTGTTAGGGAAATCATTTTTCACAGGCAATCGGTGATTATTTTAATTATCATAGCAACAATTGCACATTCGTGTAATTTTCAATAGTGACATTTTGAAAAATGATATAGTCTTAACCTGCACAGATGCGTAGGAATATTTCTGATAGATTGGTTATTAAATTATTGAAATTGGTCCAGAGACAGCTGAGTTATTAACGTTCAAAATCTTTCATAATTTTGTTACATGTTCCATTTTTGGTTTTCACAAAGTGTACCCCCATATAGAAATCACAGAAGTAGTCCTACGTCAAAAATCTACGTTCAAAACGCTTCATCTCGGAAACAGTGCGACTTAGAAAAAGTTTTTTTCAGTGCTTTTTTATTGAAAATTTAGTGTACTTTTAATATATCAAGACGAAAAAATATTTTTTTCAAAAACTTGAGTTATTTCAAAAATTATAACTTTTTGTCCATCTCTATCTTTATCTTTAGCTGAGGAGGAATGCATTGTTTCCTAAAACATATCAAAAAATTAAAAACAAATTTAAGGAGAACGACATTTAAGTTTGTTTTTTTAATAAAAAAAGGGGTTGATTTTTTTTGCGAGAAACGTCAAATTTCCATCATTGCACTGTAGTAGATAGAGTTAGAGTTGAATAAATAATGAGTAGAATCGAGTGAGCGTGAAGCGTGATAGTCCGTTTGTAAACAGCATCTCATTGGTTAGAGAATTTTGATAGGTTAGAAGGTATAAATATGAAGTACCTAAGCTCGTTGAAGTCTTTCTTGTGACGAATGTTGGAGGTGACGGACCACCAGCAATAGAAGCAGCCGCACCCGTGGGAGCTGCATCGCTAATTCGTGTAGCCGTGGCCGAGACTGGAAACCTCGGTCCGGTCACGACAATGGCGCAGCCGGTAACAGCATATAGTGTAGAAGTGAGTATAGTGAGATAATAAAAAAAAAACTGAGAAAACTTTCGCAGCATAATTACCATGACCTGATGGATGTTATTAGTAATTGCTATGAACTGATGGATGGTAAATAAGAAATACCATGACATGATGGATGGCAATTAATAATTGCTATGACCTGATGGATGGTAAATTAAAATTACCATGACCTGATGGATGTTTAATAAGAATTACCATGATGGATGGTAAATAAGAACTGATACGACATGATGGATGGGAATATGAACTGAAGAAATTTACCATGACATTAGGGATGGTAAACTATGATAAACAATAATAATAATAAGGATTCTTGAAAATTTCCGAAGTAAAAGATCTTAGAGGCAAAATATGTATTATTTTACGAAGCGAGAAAATTCAAGGCTAAATAGATAGTATAGTGGATGGTTAAAAAGTATTACCATGCCCTGATTGATGGTAAATAAGAATTGATAAAACATGATGGATAGAGTGATGGTGAAGTACCTAAGCTCGTTGAAGTCTTTCTTGTAACGAATTTAGGTACTTCATATTTATACCTGAGCAGTTCCACACAGATTCGCAAATCGTTTCGGATCGACCTTCTACGATTATGATGAAACTTTGCACAGTTGTTTGTTATTGCCCAACATGCCATTTTACATATATGGTTCCCTAGTTTCCTAGGGCGTATGCAAAAATTATACGCATCAATAGAAAAATATATATCTCGTGAACCATTTGTTTGATCGAAATGGTGTCTTGGGCAAAGTTACGGACCTCGTGCCTTCCAAGAAAAAATATGCACCGTAAAAAATTATTTTTATACAAAAAAAATCAAAATTATCAAAAAAAAAACAAAATTACTCAAATTGCATATTTTTTAAACTATTTTTTATATTCATTTTGCAGCTTAGATAAAGTATAACCTACTTACACTGTGCATTTGCTGGGCAAATGATAAACAAAAAAGTTATGAATTATTGAACAAATAATTGTATTTTTCAAAATACCACCTACAGTTATCGAATATCTTTAAAATAGTGTTGATATAAAAACACATAAGCCGGCGCCGGTGGTGTAGTGGTAAGCGTGACTGCTTTCTAACACCCCGATGGGTCGGGTTCAATCCCAGCCGAGGTCGGTGGGATTTTTCTGAGGCATAAAAATCTCTGGTCACGTCTTCCTTCGGAAGGGAAGTAAAGCCGTTGCTCCTGGCCCATGTGTGTTTGAATGGGTGTGATATCCTACGCAGGTGTGGAAGCTTCCTGCCCATTCGATTGCCGTCAATGGATAGCAATCGATGTCCGTCGGTGATTGGCACTAGATTGCGGAACAGAGACCGACGTTAAATAAAGGAAAGAAGAATAAAAACACATTAAATTTACAACAAAAAAGCTCATAATGCTTAAATTGCCCAAAGTTGTTATTTTCGAGATACTCGTAGGTTAAAATTCACTTATCGCATAATTTGAGCAATTTTCGCTCTTTTGAGATGTTATTCGCCTCTCGTTCGCTGATTTGGTCTGTGTGTGATTCAAATTTTATTTTGTGCTCTGCTGCTTCAGTGGACGACGGACAGGTGAAAGTGTTCTGTTGTGTGATTTTGAAAGAAAATTCCCGGGGAAGCTGTGATGTTGTGCGGGAAAATGGCCAGCCGGATTTGCCAACTATCGTGAGTTGTGCTGCGGGGACAGCAGCAAATGAAGCTGATTACTCGGCTCGAATCGCGAGCCCTGGCCACCACTGCTAAGGTAACCCACCTCCGTTTGGTTTTTTTTTCATTGGCTTAGATACAAGAATCGGATAAAAAAAAATTACATAACCCCCGCGGAATCTTTGGATAATCCAATAACTATTGTTTACAACTTTGCAATAATTGTCTTTTTATTGTTTTACTATAAGTTTCGACTTTGCACCGCTTGAAGGAGTTGCCGAATAGCCCTTATTTCTCTTTTTATTGTAGAAGAATAAGGATGTGCAAAAATGTGTGATACGGATAAAAGCCATGTCGCCCTTGAAGAAACCCGGCAAAATGGATCTCCAGAGAAGAAGAAACTGAATTTAATTAGTACTAAGATTTTAATTTCATGGAAATTATTGAAGTTCAAGTTAAAATGTAATAATTTATAGAATACATTGACGAAAGAGAGTAGGCTGTGCGTGTACTCAAACCTGTCGTTTTTTTTTTTTTTCGTGGAGTTTTTTTTTAAATTTATAATCGGTTGCTGATCTGGCCATAACCAGGCCCAGGAGATAATTTCTAGTTCCTCATTCTAGGTCCCTATTATTTACCGCTGAGAAGCTGTTCGGAGGCCAAGTAGAGCCTCCACGAGGCGTCCCAGCATTTGTTCCATCATTCGTTGAGTCGCAGCGTTGAACCTGACTATTGACCACGAAAAGGCTTGCCAATGCACATCAAAAACCGATTACATACATCTGAACATATGTTTATCTCAAATCGAAGGAAGACATTCCGCGCAACTACCATAAACCGGCTAGTTCATGTTGATCTTCGTCAAGCTTCGCCTACAATTTGGCTGAACTTGGTGAGTTCGTTCCATTTTGTAAATTTTTATCTTTTCAAACCAGTAACGTTGGGATATCAACATTTTCTGGTGCGTTACTGGTATAAAATACACCACCGAACCCTAGTCGTGACAACTTCAAACTAGGGAATCAGGATATTCCAGTAATCAAAGGATCACATTTTAGTTCTTGTTACTTTTTATGACTTGATAGTAATGACAAGACGCGGGTAGTGACCACCGCACCGTTCTGCATTTCTATATAGAATATTTCAAATAAAAAATATATTTAATGCTCATAGATTTCACATAATCGTTTTCCCTTTGTCCTTTTTCTTTTCCTTTCCCTCTTCTCTTTTCAGAAAGTGAGTAATGGTGCTATAGCCATACGTCATAAAAGACTAGGACAAGAGTTAGTGCTCATGCCCCAAGCGTCAGAAAAAAAATGGAGCATCATTTAACCTTTCTAGCTTTGATGCTTCCAACGAACAACCAATCATATAATTACCAAAATTGGAACGTACAGTACGAGATGTTTACGTTTCATTCATTTATTGGATTCTGAAGCATCGTGTTTAAATCTTCGATTTCAACAGGCCTGATGTTTTCTGAATCATCTTGCCCCTTAAATGCTGCACAGTAGGCCTAACCGTTTTAATATGTGTGACGCAGTGTTGGCAAAATCAGAAATCGATTGATATTTTTACGCTATCATACGCTTGCAATATCACGCGAGATATTGGAACAAAATATCATGCTTGATATTGATTTTACAAACTCCTTTGATATTGCGAGACTATTCACAACGTGCAAAAAATAAGCTGAGAGTTGACTCGACACAAAAATGATTCCATTGCACATCGTTTTCTTAGAAAGAGAAAGCATAGTTTGCTATCTCTTTTTAATCTTCACCGATGGCAGACGCGAAAGGAATGCTGCAAGCCGTTATGGAAGTTTCGGTTGCATTCGGGTGTAAGGCAAAAATCATGAAACCCAATCTCACCACAGTTTGTCGAGATTTGCATCTGGTGAGTTTTGTTAGCTTTATATTCCGAGCTACGATATCACAGCTTGCAAAATCAACCGCAGATGTTTGCTTGTTGATTTTTGTCTACGAAAATCAAGCGTGATCTTGAGCGTTTATGAGATTTGATTTTTTGATATTTTCCCAACACTGGTGCGACGCATCTTCGATGTGAAACATATATCAAATAGACAAGAAAAATGATGTACACACTTAGATTTTTTTGCCGAGATGGGCACCACCGAGCAGCTCGGCATTTTATTTTGCTGGAAATTCAGCAAAAAATATGTTTGTTAGCTGAGATCTCGGCAAAATTCCCGTTTGGTAGCTGAATCTCGGCAAGTTTTTCACTGAGATCCAGCAAAATAAAATGCCGAGCTGCTCAGTGGTGCCCATCTCGGCGAAAAAATCTAAGTGTGTAGATATATATATCAGATGCTTTCAAGAACTGGCTGTGTTGGTGTTAGATTAGATTATATTAGATAAAAAAAGGGTTGAAATTTTTTTTAGAGTCCAATATTTTTGTCAAATAGTTCCAGATGTTCCCTTCAACATTGGAGAAGGTATCAAACCGATTGGACAAACGTTTTTCGAGTAAAAATTTTCTGAAGATAAGCTTAAATTTTTTTTTCTGTAGGCCTTTTTCAAAATTTAGGCTTGATTTAAAATGGTGATCTGAAGCTGCAAAATGGCATTTTTGGTCATAAATAACGATTCAGAAAATTTTCAGCCAAATAAAAAACTACGAAAATTAATGGATTTGCAAATTTGTTTGGAATCGCTCTTTTGTATCAGAAAATAAAATAAAAGCAAAACAGTGCTCTGTCTAAATCTGTTCAGATAGATACAAGGTAGGATTAAGAACTGATTATGATATTTCTAGAATATGTATTTATGTAACATGAATCAAATAAAGACCTGGTATAACACTGCTTTTTTGGATATATTTTTGTTTATAAAATGAATACCCTAATCATGAAGTGCTACATGTGAACGATATTCAAACGGTAAAATCATATTCTATATGGTTTAGACGCTAACACCAAAAGGTTATGAAGCAATTCTTATGATTATTAGCCCAGCGTAGTCCTCTTAAACCGGAACAAATCACAAGTTTTTCTTTTGTCACTCGATTCTCGCACCAGTCGAGGAGGGAGGGGAGGGGGGGGGGGTGAATAAACAATAAGCAAACAAAAAATTAGAGATTCAAAATTCGTTTTACATCACATCCATATAATAAACCGTATATTTCTAACATGTAACTGTCAAACTGTTTTCGATAGTTCCTCCTTATTCAAATATAACATCCCAAGTAACAATTGTGGTTTTATGAGGGTTCTGTAGACCATGATTGAGACTTGTAGAATGTTTTAAAACCTCGATAAAACTTGCAATGTTACTTGGGATGGCAGAACAGGAAACCCTACACGGACAGAGAATTGTTTGCATTGAACCAAAAAAACTTTCGTTTTATTTAAACAAACAATTCTGGTTGAAATTATGTTGCATTTTGTTGTTTTTATAATACTTATTCATATAAATTCAAAAAAAATCTTTTTGTATTGATAAGCCACTTTTCAACTGCAACTATTGTAAAAATAACAATGTTCTATTATTAGGCCAACAATAGTTCATTTTAATTTACCATTTATTTGCTGTGTCCATTCCCCGGGCCATGAATGCAAAAATAACTACCATACATTCCTTCGTTTTCACCCGGACAAAAATGTAAACAATAAGAAAACTTGTGAATTTCGGGAAATAAGTTCAAAATTTCCGGAAAATCTTGCGACTTGAGGTAAGCAAGTATGCTGCAATTCGAGCTGCAGTTGCTTAATATAATTAACTTTCTGTTTTTTTCCTTAATTTTTTTCCCGTCGATCTTGTTTTCCGTACTGAGTTCCAATGCTCCCGACGCCAGGAAGGCAGCTCCCACACCTGGACCCTACATTTCGACCCATCAACTAATGAACCGGGGCCAACGGCTTTACTTCCCTTCCCAAGGATGATCAGTGAAAAAGAAAACAAAACATTTAAAAAAATTGGCCATATTAGTTCCGAAGTGATTTGCGATTTGGGCGTAATTGCATTTGTAAACAAACACGTCAATCACCGATTTCTCGCGAATAAAAGCTCAATCATGAAAAGTAATAACACTATGAGATAGAGGAATGAGTCTTCTATCATTTGGTATGTAGTTTGTTTGTGATATTGAGCTTTTATTCAAGAGTAATCAGTAATTGACGTGTTTGTTTACAAAAGCAATTACTCCCAAATCTCAAATCAAGGATCAAAGCAATTGATTTTGGGGTATTGATAAATTCGTTCTGTTTTCGATACTTCCTCCCTATCCAAATATATCTCAGTTTTCTCAACAATTGTTCGTGCTTCAAAAAATCTAACTAGACGTATGGATTCAGGAAGATCTATTCAACACAATCCAAGCGCAATATTCAAAGAAAGGAGCCAAAATCAATCTTGGCTGAACATAAAAACCAAATTTTATGTATGTGTTGCTTAAAAAAAATAATCATCACATATGAATTCAGCAAGGTCAATTCTATAAAATCTAAGCATAACTTTCAAAGGACAGTATTAAAATCCAATTTAGCAGAAAAGGAAAACCAAAAAAAAAAAACCTTTTCGAATTAAAAACCCGGTTCAACCTTCACGTATGGATTCAGCAAGGTCCATTCTAAAAAATACAAGCCTATTTTTCAAAGATATGAGCCTAAATGCAATTTGGCAAAACCGAAAAACCAAATTTCTATGAAAATACGGATGGATTCAGCAATTCGGTAAAATCCACTCCTATTTTTCAAAGGAAGGAGCCGACATTCAACTTGGCTGAACAAGAGACCCAAATTTCTATAAAAATACGTACTTTTGAGAATTCAAACCCAGTTTTCTAAAAAATTGTGCATGCTTCAAAAAATTTACCATCACGTATGGATTCAGCAAAGTCCATTCTATAAAATTCAAGTCTATTTTCAAAGATCGGAGCCGAAATTCAACTTGGCAGAACAGAAAATCAAAGATTTTATGAAAATACGTGCTTTTGTGAATTTAAACTCGGTGTTCTCAAAAATTGAAGAAATTCAACTCTCGTATTGGGTTATGGATTCAGCAAACTACTATTAAAATACAAGTCTATTTTTCAAAGATAGAAGACAAAATGCAGTTCGGAAAAACAGAAAAATTATTTTTTTATGAAAATACCATCTTTTGTGAATATTAACCAGGTTCGTCCTTCCGGTATTCAACAAGGTCCATTCTATAAAATCCAAGCACAAATTTCAAAAGATTGAACCGAAATCTGGAGCTCACTTTGGAAAATATCCAACCCGTTCTGACTAGTTTGATTTCAGTTCGGAAAAAGTTGAATCAATGCAGGAAACCTTGGATTCATTTAGGAAAAGGATTAATCAGTTAATGTTGCCTCACTTCAGAAAATGCAAAACCAATTCTTTAAAGATTGGATTTGGAATATGTTGAATCACTTCAGGAAACATTCAAAGTGTTTTTTATGTTACTTCATACGCGAAGTTAACGATTTTCAGAGTTGGTTGGAAATGCTAACATGAAGCTTTAGTGTGATGATTTATTAGCTAGAGAATGATCTTTAGAAGAATGTAGGTGGATAGTTCCGTTAGAGTACGGCAGTATGAAAATTGAATAGAAGTTGAAAATGAGCGAAGGGCCATTCATCTTGAAAACTGTCGCTAGAACTATTCCACAGCCGCAGTCAGTTTATGAGCAACAAGAGGGACGCACATTTTTGCCTGTGGACTTGGAGACATACTTCAAGTCCCCGCGTACATCGTACGGGCTAGGCAAAAATGTGCGTCATCTTGAAAACTGTCGCTTTAATGGCCCTTCGCTCATTTTCAACTTCTATTCAATTTTCATACTGCCGTACTCTAACGGAACTATCCACCTACATTCTTCTAAAGATCATTCTCTAGCTAATAAATCATCACACTAAAGCTTCATGTTAGCATTTCCAACCAACTCTGACTTCAGGAAAGTTTTGACAACTTTAAAAAGGATTGAATAACATAACAGAAAAGTTTAGACTCAGTTAGAAACATATTGATGACTTATTCGAAAGTTTGAACTCACTTCAAAAAAGTTTAGACTCAGTTTTGAATATGCTTTGAAAAGTGTCACCTCAGTTAGGAATTTCCTGAACCGTTTCTGATTTGGTCTCACTTCTAAAAATTTTAAACCAATATTGAAAAGATTGGATTTAGCTCGGAAATGGTTGAATCACTGTAGAAAAGAAGTGAATCATTAATTATCATTGCAGAAGGTTTGTAAGTTAAGAAATGTAGATCGAATGCAAAAATCTGGCGACTACGGTGGGCTGGGCACATGGTAATGATGTCGGATAACGACCCACTGAAAATGGTTCTTTGTAGTGATCCGACAGGGATAAGACGAAGATGTGCGCAACGAACAAGAGGGATCGATAAGATTAACGGTGGCTTACCTAGTGAGTTGCCAAACAAGATTAGGAATGATGTTCGACAAAATCCGTTTTCAACAACTGAAACCGGCTGATCCGATTTCAAGGACCTGTCATGCCGTGCTGGTCAAGTACCAATTTATGTGAAAATTCTTTAAAAGAACAAGGTGATACAACAACAACAACAACAACAACAACAACATAATAAAATCTAGCAAAGCGAGTATCCATACCAAATGAATTTGCGAAAAATAAATAAACACTGAAAGATTTATTTTATTTCCCCCTTGATGATATTCCAAAATTTTGAAGGGGGGGTGACAAAAGAAAATCTTGATATTTGTTCCGGCCTTAGTGGGCTAAAAATTTACCCATTGTGCAACCGTGAGTTGGTTCCTTAAATGGGTATTTTTATAAATATTATGATTTCAAAATTCCCCCATTTTTTACAGCTACATACGTGGTTTGAAAATGGGTATTTTTTACCCATGAATGAATTTTCCGAAATACCGTGCTCTGTACGAGTATCGTTGAGCGGAGCGTTGCAGGAAAACGCATAAAAACGAATGACAGCTGACCCAGTGCTTAAATCATGGCAATAAAGGAGCGCGCTCGAGCGGCGCGACAAACGGTACATGAAAAATAAATATGCACTGAAAGTTTTTTCCCCTTTGTGATATTCCAAACTTGTCAAGGGGGAGAGGGTGGTACAAAAGAAAAAGTTGATATTTGTTCCGGCCTTATGCATAATTTATAAACTCATACGTATGATTTCGTCACTCATCCAGCATTTATATCGAACAAATCGTTCTCTAAATAGGTATTTTTGAATTAAATGATATCCAGCATTTTTTGCATAACCTCTTTTAAAAAGCTAGACGCGTACAATACTAAGGAACCAAATGTGTAAAGTGGCATGTTGGGCAATAACAAAAACAACTGTGCAAAAATTTCAACTCAATTGGTAACGCCCGGTTAAAAATTCGTCATTGGAATGGAACCGCTCTTTAGCGAGGAATGTCTACATTGCTCTTCATACTTTCGCACAGGAATCAATTAAACTTACTCGCAATGAAACAACCCGAGCAAAAGTTAACAACTTACGAATGTCAAATTCAGGTATGATAACTGCATAACTGGCAGCCTACATATGATATTGACGAGATACAATACCGGAAACAATACCTCAAAAAGTGTTCTACGAATTGGATTCAAATATTATAATAACTGGCGGATAATCATCGCTATTAATACCAGAATTCCATAATTTGTTATTTAAAAGGCCTTTAAATATTATTATTGTTAAGAACCTGGAGAATCACACTTTGTTAGTTTGGTATTTATTTGATATCTTACAAAATATGTCAATAACTGAACAATATCAAAACAAGGTTTAGTGCCACAAGCAAACCTTATTAAGATATTCATATGTTATCGGTTCTTGCTCGGGTGGGTGTCAGTTTTTAATACACCGTTCAACAGCTTTTGGACTGCCAAAAGTTTAGCAACATTAATAAACAGCACTGATTTAGTTTCATTCAAGCTAGCCCCACTGAAACCTACCGGCTTGGCCGGGGTTCAAGCTTATGATACGTGTCCCGATCATAACTATTCAGTAGTCCTAGGCATGACATACGGATAACACGCGTGCTGGGGAAGGTGCTCAAAAGATTAGCTCGCTTTTCTCGTTTTCGTCGTATTACAGTTTTCGGTGCGCAGCCGACCGATCGAGGTGTGGTGTTTTGGAAGCATAAACAAAACAAGTTGACGGAGGAAGTTTCGGTGATTATCTCCGCCGAGGAGAAGTGGAAAAGCTGTGTCGCGTGGTTCTAAGAGTAGGTTAACGAAAGTGAATTTTTGATAAGAAAAATGAGCTGGAAATGTCCAGTTTGCGATTCGAGCACGATTCAAAAATTTAAAATATTCCTATCGTGAAGGGGATTATTTTGAGTGAGTCAAGTAACAGATTATAAATCACATTAGTCACCTCTGGCCACTCTCGGCTCACACGAATGAGTCAAAATTAACAGTTAATAAAAATGTGTTGCGAAGGACAAGATTGATTGAATCCACAAATGGCCGCTATCTGTTCTTAAGTTAAGAGATTTTTCAATAGGGATGCTATAAATCAACCACAGACAATCAGACATAATATTTGGATAGAATGTTCATCTGTTGAACAACATTGCAGCAAGTCGATGGCGTGGTAGTAGTCAAATTGTTATCTTTTTTGCAATTTACTAATCAAGCTGTCACTAACGCAAAGTTATATCAATCGTTAAATAAGTGATCCATTTGTCAGCTTCATGAACGGTGTTCACAGTGAAAAAAAATAGTTCTTGTGTTGTCAGTTATTCCAAAAACTGCAATCATGTAATCTTTCCTTATTTTGATCGGTACGTAACCACGCACAATGGTCTAGAATGCAAATTGAGGTGGAAGGATAAGTTTGAGCCTGAAATTGAAATGTTAGACAAAATGTGTATTCTACAAAGTTTTTCCTTATACTTTGAGAATAAGGATCTGTGGCATCGTGCCATCGGAAATAAAAGTTGGGAATTGCGAATTCCACGGTGTCTGGTATCATAAAACGGTTTGAAGAACGTCTGACTGTTGATCGAAAGCGAAGATCCGGAAAAAAAAGCCATCAGGTCACGATCAGAAACGCATGGTTGGGGCCTTTAAACGGAAACCGAACGCCTCAGTTCGAGAAGTCCCCAAACCGTGACGAGAAACAGAAGAACAGACCAGAAGTTAACGAAAACACACTGCTGCGTAATGGATGACGACACATATGTGAAGGCGGACTTCAACCAGATTCCAGGAAACCTGTATGTGACTGCCAAAGATAAGTGTGAAATTCCCGAGAACCTCCAGAGCGTGGATTTTCCATTCGCGGCCGGTAACTTAGATGAATCTTCAACTGTTCTTAATAACGTTTTGAAAACGTGTACCAATCAACTAATTGAGCAAAAGTTTGATTCTTTGAAAAACTCGAACAGCTGGTACAATTTGGATATTTTGCGTCTTAAACGGAAAAGGGACAAATGGTACAAAAACTGTTGTAGATCAAATCATGAGAATCATTGTAATAGGTACACAATCGTGCGTAATAAGTATTCACAATCGATAAATAAAACTCGTTGTGAATATGTACAAAGGAAGATTGAACAGCAAAGAGTTATGGAAAATTTTGAAATCTTTATTAAAACCTAGTAATTGCAAAACGCGGTCCATATCTTTTAATGGTACATTAGAACAGTCAGAACAAGTAATTTCAGCTAAGTTTACTGATTATTTTGCAGACAGTGTTTAATTGAATAATCAATACATTGAAATGGTCGATGAACCTGACGAAATAAAACAGCCAGTTAATAGTAGTTGTAGATTTGAAGGTTTTCACCCAATTACATTAGATGAACTTGGAGTTATTTGTTTTTCATAAGGAAAATCGGCTGGAGTAGATAATGTTAATGTTAGAGTTATTCAAGATTGCTTGCATGTCATTGGCCACATATTGCTGGACCTTATGAATGGCTCATTACAAACTGGACATGTGCCCCAAATTTGGTAGGAATCCTTGGTGGTCCCTATTCAAAAAGTTGCTGGAACGATTAAAGCCGAAGAGTTTCGTCCCATCAACATGTTGCACACATTAGAGAAAATTTTAGAACTTGTTGTTAGAGGCCAGCTGTTGATAGTAATAGTTTGTTGATACCAGAACAATCGGGATATCGGGAAGGTCATTCTTGTGAAACCGCGTTGAATTTGGTATTAGCGAAGTGGAAAAATAACTTGGAGTGTAAAGATACGATTGTTGCTGTTTTTTTGGATCTTAAACGCGCTTTTGAAACAATTTCTAGGCCCTTATTGATAAGATCAATCAAGCGCTTTGGAATTACGAGTACTGCATATAAATGGTTTGAAAGCTATTTGTCTGACAGAACTCAACGGACTGTTTTTAATGATTCTGTTTCCAGTCCCGTGGAGAATAAGCTTGGAGTGCCCCAGGAAAGTGTATTAGGGCCCCTGTTATTTATTATGTATATTAATGACTTGCGACGTGTTTTACGATTTTGCGACATTAATCTTTTTACAGATGATACTATCTTATTCATTGCAGTTAAGGATTTAGATGATGCCGTTTACACTTAAATGAAGATTTACGTTCTCTAAGTAGATGGTTGAAGTATAAGCAGTTGAAATTGAATACAAGTAAAACTAAATGTATGGTAATTTCATGGAATCGAGTAAATGAGAACGTCTCTGTTGTAATTGATGATGAGACTATTGATTGCATTCGGGAGATTAAATATCTCCAAAATGACAAACTTAAGTTCAACTCTCACATGGACAATGTCATCAAGAAAAAAAAAATGCCAAGAAGTATGGAATTCTATTTCGACTGAAAAACGATTTAACTATTGCCAGTAAAATACAGCTATACAAATCAATCATCTCTCTTCATCTAGACTTTGGCCCTTCCATTATATTTCTGGCAAATGTAACTCAAATATCGAGATTACAGCGCTTGTAGAGTAAAATAATGCGTTTGATTTTGAGATGTAATAGATTCACTTCCTCAACTTTGATGTTAGACGCCTTACAATGGTTGTCGGTGAAGCAAAAAATTGTATATTTGACTATGGTGTTCATTTTTAAAGTAGTTAACGGGTTGCTGCCTCGATATTTGTGTGATCGAATTGAAAGAGGAAGTGACTTTCATAGATTTAATACTAGAAACGCGGCTGAAATAAGAACACAACATTTCATGACTAGTGCTTCACAAAATTCATTTTATTTTAAAGGAATAAATGTTTTCAATTTGATGCCTAGGCATATCAAACGTTCAGCAAAACTTACAGAATTTAAAAGACACTGCATTTCACACGTTAAAACAGTCTTTTGAACAGTTATTCAGTGATGTTTTTTATGAATTGACAAATTATTTCTACGAAGGTTTGAGCCTCGCTTGCGTATTACGGATATAGAGGACTGAATTTAACATTTGAAAAAAAAAAATGCAATTTTGAAGCTCATTTGGAAGATACCTTGAGTTAGTAGTAGGTTTACTGGCAAATGTTGGGGGTTTGTGAGCATTCCTGACATTGCTGAAAATTATGATAGCATCAGATTACGGGGTCACTAGTGTAATAGGATGCTTTGTTGATTGTTCATTAACTCTTGATTGCTTGTAATGCTTATGAATATTTTAGGTGGACAAAAAGGCGAACAGACATTCAGAATGCACATATATTCAAAGTTGTTTCTGTGACATACACATATACAAACAAACAAATCGTATAGAATGCAAAAAGGTAGAAGGGTCTGTGCCTAGGGGCACGAACGGAAGGTTGACGTAGGACCGCTAGTGGACGGCATAAATGTGAAGAGCATTTAGTTCTTTTAATTGATCAATTATCTATTATCTCAACTCTTTCCGTTTTTTTAATTGTAGGTGTACCATATTTGTAGTAATCTTTTTCAAAGAGAAAGTTGATTAAGAGAATCAATCAAAATCACTTGCACCACTGCTTCCAAGTTTGGTTACAAGATTACAACTCTGGAGAGAATGTTGTGTGGTCGTTGGGGGCCTGTGGTTCTGAATATGGACAAACAAGCACAGATAAATTCTATTCTAACACTTTACTGTTATAAGCTTGATGGCCCTGAAAAGGGCCGTTTTATTGAAGAGGACATCCATGGCCACTTACGCTTGGCGTGTTTAGTGTAGGTGACAGCATCACGGACCTCATTTTCCAGGAACACCTTCAGCACACCTCGTAGATCAGACCGGAGATACGTTTGACACCACCACGGCGAGCCAGACGACCGATGGCGGTTATCTCGAAGAACTTTGCGATGACGCTTGGCGCCTCCTTTACCAGACCTTTTCCTCCTTTGCCACGACCAGTCAATTGTTGCTTGTTAAGTGTGAAGGAGTGGACTAGCCACCACCTTCCTACTGCTGCTATTGCTGTTCACCACGCCGTCCGAAGCGAAAATGAGCTAATGCCATACAGCAGCACTCTTTTATATCTTTTTCAGGTTAAAGCAGAATTATGTGCAACCAAGTGGTATAAAAGCTACAAAGACTCCTCCCATTATGAGTAGTTTGCTATCAAGTAGCGACACTGTCTCTTTTCCTTTTGCATACACGTCGAATGAGAACGACTCAAATTTGAGTTTAGTTCATTCATAATCGCCAAAAGTGCAGGAGCTCAGGATGAGTAAATTTGTCTCATGGTTTCCTTTGGAAAAGCTAAAAAAAACTGCCAGAAAATGAGCAAATTGAAGTAAAATTTATTCAGCCTCGGAGTAGTACCAATAGACTGAGTGAATCCAATCTTTACTTTTCTCAAATTCGGGAATTTTTCCCTGGAAAATCCTGGAAAAACCTGGGAAAACATGAGGCAAATTCGGCACCGGTGGTTAGCGTGATTACCTCTCACCCCAGCAGGCCTGGGTCCAATCTCAGTCGGTGCCGGTGGCGCCTGCTGCTAAGGCATAACATCCTTGATCACGCCTTCCTTCGGGAAGTAAAGCCGTTGGTCCCCGGTTGAGTTGATGGGTCGATTGGTAGGGTTCAGGTGTGGGAGCTGCCTCCCTGGCGTCGGTAGCATTGGAGCTCAGTACGGAAAACAAATCTCGCGTCACTTTTCAATACGTCCTATCTACATTGATCGATTCTCTTCATCGACACTCTCTTTCGTAAATAACTCGGCTTCACAAATGTTTCCTGCCGTCTTCGTCGAATTAGATGCTAGATTGTTGCTTCTTCGATCGAAAATATCCGGCCGTGGCGATTCAAAGTTGATCAAAATAATTTGTACCCCTGCTTTCAGTTTCCTGGCCTTGGTGGCCTTTACTTAGCTTGGTGGTCCTGAAAAGAGCCGTTTTGTTGCCAAAGTTGGTGATGATTTAACCTCCGAAACCAAACAGAGTGCGTCTCTGTCACTTCGAAACGTAGATGACATCCATGGCCGCTTACGCTCGGCGTGTTTAGTGTAGGTGACAGCATCACGGATCTCATTTTTCAGGAACACCTGAAATAAATCAGACCGGAGATACGTCAGGCACCACCACGGCGAGCCAGACGACGGATGCTGGTTATCTCGAAGAATTTGCGTTTGGTTCTGAATATGGCGATGAGTGTGCAAAATATTACGCAATTCCATCCTCCCTATTCGCACGCGCCCGAGGATCGGAGGCGAATGCCACTTCGACTTGTTCCGAAGCAGCATATGCATGTAGGTAATTGGTGGATTTGTTAGTTAATCCGACGCTTTTGGACAATGCTGGACATTTACCAGTTTTTCAATAGTTTCTTGTTGAAAATCAACATTCGGAAGCATTGTTATCGATGCGTAGCCATATTTCTGATCGATTGGTTATAACATTATTGAAATCGAACCAGGGGCAGCTGAGTTATTAACGTTCAAAATCTTTCTTAATTTGTTACATGTTCCATTTTCGGTTTTCACAAAGTGTACCCCCGTATCGAAATCAAAGACGTGCAGGCTAATAAATCTCCATTAACAACATTGGAATTACTTAAAGAACACTAAGTTGAGGGGCTAGAGGAAAGGGGTACAAGTGATTTTGATCGTTTCTCTTCATCGACTTTCTCTTTTGATAATCACGGCTTTACCTACAAATTTCTCACTATTTTCTAAAACTAGTTTTCGCATTGTGACCTATTGAGAAAGATGACGCAAAAAAAAACAAACCGACAGTGAGCATTCATAAGGGCGTATACGCGAGGATCGATTCTCTTCATCAATTTTCTCTTTGCATTGCTACAGCCAAGCGAAACAATTTTGTAGAATTTGTTCAATGTAGAGTTGTAACAGGTTGTATTGGCTATCAAAAGCAGCAGCAAACGCACCGACAAACGTCAAATCTATAGAGTTATTAACAAAAGAGAAAATCGATGAAGAGAATCGATCATCGCGTATACGCCCTTATGAATGCCCACTGTCGGTTTGTTTTTTTTGCGTCATCTTTCTCAATAGGTCACAATGCGAAAACTAGTTTTTCATGGTGAAATTGTTGTGAAAAAATCAGTGGAAGGGTTCAAAATTGATCCCATGTCACGGAAAAGTAGTGTGAAGTAATTATTTAGGCTTGATCTAATGGTAACAGTGAAAGTTTGGACTGAAAGTGAAAACGAATAAGTGGTTCGAGCAAAATGGCGCACAGGAGAAAAGGAAAACAACCACCCGTCGGCAAAATTTCGGGCAGGTGCCGCAAAGCGGCTTTCGTGCAGTTTGTGCAGCGTCAGCTGAAACCAGATGCGAAGGCAATTCGGATAGCAACGAACCTTTATCATATGATGAGACAGTTGAAATTGAGGAAATGACTGGTATTTTTTCAGCAACAGCAACAGGGATAAGTATGATATGATATGGTAAAAAGGTGAAACACGAAATGAGATGCAAAGCGTAGAGAAAAGCAAACCTATGGAACCCATGGATAGGAGTAGCAAGTTAATATGGTGAGACCATTCCAAATACCTTTCACAATTAATAAATAAATAAATAAACTAAATACGTGCCAGGTTCAAAAGAACATTTTGAAACTGGAAGTGTGTGTGTAATACTAATATCCTATTGATAGAGGTAATACATACATGCGGGGCTTATTGTAAGTGAAAAAAACCTCGGAATGGGCGTGACTCTCCAGACATTCTGAAATGGGTTGCGGGATCTGCAATAGAGCTATCACCTTCTAACTCCCGGACTAAAGCTGTCTACAATGACCATAAATGCGACATTGTAGGGAGAGTTCTTCCATAATAACACTGCCGGCCAGTGGGGGTTAGAGGGAATACACACACATACACACACACATATAGTTTGATAAAGGAGGTTATCGTCTGTCATGCACGATAGCAGCCGCATCAAGGAATATGTTTGCCGGAGAGTTATTAACGAAAGACAAAGTCAATTGCACCCTTTTGCCTCTAACCCCCTCAGTTGAGAGCAAGCGTAAAGTTCTAGTTGGGGCATAATAATCAAAGAAGAAAAAGAAGAAGATTACATTTTTTCTTTAAACCATTTGTTACAAATAGCATGAGGCATGTTTGCAAAACTGTGGTTACTCAATTAGAATATCGAATTAATCATGAAATTAATAGGCAAATGCAGACAGGACCTCTTGGACTGTTAATCTAGATATGTCCAGTATATACATAAATACAAAAAAAACTTGTTTGTGTAAATTGTTAGGAACTTTAAAACAACAGTTCGTATGAAGCTGGACGAACTGTAAAGCTAACGGTCATTTCAAAACGTAGTCAGAAATTATACCATTTTATTGCAGATTCAACTGGCATAAATGAACACGCTAAATATAAAATAATTAAAGGAAAAAAAAGCGATGTTGATTTTTCAATCGTCCGATTAAACACTTTCTGGATCAGCGTTTGAACAACAAGCGGAATGACCAATCAACTGTTTGGGTGAAATATTCAACAACTTAGTATTCGTCAGATTATTATGTGGTACAGTGATGACCCGATTTTGTCAGCCTCTCCGTGCATCAGATTTTTATCATTAAATGATTTCATTGGAGCACTTGTTGAACCGCTTTGCAGAATCTTCAACAAATCTTTTGTAGAGTCGAAATTTCCTGCAATCTGGAAAGAGTCATTTATGGTTCCGGTACACAAGAAAGGAGATAAACGTGACGTTAAAAACTACAGAGGAATTACTAATCTCTCTGCAGCATCAAAACTGTTTGAGATAATTGTGAGTGGTTTCATTCTTGAGCACACCAAATGCTATATCTCTAGTGACCAACATGGCTTCATGCCTGGACGATCGGTTACCACAAATCTTCTAGATTTTACCACGACATGTTTTGAGCAACTGGAAAATGGGGCACAAATAGACGTCATCTACACTGATCTAAAAGCAGCGTTTGATACGATCAACCATGACATTATGTTGGCAAAGCTATCCAAACTCGGTGCGTTGGACCGTTTGACTTCGTGGTTGTGCTCCTACTTGACTGACAGGTCTCTGCGAGTGAAACTCGATTCCAGTACTTCCTCGTATTTCACGAACTCGTCAGGTGTACCACAGGGTAGCAATCTTGGCCCGTTGCTGTTTGTGTTGTACATCAACGACGCACTTCTTCTACTTGGAGATGGCTGTAAGCTTGCGTATGCCGATGACCTAAAGCTGTACTTCGTGGTGCGGACTGCTGAGGATTGCATTCGTCTTCAATCGGTATTGGATCTGTTCGTTGATTGGTGTCGTTGGAATAAGCTTACCCTCAGCATTCCTAAATGTATGGTAATGTCGTATTACCGCATCAGGCAGCCGATTGTTTTTGACTATGCCATCAACGGTGTGGTTCTTCAAAGAACCAACCAGTTCAGCGATCTTGGTGTTCTACTGGACCATAAGTTGACGTTCAACCTCCACCGCTCTGCTCTGATCACAAAGGCGAATCGCCAGCTAGGTTTTGTGTCGAAAATATCGAAGGACTTTATTGACCCACACTGCCTGAAAGCTCTCTATTGCTCACTTGTGCGACCAATCCTGGAAAATGCCTCCTTGGTCTGGTTTCCTCATCAGTTGACTTGGAGCTTGAGGATCGAAAGTGTTCAGCGCAAGTTTATCAGGATAGCATTACGTAATCTACCATGGCGTGATCCGCAAAATCTCCCGCCGTATTCTGATCGCTGCAATCTGCTGAGCTTGGATACTCTGGAATGCCGACGGAAAAATCAGCAAGCAGTTTTTGTTGCCAAGCTATTGAATGGTGAGGTCGACTGCTCGAGGCTTCTCTCGCTGTTGGATATCCGAATACCACCGAGAACATTACGAAGTGGTACCCTTCTCCAACCGCGGTACCATCGAACGGCATTCGGTTACAACGAACCACTAACAACTATGATGCGTACGTTTACGGCTGTCGAAGAATTATTCGAATTTGGGGAATTTTCATCTCGCTTTTTGGCACGGATTAGAAACACTTCAATTGTTTTAGCTTTAAGGTTGTTTCATGTAGACAATAGTCCGATGAATAAAATTAAATAATAACCACTAATAATAATAAAGTCGTACTTCCAAATCATTCTCATGCATCTTCAAGATGGGTGTTTACGGTATACTTTGGTGCAATAAGACCACTGAAAAAGCGCATGGGTTTTGTAGAACGCAAGAAAAGATTTTCAAAAAGGTGGCTGGCAAATTCAGTATACACACTTAGAAAAATTGATGTGAATTTAGGTGCTCTGAGACAGACATATACGAGCATCAATTTTGGCATAAAATTGAGTCATAATAGACGCAAAATGTAGCTCAATCAAACGTACTTTCGAACTTTTCAGTCTCGGAGCACTTAATTTTATATGACATGTTTGTTTACGTCTCATCCTTTATGTCAAAGATGGATTCCGTGACGTGTAAGATCAGGTATTTCTTAGTGTGTATGTCTCCAGTAGAATGCCTTGGTCCCCTTATCATTCTCAAGAGCTGACATCTACTAAATTGACCTGAAAAAAAAACTGGCATCACTGATAAGTTCGAAATTTAGTGGCTTGTTTAACGCTTCAGTGGCGCCACCATGACAAATGCCAGCACATTCCCAACTAAAACCTTATTTGCGAAGAATGTGATTGTGAGTGTTATTTCTGTTTGCCTGTGGTTATAGTATATACCCAGACATCCAGAATACACGTATATTCAAAGTTGTTTCTGTGATTTACAAACACATATACAAACAAACAAATCGTAAGAATGCAAAAAATTGATTAAACTTACAAAAGCGGAGGCCATATACGTGCAAATTTGAACTCCTTTTTAAACAGGTTGATTTGACATTATACACAATTTAATCTGTAATAACAAATTCAGTTTGAAAAGTCTTACGATTTGATTCTTATATGTGATGTTGGCTTAAACTGTATCAATTTACGATACTGTCTGTACATTGTTATATGACTTTTGGTTGGCTGGGTAGACAAACGCAGGCATAATAGTATGACGTCATTTGCAATGCTAATTTTTCGCATGAATTGGCACCAACAAAAAACAATTATCCCTCTAAGAGATGAACCAGCCTCTGGCTAAAAGTCTCGCTAATAAAGATAACCTAACCTAACCTAACCTAACTATCCATGAAGTTATAGGTCATCACTTGATACAGATAGTTTGCCTCTCGATATACAATAAAAAAAAACAGATTTCAATGTGGCAACCCTGATTTGATAAAACGCGTTTTCATCGTCTGATGCGGGAAAATCCAAACTTCTAAATCGAAGCGCTGCTATATTTAGAAACAAAACCATCAAAATTAATCTGAAGTGTTTCAAATGTCACCTGTAGGTAGCATTCGTGAAATCTGAAGCCAATCAGGAATGTCCTTCGATGATTCTTAATTCAGCACAGCATCCGGTAGGTACAGTCAACTCTCCACACCCCGTTACTGCATGAGTCGATATGGTGTTTTAGAACCTGGGTAAAAGACGATTTTCGTGGCTCCTACGAGGATTTCCCACCAACTGATTTCCTATGATTTCGATGGTTCTCTTCAAAATCGCGCTCTGGTGAGTTTGACTGTACAGTCAAAATCTAAAATTATGCGGCAGCATTCTATCGCGCACGATTTAAATCAGTCCCTCTTATAGACGGAAACCGGTTGGACAAGCGATCGCATTAACCCTGATGGTGACAGTTCATCCGTTTGTTTCTGCTATTATTAGCTACAGATTTCCAAACAAACCAGTTCCAAGCTGCGATTAGAAAAAAAAAACCAGCCCATCTAGTTAACCAACCATTGATTCGTCAATTTGTATATGCATATGTGGCAAAAGTGCCATTTGAATGGTGTTGAACCTAATCAATATACACTCATAAAATTCGACACATTTTTATTGGCGAATTTACATGTAAAATTCCACATGATTTTCAGAATGCATCCAGAAGCACACATGAAATTTATGAGTCAAATGAATAGTATGTGTGGTTACACACAAATTGTATGTGTACACATAAGAACTATGTGTCCGACACACACATATCATTTGTTTATCACATTGCGAAAATTCATGTGTGGGACACATACAAATAATCATTGATTTTTTATTAGTGTAGCAAAGGGGTGAGCTAATTGAGGGTGCAGCATTTTAAGTGCTTCCATCGTCTCAAATGATAAAATTTTACCTTAAAAGTGAGAAGATTGATGGTATGGCTTCAATATGCACGGTCGATAAATATTGGGCCCTCGTGATCAACCGAGTGCTCAACCGTGCTTCAAATTTTGACTGCCGTATGTTTGCCTTGGTATAGAAGTAGATGAAGCCGGCGCCGGTGATGCAGTGGTAAGCATGACTGCTTGTCATCCATAAATAAAAATCTCTGGTCACGCTTTCTTCGGAAAGGAAGTAAAGCCGTTGGTCCCGGCCGATGTGTGTTGATAGTGCGATAACCTACGCAGGTGTGGAAGCTGCCTCCCTTGCACATTCGATTGTCGTCTAAGGATGGCAATCGATGTCCGTTGGTGATTGGTACTAGATTGCGGAACAGTCGTCGCTACTAAAGTTGCATGATTTTTTTTACAGACTCGCCTTTTCGAAGCACAACAAGGAACTCTTCATTTTATTAATGAGGTTTTTTAATTGTTCCAGATTTTTTTCACGATTTATCTATATAAAAACACTCGAAACAGGACGAAAATCAATTAAGTAATAGATTACGTGGCTGTCACGGGCTGTCCTGATCGTTTTTTTTTCTCTTTTACTCTTATGAGAAATTAAATAGGATGTTGTGTTACAAGCAAATATTAATTGCTTTTGCGCAAAGTCAACAATCAATATGGATCTTACTTACATCGAGAACTTCTTTAATGCCATTTAGATTGATTCCATCAACTTTTGAACCTTATTTAACTGAATTTGATCGATTCTTAATAGTTTTGTATGGGCAATAGTCATTGGCGTAGCTAGAAAATTCATCTGGAGGGGATCTAAGGGGGGCCTGTTGCACTTTTTTAATTTAGCAAAACTACGTCTTTGATTCCTATATGGGGGTTCACTTTGTGAAAACCGAAAATGGAACATGTAACAAATTAAGAAAGATTTTGAACGTTAATAACTCAGCTGCCCCTGATCCTATTTCCATAATTTTATCTCCAATCGATTAGCAATATGGCTACGCATCGATGACAATGCTTCCGAATGTTGATTTTCAACAAGAAACTATTGGAAAACTGGTAAATGTCCAGCATTGTCCAAAAGCGTCGAATTAACTAACAAATCCACCAATTAGCTACATGCATATGCTGCTTCCCCAGCACAGTCGTCAGAGAGTAGTAAGTAGACGAAACAAGTCGAAGTGGCATTCGCCTCCGATCCTCGGGCGCGTGTGAATAGGGATGATGGAATTGCGTAATATGTTGCACACTTATCGCCATATTCTAACTACCATCCGTCGTCTGGCTCGCCGTGGCGGTGTCTGACGTATCTGACGTGTTCCTGAAAAATGAGATCCGTGATGCTGTCACCTACACTAAACGCGCCAAGCGTAAGCGGCCATGGATGTCATCTACGTTTTGAAGTGACAGAGACGCACTCTGTTTGGTTTCGGAGGTTAAATCATCACCAACTTTGGCAACAAAACGGCTCTTTTCAGGGCCACCAAGCTTATTACAGAAATGAGTAGGAATTGAATTAATGTGCCTGTTTGTCCATATTTAGAACCAACGATCACACAAAATGCTTATGTAATCAAACTGGAAGCAGGGGTACAAATTATTTTGATCAACCTTGATCAACTTTGAATCGCCACGGCCGGATATTTTCCATGGAAGAAGCAACAATCTAGCATCTAATTCGATGAAGACGGCAGGAAACATTTGTGAAGCAGAGTTATTTACGAAAGAGAGTGTCGGTGAAGAGAATCGATCAATGTAGATAGGACCTATTGAAAAGTGACGCGAGATTTGTTTTCCGTACTGAGATTGGACCCAGGCCTGCTGGGGTGAGAGGTAATCACGCTAACACCGGCGCCGATATCTTTCAAGGTGATATCACGGCGAATGAGTTCGACCCAAATTTGAGTTTAGTTATCTCAGAAATAAGAAATAAAGTGCAGAAACTCAGCGATGAGTAAATTTGCTTCATGTTTTCCCAGGTTTTTCCAGGATTTTCCAGGGAAAAATTCCCGAATTTGGGAAAAACAAAGATTTGATTCAAGGTACTACTCCGAGACTGAATAAAATTTTCGTCAATTTCCTCATGTTCTGGCAGATTTTTTAGGTTTTCCACAGGAAACCATGAGACAAATTTACTCATCGCTGAGTTCCTGCACTTTTGGCGATTATGATTGAGCTAAACTCAAATTTGGGTCGTTCTCATTCGCCGTGTACGCAAAAGGAAAAGAGACTGTGTCGCTACTTGATAGCAAACTACTCATAATGGGAGGAGTCTTTGTAGCTTTTATACCACTTGGTTGCACATCATTCTGCTTTAACCTGAAAAGATATAAAAGAGCGCTGCTGTATGGCATTAGCTCAACGATTAGCTGCTTGAACGTCAAGCAGTACAGTTCGGTCTTTGCTCGCTCTGTCGAGTTGTTCGTAGTTTGTTACAAACGTTCGCAGATATACTGCACGTCGCGTCGTCAGTAGTGTCGGTCGCATAGCGTGATGGGAAGACAGCGCTCTCGGAGCAGACTTCGTGACCAAGCGGAGAAGAAGAACAGTGGTGAGGGTAGCTCGGTACCTACCTCAAATAGGTACGCTACTCTGCCCACCGATGTTGGAAATACCAACCCAGTCCCGGTGAAGCGGACGAAAAAGAGGAAGAAGAATCAAGGACAGTCCGATGGTACGAGCGGACGCGACGATGTTACCGCGACGAACGCCAGCGACATCGGTGATTTCGGCGACGCCGTCGAAACCGAGAATTCTGCCGGCCCGAGTGCGGTGAAAATCAAGCTTCCTCCACTGGTGGTGAAGCAAGTACCACTCAACACGCTGATTGGCGATCTCTCATCGCTGGGCGTTGCCGCTGAGTTTAAGCTCGGCAGGATCGGCACCAAGGTGATGCTGCGAACAAAAGCGGAGTACGAAGTGGCCGTGAAATATCTGAAGGATTCCAAGGCGGAATTCTTCACGCACGACATCCCCGGTGAGAAGCCCTTCAAGGTAGTCATCAGGGGTCTACCAAATTTCGACCCCAAGATGGTCGAAGCTGAAATCAACCGGTACAAGCTAGCCCCAATCGCTGTATTCCGAATGACAAGGAGAGACGAAAACGTGAAGACGTACCCGGATTGCCTCTTCCTGGTGCACTTCCAGAAAGGGACGGTGACTCTCAATGCGCTGCAAGCCATCCGATCGATCTACTCCATCATCGTACGGTGGGAGCCATACCGTGGCGGTCATCGTGACGTAACGCAGTGCCAGCGGTGCCTCAATTTTGGTCACGGTACCCGCAACTGCAACATCAAGCCACGCTGCAGCAACTGCGCTCAAGAACACGCCACTTCCAGCTGCCCTGCGGATGAAGCCGTGGCGTTAAAATGCGCCAACTGTGGTGGTGCTCACCAAGGTTTCGACAGACAGTGCTCCAAACGCGAGGACTTCAAACGCATCCGAAAACAGGCGGCAGCTAACAACCAACCAGGACGCAAGAAGGACAAAGTCCCGGCATTTCGGACGGAGGATTTCCCGCCTCTTCGTGCTCCTCAGCAAAGGCAAGCGAATTCGCGGGTGCAACCCGCCCCTCCTCAAGAAGCTTCCGGTGATTCTGCTGGCCAAAGCTCTCCATCCCCCCCTGGATTCTGGAGACAACCAACAACGCAAAACAACAACCCCGATCTGTTCTCAGCGGATGAACTGATGGAAATTTTCGTCAACATGTCCGGTGCTCTTCGTAAGTGCCGCAATAAGCCCGAACAGATCCAAGTGCTCGGTAAGTTCATCATCCAGTATGGCGTCTAAACCGCTAACTATCGTCACCTGGAATGCTTGCTCTGTAAGAGCAAAAAGGATTGAGCTTGCCGACTTCCTCCGCAAGCACAGCATCGACGTGGGCCTTCTAACCGAGACCCATCTAAAGTCCGGCGACAGCTTCTGGTTGCCTGACCACAACATTATCCGGCTTGATCGCACCAGCTCCAGGGGGGTGGTGTTGCGGTCGTCGTCAAGAAAGGAATAAAATACCACACTCTGTCCCATACCATGTCCGCACCACTATCATCGAGGCCCTTGGTGTGGAGGTGGAGTCGTCGACTGGATACGTCCAGTTCATCGCCGTCTACTGCCCTCGACAGTGTGCCGCCAGCAGTGGACTAGCGGCTAAATTTAAGAAGGACCTGTCCACCATCACCCGTACCGGTTCCCGCTTCGTAGTTGGAGGAGATCTGAATGCTCGCCATGAGGCCTGGCGGAACTACCAGCAGAACCAGAACGGTCGTCTCCTGTTCGACCACTCACAGCATGGGCTGTACTCCGTTTGGTTTTCGGATGAACCAACATTCATCTCACCGGCGGGCAACCCATCGACGCTAGACCTGTTCCTGACAAATATCGGCTTGTCCAAGCCGGTAGCCATGAACGAACTCAGCTCCGACCACCAACCGGTGGTGTCTGAGCTGGGCTGCAACGTGGCTCCTGCTTCAAGCCTGCGCAAGGACTATCATCACGTAAACTGGGCCCAGTTTGGACGCGTGGTAGACTGGCACATCATCGACAACCCGCCGCTTGACACCGTGGAGGACATCGACCGAGCGTTGGAGGGACTTCACCAAGCCATAACCGTGGCTGACGAGACGTGCGTCCGACGAGTTCCTGTGAGGGGTAAGTTTATTGCTATTGATTCCCACACCCAACTCTTAATTCGCCTGAGAAATGTTCGTAGACGCCAGTTTCAGAGGACTGGAGATCAAGCGAGGAAACGTGAAATGGCCGATCTGAACAAGGAGATTGCTTCCAGAATGGTCTCACTCCGGAACAAAAGTTTCGGGTGGCTTGTCCAGAATCTGGACGACCGCTCCAGACCATTCTGGAAAGTTGCCAAGGTCTTAAAGACGCACCCTAAACCCATTCCGCCACTAAAAGATGAAAATGATGACGATCGGCTCATAATCACCCCTCAGGAGAAAGCAAATGCGATTGGTGAGCATATTGCTAAATCGCACATACTTGGCTCCAACATCCAAAGTCCGCTCGAAGTTCAGGTTGAGCAATGCGTACTCAACCTTGATTCCTCCCCTTGTGCCATCCCTCCGGAGGATAGAATCACAGTGGAACAGATTTGCTCAGCGCTGAAATGCACCAAAAACATGAAGGCCCCCGGGTTTGACGGAATATTCAACCTAGTGTTGAAAAATCTCAGCATGAAGGTTCACTCTCTGCTGGCTGCTGTCTTCAACAGATGCTTGGAACTGCACTACTTTCCAAGTATCTGGAAGACAGCGAAAATCATACCTATCCGCAAACCCGGGAAGGACCCAACGCTAGCTTCAAGCTACAGACCAATCAGCCTCCTTTCAGCGCTGAGCAAATTGTTCGAGAAACTCATTCTCAATCGTTTGCTCAAGTTTGTCGAGGAAAATAACATTCTCCTTCCGGAACAGTTTGGGTTCAGAAAGGGGCACTCCACCAATCACCAGCTAGTGCGGGTGATGAATAACATCCGAAGTAACAAAGCTGTATCCAAGTCCACAGCCATGGCATTGTTAGACGTTGAGAAAGCGTTTGATAATGTCTGGCACAATGGGCTTGTATACAAGCTTTGTAACTTCAACTTTCCATTACATCTGGTTAAAATCACTCGTAGCTACCTCCAGCAAAGGTCGTTTAAGGTATCGTTGAATGGTTGTCTTTCCGACACGTTTTCCATCCCAGCAGGAGTCCCGCAAGGCAGTTTGCTGGGACCCTTGCTTTACAGCATTTACACTTCCGACATTCCTCCCCTTGGAGACGGTTGCGTGTTTTTCCTGTTCGCAGATGATACCGCAATAGCCGTCAAAGGAAGGATGCCTCGCGAAATAACGAACAAACTTCAACGATGCCTTAACGCCTTTGCTGATTATGCCACCACGTGGAAAATCAAAATCAATGCTTCCAAAACACAAACAATCATGTTCCTCCATCGGCAATCACCCAAACTAAAACCGGCTCCCTCTTGTACTGTAATCATGGATGGCACAAGGGTTGAGTGGTCCGCCGAAGTAACCTATCTCGGGATGTTGTTCGATGAAAAGCTCCTATTCCGTTCGCATGTAGAGAAAACAGTAGTCAAGTGTTCTGTCTTGGTTAGGTGTCTGTATCCGCTGATTTGCCGCAGATCCCGCCTCTCAAGGGTGAACAAACTGGCCGTCTACAAACAAATCGTAGCACCTGCGATCCTCTACGCAGCTCCGGTGTGGGAATCATGTGCACAGACTCACAGGAACAAAATTCAGGTAGCTCAGAATAGAGTGCTGAGGATGGTTCTTGATCGTCCTTTCGACACTAGAATAACAAATTTACATGAAGAGGCAGGCATTGCCAAAATAGATTCCAAAATTAACGAAATTAAGACTAAATTTACACAAAAATGTAATTTATCAGAACATGCTTTGATAAGCAATTTGTATATAGTAGGTTAGGTGTACATAGTAGTTGTAGGTTAGTTGTAGTTGTAAATAGTAGTTATAAGTAGTCTCCTTTTTCCAATTCAAATCAAACCAATCCCACCAAGGTGGTCATACTTTAAAATAGGCCTGATAGGACTAGGAACTGTAAATAATAATTAAAATCTCAAATGTACCAAAGTTGAAAAGACGCATCTGTGTCACTTAACAAATTCATACATGTAAACCACACAATCACAAGAAATAAAGATCATTTAAATGGCAAAACAAAAAAATGGCATTAGCTCATTTTCGCTTCGGACGGCGTCGTGAACAGCAATAGCAGCAGTAGGAAGGTGGTGGCTAGTCCACTCCTTCACACTAAACAAGCAACAATTGACTGGTCGTGGCAAAGGAGGAAAATTTCCGGTAAAGGAGGCGCCAAGCGTCATCGCAAAGTTCTTCGAGATAACCGCCATCGGTCGTCTGGCTCGCCGTGGTGGTGTCAAACGTATCTCCGGTCTGATCTACGAGGTGTGCTGAAGGTGTTCCTGGAAAATCAGGTCCGTGATGCTGTCACCTACACTAAACACGCCAAGCGTAAGTGGCCATGGATGTCCTCTTCAATAAAACGGCCCTTTTCAGGGCCATCAAGCTTACATCAGTAAAGAGATTGAATAGAATTTATCTGTGCTTGTTGGTCCATATTCAGAACCACAAGCCCCCAACGATCATGATTCTCTTAATTAACTTTCTCATTGAAAAAAATAACTACAAATTTGGTACGCCTAAAATTTAAAAACGGAAAGAGTTGAGATAATAGATAATTGATCAATTAAAAAAACTAAATGCTCTTCACATTTATTCCGTCCACTAGCGGTCCTACGTCAAGCTTCCGTTCGTGCCCCTAGGCACAGACCCTTCTACCTTTTTTCATGTCTCATTGATAAGCGACAAAACCGTAAAAAGAGGAGGAACCTCAGCTGATATGCCCTTAATTGTTGCTTTTGCCCATACAATAGCTGACTGAAGCTCCTCCCATTTGGTTGTGTAGTTAGCATCTAGTGCGGCGTTCGATGTCCAGTGCCGTACTATTTATTGAATCGCATCACAGGCCTTCCCTGTAGTTCTCAGGTGAATCACATTTCATCGTCATAGAAAATTTTGAAGACGATAACTATGACCCGCCGTTCGAGAGGAACCCGTGCTCCTGTGAATTCTAGTTCCAGACATCAAATTGCCGCTCTTATGGAGTCTTTTGTAGACAACCTTTCGAGAAGAAGCCGTCCGCCTGCCATTGCTGCTCTGCTTGTTTTTGTGTACGACCAGAAGCAGAAGAACTCGCCAGAGAACGCGGAGAAACAGCAAATTATTCATGGATCAGAAAATTCCAGTACTTGGTAACATACCGTTTGCTACCTTCAGCGTGCCGCTCATTTCTGCTCACCTGCCACATCTAAACCGGTTGAATCGCTGATTTGATTTACAACAAATGGCTTTTTTCACGGCCATCAATTTATCTTCAAGAGAGAGGTTGGCCACTAAGATTTTCCAAAAGAGTTAAATTTCTGAACATGTCCCAACTAAAATTCATATAGAAAGGTTCGTTTCAGGGCAATTATAGTCATACTAAAAGAAAATAAACAGAGAGAGCCCCGCTCAAATTTCTATTCCTACAAAAAGCACAAGCTCCTGCTGCAGTTAACAAATAAAATTTGTTATATAAGACCACGTAGTCCTACGTCACCACTGTGTACACCTCCATAGGGCTGTCCCTTGTAGTTTTTAATATGTTTTTTGAGTATTACTTTCAATTCACAGACACGTCCTCTTCAATGGATAATGAACTCATTTATTCAATTCACTCACTCGTGACAGCAAGGATTTTCAAAATAAACGCAATTCAGTTACACTGGCTTACTGTGTTATCAGTGTTGATAAAAATAATTCCATCTACACTCAACTAAGCTGAACACGAAGACAACCTTAACAGATAGATCAACTACTTGCATGAGTCTAAATTTTGACATAACAACATTCTCTTGATCAAGGCAACCTCTGAGTATCGTACACGGTAAGAAAAAAGTGGATGTTCATTATCGCCTCCGTTGTTGTCAATATTAATATTCGTCTTCATCTTGGTGGGTATGATTTTGAGGATCAAATGCAAAATGATTATTTTCATTGTACACAAATATAGCGCTGAAGGGCGTTTCGTATTAATTTTTACATACCTTATGCGTGATAATGTTTGCACCATCGTACAAATAAGGCTCCCGTTTCACCTGTGCATACAGTGCCCTGGTTTTCTTTGCATGCACGTAACCTATAGCTCATACCGTAGTAGCATAGAGGTAACTCTAAGACCAGAAGGTCCCAAAGAAACGGGCTCAACTGTTTGGCTCAGCTCTGGTACTCTCTTCGGTCCCAAGCTAATCGATGCACCCCTCGAAACATGGGAAAATCCACGAACCCCTCATTTTATCTGTCAAACTTACATAGCGAATCAAAACAAACAGAGTGTAGTACTAGAATTTCGGTTAGAATGGGGTACGTTAATCGATATACTTGGGACCGATAGGCTAGCTTAGTGCGAGCCAATTTTAAATTGTTAGTTTCCACCGGTTGGTAGTAGGCTGTGTATAAAAGAAAATGATTTACTTAGTTTGACAGTTGCACCATGACGAAGTAGCAGCGTATTCGTGATTTGTCCCACGCGCAAATGTCGCAAAAAGACATTTCAATCGCCGTGGGAGTGTCCCGGTGGACCGTCAAAAGGGTTTTAGACCGAGAAAAGAAAGGACAACTATCCGCGAAGCTGGCCACAGGACGTCCGAGGTTCATCTCGGGTTCCGAGGGTTATCGCTGCTATCAAAAGGAAGATTCGGGTGAATCCAGTGCGTTCAATAAGGAAAATGGCAAAGGAACACGGGATCAGTAACTTTACGGCACGGAAGATCGGGATTTTTAGTAAGTATTTTCTTCCGTGGATCAAAGAACAGTACGGTCCGAAGCCAAATGTTGTATTTCAACAAGATGGGGCTCCGTGCCACACCTCGAACCGCACTCAGAAGAGGTTGCAGGAACAACTTCCGTTCTGGGCGAAGGATATGATCTTAATCCGCTGAATTACTCAATATGGCGCGTCATAAAGGCCAAGGCCTGGTCGAAACGCCACCCGAGTACAGCAACCCTCAGACAATCATTGACCCGTACCTGGAGATAAATGGATCCAGACTACATTATTAGAACCTGCCGTGCATTCCGGAAGCGTGTGGAGGCCGTAATTGCAGCAACAGGAAACTCGATCGATGATTAACATAGTTTAAGACTCTGAGAAACAGTACAAACCGATGGCAAATTATTACACCATGCTGAACTGATGATACAATTCCGGTTTTAGGCTCTGGAACCAACGATTTTCAAAATAATCATTTTGCCCAAAATGAATTTGACTATTTTGCTTTTGAGGATCATTTCTGATTTTGACAATTTTGAGTTGGATAATCAAGCACTGGAGAATATCAACAAACTCATTTCGACAGTGAGCATTCATAAGGGCGAATACGCGATGATCGATTCTCTTCATCGATTTTCTCTTTGCATTGCTACAGCTAAGCGAAACAATTTTCAAGAATTTGTTCAATGCAGAGTAGTAACAGGTTGTATTGGCTATCAAAAGCAACAGCAAACGCTCCGAGAAACGTTAAATCTAGCGAGTTATTAACAAAAAAGAAAATCGACGAAGAGAATCGATCATCGCGTATAGGCCCTTATGCATGCTCACTGTCGATTTGTTCATTTCCTGAGAACTTCGAGATTAGGGCGTAATTGCTTTTGTAAACAAACACGTCATTTGCCGATTTTTCGCGAATTAAAGCTCAATCTCAAAAACTAATAACTGGAAAAAGAATGGTTCCTCTATCATATGGTAGAGTTTGTTCGCGAGATTGTTCTTTTATTCGCGAGATTGATGTGTTTGTTTACAAAAGCAAATCTCAAAGTTCTCCGGATTTCGCTCGTACACGGCCAATCATACTAACTCATCGACTGAGAATAATTGACTTAGATAATTTTCTTTCCACACGAAATTTACTCAGATTTGGAAGAAACTGCAGTTACTCATAGCTTATGAGTAACTGCAGTTTCTTCCAAATCTGAGTAAATTTCGTATGGAAAGAAAATTAGCTGAGTCAATTATTCTCAGTCGCTGAGTTGGTATGATTGGCCGTGTACGTAACAGCGAAGATTTTCAAAACAAACGCAATTCATCTATACCGGGTTGAAGCGGTACTCCTTGCGTGTGACGGTAAATGATAAATACAGGCACTGTGTGTTATTCATTAGGTACCTATGATGTTTTTTGTCTTCCTTTTATTTTCAGGATTTCCAGGGGGGCTCGCCGTCACCATGTATGGTGGTGATTGATAAATACAGACACTGGCTAACTGAATATGTTCATCTGGTTTCGTGCTCACCTGATGTCCTTGGTATGTTAAAGAACAGGTTTAACATGCACTCTAACGTACTAAATGGTACCGGGCGATTTTAGAGAAACAAGAAAAATCAGGTATTTGCAAAAGAACACCAATATTTTTTTTTAGAAACGACTATTTCGTCGATCAAGTTTTGGAGTGTACAATCGTTTTCTGAAATTTTACGATACGCTTTGCCCTACATGGAAACCTGATTATCTATTTATGAGTCTTCCATCCATCAAACGGCCACACACATTTTCGAGTGCCTATGTTTATTCAAAATCAAATCGCCTTTATCAATTAACTATTTCAAAAGCTGCTAGTTCTAGCATTTGTTTACAGATGGCAGCCCACTCCATGGTAGTCAAGCAGTCCTTGCAGTATGGGAAAACCCGTTGATTCACTTCGCTTTTATCTGCAAACCGGGTAGTACCAGCGGATGCGCAAAAATTATCCGCTTTTCCAGGTATCGAGCAGACATTTTCAGATTAAAAACTACAAAGCCCAAGGAAGGTGGCCTCCTACATGTGACTGCTGGTAGAAGCGGTTTCCACCGGTTAATTTCTATTATTAGCTACGACTCGACCATATAAACAAACCGGTTACATACTGGACAACTTCCTAGCTGGTTAGCCGATGCGATGGGAACTGCGACGAATTCGATTTGTAAATGTGCGAGAATCAAACCGTCAAATTCGCAAACAATTAGAGCCGAATAATGCGCAAGGGCCCATGTGCATTAATCGATTAATAACCTCGGCTACAGAAACGTTTCCTGAAATGGTGTTTGTCGTTGAGGGTGCTAGATAACACCTGATTGGCTCAAGGATAGCATGTTGCGCGTTTAATGATTTATTGAACAGCTCAATCCAAATCCGTTTTCTGCATGGTCGTTGAGACTTCATCCATTTTGGCAAAAACCGCGGCTATTAAACACTGAGTAACCGATACCAACACATGTTTGCTTACAATGTGGTGTTGAACGTACGGCCTTTGGGGTTGCGGATAAACTTACCTGTGGAAAAGAGAGGAAATGGGAAAATATTAAACTTTTAAATCATGGGCAAATGTTACTTAAATATTGAGTAATTCCGGAGGCTAGCCTTTTGGGCGTTAAACAGTATTCAACGGAATGAGGTATGATGTACTGAGCTGTTGGGTCTTTGTGATCTTTCATCGGTCATAAAGTTAATTCGACTTTGGTCGCTGACATGCTGACGCGAATTATATATATATATATATATATATATATATATATATATATAGGGTAAATGTCGGCTTCGGCACCCATTGACTGTTTTCGGCAATCAAAATTTAAACGTTAATTTCACTATGTTTTACCATCAACGCACTTCCCTGAATGTATCCAAATGATTCTTTAGTCTTTCAGCTTCAATCTGATTATATTTGTAGGACCGAGCAATCCTGTTATGCCAGATTTTTCTTCAAATGAAGCATACGTAATACAAAATGGGGCTGATTTCGAGTTGCCGATAATAGAACAGCTGGTTAACACGCAGTTCTAATGGGAAGGTTGCCGAAGAAAAAGAGGCTGCCGACAATAGTCACACTCACCTGAGAAGTTTAGAGCGTTGTAAAAACGCTTTCAAACAGTTTTGAAGAATTCTGTCGATTGGAATGGATAGAGAAGCAAGCAGCAGATGAATTGAAACAAACAGACACGTCATATATGTGCGTGACGCTGTGAAAATGCTAATAGAAGTGCGGACGCTGCTTAGATTGACGAGAATACGTAAATTCCCCTATATATATTTTATCCGCGCCACGCAACCCTTCGTTTTCCACGTCTGCATGTCAGTGACCTTCCAATTACAAATTAATGGTCACGCAAGAGGGATTTTGGATCTGCCGAAATAATTAAAAACGGCTCAGGAAAACAAAGCTGCGAATTGGATTAATTCCACTTAATGACGGCAAACGGAATGGCGACGAATAGCTCTGGTAAAGGTAAGGTCAACATAACATGAATCACGCTTGCTTTGTGTGTGTTCGGTTTTTGTTTTGATCTGGGGAAGAGTTCCCCAGTTCTGAATTCTCACACAAGTCATTCTTCAAACGGAAAATTCCCCGCTAAATTCGATGCTCTTCTAATCCGGTGTTGAGACCATGACTCGCAAGAAGCAGTGAACGTTGATCTTCCGGGCCTCTTTTTCACCAGTCACAAAAAAAACCAGCTCCAATCGTTAAAACAAGTTCATAACTTAGTATAAGCTCACTCGCTAGTAGCAGTCACCGCAAACGGTGTAGATCACACAACGATATGTATTCATTCAAAGTTTGAGTCTCTTGCCGAGAAGATCTGTTTCGGTTGCAGTCTTGCCTTTTAGTTTTTGGCCATTTAATTTGTTTTCTGTTCACATTGCATTCAGTTACCAGTTACCAGCCCTGTTGAGCACAAGGATACGATACGCAGGCGTGAGACCAATTGGAACAAGATCTATCATGCCGATGGACTGAGCTTCCAATGCTGCTTTAAAATAGAGAAATAGAAATGGAAATGATGCTTTTCGGCGAGATGAGTTGGCATCATCGACTGTGGCTGCTGCTGGTGATCGGTTTTGGATGGATAGCTGTAGGAACATGTGCAGATAGTTCCGATTGTAAGTTTGTGTTTTGATGTTTCTGTGGATGTGGATGTGACCTCGAAATGGATTTTTTTTTTTGGTTATTTCCAGTTTCTGTCAATAGTCAGTTTCCTAGGTTATTTGAATACGATGAATTTGAAATCTGTCGAAGCAAATATCGAGAGCAGTATGTCTACTGCATAGTGCGAGCTCGAATCGTTCCGGATGATGGATCACCGCTGTGGAAGAACATAAGCGTGAGTAGGATGTGGATCTCCAATTGAGGGATGTGTGAATTCAGCTACGGTTTTCCAACAGGTCTACTCCGAGGACAGCCGCCATTATGATCATCGGGTTTTGGAACGCGGAATGTGCGTCCAAAACTATGAATCATCACTGCAGAGGGACGTCTTTGAGGGTCATACTTACTCAGATCTTTTCCGAGCTGTCATAAACCAACGCTTGAAAATGAACTTCGGTTTGCAGGTCGAACCCGACGTTCAAATTTACCACTGCTACAGCAAAGACAACGAGATACCTCCTTATGGTATAGCAAAAACTACGTCGACAGAACTGTTCATGCACTAAACTCTCTCTTTCGTTTTTTTAGATTCATTAGAAATACTCTTCATGATAATCATCGTCATACTAGCCGCATTGGTGTGCTACTCCACTGGCTTTGACCTATCGATCCAATCGAGCCAGCGCTTTCCGGAGAACTACTTTACCAAACAGCACAAAACGAGTCGTGAACGTCTGTTTACCTCCTTCTCTATACCGCGAAACATTCGCCGCCTGAAAGATCCAGTTACTTCAGGAATTCGCCAGGAGTTAACCTTCCTCGAGTCATTCCGCTTCATCCAGATGCATCGAGTCGTCACGTTGCACATCGTTTTGGCATTGGTCAAGGCTCCCAAGGACAACCCCGAGCATTTGGAGCACTTGCTCCACCAACCGCTGATCATACACTACATAGCAGAGTTCCAAAACTACGTGCAAACTTTCTTCTCCATCTCTGGAATGCTGCTCACTATCAACTTCCTGGAGCACATTCGCAAAAACCCACAGTTCAATCCGCGATACTTTTGGGAACGGATCCGAGCTCGGCTGTACCGCATCATCCCCGCTTATCTGTTCATCCTCCTGCTGGAAACATCCATAAACCGTCGATTCATGAATGGACCCCTTGCCCACCACATGATCGGACATGCCCGTGAAAGATGCCGCCAGAGGTGGTGGAATAACCTGCTTTTCCTGAACAACTACATCGGAACGGATCAACCGGTAGTTCAAAACTCTGCATCCGCTCCTTTCTTTATACATCAAATTCACTCAACTCTTCTTTCAGTGTCTCATTCAAACATGGTACTTGGCTGCAGATATGCAACTCTTCATCTTAGCACTCGGATGCCTGATGGTCATATGGCGCTGGCCGTTTTTAAAAAAGTACATCCTTAGCGCAGGATTTGCCTGGGGCATCCTTACCACCATCCTCGTGGCCTACGCACGCAACCTCCCACCGGTCATGACCGAAGATCTGAAACTCTACGAAGAGTACAACTTTGGGCACCAGTACTTCCAGCTCTACGAACCGTTCCACATGAACATCACAATTTACTTCGCCGGTATGATCGCTGGTTTTGTGTATCATCGGTTCCGGGAGTCCCGCAAAGAGTTCCACACTAGCAGCCTACAATTCTGCCTGCTTCTGCTGACCGTTTTCCTTTACTTCTTCACCACTTTTACGGACTCATGGGTCGTTCGGAACCAATCCATGATCGCTCCGATCCTGCTGGCTATTTACAACAGCTGTTTCAAGCACGCCTGGGGTTTACTGTGCACCATGATCCAGCTACGAACAGCACTCGCGGCCAGTTGGTCCCGCTTCCGATCCTTCTTCAGCCATCCGATCTTCGTAGTGCTCGGAAAGCTGTGCTACAGCTTCTACCTGATCCACCTGACCGTGATCGTGCAGGTTGTGGGCTCAGTCAAGCAACCGATCCACTTCAGTGTCAGGGGAGTGGTAAGTATTTCAATACACCAGGAAATATGCTTTAACTGACTTCCATTCAATTTTAGTTCGAGTTCATGATGCCCACCTTCATGTGGATGCTGTTGTATGGAACGCTCCTCTGCATTTTGATCGAGCTGCCTTCGAATTTTGCCCTGAGGGAGTTCTTCGAGTCCAAACCGGATGAAAAACCGGCTACGATTGATCGGAAAAACTCCCGCTCTTCGGAAGCGGAAATGAATGGAAACACACAGCTCAAGACACTCAGCAACAGTAATTGACGCGGATTCGAAAGTGAAACTGATGTGACTGATTTACCTTATTAATGATTAAAGCAGCGCTTTCATTTTAAACAGCGATTATTGATCGATTTTTATGACCGCCACTGTGGTTGGACCGTAGAAAACAAAACACTGCGATTGGTTGGCTGGTGCTAGCGGTCTCCGGTTTGGCGAGATTGCGAAAAATCACAACAAAACAGAGAGCGAGAGAGTGAACCGATCAGAGGGGGTTCGTCTCTGCTCTCGCATCGAAGTTTGCGTTGTTTTCGTTTGCACGAGAGCCACCCGTCGTCGTCATGACGACGAATGGTAGAATGAGTAGAAAGTAACAAAACAAAATCGACGATCGCTCGTGCCATCATCGGAGATCGGCGGTTGATGTCGGTCAATGCCTGCTACGATCTGGCTAGTTAAACATAAGCGGATGATAGTGCTTTTTTGCTTTTTTTTTTTGTTATTGTAAGCTGATTCGACTGTGAGTGGCCATGTCTTCGAGGTTTGGCTCTGCAGTCTTTAGAAGTGTTTATCGTCTGCTTGGATGTTTCGCTATTGACTATCGTTGAAATCTATTTTTTTTTTATGTTTATTTATAGTGGACCATACACGTTTGCTTTTATTGACAATAATCGTATTTTCAATACATTCTATATTGACGTCAATACATCGGTATTGACAATAATTCTGTGTTCGCATCATCAATATTGTTGTCAATATATTGATACGTGTGGGGTTCGCTAATGAGCATGGAATCTAAGATGCGTAGGTAAAATATTGTCTTTCGGAATTTTCCACTAACTTGAACATGATTAAAGAGAATTGTAATTTTCATTTGCCAAACCACTTGTCATTGAACATAATTGCATGACAACCATACCATTGGAATGGATCACCAGTTGAAACCTGATCGATCACACAAATTTGCCAGAACTGCTTTACAGCAAATAACACCTTTTTTGTTGATTGTCAAACACAAATTTAAACGTTTACACACTACTACGTAGAACCCGGGACGAGCAATTTTTCACGTCATCATCCATGGAATAGCTGACAAGCTCCAATGTTCTGTAAACAGATGAAGCAATCTGAATTTGCCGTTTCTTTCGATCTTTAAAAAAAAACCAAGACGGAGTTTGAAGTCACACACCGGCAACCCCGTTTAAAGAGCAGGGAAACAAAAGAGACGACAAAATCACATTGAGTCACCGGTTTACATCACATTGGACGTGGACCACTCTCCATCTCCATCGGTTCCTGTTATGATTACGTGTATACATATTCTCGTTGCAGTCTTCCCAGCAGTTTGATGTTTGTCAATCTTATTAACACTTTTACCGGTTATTGGGGTTTTCAACGACTGAAAAAAAAAAATGATGACTAATTTGGCGGATGACGTTTGGGTTCAGACGTATTTACCTAAGATCAAGTTCTGCTGAATTTTACTAGGCGTGACGCGGGTTGCTTAGCGGATGCCCATTTTTACCTATGTAGAAAGGTTGGCAAATGAAGTACCAGTCCACTCAACAATTCGACAAGTACGCGGGTCAAACTAACGAGGAATAACTTTTTTTTATACAACATGTCCAGCGCTACGAGATGCTTGATCCGCTGCTACTGATACACGTTCCAATATTTGTGGTAGATATGGTTGGTATGTATCAATGATTAAAATAATAATATTAATACAACATGAGCATTTCTATTAAATATAATGATGACATCATATATTTCAATTTATAAAAAAAGTTGTAACCTAATTTGATCTACTGATGATGATGATAATGATAGTCCCACCGTTTACCCCTTTAAGACTGGTACGCAGCTGAAAAGTAATGACATTTTTACGTGCTACGGGATAGGACACGGAATGCTAAAGAAATTATTTTCCTTTAGCATTTCTTGACCCAGTACGCAGTTCAAAAGAAATCGGTAGAGGAAAGATTAGCATCGTGATCGACATGAAGGTGGCGCATTCTGCATGCAATTTCACTATCCTTGCGGAATAATGGTCTGATCAATTATTCCGTTAGGTAATGTTGGCGTTTATTGCAAAACTGATGTTTTGGATGCATTTAAACAACATAAACACTAATAAGTGTTGATTTTACAATTTGACGACATCTCCCTATAATCTCAAAATTTAGCAGACTATAGCTGTCAAATTTTCTTTTGGGAAAAATCCTCAAAAATTACTTTTCCGTTTTCTTTTCAGCTGCGTACCAGGCTTTACCAGATTCGCAAACCAAAACGAATTGGATACAGTTACAGATAGGGTAGAGAACTACTTCGGCCTAATCGCCCATTTTGGGCCTATCGAGCAGAAAACTTCAAATAAATCCATGATCTCAGAGTTAACAAGTCAATTATGCGTTTGGTACGATACTTTAGTTAATAAGGTACGAAACGGAGTCAATGAGAAAGCGTGATATGAAGGTTTGCACCCATTATTCCCAAAAACAAAAGAAGCGCTCCGACCAAATCATTTTTATCTTCATCCGATAGGCCGAAGTGAATTTATTGGCGTTTCAATGCGTTAGGCCGAGTTAAGAATCCGTAGGCCGAGTTTGGCGTCAAGAAGCAGTGTTAGACTTTTGACAATATCTCAACGATTGGTTTCTCTTTATCAAATTTTACGGCACATACGGAAAGGTAAATAAATTTGGAAGCCATCAGTAACAATAACATTCCGTTTGGTGCTAAACTGCGCTAGATTAAGCAAGACTAAGTGCGGGTTGTGCTCAGGCATCAAAATTATCCCTATCCATTATCCATTATCCAATCTATCATTGGATATTATCCCTATCCCTATCCGGATAATTTTAAAATGGATAATATCCAAGTTAAAATTATCCGGATAGAAAAGTTTTAAAATTATCCGGAGGAAAGAAAAAGTGGATAGGGATAATATCCATTATTTTTCCCTCCGGATAGTATCCGGAGTACTCCGAACAGTTTATGTTTAGAATAGGGATGTTTGATATCAAATATGAACTCCTAAAAATGGGTATATTCAGAACCGGGATGATGTCCAGAGGCCGGAAATCGATATCTAACGCCATTTTGAAATCCAAGATGGCGGCTTCCGGTTTCATAAAAGTGGGAAATACTGTCAAATACCCATCAATATGGGTATTTTCAGAATCGGGGTGATGTCCAAAGGCCGAAAATTTCTATCCGACGACATTTTGAAATCCAATATGGCGGCTTCCGGTTTGATAGAAGGTGGAAAATACTGTCAAATACCCATCAATATGGGTATTTTAGGAGTCGGGGTGATGTCCAGAGGCCGGAAATTGATATCTGACACCATTTTGAAATCCAAGATGGCGGCTTCCGGTTTCATAAAAGTGGGAAATACTGTCAAATACCCATCAATATGGGTATTTTTAGAATCGGGGTGATGTCCAGAGGCCGAAAATTTCTATCCGACGACATTTTGAAATCCAATATGGCGGCTTCCGGTTTGATAGAAGGTGGAAAATACTGTCGGGGTGATGTCCAGAGGCCGGAAATTGATATCTGACACCATTTTGGAATTCAAGATGGCGGCTTCCAGTTTCATAAAAGTGGGAAATAATGTCAAATACCCATCAATATGGGTATTTTTGGAATCGGGGTGATGTCCAGAGTAGTAGAGTAGAGTAGCCCAGTTAGCAGTCTTGGCATTTCTTGGCTCCTATCTGATAGTGGTTTTAGTATGCGCGGACGAGCTCCCAGTTCCGTCAAACCGACGATCGAACGTATTACATCCACGGGACTGACACCCCTATCTCTACAAGCAACAACTGGTAGTAGTCAACATAAGCGCGGGCCCAGACTGTAGGCCCAGGCTGTCAACGTATGCATGCGCATGTGTTACCATGGAAACCAGCCATGTTATACTTTTTATGCTGACTACAATACTTATACGACCTGTCAGGCCCTTGATTACATCAGATAAGTCTGTTTGAAAAAGTAGTGTGAACTGCAAAGTTTAAGGAAATTAATTGGACTTTTCTTTAAAAATATTTTCTAGATTGGACACTCACGAATACCATCTCAAAAGGGTGAAAATTGCTCAAATTATGCGATAAGTGAATTTTAACCTACGAGTATCGCGAAAATAACGACTTTAGGGAATTTAAGCATGATAAGCCTTTTTGTTGTAAATGTAATGTGTTTTAATATTAACACTATTTCAAATATATTTAAACTACAATATAAATATATAAAAATAATGTTTGATAATTTTGTTTTTTTTTTGTAAAAAATAAAAATTATTTTTTATAGTGCCAGCGCCACCATTTCAATCCAACAAATCGTTCGTGAGATATATGTTTTTCTATTGATGCGTATCATTTTTGCATAATCCCTTTTCAATTGTTAGTCGTGTACAAAACTAGGGAACCAAAAATTTAAAATGGGCGATTACGAAGAAGTAGCGCCCTAATTCTAAAAACATCGATCCGCAACGATTTGCGAATCTGTGTGGATTTTCATACTTTGCGTTCAATTTGACAAATGTTATCTGTCAAATGTATGGAAGACCGATGCCATTTTGGCCATCGGTTTTTTAGAACCTGCAAAATGTCCTGCAATATGGATATTTTTGGAACAAGGAAGATGTGTAGAGGCGATGTCCAACGCCATTTTGAAATCCAAGTAGGTGGTCATTATGTTCAGAAAGTGTCAAATACTCCACAATATGGGTATTTTCGGAGCGGGGACGACTGGTAGATGCCGAAAAATGATGTTCGACACCATTTCGGAATGCAAGATGCCGGCCATTGGGTTCAAAAAGTTTGCAATACTCAATAATATGGGTATTTTCAGAACGGGGATGACGTGTAGATGCCGGAGATCGATACCCGATGCCATTTTGAAATCCAACATGGCGGTGTCAAATACCTCACAATATGGGTACTTTTATAATCGGGGTGATATGTAGATGCCGGAAATCGATGTCCGATCTCATCTTGAAATCTAATATGGTGGCTTTCGGTTTCAGAAGAAGTGTCATATACCTTACAATATGGGTATTTTCGGAACGGGGACGACGTGTAGATGCCTAAAATTAATGTCCGACGCCATTTTGGAATCCAATACAGTGGCCAATGGGTTCAAAATAAGTGTCAAATACTCTACAATATGGCTACTTTCAGAACGGGGACGGCCGGTAAAAGCAGAAAATCGATGTCCTACACCATTTTGGAATCCAAGAAAGCCATTAGTTTCAAAAAAAGTGTCAAATACCCTACAATATGGGTACTTTCGGATAGAAGACGACGTGTTGAGGCTGAAAATCGCTGTCCGACACCCAACTGGAATCTAAGATGGTGGCCATGCGCAGGTGTGCTGATGGATGTGCCCAAGCTGTGTCGAATCTAATTTCGGCACAATGTGCTGAGTGACTGATCCCTTGTTTCAAACCATTTATCAGTAGGCTGCACTGAAATCAGTTGGTCACGTCTATTTGTGGCGCTGAATATTTTTTGAAAAATATATATTCCGAAGGAAGGCGTGATCAGAGCTGTTATGCCTCAGAACATCCCGGCAGCACCAACTGGAATTGACCCAGGCCTGCAGGGGTGAGAGGTAATCACACTTACCACTACACCACCAGCGTCGCTAGTGATTACTTCCTGAAGAGAGGGGAAATCTTTTGATAACAACGTGAACATTGAAAAGATTTTTTTAAGTTTATACGGTTCTATATTGTACATTGCAAGCGAAGACAACAAATCAAGCTTGATATGGTGTCTTTGTTGCAAGCCACCTTTGTATTCTGAGTTCGCGTTTGACTTTCAACGTTAGCAGCTCAGCTTTTGTTGTGCTCTGTGTGTGCATTTTTGTGCTTGTCGAATGTTTTCGTCGTCGTGTTTGTTCGTTGAGATTGTGCTGCAGAAATGCAATCGAAGTATGCCGTGTCCGCTATTAGACGCGTTTGTTTTCAGTCGCTGAACTTGTCCGTCCAGATTTCGGCGTTGGTCGTAAATTGATTCGGCCGATGAGGAGCTCGCGCTGCGTCTTACAGACTGTACTGGTTGGTGATGTAAAGTGGAGATTCCTGTAGTTGGAGCAGCTAGAGTGTGTTTCGTGGTTGATGTGGGGTTTACGCTGCTGTGTGAGGAAAATAAGGCAAGAATGATGTTTTTAACATCGGTCTTTCATTTATTTTTCTCTTAACTTTCATTTCATTATTGATCTTCATATTCTTCTTCTTCTTATTTGCATTTCAAGCTTATTGCATATCGAATATTAGCTTATTGCGTGCTCTCAACTTAGTGTTCTAGGTGCACTTTCACAGTTATTAATTGAGAGCTTTCGATGCCTGAACCATTTTTGCATTGGTATAATTGTGTGGCAAGTCCAATCATACTTCTATGTTCAGGGAAGTAGAGAAATTTTCCAATCCAAAAAAGTCCGGGAATTGAACCCAGCCACCTCCAGCATGGTCTTGCTTTGTAGCTGCACCTTTACCGACTGAGCTAAGGGAGGTCCCAATTCATTCCATTCTTATTATGAAGCATTAATGCTGGGTATGGACTGAAGCAAAAAAGGATGAGGAGAGCGGAAATGCCAACTCCTTATCTTTGACATTTCGTATAAAGAGGGCAGGCTATTCTCCCCACTCATTGGGACATCCTCCTGTTGGATGGCCTGTTTTTTACCGGTTGTATGATCCTATTGTTGGAAGGAGATTCTCATTTATCCTGTGGATGCGCGTAGGCGATGTTGCCCAAGGATTCACTATAACCGTTTTTGGCCCTTCATACAATGTCAGATTGAGTACAGTTAGAGGTTTTTAAACTTGATCAAGTCGAACAGCGAGGATATTCCACAGTCTTCCGGCAGTTGTCATGCTACAGTGAGTGGTAGTTCCATATCATCATCATCATCATAATCATCATCATCATCATCATCATCATCATCATCATCATCCTCATCATCATCATCATCATTCTCATCATCATCATCATCATCATCATCATCATCATCATCACAAATAGCTTTCAAACGATTTATGTGCAGTACTCGTAACTTCAAAGCGCTTGATTGATCATGAGTATAATCGGAGTTAATTTTGACTAACTCTGAGTAGCTCGCATTGAACAACAACATTTACACATACCAACCTGGTTGTTGTGTTGCAACCGATGCTGTCAAGCAAAGGTAATTCAGTGTCAACATTTCAAAGGGGCGTAATTGAATTTGTAAATTTGTAGTACGTCTTTCAATATTTTAAGCGGTGCCCTTTCAAACTAAAGCTTAAGCCCGAAGATATTTCGGCAATGGAAAGGCAATTACATTTTCGTATAGCACGCTGCGAAACATTGGCAACTACATAATACGGCTGCTGGACAATCACAAGAAGGATTTAGGACAGTCCCAGAAGGATTCTGGACAATCCCTAGAAGACTTCGGGCAATCTCTGGAAGGATTCCAGTCAATCGAAAAGGGGATTTATGACTGAGGGACTCTGAACTAGCCTAGGGGTGATTCCAGACAATTATCAGAAAAGATTTCATACACTCTCAGTACGGATTCCAAACAATATCAGAGGGGACTTCAGGCAAAACCAACAAGGATTCTGGACAGTCAAAAGGACGATTTCCGTAAAAATTGAGGGGCATTCATGACAGTCCAGAGAGGATCCCATACAATCCCAGAAAGGATTCCGTACAGTTCCAGGGAGATTCCGGACAATCTCAGGGAGGACTACAGTCATCCCAAATGGAGGATTCTGAACAATTCTAAGTACCATGACAAAGAAGAGCTGAAGGAATTCCTGCATCCCTTCGACGATCGCTCATGAAAATGTTGGAATAGAATCAACTATGAAGTTGGCCAAAACTAATCTATTGTGCCTCGCATTCGTCAATGTTCCATTTGTGCTAAATGCGGATCATCACAACAACACCAGGCGATGAAAATTTAACCCGTTTCTGATCACAATTTTCATCTGTATTTTAAGAGTATCAGGGGAAACAACGGAAGTTTCTAGTGACAGTTGCCCATTACTCCGACTTTTTCTAAAGAAAAATCTTCCATTATGGAAGCTTGTAAATTTAATTTTGCTGGTCACTGTACACCTCAATTATAAATAATTAGTAATGTTGAGTTTCCTCATGCCATAAACTAATTCCACAGCCTCTTAGATCTATTTTGAGAGGTTGAGTATTAACTTTCAGAAGCTAAAATAATCTTCTCATAATATAAGGTTAAATTCCAATTTCTTTGGTCTTGAAATCACACCACCGCATTACGAAAAACTTCGAAGATCATCAATCCCTAGAGCATCCTAGCCATCTGGCCTGGACAAAATTTATGTAACTTGGATCATTTAATAATGAAAACTTAATATTGCCGTTTCATGGACATTATGATTAAAGTTGATAATCTGACGCCAAATGCTAAATTTCCTCCTAATTGAAAATATAGTATTTAAACAAAACATTCTGTCTGCGGTTGTTGTTTCCAGAACTGCTTATGATGAAAAATACGAGACTACTTTTTTCATTTTTGAGTAAATATGAGCAGTTCAAATTTACTCTCAAATATATTTATTCTGAGTACAGCTGTCTTGCCCCTCGATCTGCTCTAAACTTTAGTGTAATCAAGTGCTAAATGTATCAAAACATTGTTTGACATTTTCATTTTCTTGACATTGACTTAAAAACAGGTTAGGTTAGGTTATTAGAATTCTTACATATTTTCGATGATATTTAGCAACATTTGATGATATTTTCAAATATATCTAAGTTGTCTTGCCCCCCGCTTGTAGTATGATGAAAATGAACGCGCACTCACGCACACACATATACATGCTTGAACGAGCGAGGCTTTTGCTTGAATAATTCTCCTTGTACAGGGATCAGTACCCAAGCCTCAACTGACAGCTTTTGATTTTGAGTAACTCTGAATAATTCGCGTTGCTCAACATCAAATACACATAACAACCGATACTGTCAAGCAAAGTAAATGTACGTATTGCAATAACATTTTAAGGGGGAAATCAGTTCGAAAAATTCAACTACATACAAACTCATACTTGCGAGTGTATGTGTGTTTGAGAGACACTACTGTAATTACCCAATTTAAGTGGATTACGGCGCACAATGAAAATTGGGAATACCATTAACAAAAACTTAAAACACCTACCTTAGTTTACCGCTCACATGAATCTGAGTGTTAACCCTTTTCGATAAAAAAGCTGCCCATTTCAATTGAGGCGCGCCATCGTTTTATTTTGGGCCGCTAACGCACACCCTCTCACTACACTACACTAACACACTCCAAAAAAGCAATGTTTTGGTTCATTGCTTATTTTTATATGTTTCACAACACTTTCCGTTCTTTTCCACGGCTTCACGTTGTTGTTCTATGACTTAACTATTAATAGAACGTTAAAAAATCCGCGGCGACAGGCACAAAATCGCGAAAACTGCACCAAACGAACTTTGCGAAAATTTAAAAACGCCGATCGCTTCCCCCCGGCGCCGTACTAGCACTTTCCTGTTGTTTAATTCTCTACGCATTGGTCTGGCAGTCAGGCTTAATGTTTCTTTTACTCTCGCACTTTTAAAATGCAAAATGTTTTACGTCATCATCATTGCCAAACAACAGTGAGAAAGGGACAAAACAAAAACACATGACCAGTCCTGTTTTGTTGGCACAGTCTCAGAGGGTGTGTGTGTTTATTTTCAGTTGGGCTGATTCACAAGGGTGCTAGAATCATTTCACCGATTTCAAAATAAAACATCAATTCTCAAATGAATGTTGCGTGAAGATTGCGTTAAAATTGAAAGAAATATTGATTGCGATAGCTTATTACGCGTAATAATGCATTTCTACTTTGTAAATGATAATGTCGAGTACTAACAGAAATTATGACTCTATACTAAACTTGCTTTTGGCAGCACTGCCAGCTGACTAATGTATGTAAAAATTATGCTCAATCCGTGCGTAACTTCTTCGTGTTCTAGGCGCAGTTTTTTAATCAGAGATAAAAATGCCGCATTTAACGAATTCAAAAAAAGGCGGCTTTTAAACGCGAAGGAATCCAGTATGTGAAAGCGTGGAATCCAGGAATCCAGTATGTGAAAGCGTGAGGGCACTGAATTTGAGTGTTTTTTCAAGTTTAAAGATGCAAATGTCAAGGAAGGATAAAAAAACTTTCGAATAAACTTTATGTACCGATAAGATGCAATCTCAGTGATTTTGAAATAAAGAGTAAATATTATCTGAAAATCACATATGGAACAAGCTTATCCACAAAAAATGCCATTATTCTCTGTCCTTTAATCAAACATATCAATATCGTCGAAGGACCATTATTGAAATTGGAGCTTCTTTCGGACTTCGGATCCACAAATTCTAGATTAGACCATAACCGAAAATTTGAAGTTGTGCTATGGTGTTCGGTGTGTCTATACTAGCATTAATGCAAACTCTCTAACAAAGCCGAGATATAAGTACACAGAGGAGGGTCCCGTGGCGTAGTTGTTTTCTTCTCAAATGGATGGTCATGGTTAGATTTCCAGACCCTCCCACAGCCTTCTATAGCCGGAAGGAAAGTAAAGCCGTTGGTTCCCGGGCCTTGAGCTGAGGGGTAGTGTCCAGCTGTGGAAGCGGTTGGTAGCATTGGTACTCAGTACGGAAAACAAGATCGACGGAAAAAAATAAGTAAATAACACAATTTCAAAAAATAAGAAAATGCTGAACTCAATTCCCCCGATAAACCCTTACGTAATAAGTACATGACCCCTTACATGTATGAATTTATTTAAATCTGAATTTTACACTTGCCATGAATTTTTTAGAAAATCTTAAGTTAAACTAAAAACTGCAAAACTACAATACTTCCCCTCTTTACAAAGATAAACACTAATATACTATATGTATTGGTATTCCAGTACCAAAACCAATACATACGTTCAAATCATTAATGCATACTTATACATACAAAGGCCAAATCCAATCTGATTTGCACCTTAAACGGTGCACTTGCAATGCTTATCAGGGAAGATATTTCGGCAATGAAACGGCAATTGCGTATTGAACGTGTGCGAATCGAACTATGAACTGCCCCCTCAAAATCGATGATGGGGGGCTTTAAGTGGACCCTACACCATTGCTTTTATTGACAATAATCGTATTGTCAATACATTCAATATTGACGTCAATACATCGGTATTGACAATATTTCTGTATTCACATCATCAATATTATTGTCAATAATTCGTGTGGGGTTCGCTTTACGGAACTGTCAGAGATGTTTTGTTATACGCCATGCCGAGGGGGAAGACGGCTTTTATTTGAGTACCTCTTTTACTCAGAGGTGCTCAGAGTTACTCTGGTTTGCTCTGGGATCTGATCGAATTTGTGACGAAAGAAAAATTAGTAGGGCATATAGTTTTGGAATCTGACCATGCAAATGTCAGTTCGATAACGAAACGAAAACAATGAATGAAGAAAAAAAATGGATGCAATATTTAAATAAGGAAATAATCTCGTTTTCTACCAGTTCATTGAAGTTTTGGCTATTTTCCTAAATTTGCAATGATAATGAAATTGAACAGAATCTTGCTACCGTAATACCGTGGCGAACCGAAATCCGTACACCTAAGAAATGAATCAAAATCTGTACATTTCATACAAAACGCCTACTTTTTGTATGAGGTGTACGGATTTTGATGCTGTACGGATTTCGGTCCCCCACGTTACTGGGCATCTAGATGCTTAGAACAAGCGAATTGATATTCCCTTCCGGCTACCAGCTCCGGTGGGGACATGTACTTGATGATGAGTCCTGTGAGGGTCTCGGTTGCTAGAACAAAAAATAAAACGTACAAACTATTCCACCAAACCCCCACATACGCCCCAACGTCACAAGCAAACAGGAAACCACTCCAGCAGAGGTCGTTCGGGAAGGCCTGTTGGTTCCGTTGACCGACAACGTCCTATTTTGAAGAACCGTAAATCAATACAAAAGTGGAGAAGGATTCCTACGGAGAAACGTTCAGGTGTCGTAACGTTGCACAAGGCTGGATTATCGACTAGAAAGATAGCGGCACAGCTAAACCTTACTCAATGCAGCGTTTTCCGAATTATTAAACTATTTAAGGAAACGGAATCAGTTTTCAATCGCCCGTACAACAGGTAAAAACATTCTTCGAAGTAGTGTTTTTGCTTTGGTTTTATTTCCAAATCTGCATATTGTTACTTTCCATAGTTTGAACCGGCAAAGACGTACTGCAAAAATGAGAACAATCCAGAAGCTTGGGAATGCAGTAATAACTCCTTCCCGGATGAGGACAGCAACATGGAAGAGGGTAGACAATCATAAGCGAGCGCAGATATTGCAGATGGCTGCAATGGGTCAATCCATGCGCCGAATCGCTGCTGTGACGATGATTAGTGCATCAACAACATCTAGAATAATTCGCAGCGATGTTGAAAAAACATCAACAGTTCACCTCGGTAGACCTCGCAAACAAGGAACTGGATCAAATCCATTAAAACGCACCTCTTCGATGACTCGAAGTTCGCTCGGCTCAAGGCGAAAGGAGTCAAGCATTGAACAGCGTGCAGCGTGCATGGCCCTATATAATGAAGGACTTTCGACACGGCTTGTTGCTAAGAGACTGTGCGTGAGTCAAAGCACGGTAGTAAGATGTGTGAAACGTTTCAAAGACACACGTTCACATGAGAACCGAAAGCGATGTGGAAGGTCACGCATTACAACCAGAAGAGAGGACAAATATGTCACCATTCTCAATAAACGAAAAAGAACACGGACAGCCCCTGAGATCCATGAAGAGTTGAATAGTATGAGAAGCACACCACTATGCGTTCCGACAGTGCGACTACGACTCCTTGAAGTAGGGTTGAAAGGCCGTATTGCTGCTAAAAAAACCTCTGCTTCGAGAAGCCAATATTATGAAAAGACTGCAATGGGCCAAAGATCACGAAAGCTGGGATACAAACCAGTGGGCGAGAGTACTATTTAAAGACGAGTCCAAATTCAGTCCGCATCGTGCTCTCTTGCCGTGCGGATCTATTTGCTTTTTGCTGAAGGAAGTGTTACTACTACCTAAAGCTACAACAAATTTAAACAGCACTTTTCAGTGCTCAACCTGTAAACATTTTCTACCTTGTTCAACTCTTATTCCTCTTCGATCCTTGTTTGGACCCTACCCGAGGTAATCCTTCTTGGATATCGATTTGGAAAATTCCTCTTCGATCCTTCAGATTCTTATAGTAATCTGCTTGGAAGTCGATTTGGATAAAAATTTACTGCCGCCATGGCGCCTAAACGCAAAAGAAAGGGGCAAACTCTTGACCCCCCTTCTGATGAAATTAATTTGAGTAATCAATTTGATTTGCTCACGGATGATGAGAATGATCCATCATCCAAGAAAAATTCTAGTAAACTTTCCCGGCTTAATGCCAAGAAGGAAAAGATTCCCCCTATTGTGATAACCACTACCGATTTCCATGCTCTTCGCATGGAACTTTTGAATTTCGTGAAAGTTAAGTTTTCACTACAAATTGGACGTCGGGGTGAATGCCGTGTATTGGCTGAAACCTTGGACGGATTTAAATGTCTTCTCAAGTATCTTACTGAGAAGAAGCACAAATTTTTTACTTACGACACCAAAACTGAACGTGTGTTCAAGGTTGTCATGAAAGGACTGCCCAGTGGTGAATCCCTGGATCAGATCAAAGATGAACTGGCAAAATTACTTGGAGTTGTGCCACTCCAAGTAATCAAAATGAAAATGAAATCCCGTCCTGGCGATTCGCGCAACGGGATTTCTAATGATTTTTATTTAGTTCACTTCAAGTCTAGTGAACTAAACAACCTTAAGGCCTTAGAAAAAGCTAGCCTTATGCTCCATGTCCGAGTGAAGTGGGAACACTTCAGGAAGACTAGAGGAAATTTCCAAAACCTCACCCAGTGCCGTAAGTGCCAGGGATGGGGTCACGGAACTAAAAATTGCTACATGCCAGCTAAATGCATGAATTGTGGTGATTCCTCTCACGCAAAGGACGACTGTCCTGTGAAGGAAGATCCTAAGAAATTTAAATGTTCAAATTGTGGTGAAAACCACAAATCCAATTTTTGGGAATGTAAGACTCGCAAAGCGATCCTACAATCTCGTTCTAACCGTCAGGTAGGAAACGCTCCACGTTTCCGACCAGGTACAAATTCCTCTGCTGTTAACAACGGTCAGCGAGGAACAAATTCTACATTCGTACCCGTAGGTACAAATATCTCCCCTGTTTCAAATGTTTCATCTGTACCTACTCCCCTCGCTGCTAACAATGTTCAGCGAGTTAATGGAGCTACCTATGCTGCTATTGCAGCGGGTAGAAATCAAAATACTAACCAACGTTCTAACGGAAATTTTGACAATTTTGACTTAGGAAGCATTACTGCCCCCAAAATGGAATTTTTACAGAATTCATTAATTGACATGATTTCTGATATGCTTAAATCTAACTCCATGTTTGATGCTATTCAAACTGGAGTAAAATTTGCTAATAATATTGTCATGACTTTAAAATTCAGTAATGGATTTTAAAGCATTAAACATTTTAAATTGGAATGCTCGATCTCTTAAAGATAATGAAGACGAGCTATTTAATTTTTTGAGAGTTCATAACGTGCATATTGCCGTTATAACTGAAACGTTCCTTAAACCTGACCATAAGGTTAAGAAGGACGCAAATTACTTGATTTATAGAAATGATCGTCTTGATGGACCCTGTGGTGGCGTTGCCATCATTATTCATAGACGAATCAAACATAAAATTCTTTCTTCATTTGAAACCAAAGTTTTTGAAACTTTGGGAGTTTCTGTTGAAACAAAATTTGGACAACTTACGTTTATAGCTGCCTATTTGCCATTCCAATGCGTAGGCCAGCAAAAGAATTTTCTCAAGGGTGACCTTCAGAAACTTACCCGTCATAGGTCTAAATTCTTCATTATTGGTGATTTTAATGCAAAACACCGCTCATGGAATAATGCTCAAAGCAATTCCAATGGTAATATTCTGTTTGATGATTGTTCTGCAGGTTATTACACTATTCAATATCCAAACAGCCCAACATGCTTTTCTTCTGCAAGAAATCCCTCCACTATTGATTTGGTCTTAACTGATTCATGTCAACTTTGTAGCCAATTGGTTACCCATGCTGACTTCGGTTCTGATCACCTTCCAGTAACTTTTGAAATATCCCAAGAAATAATTTGTAATCCCAACAGCTCTACTTTCAATTACCATAGAGCTGATTGGGAGCAGTATCGAACATTTATGGAATATAACTTCGATCCAAACATTCCTTTGCAAACCAAAGATGAAATTAATTATGCTCTTGAATCTCTGACTACTTCTATAGTTGAAGCAAGAGCTGCCTCAGTACCAAAATGCGAGGTTAAATTCGATTCAATTATAATAGACGATGATCTTCAGCTCTTGATCCGTCTTAAAAATGTCCGTAGGAGACAATATCAAAGAACACGCGATCCTGCCATGAAAGTTATCTGGCGGGATTTGCAAAAACAAATTAAAAAGCGATTCTCTGCCCTGAGGAACAAAACTTTTGAAAATAATATTTCTAAATTAGACCCAAGTTCCAAACCCTTTTGGAAACTCACAAAAATTTTGAAAAAACCTCAAAAGCCTATTCCAGCGCTTAAAGAAGGTGGTAAAATTTTGATCACAAATTTGGAAAAAGCTCAGAAACTTGCTAAGCAATTCGAGAGTTCCCATAATTTCAGTTTGGGTCTTACTAGTCCTATTGAGAATCAGGTTGCTCGGGATTTTCTGAATATTTTCTCTCGGGAAAATATTTTTGATGATTCCTGGGGGACTGATTTGGACGAAGTAAGGTCTATAACTAAAAATTTTCAAAATATGAAAGCTCCAGGTGATGATGGAATTTTCTATATCCTCATCAAAAAACTCCCAGAGAGTACCTTGTCTTTCTTGGTAAAATTATTTAACAGATGTTTCCATTTGGCATACTTTCCTGATAAATGGAAAAATGCAAAAGTTGTTCCAATTTTGAAGCCGGATAAAAATCCAGCTGAAGCTTCTAGCTACCGTCCAATAAGTTTGCTTTCTTCAATAAGTAAACTTTTTGAAAAGATAATTTTGAATAGAATGATGCTTCACATCAATACGAACTCAATTTTTGCAGATGAGCAGTTTGGATTTCGCCATGGGCATTCAACTACTCATCAACTCTTAAGAGTTAACAATTTAATTCGTTCAAACAAATCTGAAGGCCACTCAACTGGAGTTGCTCTTCTAGACATAGAAAAAGCATTCGACAGTGTTTGGCATGAAGGTTTGATTGCTAAATTGAAAAAGTTTAATTTTCCACTTTATATTATGAAATTAGTTCAAAATTATTTAACTGACAGAACTCTTCAAGAAAATTATCAAAATTCCAAATCTAATCGACTACCTGTTAGGGCAGGAGTTCCTCAGGGTAACATTCTTGGGCCTATATTGTATAACATTTTCACTTCGGACCTCCCTGATTTGCCTCAGGGTTGCCACAAATCTTTGTTCGCTGATGACACAGGCATTTCCGCTAAAGGAAGAAGTCTTCGTGTTATTTGCAGCAGACTGCAGAAAAGTTTAGATATTTTCTCTTCTTATTTACAAAAATGGAAGATTTCTCCCAACGCTTCCAAAACTCAACTTATAATATTTCCACATAAGCCTAGAGCTTCGTTTTTGAAACCTAGTAGTAGTCACATAGTCACTATGAACGGAGTTCCAATTTCCTGGTCAAACCAAGTGAAATATCTTGGATTAATACTTGACCAAAAATTAACTTTTAAAGATCACATTGAGGGCATTCAAGCCAAATGTAACAAATATATAAAATGTTTGTATCCTCTTATAAACAGGAAATCCAAACTTTGCCTGACGAATAAACTTCTAATATTTAAACAAGTTTTTAGACCGGCCATGCTTTACGCTGTGCCAATATGGTCTAGTTGCTGCACTACCAGGAAAAAAGCACTTCAAAGGATTCAGAACAAAATTCTGAAAATGATTTTGAAGTTGCCTCCCTGGTACAGTACTACCGAAGTACATAGAATTTCGAATGTTGAGACTTTAGCACAAATGTCCAACAAAATAATTAATAATTTCAGGCAAAAATCGTTGCAATCCTCAATTGCAACGATTAATTCCCTTTATACTTAGATAAGATTTAGTTTTAGTTTTTAGTTTTAAGATATCAATTGTTATACTGACATGCAGGTTTAAAAAACCTGTTTAAAATACTGAATTGCCAAGACATGAACAATGTAAAAACACTTAGATATATATCATAACAATTAAGGCTGGTACGTTACTGCAGTAACTGGAGCACCTAGGTTAAAATGAAATGTAATTTATTTTGAATTTGGAACAAATAAAGAGTAAAAAAAAAAAAAAAAAAAAAAAACGAGTCCAAATTCGACCTATTCGGCATACGGCGAGTGTTTGTTCACCGTCTTGTCGGTGAAAGAATGAACCCTAGTTGCATAGTACCTACCGTAAAACACAGAGGAGGATCGGTGTTAGTTTGGGGTTCATTTGCAAGAAGCGGTGTTGGGGATTTAATTCGAATCAGCGGAATTCTCAATAAAGAAGGATACCTCAACATACTGCAGCAAAATGCAATTCCAAACGGAAAACGGCTTGTTGGACGGGGCTTTATCCTTCAACAAGAGAATGACCCCAAACACTCGTCAAAGCTCTGTCGGGGATTTGTAAACGAAGAGGAACAAAAAGGAGAATTGGTCAACAAGGTTTGCCCAGCGCAATCGCCTGATCTAAATCCCATCGAGTTGCTCTGGGATGAGCTGGATCGGTCCACTCGAAAAATTAGACCACAAAATCATGAACATCTTTAGGAATGCCTACAGCGGTGTTGGCAACAAATAGATGATGATGCTATAAGAAAATTGATCGAGCGGATGCCCAGGGTGTGCAAGGCGGTGATAAATGTGAATGGAGCATATTTCGAGGAATCTAAAATCTGATTGGTTCAAATAAAAATGGTTTAAACGATCCTAGAGTAAATTTAAGCTGTACAAGAAACTTGTTTTCTGATTAAATCCGAAATAATTTTTAACTTTTTTAGAATTATTTAGCATTTCGGTATTTCCTAATTTTCTGAAGTGAAGTGGTTTCAAGACTTCTAAAAGTGATTTCAAAGTATCCTGAAGAGTTTTTTTTTATTTCGCTTATTCACTTCCAAATCAGTACTTCCCAAAGAAATCTCCATTTTACATATTGGTTTTAAAATCCGTGATTCTTTACTTCTCCCGAGTCATTCAGTGTTTTTCAAATATTTTATGATCAAATTTCATACATTCCTGAAGTGATTCTGTACACAACAAATTGAATTTAAAATTGCCTCAACTGATCCAGTGCATAAAAAAGAAATTGGGAAATTGGGCTCTTATACACATCGATTTAAGTGATTCCAAACTTTTTAGGTCTGATTCACATCCAATTCAAGTGATTCTAAACTTTTCAGGTTTGGTTCACATCAAATTCAAGTGATTTCAAACTTTTCAGGTCTGATTCACATCAAATTCATGTGACTCTAAACATTTCAGATCTGATTCACATCAAATTCAAGTGATTTCAAACTTTCCAGTTCTGATTCAGTTCAAATTCAAATCATACCAAACTTTTGTGTATAGAATCGCAACGATTTCACGAGATTCTAAGCTTTTCAGGTCTGATTCTCCGTGAAGCGATATTATTCTTATGGCGGGTAAAATATATTTAATGATTTACTATTTTTCATAGTGATTTCAAACCTATCTACTAAGGATCAATAAATTTGAAATGATTTCTAGCTCGAAATGATTCAGTACTATCCATAGTGATATCTAACTTCTCTACCGTGAGCCATCACTTTCTGCAAAACTTTCCTAGTCTAATCAAGAGCTTTCTGAATGTTTACCACAATAATTCAACAAGAATACAGTGAATTTGTTCAAATTTTATTGAAAATATAAACTTTTCTTGGGTGATGCTAAACTTTTTCAGGTGATGCAATATTCAAATGAGTGTTGCAATACTTTTCCACGCGAGTCGTCACTTATGACGGGTAGTGTATATTATAACCAAGACGGTCTACATCTGAATGACGGCAATAAATAAATAAACCACCACTACACCGGAAAAAGGAAGACGACATGAGTTCAAATATTCTAAACGTCAACATTGATTATTACAAAATTGGATTGCCTTTGGTGTTCTGACTCGGCAGTTTCGCTAAACCGAAGAAATCATATCATGAACAATATTTACTTTTGGCAATCGGTGCCAAATAGTTTCCTGCAACTCAAAGCTCAAACAGCTGGAGTTGATCAACAAAATGTACATTGTTTGCGAACTGACCGTGAAGATAGGTTAGTGACTGGTTAGCCTTCGTTAGCACCTGGATTGCGAAATTCTTGCAGGGGATGACGGGGTAAGACGGCCCCCCGGGGTAAGACTCTTGAAAGAATAGTAGCACTTAGTTCTTTTAATTGATCAATTATCTATTATCTCAACTCTTTCCGTTTTTGAATTGTAGGCGTACCAAATTTGTAGTAATTTTTTTCAAAGAGAAAGTTGATTAAGAGTATCAATCAAAATTACTTGCACCCCTGCTTCCAAGTTTGGTTACAAGATTACATTTCTGGAGAGCATTTTGTGTGGTCGTTGGGGGCTTGTGGTTCTGAATATGGACAAACAAGCACAGATAAATTCTATTCCAACTCTTTACTGATGTAAGCTTGATGGTCCTGAAAAGGGCCGTTTTATTGAAGAGGACATCCATGGCCACTTACGCTTGGCGTGTTTAGTGTAGGTGACAGCATCACGGACCTCATTTTCCAGGAACACCTTCAGCACACCTCGTAGATCAGACCGGAGATACGTTTGACACCACCACGACGAGCCAGATGACCGGGTGTGAAGGAGTGGACTAGCCACCACCTTCCTTACTGCTGCTATTGCTGTTCACCACGCCGTCCGAAGCGAAAATGAGCTAATTCCATACAGCAGCGCTCTTTTATATATTTTCAGGTTAAAGCAGAATGATGTGCAACCAAGTGGTATAAAAGCTACAAAGACTCCTCCCATTATGAGTAGTTTGCTATCAAGTAGCGACACTGGCTCTTTTCCTTTTGCGTACAATGAGAACGACCCAAATTTGAGTTTTGTTCACTCATAATCGCCAAAAGTGCAGGAACTCAGCGATGAGTAAATTTGTCTCATGGTTTCCTTTGGAAAGCTAAAAAATCTGCCAGAAAATGAGGAAATTGACGAAAATTTTATTCAGTCTCGGAGTAGTACCAATAGACTGAGTGAATCCAATCTTTACTTCTTTCTTATTCGGGAATTTTCCCCTGGAAAATCTTAAAAAAAAAACCTGGGAAAACATGAGGCAAATTTACTCATCGCTGAGTTCCTGCACTTTATTTCTTATTTCTGAGATAACTAAACTCAAATTTGGGTCGATCTCATTCGCCGTGATATCACCTTGAAAGATATCGGCGCCGGTGGTTAGCGTGATTACCTCTCACCCCAGCAGGCCTGGGTCCAATCTCAGTCGGCGCCACCGGCATGTTCTAAGGCCTAACATTTCTGATCACGCCTTCCTTCGGGAAGTAAAGCCGTTGGTCCCCGGTTGAGTTGATGGGTCGATTGGTAGGGTCCAGGTGTGGGAGCTGCCTCCCTGGCGAAAATATCCGGCCGTGGCGATTCAAAGTTGATCAAGGTTGATCCAAATAATGTGTACCCCTGCTTCCAGTTTGATTACATGAGCATTTTGTGTGATCGTTGGATCTGAATATGGACAAACAGGCAGATGAATTCTATTCCTACTCTTTACTGTAATAAGCTTGGTGGCCCTGAAAAGAGCCGTTTTGTTGCCAAAGTTGGTAATGATTTAACCTCCGAAACCGTACAGAGTGCTTTGCTGTCGCTTCAAAGCGTAGATGACATCCATGGCCGCTTACGCTTGGCGTGTTTAGTGTAGGTGACAGCATCACGGATCTCATTTTTCAGGAACACCTTCAGCACACCTCATAAATCAGACCGAAGATACGTCAGCCAGACGACGGATGGTGGTTATCTCGAAGAATTTGCGTTCGGTTCTGAATATGGCGATGAGGGTGCAAAATATTACGCAATTCCATCCTCCCTATTCGCACGCGCCCGAGGATCGGAGGCGAATGCCACTTCGACTTGGTTCGTCTACTTACTACTCTCTGACGACTGTGCTGGGGAAGCAGCATATGCATGTAGGTAATTGGTGGATTTGTTAGTTAATTCGACGCTTTTGGACAATGCTGGACATTTACCAGTTTTTCAATAGTTTCTTGTTGAAAATCAACATTCGGAAACATTTTCATCGATGCGTAGCCATATTTCTGATCGATTGTTGATAAAAGTATTGAAATCGGACCAGGGGCAGCTGAGTTATTAACGTTCAAAATCTTTCTTAATTTGTTACATGTTCCATTTCCGGTTTTCACAAAGTGTACCCTCATATAGAAATCAAAGACGTAGTCCTACGTCAATAGTTCACATTTTCAATTCATCAATTTTATAGACCACCCTAAATTCACTAACATGAAAAAATTGGCCAAAAATTATGAAGGAACTTTCTGGAAGTCACCTTATGCCTAAAACCAACGGTTTTAGCGCAAACATTTTTGTCTTCCTAAATACGGCTTTGGGACCATTGTGCACTGCTGTCGGACTAAGTTTCCGTGCTACAATGGGTAGTAAACCACTATCATATCATATCGTAACACATACTATTATTTTGAACAATTTTACCTGGTGTCTCACTTTCCAGCAGGTGCTTCCAAAAAATTATATATTTTGTAGTCGTAAAATTGAACATATTTGTAATTCTTTGGCGAACGTTTCAGCTCAATTGATCATAAGTTGACAAAGTTACATCAAGTCAAAGTTGACCATTTTGTATGAAAATCGGCATGCGCTGCTATTTCTTCGAACACAACTGTAACTCGTCGGCAGTCGGAGTCTTTGAACAGTGAAGAACCTTCGTCGATAAAAGTGAGCACAACGCGTGGACTATGATTTGCAAAGAGAACTATTGGCACCACACAGAAGAGAGGCCAGGGGCACGATGGTAAATGACAGGTGGGCAGGAACTCACAGTCTCCCAGTGTTGGTGAGTTCTTTGCCGTTAATGTTCACGAAAAGTTCACTATTTTGCTATACAGAAATTCAAAACAAAAATTTTTATCTGCGGATTTGAACAGTTTTTGACCTGTTTCATACTACCGGAAGGTGTATGCTGGTCACAAATGCTGTGCCAAACTGATTTCCTACTCAACTAATCAATCTTTGATGTGAAATTCGCTAATAAACACGAGGCGCATTTCTTATAGCAAACATGCCATAACAAAATGGGCATGGTTCATTTATGTAAACAAACTAACACTTCTTCCGACTGTGGCACCTATGTATTTCCCATCGTGGGCCAGGGGCATTAATCGAGTGACTTGCAGAAACGATCACATTCTGAGGAGGAGAGGACGAGTGGAGGAGCGTGTGATGCCTTTTGCGATACCCTTCGATTTTGCAGCTTCGCCACGATCTACAGTGTATCTCAGAATTGAGCGTACACCTGAATGGGGATTTTTTTTTTTTGAAAGACTGTGAGTAGATTTTTGAAATCTTGGCTGTGTGGCAGAGTATGTATGAAGTTTGAGCAATTTCAGTAAAACGGTCGATTTTCAACTTTTTTCATAGTAGGCGGATTTTAGTAAAATTAGCGACATTTTAAAGATATTTATTATGACTACATATTAGCAAAATTTCATAATGGTTGGCTCATTGTATTTCAAGAAAATGTGTTGATTTTTTTTTGAAAATCTAGTTTATCTAAAATAGCTCAAACTTCTTACACACTAACCCAAATAAGCCCAATACTAAACCGATATCCAATAAATGGATAATGAGCCAGCAGCTACAAATTTAGAAATCTATCTTTTTAAGTTGTGCGCGTACAGTTGTTTTTCAGGAATGTACGGACAGCTGTACGCTCAAGTTTGAGATACACTGTACATGACCACTTACCATGGCTGTTGGGACACGTTCAGCCGAGCCCCTTTTGGTCGACAAATATCTAAAAATAAATATATACATTCACCGCTCGTCAAACTTTGCAGCCTTGAACTGTGGACAACCCGCCACTCGATGATCCTCACGGCCACATGACACACAAGCTTTGACCGATTGTTTTGAAAATATTGCAGAATTAACTACCGGTAGTGGCTTTTTTCCTCTGTTCGGGACCTAACACCACTGCGACTAGTAATTTGATCTATCGCATATCCCGTGTCTTTAGTTTAGTGCATGTCTATTGAGAAATGATGAAGTATTCGATTTGTTTTACAGTTGTCACTGTTGCATTTATCGCAAGGATCCGACTCTAATTGAAAGGTCCCGCTATGTATACCCTTCGGAGTGTTGAAACACCCTACAAAGGCGCGCCCCTTTGTCAGTCAAAATTGGATTCCTTAGCAACAAAATTAAGGAATGACACCGGTAATGACCATGCATCAGAATCCTAGTCTTAACCACCTCAAAGTAGGGAACAACGAATGGAAGATTAGGAATCGCATAGATGAATCCTTGTTTCAAGATCATCCTCGGTGGACAAAGCCGAGTCTTGTCAATTCTTCCGAAGCGACCGTGTATCTCAGATATTAAAAATTTCTTGGACAATGAGCTGCAGCTCGACATGTCACTGGTGAAAAGTATCCAGCCACATAATGTCAAGAACGTTGTGTATTTGGGTATGAAAAGTGACGTAGTGGCAGAAAGAATCGCTTCAGCTCATCACCTGAAGCATTTCATGGAATACGAAAGGAAGAAGATCTTGATTCCAATTTACGTCGAGAGTAGTGCGGTTGACGTGCGCTTGCATGATCTTCCGGACGACATGGATAATGTGGCTATCATTGATCATATGCGTCAGTATGGTGAAGTGATAGCCATTAGAAGCGAAGTCTGGAAGAGCTATTTTCCAGGCTTTAGTAATGGAGTACGCGTTGTCAAAATTAAGCTTACTCTCCCCATCCCATCCCAAACAACGTTGCTCTGAGGTGGCAACAGCAACTGCAAACGAAGACAATAATCCCCTAACTGATCAACAGAATAAAAGCATCAACAGTAACAGCGTGAACAGTCAAACAGTCAACAAACAACAATCAAACGCAGCCAACGGTAAGCAGTGGCCCTCTTTTTACAAACCAATACCTATTGCAGAGCAACAGCACAATAATAAAACTGAAACAAAACGCCAAAGATCGATCGACCTTGACACTACGAACAATTTAACGAAAAAATTGAACGCACGACTCCACCGAAAGTGATAGCAGCTTGATCCCAGTGAGTGGTGATATTTGTCCCTATACGCAGCGCCCATATAGGATTCCAGATGTTTCACACATCGAAGATCCAGAAGAACGGTGTGCATTGATCGAGGAGAACAAGAGGAGGATTAATGCCGCCTATTTAGAGCAGCTAATGCACAAGAAAAAGAAAAAAGTGCTTCCTAATTAAAATAAATTGTCTATTTGGTCATAGCATTCGGCTTCGTTGAGTCTTATTGACATTTGAGCCTAATAAAAAAAAACGTAAGAAAAAAAAAAGATGTGTTCCTTGGATTACTGAAAAATCCTGTTCCCCTAGTTTGAAGTAGTCATGACTTGGAATCGGTGGTAGATCTTACATCCCGTAACGTGCCACGAAAAGGTGATCTACCCATGTTACGGGGCAACCGTTAGTGGTTAGTATGGTGGTAGTGACCCAGAAGTATTCTGGCTTCCGCTTTTCTACCCTGAAAGTACTGCTGGATCCTAGCAAATCGGAAGTGACTTCACTCGCTGCGTTCACTGGCCAGGGCATAAAATTCCCGAATTTTTCCAGGTTTGTTGTTTGAGAACGGGTTTTGAAGGTAAAGAACAAGTCAGTCTTCAATCGTGTTGATCCTGGGAGCTTTTCCACTAATTCTCGCATCAAGACTGGATTCGATGGGTGATCTTTCTGATCAGCCGCTATGAGATGGTTAACGAGATTCTGCACTGAAATGCCGAAGTCCATTAAAGTGCCCAATGCCGTGTGCTTTCCTAACAAACAATTGCCTATTGAAGAAACGTTTTCTTGACGATTTTATTCCACTTCATGCTTAATAATACTTGTACTATTTTGAATAATAACTTCTGTTCAGGCTTTGTTCCCACAAATCTGGAGAATTTATTCAACCACAACATCGAAATATTAATAAGGAAAATATTGAATAAGGTATGTCGAGATGCAAATTTTTGATTATTCAGCGTTTATTAGACATCATTACTTCCTTAAATAGCGATATAGATGCTTGATTCTCGTGTAAAATAATGTTTAACCAGACACTATTATACATTCATCAAACGGTTATTCAACTACGGGATAATTAATCCGAAAATAAGAACGGGACAGAGCAGGGTTTGTTCTCGTTAGGGATTGTTGTGTCATTATTTCTGTCGAAGCACGCACCCACCCACACAGATACAAGAGTATTACATACACACACATGTCTCGTCAGATGGGATTCAAACCATGACTTTCCGATCACCAGCCGCTTGCCTTGTCATCTGAGCTATCCTAGAAAACATCATATGGGGTGCTAAATAAGCAATAAAAGCTTGAATCTGAATACCTATCATCACTCCCAGCCGTAACTCTAGCTATTTATTTATTTATTTATTTATTTATTTTTTTTTTTCCTTTATTTAACGTCGGTCTCTGTTCCGCAATCTAGTGCCAATCACCGACGAACATCGATTGCCATCCATTGACGGCAATCGAATGTGCAGGAAGGCAGCTTCCATACCTGCGTAGGATATCGCACCCATTCACAACACAAACATGGGCCGGGACCAACGGCTTTACTTCCCTTCCGAAGGAAGACGTGACCAGAGATTTTTATGCCTCAGAAATATCCCACCGACCTCGGCTGGGATTGAACCCAGACCCATTGGGGTGTTAGAAAGCAGTCACGCTTACCACTACACCACCGGCGTCGGCTACTCTAGCTATTTAGTTCAAGGAGATGTGAGAATGATCAATTAATTCATAGTTGTTTTACCTGAGACCAATTTCGATGGAAAGAATGCTGGGCTATTCTTTTCGATAGATCGATGAATTGGTTGTCGTGAGTGATACGATCTATGATTACGATTTAAATTAATTAAGCGTAGAAAATAATAAAAAAAAGGGTTGAGGTTAGACTCGCGACCTTCTACTTGGACAGCGGAAACGGTAACCACTATGTTACCAATTTTATTTTGTTGTTAGCCTGAAACAGTGCTGTGGAATAATGAATGAATACGCCGTTTGTAAAGCATTTACAGAGCATGCAATTAAAACATGGACGCATAGTGGTATAAGAGCTATTATGCTGATTGTATTCACCTTTATTCAGCAATATTGTTAAGCAATGCAATGAAATAAAATAATGGAGCTAGAAAACAATTATTAGACGTATAATAATGCATGTTATTAAATCAATTGAAAACAGTCGAATTAAAACGTCAATGTATGTGCAAATTACACTTATTCAGTTTGTTATTAGATCAAATTTCTGGCGTTGAATTGGGAAAACAGTCATCGTTTGTATCGCTTTTAATAAGTATATCAATCAAATCAGAGCAAACAGCGGAATAAAGGCGCATTTATCGATCTCAATGAGTTTTTTTCAGGACATAATTTTTCAGCCCGTTTAATTCAGAATTGTTCACTGTTATAAAGCAATTATTCAAAATATGTATGCTTATTTGTGACTCTGAATTGTTTGTTGGGTTGGTGGTGGCACTTGATGGATCTTATCATTCTTATTGCTCAGCGAACGAATGAGAAGTTCTGGTCGACGATATAGCGTCCCCAAGGTTTGTATCACTTGATGACCAATCAATGACGATGAGTTGGCAAATGTTGCGAAATTTTTAAACGAAAGCAAGCCATCTAATACCGATTGATATAAGTCGGTGAACTGACACATGTTCCAAATTTTCAACGACTTAATCACTGGCGTCATCCGGTGCTGATATGTTGGATATCGCCCCCTTTCCTATCTTTCGTGACTTTTATAACTAGAGTAAAACTTTCAAACATATAAAAACTCATGTTTTGTAGGCCTCACCTCCATTCACTGGGTCGTAATGATGCTATGCTTCAGGAATATTTATTTTTCCGACGGTTAATCATTTCTTTTTTTTTTTTTGCTTGATTTGTTTTCCGTCGATCTTGTTTTCCGTGCTAAACAACAATGCTACCAACGCCAGGAAGGCAGCTCCCACACCTGGACCCTACATATTCACCCAACAACTCATTAACCGGAGACCAACGGCTGATTAGAGATGTTATTGTTTATTGTTTATTATTGTTTATTGTTTATTATTATTATTCTTCATCTGACTAACAGTCTTAATGAAGTTTGATGGGGAAAAGCTTGAATGACTCGGCTACAAAAACTAGCCGATCTGGCAGTCGCAAAAACCCCATATCTTTTCATCTCGCGTACAAATAATACATCAAACAGAATAAAAATGAGCATAAAAGTACAATAAGTAGTTTGTAGCATAAAAAGTAATCATCCTTGTTCATGGAGTTGTCGGATGCTCGGTGAAGTGCTCGTCGAGAAGATGATACAAATCGGGAACAAAAAAAAAATCAAGTAGCATAACTCTATCAGTCTAATGAAATTGGACAGTTACTCACCAATTGGATAATGAAATTGTTGAGTGTACTTATTATTCTACCGTCCATCGAAGAGTCGGCGCTAAAATGTAGCGGCAGATGCGTTGAAGTCGAACAGTAAATACATCTGGTTGAAGCTAGCGGACATAAAACGGATGGGATCATGCTGACCATATAAAGCGTAAATATTCAACTGGGCCAGGATATCAGGTGAATCCGTGTCTCCTAAAAGGATTTTAGCCACAAATACCGCTTGCGCAGGGGATCGTCTTTTTTTCTAGAGTTTCAATACCTCGGTATTGAGCGTACAGCGGTCCTCGTACTGTGGCAGATTGAGCGGATATCGCCATGGAAGATCACGAAGGGCGTACCTTACAAATTTCCTTTGGATCGCTTCGATCCTAGCAGAGCACAATATAACGAACGAAGGCAGAGAGGGTCACGGAATTCGTTGGCTATCTAGAAGATGAATCCAAGCTGTCGGTTAGCTCTAGAGATAATATCGTTGTAATGTAAACGGAAAGTTAGCGCAGAATCAAGGAAAACTCCTAGATCCCGTACTTGATAAACACGCTCAAGAGGCTGCTGGGCGATGTTGTAGTCATGTATGATTGGCTTCTGTTTTCTGTGGAACGAGATAAAGTTGCATTTGGGAATGCTTAGCGTAAGCCTATTTCTGGAGCACCACTCAGCGGAACGGTCTATTAATTGCTGTAATGCGACACAGTCCTGAAAGCATTTCACCACCATGTAAATTTTGATGTCATCAGCATAGAACAAGCGGCAGCCAGGGGGAACAGCAGGGGCCCAGGTTGCTCCCCTGTGGCACACCTGATATGTTGGTGAACGGTGCAGAACATTCACGTCCAATCTTCACAATGAGTCTCTGGTCCGTAAGATATGATCTAAACCAGCAGGTCAAGTTTGAAGAAACACCAAGTCTTTCAAGTCGTTCAAGCAAAATCTCATGATCAACTCGGCCAAAAGCAGATTTTAGGTCGGTGTACACTGCATCAAGTTGTGTGCCAAGATCCATTTTACGCAAGCAAAATAAAGTTAACTGGACGAGGTTCGTACATGTCGATCTCTTGGGATAGAATCCGTGTTGATCTGAAGAAATATAATTCCTGCAGGAGGTGAACAGCATGTCGTTGATTATGATCTCAAAAATCTTCGAGCCGGCGCATAGTGAAGTTATTCCACGATAGTTCTCAATGTTACGCTTACCGCCCTTTTTGTGAACTGGAAACATAATGGAACTTTCCAGCTGGAGGGAAATTTACGCTCGCGCAAGGAAATGTTGAACACTTGAGTCAGAGGGTTAATCATAGCATCACAACATCTCTTCAAGATAAATGACGGAATACCATCATGGAGTATTTCAATTTATCGATGGCAGATTTAACCTGTTGGCGAGAAATCTGAAAATTTCCCAATGAACAGACGTTGCGTGGCGTGTCTCTGCAAGCATTTTCGACTTGAGCTGGAGATGACGTAGAACCATTGAAGGCACCTTTGAAGTGATTAGCGAATTGCTCGCACTTATCAGATGAGGTACTGGTGAATTGCCCAAAAAATATTTCATCAAGTAATCCATTATCCTTCCGCTTGGAGTTGACGAGTTTCCAAAAAATCCTTGGGTTTCTCCTAAGATTGTCTTGCATACGTAGAGTGTAGCGTTTGTACAAGAAGCAATTGTATGTCCCATATCTGATACTAGCTCGATTGAATGCCTGCTTAGCGAATGGACAACGAGATCTGCAGTATTTCCGAAGTCCTCTCGATCTCAGCTGCTTCAAATGTCGCAGATGTGCATTTCCCCAAGCTGGCTTCGGGCTAGGCCTACGCAAAGGAACATGATCAGCAATGGTGTTATGTAGAATCCGAGTGAAGCGATCAACAGCATCGTCCACATGTGCCCAGCCTGTATGGTAAAGTGCATCCACCATTCCTTCGAAATCTGCCCTTCAAAAATCATATCCTGGATCTTCGGGAAAGTCCTCAAAATCCAAACCTCTAGAAACGTTGACTTCGACTATTAACGGAGGGTGATCAGCATCGAGAATAGATAAAGGTTCCGTAGCCGCTGATATCGAGCATCTTTCAAGTGCCGTTTCATTCATCCTAGCTAGATCCAAGAGGCGACCATTTCGGTTGTCGATTGTATTGATTTGTGTTTGGCCATGCAGACTAAATCCGTTGAGTAATGCAGCACAAGCGACAGAGATGTTGGATTGCGAAACATCTACTGTTGGTTGCCCGTTTCTTGAAGAGTCCCAAACTAAACCAGATTGATTGTAATCTCCTAGTAGAAGTGCGTGGTCGTTTGCACCAGCACGTGTAAGTACAGCTCCAATGGATTCGACACTATTCGTTATGCTGCTCAAATCAGCCTTACGATCCGGTGGTAGGGAAATAACTCCAATGCTAACGGTAGTTAGGTAATTTAAGCTTTACCCAAAGCTGTTCAAGCGACGCATCAACAGGAGTAGGGTCAAGACAACAAATTTTTTTTTTAACTTTATCAGAGAGATTTTTAGCCGTTGGCTAGTTTATAGACAACAATTCAGATCAGATGAAATAACGAACGCCACGAGATTTTCGGCTATTCGTTTGACTGCGGTCGTTTCTGAAAACGGTGTATGAGTTTCCAAATAGTTGTGACGAGAAGATTTGCTCATTTAGCCAAGTTTCGGTAAACACGATGATATCAAAACGCGATACCGTAGCAGCGAGAAAGACGTCGTCGATTTTCGTCCGTAAACCTTGTACGTTCTGGTAATATATCTGCAAATTGTCACTAGCCGTAGCTGACCGGATTGTTTCAACAGTAAAATTTAAATCCATGGATGATTCATTGCTTCTATATGAAGGTAGCGTCTTCTCTCTGGACGGTGAGACCATCGTTCGTCGGATCATCGCGCAGGTCAGACGTGGTAGCATCAGTAACGTGAAAAAAGAAACCACTTTGATTATGTGTAGTACCTATGGTCGCTTCGGGTGGACATATACCCGTTATTTCATTACCTGACAGAAAAGATAATCCCACGTCGTCACGGCAGGTGTCATCTTTGGACGGACATGAAGGTAGGTCGGACGTGGCGGCCTCCGATAACATTCGATGTGCTTCTAGCTCCTTAGCTGGATCCCAAGGAAGGATTGACGTGGTAGCTTATGTCTCAGAACATCCCGGCGGTGCCAACTAGGATTGAACCCAGGCCTGCTGGGGTGAGAAGTAATCACGCTTACCACCACACCACCGGTGCCGCAATCTTAATCAACTTTAAGCCAAGTTATTTTTAGTTGCTTGGAAAAATTAGAAGATACTGAATTCAACGAATTATTTCTGCTGCCACCGGCTTTCTTTGATCGTTTACCTAAAGGCTGACTAAAAGTAAAATGGTACTCTCCTCGCGCGTGTTGGGAATCGAAAATCTTTGACAGTGGTTTGTTTACACTTCTATGGAGAACAACTAGTGCAAGTTTGATCAAAGTAGTCGATCGCGTTCAGAAATAACGTCAAATGGAACTCGAGAGAAGAAAAATGTTGTGCACAAACCTACAAGGAACCCCTGAGTGTGGAAAGGAATCAGTGGACCTACGAAAAAACTGGAACCAGGGATCGTCAGCTGCGCAGCAAGGTGTTGAGGTGCTTTAAAGTCAACCCCAGTCTTTCGATCCGAGATGTGGCCAGAAGGTACAACACCAACTTTCAAACGGTGCGGAACTAGCATTGGTCGATCTTGAGGCAAGAATCGATATTAGTGAATTGATTAATTGTTTTGAAAATTTCGATTCACCTATTTAATCAATCATTTTGAATCGATCTTTTGAATCGATTCATTTTTCAAAATGGCACAAATATGTTTCAAATATAACGGATCATAGGAAAGTTGGTGCAGATTAACGCCAAGTTCAGTCTAAGCTATATTATATAGATATAATATATACGTTACATAAGCTATCTTGTTATGAAATTTCACTTATAATAGTCATTTAGTATGATGATTGATATCATTTAAATATAAATTGTGTAGTACGTACGTAGTAAAAGTTGTAAGTGTAACATATAAACATGATGAGAATATAATAAATGACTATTTTGAATCCATTTGACATGTGGAAATTTTTTCTCAGGATACTTGATTAGGTGAATGATTTAACAGGATTTTGTTATAATATTGGTATCGTTCATTTACGATTCAAAAAACGAAAGATTAACATATTGCCTTTCATCCGCTTCTTGTATCTAACAAGTACAAAATATCATTATAACATCGAATGACTTCAAAATTCAGAAAATCGTTTTTTTATAGCAAGTGAGTGGAAGCAAGCCTGCGTGCAACATTCGAATAGTTACTCCATGTTTGCTGCACTGCAGCATACATGAAGTAGCAATTTCAAATGAAGTGAGGCACTGATTTCCGAGATTTGTGTAGTTGAAAATTCGAAGTGGAAGTGCATGTATAGCCTACGTGGTGGCCATTTGTCGACTCTACCTTAAGGTGATACTCCAAGGAAGCCTTAGCGTGAAACTTCAAAGGCACAAATGTCAGCTTCCACAAAACATACAAATTTGAAATTGCTACTCTCTGTTTGTAGTAGCACAGCAAACAAGGAGTAGTAATTTCAAATTTGTATGTTTTGTGGAAGCTGACATTTGTGCCTTTGAAGTTTCACGCTAAGGCTTCCTTAGAGTATCACCTTAAGCATCTCCAACTACGAAAATAATCTTTTTACAAGAATTTTCTTAATTGTTCTGCCAAGGATGTCAAGAATGCAATATTATTTTTGTTAAGCTTATTTTAGAGGCAAATTTAAGAGAGGGGGAATGATTCTAAAATAAGTTAAAGAATCATCAAAGTTATCTACCTCTAATTTTAAATATTTCGAACGTAGCAACAAACTCAAGATCTCCGAAAACAAAAAAATGCTGTCGTTGTGATGATATATTTAACCCTATATAATCTAGCGGCTTCATTCGTTTATACATAAATTTAAACGTATATCGCACAACCATTAAAATTAAAAAAATCTGGGAAAATCCGGAAATTGCTATTTGTTAGTCATCATGTGTAACGGAAAAAAGTAAATTATTTGAATCCCTTAAAATGCTCTTTATAGGAAATTCATTTGTGAGATTCGAAATAATTAGAAGAATTTACGAAATTGTCATAAATTTGTAATTGTAAAAAAATAATTTCAATATCAAATCAAATGTAACTATTGGTCACTTATTTATTACTTAAAAATCACTATTTGGTCACTATTTCCGTAATTTTATTCACTATAGTCACTGCTCTATATCGCCTCAGCACTACCAGCGCTGCCATGGCGATCCAGTTCTGACATAACAGAGGACTGAAGAACCTGAAATATGTCATAAGAAGTGAATGTTTCTACTAAACTGTCACACTGGTTGTTTGCAGAATCCATAATCAAAGCAAGTGATGTGCAAAGGTGAAGACAAGAAAAAAAAAATCAATATTGGAAAAAAAAAATGTTGGATCGATTTTGTCTTGTTTGAGATCGATTAAACGAACCAAATTAATCGATCTTTTGTGTTTCGATCCAAGATCACGGAACATCCTTGCCAAGGAAGGATACAAGTCGTACACAGCCAGTAAACATCAGAACCGGCACAAGAAGCAGAAGTCCGTGGCCAAAAAGCATGCAAAGCTCTTGTACGACCGTGTTTTAACGAAACTTTGATCGATGACGAAACATTCGTCAAACTAGATTTTAAGCAGCTTCCTGGTCAAAAGTTTTACATCGCGACGTGGGGATGTGAAGGGAAGATTCAAGTTCATGTTTGCCGACAAGTTCGCGAAGAGGGCCATGATTTGGCAAGTGATTTGCAGTTTTGACCTGAAACGGAACCATTCGTCACATCCTCGACGATGACATCGCAAGTTTACATCGAAGAATACTTGAAAAAGCGTGTATTGCCGTTCATTCGCAAGCATAGAGACAAAGTAAAATTTTGGCCCGATTTGGCCAGCTGCCACTACTTCAAGGTGGATCTGGAGTGGTATGCTGCCAACAGATCGATTTTGTCCCCATGCTAATGAATCCTCCGAGTTGCCCAGAATTTCGACCAAAAACAAAATACTGGGTAATCTCAAAGTAGCGACTTTGACGAAGCGGCGGTGCAGTCAAGGACATCCAGAAAATGTGGGCAGCATTGAAGAAACGCGTTGCGGGTGCTGATGTGCTTTATCAAGAGGAAGGTTCGACAATTATTTTGAACTGGAGAAATGTAACCATCTAGCAATGTAATGCTGTACCTTTGAAATTTTAATAAAGGTACTGTAATTCTACCATTAATGCACTTTTAACGTAGGACAACGGTTGTGATTTCTATATTTCTACACTTTGTGAAAACTGAAAATGGAATATGTAACGACATTATGAAAGATTTTGAACATTAGCAACTCAGCTGCCCCTGGACCAATTTCAAAAATTTTATCACCAATCGATCAGAACTATTTTTACGCATCGTTAGAAATGCAAGAGACTGTTGATTTTCATTAAGAAACTATTGAAAAAGTGGTATATATCAAGCATTGTCCAAAATCGATGGAATAACTTACAAATCCACCAATTACGTACATGCATATGCTGCTTCCCCAATCAGAGAATCATTTCTAGCCGAAACATGTCGATGTAGCATTCGCCTCCGATCTTCGGACAAGTGCGAATAGAGAGATGCAATTGCGTACCATTTTGCACACTCATCGCCTTATTCAGAACCACACAAAATGCTCTCCAGAGTTGTAATCTTGTAACCAAACTTGAAAGCAGGGGTGCAAGTGATTTTGATCGATTCTCTTCGTCGACTTTCAATTTCGTTAATAAGTCGACGGCAAACGCATTCATTGATCCGTTTGTTGTTCTGGATGCTTAGCAGAAATAGTGCGAAATAGACTAGTGAAGCCATGGTCATCAAAAGAGGAAATCGATGACGAGAATTGACGTTCACCTCTCTGCTTGTAAGCCCCTTAATACAGTCGTCGTCATAGCAATGGAAACTAGCATCTCACCGCTTTTGGTTCATGGGTTACACTTGCTGGTTCCATTTCTGCTGTTCGGCTTATTCGAAGAACCACCTAAAAACATGAAATTACACTTTTTTCTAGGGATACTTAGAAGTCCAATTATTCGATTAACTTTTACTTACTTATTTAAGGGTCCTGTGTACCACCAGCGGTGCAAAGGGTCAACGTGAAAGACTTCCATCCTGGGCGGCTGCTCGCTTTTGCCTTGACCTGGGTCCGGGTCAGATTTCTATCGACTTGCTTAATTTCCTTATTGAGGCTCCGCCGCCATGAGCCCCTGGGTCTGCCTCTGCTGCGATGTCCTGCTGGATTCCAATCCAGCGCTTGCTTGCAGATTTCGTTTCCGCCCCGTCGAAGTGTGTGGCCGACCCACCTCCACTTTCGCTCTCGAATTTCTGTTGCTATCGGCTTCTGATGACATCGACGATGGAGCTCGGCATTCGAGATCCAGTTGTGAGGCCACCAGGCACGAATTATATACCGCAGGCATCGGTTGATGAAGACCTGCAGCTTTTGAGTTTTCTCCGCTGATACACACCACGTCTCGCTGGCGTATAACAACACAGATTTCACGTTCGAGTTGAAAATTCGGATTTCGGTGCGTTGACTTATCTGGTTGGATCTCCATACGTTTCGTAAACTCGCAAAGGCAGCCCTAGCCTTCTTGATTCGTGCACCTATGTCGCTCTTGGTCCCGCCGTCCGACGCTATTTGGCTGCCAAGATATTGGAAACTTTCGACCGTAAAGTTGGAAGGGTTGCCCGTGTTGATATCCAACGATTTGGTCTTGTTGTCGTTGATGGTGAGACCCACCGCAGAGGAGCGTTCGGCTAGGTCATTGAGCTTACTCTGCATATCAGAGCGCCGTTGTGCTAGTAGAGCAACATCATCAGCCAAATCGAAGTCGTTGAGATGCTCCATGGTGATAGGCTGCCAAAGCAGCCCACGGTTCGGTACACGGTCAATTGCACCTACCATGATCTCGTCGATTACGATGAGAAACAGTAGCGGTGATAGTATACATCCTTGTCTCACACCAGCGACTACCCGGATAGGGTCGGACAAGGCTCCATTATGCAGAACTCTGCACGTGAAAGCCTCATACTGCGCTTCGATGAGGTTGACGATTTTATCCAGGACTCCCTTGCGTCTCAGGGCGCCCCACAGATTCTCGTGATTGAGACGGTCGAAAGCTTTTTCGTAGTCAATGAATACCAAATAAAGGGACTCTTGGAATTCATTGACCTGCTCCAGGATGATGCGGAGCGTGACAATATGGTCCACACAAGATCTTCCGGCACGGAATCCTGCCTGCTGCCGTCGGAGAGTCGCGTCGATCTTCTCCTGTATCCGATTCAGGATAACTTTGCACAGAACTTTGAGAACAATACACAGTAACATGATTATTAACGATTAATCAAAAAGATTTTTCCAACTATTCGATTAAATATTTTTTATTCGAATTTTCAATTATTCGTGCGTGTAACCAACATCCCTTTTTATTTCTACTCGTATGATTTAGCGCAGAAGAGAAAAGGAATAAAAGTACTAATATATCTGAACAGGCGTAGAGAAGAACCATGACCTGAAACAGGATCATAAGTTCACCGAAAAAAGTGTTAATCGTCTTTTTGCTAAAGGCTAAGATTTACCAACTTGTTGAGAGAAGGAGTTTATCGAGAAAAACTAGAAAAGGGAGGAGCTTTGGCTGGGTGGACACTGATATTCTACGGCCTTACAACCTGTCGCAGACACCAGTTCAACCCCTGTCCAGCAGCATATGCATCTCTGACCCGCAGAATATGGGATTGCTGATCCAGCTGCCTACATGTCATCATCATCTTCCAAAGGCTTTAAGCCTGTACTACCATCGGCCCTTTTCAGGGCCACCAAGATTTTCCAAAAGAGAGAAACTTCTGAACATGTCTCAACTAAAATTCATATCAAAAGGTTCTTTCCAGGGCAATCATAGTCATACTAAAGAGTATAAACAAAGAGAACCACGCTCAAATTCATATTCCTACACAAAACACAAGCTCCTGATGCTGTTAACGAATAACATTTATTATATAAGACCAAGTAGTCCTACGTTACCATTGCGTACAACCCCATATGGTTGTCCTTTGTAGTGTTTAAATTTATTGAATCGCGGTCTTTTTGTGCGTACCAATTAACTTTTAGTCAGCCTTTAGTATAATTGTTTGGCAATTACAATTATACTCTATGTTCAGGAAGGTCGAGAAATTTTCCAACTCGAAAAATTCCTAGACCGGACCGGGAATCGAACCCAGCCAGCTTCAGTATGGTCTTGCTTTGTAGCTGCACTTTTATCGACTTAGCTCAGGGAGGCCCTCCCAAGTAACATTTTAAGCTGTATAAGCCAACTTTTGCAGCGTTGTGCTGTAAAGTAGCTGAAACAAGGTGGAGATAAATCCACAAGCAGAAGCTCTCTAGTAAAATAGTTTTGGAGAGCGTTTACTCATCTTTTTTACAACCAATATTCAATTTGTCAGTCGCACTGAATAACAGCAGCCAATTAATCAACTTTCAACTTGTAGCTGCAAAATAAAGCTAATAAAGTAAGAATGTTTCTCATTTAATAGCTTCTTCACAACCAATCACTCTTGCTGAATAACATAAACATCAAACGTGTTTTTTCAACAACTAAACAACCTGTATTAGCGCCTCTTTGGAAGAATTTTTACTGTCAGCTTAGTTTATGTTTGCGTGTGACGTGTGCAGTTTTACAGCTTTTACTCTGCTCCTTAACAAAGCTGAAGTAACTAATCGAGAAAAGTGTTTAACTCGGCATCAAGAGAAAGCTGTGTGGTGATTATTGGTTAACCGGGAAAAGGTTGAATAAGTGCCTTTCATGATCACCCGCAACTTAACAGTCCCAACCGCCCCAACAGCCATAAGTAGCTGACTAAGTTCGCCAGGTTTGCTTGTATAGAGATTGAGTAAAGGTTTCTTTCTATCGTATAACGTTTGAATACAGCTTGAGGCTGTATAAATGAAATGATTAAAGTGTTAACATTGTGAAAATTGTTAGTTGGGCTTATGCTTAAACTAGTGAATTTAAATACGATATCTACGCACTATGTTTATTCTGAAACACTAAAAGTAAGTTTGATTGCTTAAAATCTAGCTTAAAATAAGTGAACTTATAATATCTTAACTTAAATTCAGCTTGAAAACTACAACGAACGAATCCGACAACTCACTACTCGAACTATTGTCGATTTACCAAAATTGTAAGTTGAAATGGGCAAAATGTATACCTTAGACTAAAATAGATATACTTTTTCTAACTTGAAGCTGACAGACTAAGAAAAACTGAGTTTGCTCTCGGGAGTTGAAAAACCCGTCACGTCTTCAACCGTACGTGCTCTTCAAGAATTTTGTCAGGATGTTGTACCAAAGTGACTAAGGCGTGTTTTGAATTTTCGGCTGCTTTATTTTCCGAGATGTTTGTTGAAAATTTAGTGCGCTAGCTGGTGCATTTTGGACACCCGGAAACTTTTTCAATAATATCGCGTGTGTTTGTTAGTGCTGCGTTTGGTTATTTAAAAAAAAATAAGATCGAAATAGTGTTTAAGATTACCGCGAGTGAACACACCGGGAGTTTTATAATTTATAAGAGTCTAGTTATAAATCTCATGTATACGCTCCAGAACTTCAGTGAACACCATCATCATCCAGAAGTTTACATCAACCTTCTCAGATTTGATGATTCTTGCAATTTCTAGTGAAAGAAATGATCTCCATCACATCACTAATCATAACCACGAGCAATGACGAGGAACTGCATCACAAACCCCATGATAAACAAGGAGCGGATACATCCAACGAAACTTTTAAGCGCAAAAGAATCATTACCAACACAGGAGAAAATTCGGTAAGATCCTTCCTCTGCATTATTGTATGATTCTTCAATGTTGTGCAAATATTAACACATTACACACAACTACACATAGTAACTCGGAACGTTTGGTACGGTATGTCCACGCATCCTTCCACCCCTGTAGATTCAAGAAATGTTACCATTCATTGTGAAGTAATGAAATTGGGTTGTTAGCGGAATGCTTTAATAAAACAGCAAAATAGGGTTATCTTCCATTTAATTCCACTTAATTAATTTTGGTATCCATGACAGATACGTATTTCGACTACAATGTGCAGTCTTCATCAGTGCCATTCCCACTAAAGAACTTATCAAAATCTAACCCCCTTAAGTACTCATCCCCTAGGTATAAAAGTCAAGATCACAGGTATATAAATGAAACTACAATGTGTTGAATCGGAACCTACCTAACTAATTAAAACCAAAGATTTAAGTAAGCTAAAGGAGAAAAATCTATTCAACTCTCTAATAAGGAAAATCCCAAAGGCTTGGTAGCCATCATAATGAAGTAATGAAATTGGGTTGTTAGCGGAATGCTTTAATAAAACAGCAAAATAGGGTTATCTTCCATTTAATTCCACTTAATTAATTTTGGTATCCATGACAGATACGTATTTCGACTACAATGTGCAGTCTTCATCAGTGCCATTCCCACTAAAGAACTTATCAAAATCTAACCCCCTTAAGTACTCATCCCCTAGGGGAGACTGCACATTGTAGTCGAAATACGTATCTGTCATGGATACCAAAATTAATTAAGTGGAATTAAATGGAAGATAACCCTATTTTGCTGTTTTACCATTCATTTCCAAGAATCATCTTTGCGGCAAATACAACGCAGTAGGCCTGGCCGTATTGATGTTTATATCATATCTCAGATATGCTGTAAACATCAATTAGACAAGAAAAATTATTAGACCTCATCTAACCTAATCATTTCCCAGGATGCTTTCTCGTACTGGCTGCGTTTGTATTAGATTAGATTAGATTAGATTAGATGTTGTACACGCAAACCAAAAATCTATTACAATGAATGTTAGTTCCATTTCCTATCATCCTCTGTTCATGAACATCGTAACGAATGTTAGAAGTTGACCTTACAGGCGATGTAATGGTTTTTTGCCTTTTTTATTTCGTGTTCTGTCTGTGCTTTCACCTACACAAGCAAGCATTTGCCTTGATTTTTATGTATAACATGGTAGAACGACGAATTGCCGCGAATCTCTCCAGCAGAAAAAGTATACGAAGTCGAGTGTGAGAGGAAAGGAACGCTTCTTGTTTGCTTTTAGGCTATCCTTATTCAGAAGCATGGATAGAGCAGTGGAGAAACCACAGGTCTGATAATCGCAACGTTCGTGGTTCGAGTCCAGTCGGCAACCTTTTTCCTATTTTTTTTCGACATAATAAATTTACCTCACTAATACACTACATTTTTCGGTCTCCAATTCTCTTGCATTGGACCGCAGCTAGGTATATCGCATCCTCGGTTCATGCGGTCTACACTTACATCCTCTGATGATGAATCCCACATAATTGTAAGCGAATCTTACATCCACCGGTTGGGTGTACCGAAGTAAAGAAGTGGTGAAAGATCTATCGTGACCGGATCGAGGTTTTCAACCTCTGCCATTACTACACGAATTAATGGTGCAGCTCTCACGGTTAAAGGGTGATACGGTCAAAATTTGGTCGATATTAACTTGACGTATTTCTTTCAATTTTGCATTTAAAAAACCTGAATACCCCTCATTTTGAAGGTGTGTGTGCGTAGAATGTTGCTCCTGTTTTGATTTTGGAATTCACTCTTCAGTTGTCAAAATGCCGTCCAAGCATGAAGAGCAGCGTATCAAAATTTTGCTCGCGCATCGCGAAAATCCGAGCTACTCGCACGCAAAGTTGGCAAAATCGCTAAAAGTTGCCAAATCAACCGTTACAAATGTAATTAAAGTGTTTGGGGAACGTTTGTCGACAGCCAGGAAGTCTGGATCGGGGGGAAATCGAAAACCGGAAGCCACTGAGACGACAAAGAGAGTCGCCGGTAGTTTCAAGCGAAACCCTAACCTCTCTCTCCGAGATGCCGCAAATAAGCTGGGTGCATCGAGCCAAAAAACAAGCCGGACTATCGACTTACAAGAAGGTAGTGACTCCAAATCGCGATGATAAACAAAATACGACGGCCAAAGCGCGATCCCGGAGGCTGTACACGACGATGCTGACGAAGTTTGACTGCGTGGTAATGGACGACGAAACCTACGTCAAAGCCGACTACAAGCAGCTTCCGGGACAGGAGTTTTATACGGCAAAAGGAAGGGGAAAGGTAGCAGATGTTTTCAAGCACATGAAACTGTCAAAGTTCGCAAAGAAATATCTGGTTTGGCAAGCCATCTGTACCTGTGGCTTGAAAAGCAGCATTTTCATAGCTTCCGGGACTGTCAACCAAGAAATTTACGTGAAAGAGTGTTTGAATAAACGTCTGCTGCCTTTCCTGAAGAAACACGGTTGTTCCGTACTGTTTTGGCCGGATTTGGCATCTTGCCATTACGGTAAAAAGGCCATGGAGTGGTACGCCGCCAACAACGTGCAGGTGGTTCCCAAGGACAAGAACCCTCCCAACACGCCAGAGCTCCGCCCAATTGAGAAATACTGGGCTATTGTCAAGCGGAACCTAAAGAAGACCAAAAAAACTGCTAAGGGCGAGCAGCAGTTCAAGGCAAACTGGCTTTCTGCGGCGAAGAAGGTGGACAAGGTGGCTGTACAAAATCTGATGGCAGGGGTCAAGCGTAAGGCCCGGCAATTCGGATTTGGAAAAGCGGAAGCCTAACTGAATATTTTTCCTGAATTTTATACTAATTGAACTTGAAAAAGAAATTTAATTTGATTTTTTAAATAAACGATTTCACCGATTTACACGCGTTTTCCCTTGACCAAATTTTGACTGTATCACGCTTTAGAAGAAACAATTTTTAGAAATTATTACAAATTGTTCATGAGCCGAGGAATTTTTCTATAACTTGTGGAAACTTCGTAAAACTTAAAATAGAAGTTCAGGGAAGATCGTAAAAATTAAGTAAACTTGGTAGAAATTTTGGGAAATTCATAGACCTTTAGAAAAATTCGTAGAAAAAAGGAACTTGGAAAAGTTCTGAAAACTGCGTAGAAGTAGAGAATTTACTTTAATTTGAGGAGCTTCGTAGAAGTTAAAGGAACATTATTATATTTTAGAGAAGCTCATTATTGATCGGGAACCGCTACATAATTTCAGTTTTTTTTAGCCTCATGGACTTGGATTAGTTGTAGAAATTCAACAGCAAACTTTGTAGAAGATTTTCGAATTTCGTAGCATTTTGAGGAGCTGCGTAAAACTTCATATAAGTGTAAGGAATTTTGAAAAAGTTCAGGGAATTTTTTAAAAGATCTAAAAATAGTTCAATAAACTTCTAAGAACTTCAGGAATCTTCGCTTCTGGGGGCGACCCCGGCGTAGTGGTTAACATCCATACCTCTCACGCCAAAGTCACGAGTTCAAATCTCACCTCCGGACAAGTCACGAATTACCCAAGAGCGTTAAAGTGACTATAAAAAAAAAAAAAAAAAAAATCTTTGCTTCAGTTTAGGGAACTTCGTTGCAGTTTTTCAGAGATCTTACTCCAAAACAACTCAATGAACTTCTGGAAGGTTTTGGGAACTTCACTTAATTCATGGAACTTTCTAGGTGTTCAAGAATATTTGTAGATGTCTTAGGTGTCTTTTCAGAAGTGCAAAGATGTTCAGAGATCTTTGTAGAATTTAAAGAAATGGAAAAATGAATCTTGATTTTATGGCCATATTTGTACATTCTCTATAGGGAAGACCCGTGCCTTGGTGTTTTACCTATATTGTCACAAATTTGCACTCCAGATCAGCACATAAAAAATTCCGTGCTTTTTGTGTGTATAGCTTTTATTAAATTACCTGAAAAAGCTCTTTCCTGTATAATGTACGTGTAAGTAATAAATTGATAACAAATGGGTTTAACCACAACAAACTAAATTTAAAATATTAAAAACATCCCAAATTTTGTAAAAATAAGTTAAATTACTATCTAGTTTTAAACAGGAACACAATCATGCAAGTTAAGAGTTCATTCCTTTCGATTAGAAACATAGTTAAATCTTGATTTTGTTAGTTAGTTCTAAAATTGAAAAAAAAAAATGTTCTGGATAAATGCTTTATTAGTTTTTTTCACTTCAAATATCAGAATCATGGCATTCAAAATCCGTTTTCTTAAAATTCTGATGAAACTAAATTATAACTTAATTATTCACAATTTTTACCACATGTCAAGATTTTCTCGATATTTTTGATTCCTAATGTTTTCTTACTTTCTTATATCGAACAATTTTTCTCTCGAGAAATGCTGTGAGTCTCAGAATCTAGGTAAGTTGCATAAGATCTTGAATTAAGAATTTTTAAGACCAGAAGATTAAAAACTTGTCAAAGCCTTTGATTTCGATTTTTTTTAAATCCATTAAATTTATTTTGAACCAAATTTCGTCCACCTTTTTTTAAGAAGGCACATTTATTTTGTGGAGTTTTTTTTTAACTTTTGATTTGGTCAAACATACTATTAGTATACAAATTCTTATTTGTTTTTATTATTAATGTACTAAAATGATGATGAAATAACTATCCTGGAAGGATATTGCAATTTTATCCTAGTGTTATAATTGATTTAAATTCGTTGACGTTGAATTTTATTATTGTATTCGAAGAATTTATGCTTAAAATCTGTATCAGAGATATCTTTTTTATTAGTTACAAAATCTTGAAAACATATGGGTTTGGGATTACAAAACTATTTTTATTTTAACATTAACAATGTTAGGAATTGTGCATCTGCCGTATATGCATGTACGTAATTAGTGGATTTGGTTGTCATTTCCTATTTTTAAATAATTTCTTTTTGAAAATCAACGATGCATAGAAATATTTCTGATCGCTTGGTGATAAAATTATTGAAATTGGTCCAGGAGCAGCTGAATTATTAAAGTTCAAAATCTTTCATATTTCCGTTACATGTTCCACTTTCAGTTTTCACAAATTGTACCCCCATTTATTAATCACCGACGTAGTCCTACGTCAAAAAAATGTGGATCTTTGACATTTTCCTACGTCCTAAATGTGTTAAATTTATTCTGTGTGCCAGAATTTTATAAAATTATAAAATTCAAACTCCTAGAATTTAAATTTGGTTTCAATGTCTGAGATTTGACTGATAATAATATATTCAAAATAAAAAAAAAAAAATCTGGTCACAAAATTCATGAAATTACCTAACCCTGAGAATTTTCTTAAGTTTGAGATGCTGACATTTACAAGATCCGGACTGTGATTTCATTACAAAAACCATGAACAAACGATCATTGCTTGTTCAAAATCGGTAAGCGTTTAAGGCTCTCCCAATCGAGGTTCCAATCGTTGTTATGGAATAAATATAATCAAAATTAATTGTTTTACCATTAAAGTACCATAGTAAGCCTCAATGTCATATTTTTGGTCAAAGAAAAAATGTACCCAAAAATAAGTTGGCTTGGAGGCAATTTGAGTGAGTTTTTAATAAACCGTAGTTTTGCAAAATTAAAAAAGTGCATCAGGCCCCCCTTCGGTCCCCTGCAGATACATTTTCTAGCTACGCCAATGCTTGCAGGTAAGGCAACTGACTCCGCACATTGTTTAACAAAGATTGGATGGTAAACGATCAGGACCTGCTCCCTTCGAAGTGTCTATGGACTCAAGTTTAGTGCGAACATCATGAAGAGAGAAGTTGTAAACTGCCACGTTCAAGTCGTAATGCGGCCAACGGATGAAGTACGATACAGTCGAAGGTGGTCGGTTATTACTTTGAACACTCCGAAAGAACGACGAGAACAGGTTTGCACAGTCTGATGGAGATTCAGCTGTTTCTCCCTGGTAACGAAAATGTTGAGGAAGACCACTGGCCCGCTTCCGATTTTTCACATAAGCCCAATACAGTTTCGGGTCCTGTTTCAGACTTGCTTCAGTGCGATTGATGTAGCTAAAGCACGCAGCTCAGCCTTGCGCTGTTCATTTCTCGACCGAAAGTTACGTTTCCTTGCCCTGCGTAGACGATTACGGAGCCTTTGGAGCTCATTGTTCCACCAAGGTTGCCTTTTTTCTGTGGACGTCGACCCACTGCTTCAAAGGCACGACTTCACTGATGATCAAAGTCGAATGGATCCGCTACACGGACAATATCTCTTTCACTTGCAGTTTCAATCACCAGCACTAGCGATGCCGGAGGCTCCATAAGCACGAGACCATCGGTATCACTAGTGAAAACCAAATCCAGGATCCTTCCATTCACATTGGCATAGTGATTCATCTGATACAGACCATTGGCAATGAACGATTCAACCACAGTAAACTCCAGTTCAGATGAAGCATTTGTGGGTAGCAAGCATCGCAATTCATCATCGGAATCCCAATGCAAATAAGGTAGATTATAGTCAACAACACAACAACCATATCACGCTTGTTCCAACAGCCTTTGAACGCATGCCCAGTCGCAATTGGGTGGGGAGGGTACACTGTACAAATGAAGAGCTCAAAAGTGGCTAGCTTGATTCGGATCATTGTTTGCTCCAAACACTCACTGCCTGAAACCGAGACAGCGGCACTATTCAAAACATTTCTGACCCCGATCAAAACACCTCCACCACGTTGAATAGGCTTGTTGCGGCGTTGCGATCACAGCGATAGATCGTGTACCGTATGCGTGATAATGTTTGCACCATCGTACAAATAAGGTTCCCGTTTCACCTGTTCATACAATGCTTTGGTTTTCTATAGCTCATACCGTAGTAGGCTGTGTATAAAATAACATAATTTACTTAGTTTGACAGTTGCACCATGACGAAGTGGCACTGTATTCGTGATTTGTTCCACGAGCAAATGTCGCAAAAAGACATTTCAATCGCCGTGGGAGTGTCCCGGTGGACCGTCAAAAGGGTTTTAGACCGAGAAAAGAAAGGACAACTATCCGCGAAGGTAGCCACAGGTCGTCCGAGGTTCATCTCGGGTTCCGAGGGTTATCGCTGCTATCAAAAGGAAGATTCGAGTGAATCCAGTGCGTTCAATAAGGAAAATAGCAAAGGAACACGCAATCAGTGACTTTACGGCACGGAAGATCGTAAAGGAAGATTGCGGGGCGAAGTCGAGGGCACGGAAAAAAAACTCACATTATTACCAACCGCATCCGGGAGCTACTAGTCGAACGATGCAAGAAAATCTTGAACTTTCTTAAGCGGAAAAAATCCGGTAATCCTGTTCACCGACGAGAGCATGTTTACCGTCGATCCCGTATCAAATTCCAGAACCGACCGGTATATTAGTTCTCTTCCGGTAAAAGACGTGGCCGACGAGCACAAGAACGTGTATCTGACCAAGCATCCTGCTAGCGTTATGGTGTTTGGATTGGTGGCTTCCGATGGCAAAAAATGAACCCGGTGTTCATTCCAGAAGGCGACAAGGTCAACACGGAGGTCTACATCGGGATTTCCGTGGATCAAATAACAGTACGTGGATCTTCCGTGGATCAAATAACAGTACGGTCCGAAGCCAAATGTTGTATTTCAACAAGATGGGGCTCCGTGCCACACTTCGAACCGCACTCAGAAGTGGTTGCAGGAACATCTTCCGTTCTGGGCGAAGGATATGTGGCCGCCATCCAGCCCCGATCTTAGTCCGCTGGATTGCTCAATATGGCACGTCATGAAGGCCAAGGCCTGTTCTAAACACCACCCGAGTACAGCAAGCCTCGGACAAACATTGGCCCATACCTGCCGTGCATTCCGGAAGCGTGTAGAGGCCGTAATTGCAGCAAGTGGAAACTCGATCGATGATTAACATAGCTTAAGACTCTGAGAAACATCCCCCCTTTGAATCAATAAAAAAATTCGAAAACGAATTTTTTGAGATTTTTTTTAATTTTGACATTGCTTAATGGTGCAAACATTATCACGCATACGGTAGTTGTGCGATAATTCCGAATTTGCGATATCGGGACCGAGCTAGGCTTTGCAGCCCGGTAAGTACTGGGCAAATAGTGTTGAGCGGTAATCCTGAAGATAAACCTATTTTTATAATCAGTTTCGACCAGTCCACGATCGCTTGTGGATAAACGGATGCGGAGAACCTCATTCGCCTTCAGAGGTGTCTCCATGGTCGTGCTCCAGAAAAGGTCAAGAGTCGTTTACTCCTACCAACAGGGGTTCAGCAAGTGACACAAACCCCGATTTGCTATTTGGCGTGGAAATCCTGTATCCAAAGTAGTCACAGGCAGGATGTTTAGCATATAAATAAAAGGCAATTGGCAAATCACTTGATCTGTACGCTGTTCTCGATTGACGTCAATCGATTTGATGGGGATGCATTCGAATGGTCATGTTTGATTCAAGGTATCCATAAATGTTGCCTGGTCGTTAAAATTTGGCCACATTGGGCTATCTTTAATTGTATCGTTAGGAACTATTAATTGCCAACCGCCGTCAACGTCGTACACACTGCTCGGAACGCAGACCAATAAAGGCTGACTAAAAGTAAATTGGTACGCACAAAAAGACCTGCAGTTTGTGATTCAATAAGTTTAAAAAATCCATTAATTATTGCTTTACAGTACTTTTGTTAAAATTTCAAAGTTACAGCATTAGATGGTTAAATTTCCCCAGTTCGAACGAAATCTTGAATCTTCCTCTTGATGGAGCCCATCAGCGCCCCACAGTGGAATCGGACACGGAATCAACGCAATTTCTTCCATTTTGCTCGTATTTGCTGGATGTCATCGACTGCCCCGAGGCTGCGTCGAAGTCGCTGTTTTGAAATTGCCCAGTATTTTTCGATTCGTTGAAATTCCGGGCAATTCGGAGGATTCGTTAGCTTGGGGACAAAATCGATCTTGTTGGTAGCATACCACTCCAGAACCACCTTGGAGTAGTGGCAGCTGGCCAAATCGGGTCAAAAGCTGACTTTGCCCCTATGCTTGCGGATGAACGGCAATACACGCTTTTTTGGGCATTCTTCGATGTAAACTTGGGATGTCATCGTCGAGGATGTCACGAATGGTTCCGTTTTCAGGCCACAACTTCAAATTGCATGCCAAATCATGGCCTTCTTCGCGAGCTTGTCGGCAAACACGAACTTAAATCTTCCCGGCACATCCCCACGTCCAGTCGCGATGAGAAGCTGCTGAAAATCGAGTTTGACGTATGCTTCGTCATCGATCAAAGTGCAGCCCTTGAGTTCCGTTAAAACACGGTCGTAAAAGAGCTTTGCACGCTTTTTTGGCCACGGAATTCTGCTTCATGTGCCGGTTCGTATGTTTACTGGCTGTGTACAACTTGTATCCTTCCCTGGCAAGGATGTTCCGTACCGTTCGAAAGTTGGCGTTGTACCTTCTGGCCTTATCTCGGATCGAAAGACCGGGGTTGGTTATAACGCACCTCAACACCTTGCTGCGCAGCTGACGATCCCTGGTTCCAGTTTTTTCGTAGGTCCGCTGATTCCTTTCCACACTCAGGGTTTCCTTGTAGGTTTTGAGCACTCCAAAAACTGTTGATTTCGGCATCTTCAGCACTTTAGCCAGCTTGGAACCGGACCACTCCGGATTTTCCAGGTGTTTGTGTACAATATGTTTTCTTCTTTCGAGTTCCATTTGACGTTATTTCTGAACGCGATCGACTACTTTGATCAAACTTGCACCAGTTGTTCTCTATACAAATGTAAACAAACCACTGTCAAAGATTTTCGATTCCCAACACAAGAGGCGGGCTAACGGCGTGCGAGGGGCGTACCAATTTATTTTTGGTCAGCCTTTAATGAAAAAATGGTAGAAGCATCGAAAGCTCTCAAGTAATAACTGTGCTTCTTGAACACAAAGTTGAGAGCACGCAAAAAGCTGAAATGCGATAAGCATTAAGCTTGAAATGCGAAGAAGAAGAAGAAAAAGAAGTTTAAATACCACTACTTTTAAGTGCAATTAATGAAGAAATTTCGAATTACTCTTTGTTCACGTTGTAGATCGTTCTCTTCTACCGATTGTTTTTGTTCTTCCCATATTCCACATCGATGACAATCTTTGACGTGCGCCGTTCTGTGAAGTAAAGTGCAATGGTTTATTCAGTGGCGCTGCTGCGACGGGGTTCCCGTCGTTACATATTCAATTGCGTTGCACCTCTCATTCGGCGCTTTCGAAGAACCACAAAACGTTGTAAAAATAAGAAACGACTGTTCACGTGATTGCAGCGGATAGCTGGTGAACGCTGTTTTAATGGCTTCAATGTGTTAGTAGCGATGCCAAAGATCAAGCTACTCATTCCATGTCGGGCTGGCGTTACTTCCCACACTCTGAAGGTGATGTCCGTGGTTGTATGAATTTGGTACGAAGTGAATTAATTTGATAACAATTTTCAAAACCACTATCATTGTTTGAGTTAGCTCTAGCAGTGGTCTCATTGTAAAATAATAAGATCTCTTGGTGGTAATTATATTGCTTGACACCACAGCAAAGCAGAGATTGCATTTGATTAGGTCACCCACGGCAAAACGAACAATCACATCGCAAAAATCTCTCACAAACGCTGCTCTATGTTGAGCCACACATTTGTCAAGGTTGGCACATACAACCATATAAATCAGTTTAGTTATACTTGAAACCATTCACTGTCGTGTCTGGTGCTCCAGTAGCACCGAAAAATTGACAGACCCTTTTGTCCGATTGTTGCCCCAATAAGCCCCTAAAAGCAATCAATCACGATGAGTTGCCAAACGTTGCGAATTTTGTTTAACGAAAGCTAGCCATCAAATACCGGTTGATATTAGTCCGTGAGCTGAATTATGTTTGCAACTAATGCATATTTTCAACGGCTTAATCAGTGGGATCGAGTGGATTTTTTTTACCTTGATTTGGTTTTCCGTCGATCTAGTTTTCCGTGCTGATCACCATAGCTACCGACGCCAGGGAGGCAGCTCCCACACCTGCACACTACCTATCGACCCATCAACTCATGAATGGGGGTAAAGCCGTGGGTAAAGCCGAGTGGATGTCAACCCCTTTTCCTATCTTTTGTGATTTTTATTAACTACAGTAAAGCTTTCAAACATATTAAAATCTCATGACTCACCTCTGATCACTGGGTCATAATGAAGCTATGCATCAGAGATATTGACTTTTTCTACGGTCAATTGACTCTATGTCAAGTTATTTTTGATTGATTGGAAAAATTTAGCAGATACTGAACTCTTATTTGTGCTGCTACCGGCTTTCTTTGATCGTCAACCGATTGATCTGCGTTCCAAGAAGTGTTTATCACGTTTGCCTGCGGTTGGCAATTAATAGTTCCTAACGATACGACTAAAGATAGCTCAATGTGGCCAAATTTTAACGACCTGGAAACATTTATGGTTTGCGTTATCTTGATCAAACATGACAGTTCGTATGAGTCCCCTTCTGATCAGTTGACGTCAATCAGTGAACGGCGTACAGATCAAGTGCTCTACCAATTGAATTAAATTTACATGATTGAAAAACGTGCCTGTGACTATTTTGGATAGAGCATTTCCACGCCAACTAGCATATCGGTTCGGCGTGAATTACTCCTCGATTGGCAGGTGAAGATGAAATTTCGCATTAGAAGTTGTAAATTTTTCTGTACTAATTTTTTGTATGGGCTTGTTTTTTTTTTAATCTTAACTTGAAAGCGGAATATTTGATCAAAATTATGTCTATGAAAAAGTTGTAGGTAATAGTACATCCGGAAAAAAAGTATATATTGAAATATTAATCACTGCAAAATCGTGATAAATTTTTCAAAAGCCAGCCCTCCCCCCAGAAATATACCGTTTTCAAGTTATGGTGGTTCAAGTTATCGCTAAAAGGGTCGAGACAAAAGTGGTTGTATTTTTACCGTTTCGAGCTGGAAATACTCGATAGCTACTTGAAGTCGTCTCTTCAGCGACAGGTGAATTGAATGGAATCAGCCCGTTGGTTACACAGCATTGCATCGTGTGGAATATTATATGACGAACTTAACGTCAATTGCTTCCCAAAAGCTTGAAATCAAAACCACTTAAGAACATGTCACTTTGCTTCGTCAAATCTGACGAGTGCTATCACTCGATCGTTGCTCTTGACTCCCAGCTCAAGACCCTAACCCCCATGAGAACATGTACTATCCTCTTCTGGCATCAGATATCCAATTGCTTTGTTATGGTGACCGGACAAAAGCAATAAATGTGTTAGCCAGATGGCCGTTCGGAAAATACCCATATTAAAAGGGTATTTGACAGTATTTCTAAAACCGACGGCTGCCGTCTAGGATCCCAAAATGGCGTCCAACATCGATTTTCGACCTACACGTCACCAATCACCTTCCGAAAGTACACATCTACAACATCTGTGCAATTTTCAATAGTGATATTTTGGAAAATGATAAAGTCTTAATTTAACAGATGCGTAGTAAAAATCCTATCGATTGGCGTATTAAGAAATAAAATCCATCATCTCTGGATCAACTTTTTGACTTTGGCTTTTGAAATTGCACCTCTAATGGAGCCTTCAAGAACGTGCTATAAAAGATTTAAACATATCTATATACTCAATCGGGATACTGTTGTTATACAACACGCGCGAGTCTTACTTACCTTACCAATCAGGCTAAGGCCTTGTTGTCCTCTGCTGTCCGAAGAAGTCGTCTCCACTCTACTCGATCCATGGCCACAGTTCGCCTGCCTCGTAGTCTGCGAAGGGTCCGCAGGTCACCTTCTACTTGGTCGATCCACCTTGCCCGCTGCGCGCCTCTTCTTCTTGTTCCTGTTGGGTCGCTTTCTAGAACCATTTTCACTGGGTCGTCGTGCGGCATTCTTACGACGTGCCTAGCCCACCGTAGTCGCCCAATTTTTGCAATGTGGACGATGGATGGTTCTCCCAGCAGCTGGTGCAATTCGTGGTTCATTCGCCTCCTCCACGTTCCGTCATCCATCTGCACTCCACCGTAGATGGTACGCAACATCTTCCGTTCGAAAACACAAAGGGCGCGTTGGTCCTCCACGAGCATAGTCCAGGTCTCGTGGCCGTAAAGGACCACCGGTCTAATCAGCGTCTTGTAGACAGTCAACTTCGTGCGGTGGCGAATTTTATTCGACCGGAGCGTCCTCCGGAGTCCAAAGTAGGCACGATTCCCTGCCATAATGCGTCTTTGAATTTTTCTGCTGGTATCATTTTCGGCGGTCACCAGTGAGCCCAAATACACGAACTCATCGACCACCTCGATTTCGTCACCGTCAATCTGAACTCGGGTTGGGAGGCTAACATTGTCTTCCCTAGAACCTCTAGCTTTCATGTATTTTGTCTTTGATGCGTTGATGGCAAGTCCAATCTAGCTTCAGCCTTCAGTCTGATGTACGTTTCCGCCATCATCTCAAAGTTCCGTGCCATAATGTCAATGTCATCGGCGAAACCAAGGAGCTGGATGGACTTCCTGAATATCGTGCCACTCGTGTCTATCCCAGCTCTTCTGATCACACCTTCTAACGCGATGTTGAACAGCAGACACGAAAGTCCATCACCCTGCCGTAACCCCCTTCGAGATTCAAAGGGACTCGAGAGTGTCCCCGATACTCGAACAACGCACATCACTCGATCCATCGTCGCCTTGGCCAATCGCGTCAGTTTATCCGGAAATCCGTACTCGTGCATAATCTGCCATAGCTGATCTCGATCGATTGTGTCGTATGCGGATTTGAAATCGATGAACAAATGATGTGTGGGCACGTTGTATTCGCGGCATTTCTGCAGAACCTGCCGAATCGCGAAAATTTGGTCCGTGGTAGCATGGTCGTAACACGAGCGAGTCGCTCTACATTGAATCGGATTTCTAGTGTTCAAACATAATCCAAAAAACCACGTTCAGGTGATCTCCAACAAAGTTAAATTAACGTGGAATTGTTCACTATAGTCGTCTAAAAGTGAAAACTAATAGTGATTATATCACGCGGTAGTGCTGTGATCTAAAATAGCACCAACACAAACACTGTATTGATAACACGGGGTACATACCCCGAGCAGAAGTGCGTAATAATCGTGAACTAAAATCGGTGAACGCGAACTTTTAAAAACAATGTGATTTAGTGGGAATAGCTTTCAGCTCCGGTCTAATGACCGGAAGCTGTTCTTCACCTCCAGGGGGGGTCCAAGGATTGGCCGCCAGGGGGTAATACAACTCCTGAATGGATGCGAAAACCGGACGAAATGAGTACTATGGTGTTATTGCTACGTCGAAAGAATGACAATGGAGGAACAGACGCCAATAATGATAGTCACAGACAAGAAGATACCCTTCCCAATCTATTTATTGTCGGAATATCAATCGAACTGGCTGTAGGTAAAAAAGAAGCCAGGACTGTGAAGACCACTCGTGAAGCACGTGGATCGCGCTACCTTCTTCGTACCAACTCCAAAACTATATTCGACAAACTGACGAAAATGACGAAGCTTACCGATGGAACTGAAGTTGAAATCATCGCCCATCCCACCCTCAACACGGTACAAGGAACCGTATACGACCCGGACTCTATCAACATGGAAGAAAAAGAAATCGAGGGGTATTTAAGCTCTCAAGGCATACACACCGTCCGAAGAATCAGGAAGAGAGTAAACGGTATTCTAAAGAATACGCCATTACTAGTGTTATCGTTCCGTGGTACGCACTTGCCAAAGTACGTCTATTTTGGCGTATTACGTATGCCGGTACGAACCTACTACCCATCCCCTATGATATGTTATAATTGTGGTGCTTATGGACATTCAAGAAAATTATGCCAACAATGTGGGATCTGTCTACAATGCTCGAAGCCACATAACATAGCCGAAGGGGAACAATGCAGCAACCCGCATTATTGCTTCCACTGGAAGAATGGCCATGCGGTTACGTCGCGGGAGTGTCCAAAATACAAAATGAAGGAAAAAATAGTGCACATCAAGGTTGACCAGGGAATTTCTTTTCCTGAAGCGAGACGAATCTTCGCTGAAGAAAATAAAAAGGACACCTTTGTCAAAGTAGTTCAAGAACGTATCAACCAAGAGCTGGCTACCAAAGACCAGTTGATAGCTACGCTACAGAAACAGGTAGCTACTCTAGCCAAGGAACTATCCACATTAGAAAAGCTACTGAAACCAAACGCTCAAAGTCAGTCTCCAGCTCCACAAGTCAACAAACCATCTCCGTCTCCAAACCAAACACCACATCCACTAAACCAGCCTCACCAAAAAACCGCTTATCCCTAAAAGACAAGTCACTCATATCTCCACCCGACAACTGGAGAAATAACCAGAACACGAACCAGAATAACACAAACAAGTACGACATTCGAACTAGAAGTAAGAGCAGTAAACGGCACATGGAGATATCGCCAACCGATACCGATAACAATCGAGGTAAACGATTCTCAACTCAACCTGACAGTGCTATCTCAAATATCGATGAATGATGGATCAAAAAGCTCTCGAAGAATATTTTTCGACAAACTCTACGAACGACCTCGCTATAAACATGGACATGCCAACGGACGAACGAAACATACCAACCAAAGCACATATAACTGACCGTGACACGCCGATGGAACACGATTCAGGAAAATGTATAAACACCACGCCAAATTTCAACAATCGGTTTGAAGTTGGGGAATGTGAAGTACCCCTTCACTTCTGATAAGTGAGATGGTCCGGGACACCTCTCTCCAACCCGTTGATCATCAAACTCTCAGCTCGGTTGACACTATGCTGAACATCATTGTTTTACCAATTTCAACATTTCAACATGATTCGCCAAGCGCGACGCTTTCCATGTCGACCCTGACCAGGGGTGTTGCGGATCTATCCGACGAGCCTCTGGCGGCAGTCAATGTGGACCTTACATCTTCCCGGGCAAGTACCATTCTATTTCGCCGCACTCTAGCCAAAACCATCCTACTTGTGGACCACATTTTTTAGAAGCCCAAAAGATGACCAACGAATATGAAACTCCTCCAAGTGACAAAACATCGCCGTACATAATCGGCCATAATCCCCTAAAGAATCTCCATCCAATGCAATCTACGAGCGTCATGCTAGATCTCAGCAATAGTGTAGAAGGTGAAGCACCCCACTCACAGAAGATTCGGGACTTCTTTCGCCAACCTATGGACCCGCAGCCCCGCCGACAGTTTACCAAACACTTATGTTCTACCACATTCGGCAGTATCAAACTCCGATGCATATGACCGCTTTCGAAAGCTCAACATTAGAGCATCGTACAGTAAAACAACAACTATCATAACTCCTGAATCGCCAAGTGCGAGGCCTTCCATGTCGACCCTGACCAGGGATGTTCCGGATCTATCCGAAGAGCCTCTGGCGGCAGTCGATATGGATACTACATCATCCCGGGCAAGTACCATCCTATCTTCGTTTCCCATCAGCCAAAATCATCCATGTTCGTTATCAGGCAGATTACACGCAGCTCCAGTGCCGCAAACGATGGTTGTATAAGGACGCGGATTGGCCTATGCTCGAACGCAAGATTTTAGAAGCCATACCTTCAGGAGAAGCAGTTCCCATTGAACACATCGGAGATATTATCGTGAGTGCCGCCAAAACTTCAATCCCGAAAACATCAGGAAATTGCAAGGAAAAGTCTGAAATTTGGTGGACGGAAGAAGTCAAAAGAATGGTGAAATCTCGTCGAAAAGCGCTTAGGAAACTAAAACGTCTACCCCACTGGTGACCCACAGAAGGAAACCGCCCGGAAAGTTTTTCAAGAAGCACGCACCGCAACAAGGAAGGCTATTTCACGAGCAAAAGAGGAATCCTGGAATGAATTCTGCGAGTCATTTAATCCTAGCACTCCTGAGGATATTCTTTGGAACAATTTCCATCGACTGAATGGGAAAAGAAAAACCGAACTACGTGGTCTAACAATCGACGGAAAACATATCCAGGAACCTACGCAAATTGGCGAGCATTTTGCTGACTATTTCCATACGGCATCTATAAACAACAGTAAATCGTCTAACAGCTCCACAATCACGTCAGGAAGCACTACAATACCCAAAGGAACACAAGAAGAATCATCTCTCAATCAAGATTTTACCATACAAGAGCTCCTTCGAGCTATCGATGTCGCCGAAGGACATGCCACTGGTAACGATAATGTTGGCTACCCTATGATCAAGCATCTTCCAATTGCTGGTAAGATAGCGATGCTTCGAAGCTACAATGTAATTTGGGCGGAAGGAAGATTCCCAAGCAGTTGGAAAGAAGGAATCGTAGTACCCATCCCCAAACCTGGAGGGCACCATCAGCGCGCCGAAGGATACCACCTCATAACGTTGCTTAGCTGTATTGGCAAAATTTATGAACGTATGGTTAATCGTAGGCTTATGACGTTCCTAGAGGAAAACGATGTATTACATCCTAATCAACATCAAGAAGGCATTTGACCAAACCTGGCGACCAAATATTCTGAACCAAGTTGACAACTTAAATATTAGACATCGAATGCGAAATTGTATAGCTGACTTTCTTCGAGCCCGGAGTTTTCGTGTCAACTACGGCGGAATCACCTCAACCGAACGAACTGTGGATAATGGGGTCCCCCAAGGCTCAGTCCTCGCTGTGACTCTGTTTCTACTTGCGATTAACCCAGTTTTCAATGCTATCCCTCGGAATGTTCGTGCACTTGTCTATGCAGATGATATCACACTGATAGCAACATCAAAACACCTCCCAAGAGTTCGCAGAGCACTAAAAAAACGCCGTGGAAGCCGTTGATACATGGGCTAAAAGCAAGGTTGCAAAGACTCATTTCAGCTAAAACAATGTTTTTCTAAATTAAGAAATAATTAGATGCCATGATCAAATTTTGAATTGGTAGGATACAAGAAGATGTTGCAAAGAGAGTGTTTGACATATTAAACCTGTTTATTTCACTTCATGAGAGTCACAATCAGCGATTTTTCACAAACTCACTCACTCACTCACTCACTCACTCAGCGATCAGCAAATCGCTGATTGTGACTCATAGAAAGCAAAATTTACAGGTTTTATGTTTCCAACGCATACTTTGTAACCTCTTCTTGTAAGTTACAAGTAAAACATGCCATCATACCATCTTTTGGTTTTATTATTCCGAAAAACATTATTTTAGCTGAAATGAGTCTTTGCAACCTTGGCTAAAAGTGTTAAATTTTCATTATCGGTCCCTAAATCGTGCATTCTTCACATCTGTCAGAAAACTAGACACAGATGGCGTAATGCACGTCTAGATATCAAAATCGAAGATGAAAGTATCCCTGAAGTTAACGATGCTCGGCTGTTAGGTATATGGATTAACCGCAGAGGTCAGTTCTCTGTTCACGCCGCAAAAACTTTCGAGGTACTGAAGAATCGAATCCAATACATCAAAGCTATAGCACGAAAGGCGAACAGAATAACGTTAAGGAGGATCGCGGAAGCTACATGTATATCCAAGTTGTTATATGGCACTGAATTATTAGGCCTGGAATTATGTAATCCCTTCCAGACCACCTTCAATCAATTGATAAGAATTACCAGTGGAGCAATTCAATCATCATTAATAATTAGCCTAGTTGTAGAAGCAGGGGAACTTCCTCTCATTCTGCTAATGACGGAAACACTCATCCGTAGGTACTGCCGTATCGAGGAGAAATCATAGTCTAATCACCTACACCTTCGGGAAGCAGCAAATGAAGCTCTCCATAATGCAACTGGCATAGGACTTCCTAACATTGCTAAACTACACCGCATTGGAAATCGACCGTGACACAACCAACCTACCAAAGTTGACTGGTCGATTAAGAAAATCTTCAAGAAAGGCCAGAATCCCGGAAACGCTAGAGTTATATTCCGTAACCTGTTAACCACCAAATACAGCGAGCATTCCAAGTATTACACCGACGGGTCGAAGTGCGACAACCAGGTCGGTCTAGGGGTATTTAATAGGCTACAATCTTACTGTAGAAGGTAGCTTACCACAACAGTGTAGTGTTTTTTTCAGCAGAGGCTGCTGCACTAGCTATTGCTACCCACTGCGCCACAAAAGCCCCCACAGCTATCTTTTCTGACTCCGCAAGTTGCATCGCTGCATTGGAGCAAGGAAAATCGAAGCATCCATTTATTCAAGAAATTGAACATGAAGCATCCACCAAAAACGTAACATTCTGTTGGATCCCTGGGCATGCCAATATTCCTGGAAATGAAGACGCCGACCGTGCAGCTGATCGGGGAAGAAGCTCTCCACAAGTGCCTCCGACTTTCTTCATTGGGTTAAGTATCTTCTCCAAGATCGCTTCCAATCTATATGGGAATCTCATCGCCCAACATTTCTTAAAAAGAGCAAAACGTCGATCGAGAAATGGATAGACAGAAAGAATCGTCTTGAGCAGCGAGCATTATCTAGACGCAGGATTGGTCATACCAAGCTTACCAAAGCACACTTATTTAATAAAAATGTATCCCAAAATTGTGAAATTCAGAACTATCGGTAGAACATATATTATTCAACTGTATAAAATACGACCATGTGCGGGAAGAAATAAGAATCAATAGCAGCCATCAATTGGCTTAAGGAAACAACAAAGAAGAAGAAGTAAAAATCATTAAATTTTTGAAAAAATGTAAATTGTTTGATAAGATACGAATAATTTCAAAGAGGCGAATGAACCGTATCGTTTAAAACCTCTATAAATAATAATATCTTGATAGAGCTGCAATTAGGCGTAGCAGTCATTGTTTATAATAGCTGTTATGCGCTAATTCCAACTCTATCTTGGTATGCAAACTGACATCCGATTGGTAACGTTGACAAATGTCCAAAAAATACTCTTTTTCATATTTATGGTGGTCCTGAAGAGGACCGTTTTGTCGTGATAGTTGAGTAATGCTGAGCTATTTGGGTGTTAAACAGATGAGGTTGGTGAGCTGTATGCTGTTTGGAATGAGGGTGACGCGCTTGGCATAGATGGCCCACAGCGACTCACGAAAAGCTACTGATTCCGATCAATAGCGGTGCGGCTTCTTCCACCTTCTATGGATGCTCATGTGAGCTGCAGCTTGTTGCTTTCAGACAGCCTTCCGTAGTGTACTGGAGATCAATGTTCAACACCACGCGCCGAAAGCACTGCGCTGCTGTTGCTGATGATACCGACGAGCGGACACCACCAGACACCGTGATTGGAACTGAATCCGATCAGCGGTTGAGGGCAGCCTTGATAGCTAGCTGCTTGCGGGGAGCCTTTCGTTGTGTATTGGAGAACACCATCACTCACCACACAGTGACTGAATAAACACCGTTTGGCGAGACCGGATGTAATTGAACTTTAAAATCTGTGTTAGAGAAATCGCTTTTCGCAGGCAATCGGTGATAATTTTAATTATCATTGCAAAAATTGCACATTCTTGCAATTTTCAAAAGTGTAATTTTGAAAAATAATAAAGTCTTGAATTTAACAGATGCGTAGGAATATTAATGATCGATTGGTGATAAATTTGCTCAGGGGCAGCTGAGCTATTAACGTTCAAAATCTTTCATAATTGTGTTACATGTTCCATTTTCGGTTTTCACCAAATGTACCCCCATATAGAAATCACAGACGTAGTCCTACGTTAAAAAATAACGGCCCTTCTTAGGGCCACCATTTGGAAAACAACCGGCCCTTTGCCGTGCCAACAATTCAAAAACGGAAAGAGTTAAGATAATAGATTATCGATCAATTAAACGAACTACATGTTTAACATATTTGTTCCGTCCACTAGCGGTCCTAAAAAGTGTCCACGATGAAATTGCCACACACAAAATTGATTCGCAAAATTCGAGTTTTCATCCGATTGCCATCAAATTTTCAGGGATTGAGAAATAACTATTAAACTTCATTTTACCATTTTACTCGTATTTTATTTACAGTCCATACGCAAATGCCCGCACCTTGGCCTTAACCCCGGCCATAAGATTCTGCACAACCTGTGAATCAACCGTTTTTTGCATGTAAACCCATACTTTCTTCAGTTCCTCGACTGTCTTCACTACCTTAGGTCGTTTAAGAATGTGCTGCTTCATAATCGCCAAGTACTTCTCGATGGGGCGGAGCTCCGGAGTGTTGGGAGGGTTGAACATTTTCGGCACGAAATTGACCTTATTGTCCGCATACCACTTCAGCACGTCCTTGGAGTAGTAGCATGAGGCCAAATCCGGCCAGAAGATTGTTGGGACGTTGTGGGCCTTCAGGAGAGGAAGCAGCCGCTTCTGGAGGCACTCTTTTATGTACACCTGTCCGTTCATCGTGTCCTGGGTCACGAAAGGTGCACTCCGCTTCCCGCACGTGCAGATGGCTTGCCAAACCAGGAATTTCTTCGCAAATTTGGACATCTTCTGAGTGCGGACATGCTCCGGAACGCTGAACTTATCCTTGGCCGTGAAAAACAGGTTGCCGGGGATCTGTTTGAAGTCGGCCTTCACATATGTTTCGTCGTCCATGATGCAGCATTCAACTTTCGTCAGCATGTTGAGGTACAACTTCCTGGCACGGGTTTTGGCGGACTTGTTCTGCTTCTCGTCGCGATTAGGAGCCTTTTGTACCTTGAACGTTCGAAGCCCAGCCTTAGTTTTGGCCTTCTGGACAAAACTTCGGCTTAGGTGCAGCTTCTTAGCCACATCCCTAACGGAGGCGTTCGGATTTCGGTTGAAGGCCCCAACTACGCGGTTGTGATTTTTGGTGTTGTACGGAATACTTTTTCCTTCACTTCTGGGCTTCCGATCGGAGGTCAACCGTTCCTCGAACCGCTTAATCACTCGCGACACCGTGGAATTCGCGATTCCCAACGTTTTAGCGATGGAACGATGCGAGAGATCCTTGTTCTCGTGATGAATGCGCAAGATTTTATCACGCACGAGCTGTTCTGTCGACTCCATTTCCGCGAGTTTTGATAACAGGACTTTAAATGTAAATAATGCACTATGAACTAAATCCACCCAAATTTTCATTAAATTCTACCCAACGGTTAAAAAGTTAGAGCAATTTCATAGTGTGGCAATTTCATCGTGGACACCCTTTACGTCAAGCTGCCGTTCGTGCCCCTAGGCACAGACCCTTCTAATTTTTTTTCTTAAGTTGATGGCGACCATCTTGGATTCAAAAATGACATGCAACATCGATTTCCAGCTTCTTCACGTCATCTTATTTCCGGAAATATCCATATTGTAAGGTATTTGAAAGTGTTTCTTAAATCGATGGCCGCCATCTTTGATTCCGAAAATTCGTCCAACTTCGATTTTCTTCATCTATGTTCCAAAAACACTCACAATGCACACTATATGAACTGGTTTTCGACACTCAGTATATGCCATAAATCCACATGTACGTAGTAAGGGAGTTCTGAACTAATAAAGACTGTACTCGAAAAAAATGCACAGGCAAAAACGATCACCAAAAATTTGTTTTAAGTCGGATATTTTTAAAAACCCTCAAGGAATAAATAAACACATATTTTTTTTTTCATTCATTCAACTTCCCCTCCTAGGCTAAATGCCCACACCTTGGACTTAACGCTACCCATCAAATCCTGTGCAACACTTTCGCCATCTTTCTTACACACTTTCATCCACGCTTTCTTCAAATCTTTGTCGTTTTTGAAGTCCTGCTCTGTTTACCGAAGCTTGCCCTTTATAATCGCCCAGAATTTTTCTATTGGGCGAAGTTCTGGCGAGCTTGGCGGATTTGCCTCCTTCGGCACAAAATCAACATTGCTGGCTTCGTACCACTCTATCACCGGGTTTGCGTAATGGCGTGATGCCAGATCCGGCCAAATCAGAGCGTCACTTTCGTGGGACCGGAGGAAGGACAGCAGGCGCTTCGGGAGGCATTCTTCATTATATATTTGGCCATTGATGGTGCCACCCACAGATCGCCTGCCACACTAAGTACTTCTTGGCAAATTTGTCGACCTTCTTCTTCCGGAACTTCTCCGCAACATCCAGGTGGGACTTGCCGACGAAAAACTCCAGGCCGGGGATCTGCTTGGTGTCCGCTTTAATGTGCGTCTCGTCGTCCATTGCGATGCATTTCAGCTGCACCAACCACTCGCGGTACAGCTTCCTGGAGCGGGATTTGGCCACCGTATTCTGTTTATCAGTTTAAAGGCACCTATTTCTTGCCTTGAAGACATGAAATCCGGGCCGCTTCATTGTCTGCTGGACAAACCAGACGGAATAATTGACCTTCTTTGGCCACGCCCCGAATCGAAAGGTTCGGATTGTGCTTGAAGTAATCCCTCATGGTCGGTCGTCATCGCTTTTCTTCCGCTGCCAGCTCGCCGCTGGGTCGTCTGGGTCTCTTTGAACGATTTTACCACACGGGACACGGTCGAATTGAGTTCTTTAGGGGTATTGCTATATTGGTATATCTGCATTACAAATGGAACCGAAATTTAAAATTTCATCAATTTTGAGAGTACTGGAACTATTTAAAATAAGTGTGATTACATTAGCAACAATCAACATCTTAACGCCCCTCGGTGGTACTTTGAATGGGTGCGAGCTGTCAATTTGTTAGTTTTGTGTCAAACAGCGAAGTAATTATTTTACTTTCAATCTTGATTTAAAAATCGAAATGGAAGCAAATGGGATCGATAAAAAATATCGTTGTGCACAGAAAACGAAGCCCTTTCTGATGATGTTTAGTAGTAGCGGATAAATTTTTCTTAGTAAAAGAACCCAATTGTCGATTCCAAACTGTTTCGCGATCCACCTGTGGGACTGGCCTGGAGGACTCCTAGTGGAGGTTTTCGGAAGATTTTGACGTCTATTTGTTGACAACAGCAATAAAAAAAAACGTGTTTTTTTTTCAGTTCATGAAACGCTCTTGTTTGGGAGACAGTCATCATGTCTCAAGCGAATTTACTTTACAGAGCCGAGGATTCTTGGTCACTATACAATACATCTTAAAACTATAGTCAAAAGGTACAACACAATAAACGCTGTATTTTCCGCTATCCAGTGGTTTCATTGTATGGCAGTTACGCCAACGGGGGTCAGAGTGATTCCATTGCAGCAATGGACGCAAAACGTGGTCAGCACTCACACACACACACACACACACACGGTTGTTTTCCAAAGTCGACGACGCATCGACCGAAAGAACTGCTGATGAAGAACAATGAGGAGGACCACACAATAAAGTTCTTTCACACTTTGACAGCTGATTTCGTGGTTGAAAATAATAAACAAATCGATTTTACACGGCTACACTAGCTGGGTTGTTTTAGTCTGATCACAATTTGTGTAAAAAGTATGATGCCGCCCGTGGTACAGTGCAGCGAATTCGCTACCGCTAAGGCTTACAGGCATACCACGCCAGTAGGCAACCAAATCGATCACTCATGCAGAATACCGTAGCTAGAACCCGTGCTCGAAAGCTGTATGACAACCTGCTGACCAAGTTCGGTGGATGCATACTTATGGATGATGAAACCTGTGTAAAGGTCGACTTCGGACAGCTTCCAGGACCAACATTTTACTAGGCGAAGGCTCGAGGACGTCGCCCTGGCAGATTCAAATTTGTTTTTGCGGATGAATTCGCACGCAAATAGATGATCTGGCAGGGAGTTTGCAGCTGTGGCCAGAAGACGAAGGATTTTGTCACTGAGAAAATGATGAACCTGGAGGTTTACAAAACCGAATGTCTCCAAAATCGAACTTTCATCCAGTCACATGATCTCCGGGAAGTACAAGAATGGTCCAATGACAACGGAATCCAGTTTGCTCCGAAAGCCGTCAATCCGCCCAATTGTCCCCAGTTCAGGCCCATTGAAAACTACTGGGCAATTATGAAGAGAAAACTGAAGGTCAAAGGTACAGTCAGGCAGCTCTGATGTAAAAAATGGTGGGGCAAAATCGCCAAAAACAGTGGACGAGACCGGTGTGCGCCGCTTGAAGGGTCATATTAATGGAAAAGTTCAAGAATTCCTTTGAAACCGCGACGAATAATTCGTTTCGTTTTTTTTTCTAAAAATATAAGAAATAGTTTGAACTTGAGTGAAAACCGTTTTCAAATCCGTTAATTAAATTCCGAAATAGACCCAAATGATGCTGTTCCATTACTAAGAGCACCCGCACCAATGCACTATGGGCAAAAATGGGTCCAAAATTACCCAAAATTCAATAGCTCAACAGCACGCTGAATTCCGGCCATGAAAAACAACTTTTCAGAAGGGAAATCGTCCGGGGAATCGATTGCACGTGGTCCCATAGACCGGAGAGCCTTGTAGGTATGTGTTTTGGACAATTTTACCCCATTTTTCCCTACTTTTTTGGAGGAAATGTTTTTTCACAGCTCTATTTTTCGTAAAACATAAGCATTTTATGCATGGTTTTAGAATACTATGTCTTTAAAAAACAGTTCATGAGATATTAGGGTAATACGGGGTTCACTTTATAGGGGAAAAAGGGGTAAAAGTGAAAATACAATCAATGTTTTTTTAATACAAAATCAATTTTTTTTAATATCATTATTTTTTTCTGAAAAAAGCTTTTAAATAACTTTCATTTGGTATTTTGAGTTCCGTCATCGGCCAAACAGTTCAAAAGTTATAAATGTTTGAAAAGAATCGAAAAAAATATTTTTTTTTTGACCGCCCTAATATATAAATAGTCACCCTAATGACAAAATAAAAAATACGGGTCAAATATGTTGCGATAAGGAACAAAACTACCAATTTTTACAAAATTCTGAGAACCACTATATCGTTTTGCTGTATACAGACAAAAAAAGTGAAAACTCTTTTAAAACAGATAGCAGTAAATTAAAACTTATTTAACCCCAATTAACCTTAAATTTCGAAAAAAAAATCTTATTATTGCAGGCAACCTTTGAGGTCATTCAAAAAATCGCATCGTTCAACATTTCTATGAATTTAAATAAATTTAGCGAGGGTTCACTTTTACCCCTTACTCCCCTTTAAAGTGTACCCCGTATTCCCCTAATATCTCATGAACTGTTGTTTAAAGACATAGTATTCTAAAACCACGCATAAAGTGCTTATGTTTTACGAAAAATAGAGCTGTAAAAAAGCATTTCCTCCAAAAAGTAGGGGAAAATGGGGTAAAATGGTCCAAAAGACATACCTACAATGCTCTCCGGTCTATGGGACCACGTGCAATCGATTCCCCGGACGATTTCCCTTCTGAAAAGTAGTTTTTCATGGCCGGAATTCAGCGTGCTGTTGAGCTATTGAATTTTGGGTAATTTTGGACCCATTTTTGCCCATAGTGCAATGCGTTGCTATTCGGGCTTCTAGTTTGACAACTTTAGCCATTGTTATTTTAGTTAGCAACTTGTTTACGCACCGGTCGTTGCTATCACGATTGTGAATTTACGATTTCGGCTTTCGCACCGATAGTTACTAAACTTATCGTCGAACTTCGAACTGAAATTGATCGCAGAGTTTCGTGCTTGTTTTTTTTTTCGACAATATTGATATACCTAACCAGAGTTGCGACCTATCACAATCACGATCGCCAAATAGCTGATGGTAGTAACGCTTTGTACATTCCTATCAATGTGCTCGTCGAAGCTCTCTCCATGACCATCCATCAAATTGACGAAAGTAGTAAAAAGCAACTGGTGAATGTCGTCTTCTGTTGTGATCCATCACCGACCTGGTCATTCCCGACAATCACGACACTCATCTGTGCTCGTTTTGAAGCAGTTGCTGCTTTGCTTGCTTATTTGAGTGTGTTGGTGAGTGAGCTTCCGTTTCATGTTGCCTGCTTTGTTTGTAACTCACACAGTCGCGCCTGCCGAGACGAACGTAGGCATTGTTTTCATTTTCTTCTGTCGCTTCGCTTTTTCTCATCATCGTACTGCAGAATTCTTCACTGTTTTCGTTGTGCTTTTCATCATCAGCAGCGAGTGTAACGTTTTGCTTGTGAGCAGCAACCATTACTGGTGATTGTTTTTTGCCTTGGCTCTAACTCTCACTGCGTTACAAAACGATCTGTCAGCGTTAGTCGGTTGATGCGAAGACGAGTGTCACGTGAGTGTCATGATATTTTGCATCACAGTACCTAACCACGAAGGCTGAAGATTGAAGGTTAAGATCCTACTACAGACCCAGGTACGCAAGAAACGGTCCTCCGAAAGATCCGAGTAGACCAGCGATTTTTTTTAATTCACTTGTTCTGATGCAACATGAATGAATTTGAATCTGGGACCAGCATGTGCACACTGGTGGTCACAAAATTATCCTCTGGGAGATCCGGAACATCCATAAAAGTGGTCAATTCGTAAAAATGATCGAAATATCGATCTTCGTATGATCATCTTATAAAAGTTGCGCACAAAAATGCAAAAAGGCATTTTTTGGATGCTCATCTGGATTACTAGATTACATATTTTAGCTTGTGAATAAATCAAGCTTGGTTGGTCGAATTTAATACTTTAAGAAGTTCTGATTGATAGAAATGCGGGGAAGTTAAAAGATCTTTCAGAGTAAGTTTCGACAGCTCCAGGGTAATCTAATAGATTTCATAATAGTTCCATTAAATTCAGAAAAATTTAAGCCTAATGACCTATCAGTAAGTTACGGGAACTTCGGTTAAGTTCTGAAAATGTTAGGGCAGTTCCATGGATATCAGGAAATCTGTGAGAACTTTATGGTTCGTTTCGAGAACTTTATGGCAGTTCCATTTATTTCAGTTAATTAGAGGAAACCGTCATAAAGTTCCGACAATTTAAGGATAGTGTACAGAAGATCCATGTTTAAAAGGAAGTTTATAGATCTTCTGGGCAGTTCCATTAATTTCTTAGCAATTCCAGGAACATCATCAGGAAAACATAAGAGAGGTTCCGTAGACTCCAGGAAACAATAGGAGAGTCTGAGGAATGAAAAGAAGTACTGAGCATTTCAGGAAGTTTCATAGGCAAGCTTCAGGATTTTTAAAGTGGTTCCAAAAGCTCTAAGAAACTGCTGGACATTTTAGGAAAATTTGAGAAATTCAGGGATATCCAGAGAACTTTAGGGTAGTCAAATTATTTCAGATCTGTGGAGATAACTTGAGGAAAATTTACATTTTAAAGAACTTCCAAGTGGTACCTCAAAGAAGTTAAACTAGAGAGCTTTAGGGAGTTTCAGAGATTTTAAAGACACTTCCGATAGTTTCATAACTTCGAGAAATTCAAAAAATTCCAGACTTTCAGGGAAGTTTAAAGATATGTATCCGTAAGCTCCGGTAAATTCCGGTCAATGCAATAAAACTCAGAAAAACTTCAATTTTTTTTTTTGACAGTTCTATTTAATTCAGGGTAGTACCGAGAACTTCAAAAGAATTGAGAATACTTCAGGACTGAAAATAAATAAATAAATAAATAAACTAATTTCATGAAAATTTAAGAATGCTTAAGGAGTTCCAAGAAACTCAGGGAATTTCCGAAACTTCATCAAAGTACCAAGATCTTATTAAAATTTCAGAAACATAAGGGATCAGGAAAATGTGAGATCATTTTAAGGAAGTTCCATGGTATTAATGCAGTTTAAAGAACTGCAAAGCAACTTCAACGACGATTAGATTCAAAAAAATCGCGAGATCTTTTAAAATGTTCAGAAATCTTCAAGAACGTCTAGAGACCTTCAGAGAAGTATTTAGATTTTTTGGTAGTTTCATTATATTTTGGGAAGTTCCCGAAACTTCGTTGTTGGTTAGAGATCTTCATATCAGTTTAATTTATTTAAGGAAAATTGAAGGAATTATGCGATATTTCAATAATTTCATGAATTTTGAGATGCTTCAGAAACAACGCGAGGTCTTCAGAAAATTTTATAAATATGATTAAAATTTGAGTCTTTGTTTATGACTATTACGCATGATCCGGACCCCCGAAAGACCGGGTTGTGGCCAGCAGAGATCGCATGCTGGTTCCAGATCCAAATTCATTAATGTAGCATCAAAATATGTGATTTAAAAAAATACGGAGCTCTAGGATCTTTTCTACAAATTGGCCCCCTTTACGGATGTTCCGGATCGTTCGAAAGACCTTTCCATGGCCACAAGAGTGCACATACTGGTTTCAAATCCAAATTCATTCATGCAGCATAACAACAAGGTGATTAAAAAAATCTAGATCATTTATTACTAATTTTCCACATTTATGGATGTTCCGTGTCTTCCAGAGGAATGCTTTGCTGTCCCTTGCGTCCACATTTTTGTCCCAGATCCCACTTCATTCATATAGGGTAAACGCTCCTATAGTTGCGGTACGTTAGAAGCGTTAGGTTCCTATAGTTGTGTATGGAGACTCCATACACAACTATAGGAACCTAACGCTTCTAACGTACCGCAACTATAGGAGCGTTTCCCCTATCACAATGTTCAAATGAAAAACAAAACAAACATCTCATAGATAGCAACGCTTCCATGGTAACAATTTGATGCTTAACAAGTGTTGGTTAATCGATTTCAATTCAGCCTTAGATTGAATAATTGCTGTACATACACCACGTTAACCTTTGTCCAGCTTTTAAACATCTAAATCTGGTGATTTAAATCAGCCAAAAGCTTAGCAGTAATAAACATTATAAGCTTTTTAAGGCATTAAATAACAGTCTTTTCCAACCCTTGTTCATCCTTCTAGTTTTATTTAAAAAAAAAAAATAATGGAAGACCGCTTCATATCTTATCTTAGGCATTTATATGGAACTGCTTTAACTTGTTGCTGACTAATTGGATTAACATATAAGTCTAAAAATTACCTTTGCATTTCGGGACTCGAATCGGCAGTCGCTGATTCATACGCGTCAGCCATACCTACTGGACCATTTAGGCATATGCGTGGTAAAAGGTATGATCATTAACTTGAAGCATGTCAAATTTAAGTTGAATAACAGCAACTGGAAGAGTATTATACAGCAATGCAGAATTGAAAGCAACAACTGGTGACAGAGTTGGTTGGAAATGCTAACATGAAGCTTTAGTGTGATGATTTATTAGCTAGAGAATGATCTTTAGAAGAATGTAGGTGGATAGTTCCGTTAGAGTACGGCAGTATGAAAATTGAATAGAAGTTGAAAATGAGCGAAGGGCCATTAAAGCGACAGTTTTCAAGATGACGCACATTTTTGCCTAGCCCGTACGATGTACGCGGGGACTTGAAGTATGTCTCCAAGTCCACAGGCAAAAATGTGCGTCCCTCTTGTTGCTCATAAACTGACTGCAGCTGTGGAATAGTTCTAGCGACGTTTTCATCACTACTTAAAGCCCCACGTTTATGAGCAACAAGAGGGACGCACATTTTTGCCTGTGGACTTGGAGACATACTTCAAGTCCCCGCGTACATCGTACGGGCTAGGCAAAAATGTGCGTCATCTTGAAAACTGTCGCTTTAATGGCCCTTCGCTCATTTTCAACTTCTATTCAATTTTCATACTGCCGTACTCTAACGGAACTATCCACCTACATTCTTCTAAAGATCATTCTCTAGCTAATAAATCATCACACTAAAGCTTCATGTTAGCATTTCCAACCAACTCTGAAAATCGTTAACTTCGCGTATGAAGTAACATAAAAAACACTTTGAACTGGTGACAGTTAAACATTCCTCTCATTTTCAAGTGTAGTTAACACAATGTGGACAGAAATGCGTGATTTATTTCGATGGTCATTTGGATGCTAATTTAGTGCCATAATTGAGTAATATTTTTGGAATGCGGTCTGAAACTTCAGTGCAATATAGCAGACAAAATACAGGATTATAAATGTATACTTCCGACGTCGTCGCAGCCTACATCTACCTGGAGCTATTCCTAAAAAATCTACTTTTTCTTGTCTCTACTGCTGCCACTGCCTGTAATTAGAAAGGTAGGCAGTGAATTTAGTAGAACTAAAATGCCGGGCATGCAACGAGTGACACAGACACTGACGATATTTAACAAATCAAGCTATCAAAATATGTGTAACGCATTGCTGATTTGTGGAGTTGTGTTAAGATTAAATAAGGCTTGTTCAAGCTTTGGATCAGCTAACCTATTGAGGTTGGATTATGGGGATACAATTCGCTTCATGCACTACTAACCAACTATTTATTCAGCCTGATGTTAATCAACTTTGTTAACCTTAAATCAACCAATAATCAGCTTCTGTTCTTAATGTTCAGCTTGAATTGTTACTTGGGTTGGGCCGGTTGTTATCGAGGTACTATATTTGTCAACCCGCTGTTCACCGAGAGGCAGATTGTTATTTCCCGCACTGAAATAGCAACTTCCAGTGCGGTTACTGCGTTATGGTGGAGGTTGCTAAAATAGCTTTAGCAACGCATTGGTGCGGGTGCTCTAAGTGGGCCATGCTATATACACTCAAAAAATTCCACACGCCATCATCATGGGGCATGGAGTAGTTCGCCTCCTCGTGGTGTGCCCTGGAAACGTTAATTATCGAACCCAAGGGAGAGATATTGCGGCTAAACGAACTACCGCAGAGAAGCCCTGCACAAACCCTCGTTGTGCAAAGGCAGGAGTGACGCCGGGTTCTTAGTGCTTAGCACAAGCAGCTGGTAAGCGGTCACATCTGTCCTAAGCTACCCTGTTGGACAGTTGGCTGGCTATCACGTCTGCTTGGAACCGAGGCGAACAACGAACAGCGAACAACAAGAGGAGGTTGAGAAGCCCTGCACAAACCCTCGTTGTGCAAAGGCAGGAGTGACGCCGGGTTCTTAGAGTGCTTAGCACACGCAGCTGGTAAGCGGTCACATCTGTCCTGTACGGGCCCTGGACAGTTGGCTGGCTATCACGTCTGCTCTAGAACTCAGGCGAACAACGAACAGCGAGCAACAAGAGGAAGGCCCTGCACAGCTGCTCACTGTGCAGTAGCGAGTGTCATGTCTGACACAACACGTAGTGATGCGCCATAGCGCAATCGGCCCCCTCCCATGACGTAATGCCTTCGGGCGGTTCCGGGGAGGACAAGGGTCTAGAGCACAGGGTAAGGTTTAGTGGGTCGGGAGAGCTACTTCTCCCATCCCCACACCCTGAGTTATCTTCTCAGGTGTCTGGGAGCAGATTCCCCCCTGTATAAAAAAAAAAAAAAAAAAAAAAAAAAAAAAAAAAAAAAAAAAAAAAAAAAAAAAAACACGCCATCATCATGTGTCTCACACTTAATTTTGCGCTTATTGTGAAACACATCCATTTCATGTGTGAATCTTATGCTATGAACCATGCCTGAACACTATGGATTTGAATTGTGACACACTTGGATTCTATGTGCCTCATATGGTGATATATAAAAATAGCTTTGCACACCATAGTTCAATATTCTACAATATTCTACTTTATCGACTTCTACTTTACCGACTCTAAAAATGAATCGACAAATATATAAACAAAACTGCCAGAGGCCAGAGCTTTCACATATCTTTTTAATGGGTCTGATTTTGGATTCGATCATGAACTGTTGGGGTGTGCTGCTGCCAGTCTTCGTTCGATCTCACTGGGCCACGGTTGTTCTCATATATGAGGCGGGTTGATAGGAAAAAGTCACAACTCTTGTTTTCGATGTTTACCTTTCTGAGCAAGCAATTCACATCGTATTGAAATGCAAAACACTTTAAATCTATCTGTTTTGAACAGTAGCGTGATTCAATGTGCAATACACTTGAATAGATAGTGAAAAAAATTCAACATTTCGAAGTTTGAAACACTATAAATTAACTTGTACAACACATTGAACCAAGGTGAAATACACTTAAAGTAAATGTGATTCTGCATTTAAAAAATCAAGTGTTTAAACACTTCGATCAAACGTGTGAAATTTTTTGAGTGTACTGTTAAAGGCTTAATTTGTAGTCGATTATGGTGAGGAATTATTTGTGAAACCACCAGCACAAACAAGCCCAATCCGTTACCTGAAAAAGCATCTGAGGAAAATTGTTGTTTCTCTACAAGTGTGCAGTTTACCCTAGGTTTGGTTTATGAACAGTTCTTCCCTACCTTATCGGCAACTGTGAGTTAAAAAAAAATCTACTTCAAGCAACCATCGTTGAACTATTATGTTAAATTTGGACCACTAAATCAAATTATGCGAATGCTTACAATAAGCAATGCGAAACTGTTGAATTTCCTATGACAAAAAAAAAACAAATTACAGGTATACCTCGATATGACGTAACTGTCACTTTTGAGTTTCATCGTGGATTTCTCGCAAACAACAATTTAACCACACAAATTAACATTACGATTAGATAGGGGATTGTCTCACCTGTCCGATACTATTGTTACTTTGCGTGATTGAATTAATGAAGTAATGAAATTGGGTTGTTAGCGGAATGCTTTAATAAAACAGCAAAAAAAGGTTATCTTCCATTTAATTCCACTTAATTAATTTTGGTATCCATGACAGATACGTATTTCGACTACAATGTGCAGTCTTCATCAGTGTCATTCCCACTAAAGAACTTATCAAAATCTAACCCCCTTAAGTACTCATCCCCTAGGTATAAAAGTCAAGATCACAGGTATATAAATGAAACTACAATGTGTTGAATCGGAACCTACCTAACTAATTAAAACCAAAGATTTAAGTAAGCTAAAGGAGAAAAATCTATTCAACTCTCTAATAAGGAAAATCCCAAAGGCTTGGTAGCCATCATAATGAAGTAATGAAATTGGGTTGTTAGCGGAATGGTTTAATAAAACAGCAAAAAAAGGTTATCTTCCATTTAATTCCACTTAATTAATTTTGGTATCCATGACAGATACGTATTTCGACTACAATGTGCAGTCTTCATCAGTGTCATTCCCACTAAAGAACTTATCAAAATCTAACCCCCTTAAGTACTCATCCCCTAGGTATAAAAGTCAAGATCACAGGTATATAAATGAAACTACAATGTGTTGAATCGGAACCTACCTAACTAATTAAAACCAAAGATTTAAGTAAGCTAAAGGAGAAAAATCTATTCAACTCTCTAATAAGGAAAATCCCAAAGGCTTGGTAGCCATCATAATGAAGTAATGAAATTGGGTTGTTAGCGGAATGCTTTAATAAAACAGCAAAAAAAGGTTATCTTCCATTTAATTCCACTTAATTAATTTTGGTATCCATGACAGATACGTATTTCGACTACAATGTGCAGTCTTCATCAGTGTCATTCCCACTAAAGAACTTATCAAAATCTAACCCCCTTAAGTACTCATCCCCTAGGTATAAAAGTCAAGATCACAGGTATATAAATGAAACTACAATGTGTTGAATCGGAACCTACCTAACTAATTAAAACCAAAGATTTAAGTAAGCTAAAGGAGAAAAATCTATTCAACTCTCTAATAAGGAAAATCCCAAAGGCTTGGTAGCCATCATAATGAAGTAATGAAATTGGGTTGTTAGCGGAATGCTTTAATAAAACAGCAAAAAAAGGTTATCTTCCATTTAATTCCACTTAATTAATTTTGGTATCCATGACAGATACGTATTTCGACTACAATGTGCAGTCTTCATCAGTGTCATTCCCACTAAAGAACTTATCAAAATCTAACCCCCTTAAGTACTCATCCCCTAGGTATAAAAGTCAAGATCACAGGTATATAAATGAAACTACAATGTGTTGAATCGGAACCTACCTAACTAATTAAAACCAAAGATTTAAGTAAGCTAAAGGAGAAAAATCTATTCAACTCTCTAATAAGGAAAATCCCAAAGGCTTGGTAGCCATCATAATGAAGTAATGAAATTGGGTTGTTAGCGGAATGCTTTAATAAAACAGCAAAAAAAGGTTATCTTCCATTTAATTCCACTTAATTAATTTTGGTATCCATGACAGATACGTATTTCGACTACAATGTGCAGTCTTCATCAGTGTCATTCCCACTAAAGAACTTATCAAAATCTAACCCCCTTAAGTACTCATCCCCTAGGTATAAAAGTCAAGATCACAGGTATATAAATGAAACTACAATGTGTTGAATCGGAACCTACCTAACTAATTAAAACCAAAGATTTAAGTAAGCTAAAGGAGAAAAATCTATTCAACTCTCTAATAAGGAAAATCCCAAAGGCTTGGTAGCCATCATAATGAAGTAATGAAATTGGGTTGTTAGCGGAATGCTTTAATAAAACAGCAAAAAAAGGTTATCTTCCATTTAATTCCACTTAATTAATTTTGGTATCCATGACAGATACGTATTTCGACTACAATGTGCAGTCTTCATCAGTGTCATTCCCACTAAAGAACTTATCAAAATCTAACCCCCTTAAGTACTCATCCCCTAGGTATAAAAGTCAAGATCACAGTAGTCGAAATACGTATCTGTCATGGATACCAAAATTAATTAAGTGGAATTAAATGGAAGATAACCTTTTTTTTGCTGTTTTATTAAAGCATTCCGCTAACAACCCAATTTCATTACTTCATTATGATGGCTACCAAGCCTTTGGGATTTTCCTTATTAGAGAGTTGAATAGATTTTTCTCCTTTAGCTTACTTAAATCTTTGGTTTTAATTAGTTAGGTAGGTTCCGATTCAACACATTGTAGTTTCATTTATATACCTGTGATCTTGACTTTTATACCTAGGGGATGAGTACTTAAGGGGGTTAGATTTTGATAAGTTCTTTAGTGGGAATGACACTGATGAAGACTGCACATTGTAGTCGAAATACGTATCTGTCATGGATACCAAAATTAATTAAGTGGAATTAAATGGAAGATAACCTTTTTTTGCTGTGTGATTGAATTGTTGCTTGTGAGAAATCGACGATGGAAGCGAAAAGTGACAGTTTCGTTATATCGAGGTATACCTGTATTGCAGTATCTTAATTCTATTCGAACATCAACATGTGAAAATAGTACATCATACATATTATTAAGAAGACACACATTGACGAAAACACTAACAAAACTACATCTAAAAACATATAAATACTTCAACAAACGATACAACACTCCCAATCGCTCGTTTATTTTACCACCCATACTCATTGAAAGCACCGTATGGTGTTTAGTTTGAAGGAATTGATGCATCAAGTTCAACGTCACGGAATCCAACATTATGCTACTGGACAGGTTAAACTGAGAGAGATATATATATGGGCTTCCGAAAACATCTACACTGGAACTGGTTCGAGCCAGATTACTGTAAACACAGTGTAGGAAATGGAGAGACTATGAATTCGATCTGATGACCCAGCAAGATTTTCTCGAACATGAGCTATCATTTATGTTTGTTTCTTTGTCTGGCAGTCAATTTGAATATGAAAAGCATTTCATGTATCAAGGTTCTTGCCAAACCGGTTGACTTTAATTGGTTGATTTTATTTATATCATCGCAACACCCAAATCTACGCAGTAATGCTCGAACAGCTAGCCAACTGGATTGTGTAAATTTAATCAGCAAAGCTATTTCCATCTTGATTCATCGGGTTGCTCGTCAATAATCATAAATTTTACCATTGTTACATTGTTTGGGAAACCATATTGACACAACATTTCCGGACCGTTGATAGTAGATGGAAAAAGTCGAAGGCCACCTTATGAGCGCAAATCTGTTAAATATGCCGCAACAATACGATACTTCAGTACGCTGAAAGTGAAATTGTACGTAGGTGATTCTCCCAGCGAGTAAAATGCCAAAATGGTGTGAAAATTCACACGTTTTGGTTGAAGGACAAATCAAATTTGCAAATCAAACAACTTCCCTAAACATTGGCAAAACGTAATAATTGTCATACAAAACAGTTTCAGGCGAAAAAAGAACCAGTACACACTAAACTCACTTTACCGATAAGGAGTTAAAAGTTCATTGTACTAAGCTCTCGGTAATTTATCGGTTCTAGTGAACTGTCAAATGATTCCGAGTAGATCGGTAATCGCTACACAGTACTCGGTAAGTTTTACCGTGTGATTTGGAAACGCTATTTGTCACAAAAATGTCTCAATGCCAAGTGGTCCAATAATGCAATAATGCCGTGATGACGCAATTTTATTTATTACAGTACGACATTACAATCGAAGCTCTTTATAGCGACAGCGAGATAGTGTCGTTATAAAAGAAAGTCGTAATAGAAAATGTTGATGCTGTTATAAAGAGAGAGAAACGAAACTACATGCAAAAGATTCGACGTATGATTTTAGACGTTTCCAATGTAATCAAAACAAAATTCAATCAATTCGTCCGTTTAAACCAGTTTTTGTAGTATTCGCAAAATTAGCTGAAACTGTACTTTAACAGATCTTCCGTCGTTCATAAATCAGCATATATTGTTTGAAAAGCATCTGAAAGCTGATTCTATGAAAGCGTAGCTCATTGTCAACAGTTTCATCGGTCGGTGAGTTTTTCTCATTGTCGATGCCGCTGCTAGATGACTGACCATGGGCAATTCTGATTATGTCATCGCCAGTCAAAGGTTCTCCTTCACATGGGCTATCATCAAAAGTCACGTAGTCGGAAATACACAAATTTCATAAATACAATTATTCAAACATTGGATAGATGTTTATAAACCGTAAAAAGAATCAGCGTCTTTCTCAGTCAGCTTTTCAAATGTTGATCGTTAACTGAAAGCGAAAGCAGTGCACTTTTACTGACTTTGCCCTATGCTTGCGAATGAACGGCAATACACGCTTTTTCAGGCATTCTTCGATGAAAACTTGAGGTGTCATCGTCGAGGAGGCCACAACTGCAAATTACTTGCCAAATCATGGCCTTCTTCGCGAACTTGTAGGCAAACATGAACTTGAATCTTCCCGGCACATCAAAACGTCCAGTGGCGATGTGAAACTTTTGACCGGGAAGCTGCTGAAAATCGAGTTTAACGTATGTTTCATCATCTATCAAAGTGCAGCCCTTGTGTTTCGTCAAAACACGGTCGTACAAGAGCCATGCATGCTTTTTGGCCACGGAATTCTGCTTCATGTGCCAGTTCGGATGTTTACTGGCTACGACTTGCATCCTTCCCTGGCAAGACCGGAGTTGACTTTAACACACCTAAACACCTTTCTGCGCAGCTGACGATCCCTGGTTCTAGTTTTTTCATAGGTCTGCTGATTCCTTTCCACACTCAGAGTTTCCTTGTAGGTTTTGGGCACTCGTCCAACTGTTGTTTTCGGCATCTTCAACACTTTAGCCTGCTTGGAACCAGACCACTCCGGATTGTCCAGGTGTTTGTGCACAATTTGTTTTTCTTCTTTCGAGTTCCATTTGACGTTATTTTTTAATGCTATCGACTACTTTGATCAAATGGTCGATCGATTTTGAGCGCGGGTGTTTTATCGACACCTATTCTGACAATTACTGTTCTGGTTACTATTGTGTGAGTGAGATTGATAGCTTCCCAAGTAATACAAATTCAATGCATTATGTTGATTAAACTTCTATACATCCACAACTAGTCCTATAAAGGTTCTATAAACTGTTATAGAACATGTGTTTTGCTTGGGTTGTGTCTTCATAGCGTGTGTGTTATTTTCTCTGTTCTCGTTTTGTATTCAGGACACCGGCATATATTGAGTGTAGACCATTGGTATCTGTACGACGGTTAACACAGTTTCTGCTGTTTGTCACGTGACAGATTTCTAAAAACTGTAGTGTTTGTTTTTTGTTGTTTCTGTCTTAAACTATGGCTTTTTTAGATCAAACCGGTGGTTTTCAGCGATGGTGTGGATTGTGGTAGTTTTTTTTTTTTCACCGAGTGAAACGATTCTATGATCGGTGATGTTGGCTCCTTCCTCCATCAGTTTGTCCATTGCGTTGTAGTAAGTTTGGTGTCCGTTCATCCGTGTTTTGAGACGGCTAGTAGTCCTCCATAGTGCACAAATTGCTGCAGTGCAGTTTCGAACCCCTTTGGATACGGTTGTGTGTTAAGTTTGTTCTCTGTTTTTTGCGTTCGTTCGCTGTCATAGTTTTCGGCTGAATTTGCCGGATTAACGCTGGCACTCTGCCTCCCGGATTGCTATCCGTGTGTGATTGGTAGTTTTCTCGCTTTCCGGGAAGTTTTAGAATTGAGAAAGAAAACGTGATTCATCATGTTTGCAAGCATCGGAAGAGATGTCGCTGTCTGCGATGTTTGATTTTTTTTTACCGGACCAGAGTTCGGCATGATCGGTGTTAATTTTGGTTCGCTAACTATTTTTGAAGAAAAAAAATTAGTGTTTTATAACGAAATTGATATCGAAAGTGTACCAAAAGTGCTTTTGAACGTGTTTCGCAGTTGGGTGTGGTGAAATTCATGAATTCGCTGTTGATTTTAAGTAAAAATTTCGTATCACAAAATTGCTCACCGAGTTCTTTATTTTTTGCCGTTCAACGACGACGGGTTTGCGAGAAAAAAAACCTTGTATTGATTTTGTGAGAACGTTCCAGTTGCAGATTGTTCTTATACATTTCTCGATTGCATTTTCGAGGGATGTCCGAGCTTTGAAATTTGGGCGTTGTTGCTTTTGCGGGCAGACGCGTTGGTCGCTGGTTAAGGGCCAGTAAGGGCTGCCAGCAGATGAATCAAGAGGTATTCGAAACAAAATTGGTAAGAAATGTCCATTCACATCGATTTAATACAGTACATCGATTTAATATAGTAATTTCAAAACTATTTGGGTTTTTGATCTAATTTGCGTCTTACTAAGCACAACCCACGCTTTACCTCTCTTTCTTGAACGGGTTTTAACAATAAATTAAATGTTTCTATCAATGATGGCATCTAAATTTACTCCCCTCTCATCAGTACCGTTGAATTTGATAGAGAGCCACACATTGTTGAGATATTGTTAAAAATCTAACACTGCTTCTTGATTCCAAATTCGTCCTACGAGTTTCAATTTCGTCCAAACGCATTGAAACGCCATTCGATTTTCTTCGTCCTACGGATGAAGGCAGAAAAAGCGAGTTTGCTAGGAGCGCTTCTTTTGTTTTGAGAACAATGGGTGTAAATATTCACCCAATACGCTCTAATAGGCTTTGTGTTGTGGCTTGTGAACTAACGCATCAGTACAAACGGTCAAATCATTGATTATACTGATGTTTTTTGCTCGATAGAATGGAAATGGACGATTATGACGAAGTAGCGCTCTACCCTACGTGCCAGATTTCCCAAGAAACTTCAATGAAATCATTCCTTCATTCACCTTCTTGAAGGTGCAGTCTCGCAACATCGTGTTTTTTTTTCATCGCTGAAAATTGAGTAGCACCGGAAAACCAGAGTTGCGACCTATCACAATCACGATCGTCAAACAGCTGATGGTAGCCGGCGCCGGTGGTGTAGTGGTAAGCGTGACTGCTTTCTAACACCCCAATGGGTCTGGGTTCAATCCCCAGCCGAGGTCGGTGGGATTTTTCTGAGGCATAAAAATCTCTGGTCACGTCTTCCTTCGGAAGGGAAGTAAAGCCGTTGGTCCCGGCCCATGTGTGTTGTGAATGGGTGCGATATCCTACGCAGGTGTGGAAGCTGCCTTCCTGCACATTTGGTTGCCGTCAATGGATGGCAATCGATGTCCGTCGGTGATTGGCACTAGATTGCGGAACAGAGACCGACGTTAAATAAACAAAAAAAAAAAAAAAAAAAAAAAAAACAGCTGATGGTAGTAACGCTTTGTACATTCCTATGAATGTGCTTGTCTAAGCACTATCCATGACCATCCATCAAATTGACGAAAGAAGTAAAAAACAACTGGCGACAAACAACCATCTTGTCGGTTCTAGAGTTCGGTAGCTTCTGCTTTCAATCCGCAGCAAAAACACACATCCTGAAGCTGTAACGGGTTCAATACCGTTGCCTCCGAATCGCGCTAGGCTGTATGCACTCGACGCGGGTGCTCTCCCACTGACAGATCGTTTCGCGGAACTGTCCTTCCGGTTTCTTATCCGTTGTGAAATAAAACAGAAAACTTTGAGAAGCTGCTCGACAGAAATCCACAAACAAGATTCAGGACGCTGCAGATTGGCCCTTCTTCGTACAATTCCAATCTGTAAATTTTGATCTGACCATGTTGCGAGAAATCTGTGGAATACCAGATCACCATCGGTCGACGGTTGTTCCCTTATGGTGGTAAGCTCCAACTCGGATTAACTTTTAATTCCGTCCCTGTTTAGATGATCTGCAAAATGTTCGCTTAGAGTCGTGTGAATTAACTCTGGTGTCAACATCAAATCAGCTGGACATTCTTGATCGGGATTTAATCCAAGGATAATACCGGTTGGAGCTTACCACCATTAGTGTTTTCAAACAAGTACCACCATGTCAGTAACAATAGGAGTTTTCACACAGTTGGGTCAACTATAAACTGGATTTGGAGTATTCAACGAATTTCATAGCGTCTCATATCAACTGCAAAAACCCTGTTCCGTATATGTTGCGGAACTAACAGCCATATTCTACGCAGTAGAGCGAATAGCCTCACTACCCCCTGACCACAGAACAGAAGGGGAAGTGCAAACAAATCGGTGAATCAAAAAGTGGTTCGTTTTTCTGCTTAACAAGCGATGTGTTGTGGTAGCGTTCCACACGGGCTTCCTATGTGCACTCACACTATCATAGCATGCTGCCTATCTTCATTGCAGGCAGAAGATGCCTTCTACCGCTAGGTGCGCTAGTGTTCGCAAATGACAAGTGGAGCCACTTTCTGATTCGAAGTTCCACTCCTGTGCTATTCGTTCAATGAGGCCGATGAAGCACTCCTCGTATTTCCTGACCAAAATCCGAGCCGAATTGAGTACGTTATCTAACTGCTCCTATACCATCACTTTAGTCTGGGTCCCATCTCATTGTTCTCTTCCGGGTAACGAGAAAGCGAACTCGTTGGCTAAAGTGGGCGCTATGGAAGGCGATAGTTTTGATCGACAAATAGCCTTTGCCTTTGCAGTGTTCACTCGGCTGTCGACAAAAGCAGGCCACTCTCGATGTGTGCTACGCGATCGTCTGTTTACTCGGCAGCAACCATTGTGTGGTCCTCCTCATTGTTCTTCATCAGTAGTTCTTTCGGCCGATGCGTCGTCGACTTTGGAAAGCAACCGTTTCGTGATGAGTGTGTGAGTGCTGACCACGTTTTGCGTCCATTGCTGCAATGGACGCGCTCTGACCCTCGTTGGCGTACAACAATTTGCCACACAATGAAACTACTGGAAGCGGCTCCAGTTCTGATTGAGGAGGCTTTTTGGATAGCGGAAGATAAAGTGTTTATTGCGTTGTACCTTTTGACTATAGTTTTAAGATGTATTGTATAGTGACCAAGAATCCTCGGCTCTGTAAAGTTAATTCGGTTGAGCCTTATCAAATAAATTAATAAACAAAAAAAAAAAGCCTTTGCGGAATTTTTCTCAATTACCCGTCAGCATGTCCTCACCAACTGGCTACAAAAATGGAATGAGAGTGCTCTGGGAAGATGGTTACATTCTGTTCTCCCACAGGTGTCGATCAACCCATGATTCAAAGGGTTGGACATGAGCCGTGACTTTATACGTGTCATGTCGAGGCTCATGTCCAATCAATGCTCGTTAGACTCGCATTTCTTTCGATTCGGGCTCGCAGGCAGCAATTTGTGCGCTTGTGGTAGTGACTATCACGAGATCGACCACGTGCTTTGGTCATGCACCCTCCATTGTGTTGCTAGATCCGAGTTATCCGCATCCCTCTGGGCCCGAGACATCTTGCCGAGCCAGGATCTCGACTATTGCAATTTAATTTATGTGTTTTTAAATCTTTTTCCAATGAAGTTTACATGACTTGAAGTGAACTGTAAAATAAAATCCATTGAACATATCGTTCCGTGAATCGTCAGGGCGGGCTTTGATCTGACCATTTTAATTACATACTTAAACTGGCTCAGATCCAACTAAATTTGTTAATATATTTTTGGTGTGATCTAAGGTTTCACCACTGGGCAGACCTACCAAGACAACATTGAACAGACGTTCAGTTTTGGTGTCGTAAGTAAAAAAGTTGTGTTGCTTCCGAGTAAGATACTCGAGAAGAAGTTTGAATCCCTCCACGATTTCAGACAATACACGGCATTCACCCGGACGACGGTTAATTGGAAGTGAAAGCTTGAATTCATCAACGAAGTTCAAGAGTTCCTTGCAAACAAACAAAAAAACAAGTGGTTAGCACAACCGGGAAACTTTTTCTTTTTTGGCATTGAGCTGGGAAAGTTTATTCAAATTTTGACTAGTGATGAATCATTCTCGTCATCAGTGAGCATATCTAATTAATTGCTCACAAGACTTTCATAAGAAGGGGAGGTTGCCCTTTTCTTTTGCGTTTTGGTACCATGACGGTAGAAGGAAATTTCTCCAAATCAACTTCCAAGCAGAATAACTTTAAGAATACCAAGGATCGAAAAGTAATTTTCCTATTTCGATATACAAGTATGATTAGCTCGGGTTCCTGCGCTTTGGTCAGAGTGTCGTTGCGTCAATTTGGTCGTGGCACATTTCGAGTATGAGGCCGATGACATAGTAACGCGGAGCGTTGAGCGTCAAGTGATGCGTGCTATGACATACTCAACGTGTTTTTGAAAGCGAAGCTCGCATTATTGTCAGTCAAAATCACTGGTCTTCACAATAATTCTAAACTACCCAATTTTCAGTAGGATCTACTTAAATTCAGGAAACTAGGGATACTCAAAATTGAGTGCTAAAAGTTGGTACTAACAAGATGACAAATGAACAACATCGGTCAGATTAGGGTCGATGTTGTCCATTTGCTAATCCATTTGTCATCATGTCAGTCCCGACTTTTATTTTTTTTTTTTTTTTTTTTTTTTAATAATTCGTTTATTTTTCCAGGCTCATTTGCTGTAGCTTTGCGGAGCCGATATTCATTGTTTAGATAACAAAATTACTTAAAACTAACGTTAGTAAAGCGGGGGCCGATTACTCGCGGCTATCTCGAGGTTAGGGGTAATAAATTGTAACAAATGGATGGCAGGGTAGGGATTGTGAACACAAGGTTTGGAGAGCAATGTGCTCTTGATCTCGAACTAGGCGACACTCTGATGAAAAAGACAAACATGGGGGTACACCGATGGGTAGCTAACAACTTGGGAGAACACAAGATGACACTAACTTCTAAATCCTCAAATCTATCCGTTTTAAAAACACATAAATTAAATTCAAATAGTCAAGGTCTCGGCTCGCCAAGACATCTCTAACGGGTATCGCGGGTTGTTTTCCTCGGGCCCTGAGGGATGTGGATAACTCAGATCTGGCAACACGGTGTAAGGTACACGACCAAACAACATGCTCGATATCGTGATAACCACTGCCACACGCACATAAATTGCTGCCTGAGAGCCCAATTCGATAGAAGTGCGAGTCTAACGAGCAGTGATTGGACATAAGCCTTGAAATAACGCGTATAAAGTCGCGGCTCATGTCCAACCCTTTGAACCATGGTTTGTTCGACACCTGTGGGAGAATAGAATGTAACCATCTTCCCAATTCACCATCATTCCATTTTTGTTGCCAACTGATGAGGACTTGCTGGCGAGCAATGGAGAAAAATTCGTTGAAGGCGATTTGTCGCTCAAAAATATCGCCTTCCATAGCGCCCACCTTAGCCAATGAGTCCGCTTTCTCATTACCCGGAATTGAGCAATGAGATGGGACCCAAGCTAAGGTGATAGTATAGGAGCAGTTAGATAAAGCACTCAGTTTAGATCGTATTTCAGGCAGGAAATACGAGGAGTGCTTCATCGGCCTCATTGAACGAATAGCCTCCAATGAGCTAAGACTATCCGTAAAAATGAAATAATGGTCAGAAGGTAGTGAGGCAATTCGCTCTACTGCGTAAAATATAGCTGCGAGTTCCGCAACGTATACGGAGCATGGTTTCTGCAGTTTATAGGAGGCGCTATGAAATTGATTAAATACACCAAATCCAGTGGAAGCATTTATGGTTGACCCATCTGTGAAAAATCTTTTATCGTTACTTACATGGTGGTACTTGATTGCAAAAATTGAGGGAACAACCATCGACCGATGGTGATCTGGTATTCCATGGATTTCTTGCATCATGGTCAGATCAAAATTTACAGAGGAACTATAGAAGGCTTGGAAGCAATCACGATTGGAGATTAATGAAGAAGGACCAACCTCCAGCGTCATGTACTCATAGTACAAACTCATGAATCTTGTTTGAGGATTTTGGTCGAGCAGCTTCTCAAAGTGTTCTATTACCAAAGGATTCAATACTTCACAACGGATGAGGAACCGGAAAGACAGCTCAGCGAAACGATCTGTTAGTGGGAGAACACCCGCGAGTACTTCGAGGCTCATCGTATGCGTCGAGTGCATACAGCCAAGCGCGATTCGGAGGCAACGGTATTGAACTCGTTGCAGCTTCAAGATATGTGTTTTCGCCGCGGATTGAAAGCAGAAGCTACCGTACTCTAGAACCGACAAGATGGTTGTTCGATACAACCTGATAAGATCTTCCGGGTGTGCTCCCCACCAAGTTCCGGTAATTGTACGAAGAAAATTGATTCTTTGTTGGCATTTTTGTTTTAGATACGCAATATGTTTTCCCCATGTGCATTTGGAATCGAACCAGACACCTAAATACTTGAAAGATATACTTTGAGTGATTGTTCTACCCTTTAGTTGAAGCTGTAACTGTGCAGGATGATGCTTCCTAGAAAAAACAACCAACTCAGTTTTCTCCGGAGAGAATTCGATACCCAGCTTCATAGCCCAAGTAGACAAATTGTCTAAGGTATCTTGCAATGGTCCTTGCATGTCCGGTGCACTTGGCCCTATAACGGACACAACGCCGTCATCTGCAAGCTGCCTTAGCGAGCAATTTTCATCAAGACAACCATCAATGTCTTTAACGTAAAAATTATAAAGAAGGGGGCTTAAACATGAGCCCTGGGGGAGACCCATGTAACTAATTCGTGAAGTTGTCGAGTTTCCATGAGAAAAGCTCATATATTTCTCAGACAACAAGTTGCTCAAATAGTTGTTCATAATTGGTGAAAGCCCACTATCGTGGAGTTTATCCGAAAGGACATCGATACAAACAGAATCAAAAGCCCCCTTAATATCCAAGAAAACTGAACCCATTTGCTGTTTTTGCGCATAGGCCAGTTGAATTTCAGTTGAAAGCAACGCAAGACAGTCGCTCGTTCCTTTGCCTCTCCGAAATCCAAATTGCGTATCTGAAAGTAAACCATTCGACTCGACCCATTTGTCTAGACGAAAAAGAATCATTTTCTCCAACAATTTCCGTATACAGGACAGCATCGCGATGGGACGGTACGAGTTATAATCCGACGCGGGTTTACCGGGTTTTCGAATGGCGATAACTCTTACTTGCCTCCAATCATCCGGAACAATGTTGTGCTCCAGAAATTGATTGAATAAGTTCAACAAGCGTCTCTTCGCGACGTCTGGGAGATTTTTGAGCAAGTTGAACTTGATTCTATCCATTCCTGGAGCTGAGTTGTTACATGAGAGGAGAGCAAGTGAGAATTCCACCATCGAAAACGGAGAATCTATTTCGTTACTACCCGACGGACTATCACGAACGTTGGTTTGAACCGACACCGAATCCGGGCAAACTTTCTGCGCGAAGCTGAATATCCAACTGTCTGAGTACTCCTTGTCTTCGTTGACCGGTGATGACGCGTTGCGCATTCTCCTGCCGACATTCCAGAGTGTTCTCATCGAAGTCTCTCTCGACAAACCATCGACGAACCGACGCCAGTAACCGCGTTTTTTGGCTTTAATCAAGCTCTTAAAAGTTTTCTCGAGGTCGGTGTACCGCTCGAAATCCTCGACCTTACCGTGTTTGCGGAAGCGTTTAAACGTGGCGGACTTCTCGCTGTTCGCGTCGGTGCAATCCTTATCCCACCACGGAGTGAGAGGTCGTTTGCGAACGAAGACTTTTATTACTCAATTTTGAGTAGCCCCACTTCTAACGGAATTTGAGTAGATCCTGCTCAGATTTGGGTACTTTATAATTAGAGTGTTGTGTGCAGTTAAAATCGATTCTTCCGACGAAGAGTTTTTTTGCTTCTTCAAGCACAATACATTTGTTGATGAATAAGGAGAGAGATTTTGTGATTCACTCAATCAACAGAAACAGAACAAGAGATGGAGAGTTTAACCGACTCTACTCCGATCTTCGTCAACACCCGGAGAAATTCCGTTCTTACACTCGGGTGGACATGTCAACTTTTGACCTGATGATGGATATGATAAACTGTAAACGGATGAAAAACTGGACAAATTTCAATAGAGAACCAATCTTGCCATTTAATATTGAGCATTTAACATTTATCATTTAACATTAAAAATTTAACATTTAACATTTAGCTTTTAACATTTTACGTTTACCATTTCACATATTAAATGTAACCTGTAACAATAAACATTTTACATCTCACATGTTACATTTTACATTTAACATTCAGCCTAATCATTTAACATTTAAAATTTTACATTTAGCCTTTAACATTTAACATTAAGCAGTTGAAGTATTACATGTAAAATGTAACAATTACCATTTAACATTTAACCTATTACATTTAACATTTTACATTTAAAAATTCCTTATTAAAAGTTTGTTTAACATTAAACATGACTCAAACTTCTAGACGTCCGATCTACCGATACTATTTATGACGTAATTATTCATATTCATTTTATAAAATACGACCAAAATCGCAGTTACCTAGTCGATCATCATTTAATTTCAATGGCACTACAACAGTCTTTAGCGTGCACGCGCGTGAAAACGCTTTAAGGAGTGCTTTGACGCTATTGCTGACGCAGCGCAACGCGTTTACTATGACAGGTGTAAGCGTTTTACCAAGCATTTTGCATGGACGCTCATCAGAGCAGCTCAGACGCACACGCGCACGCGCACGCTTCGCTAAACGCGTTACTATTAGCGAATTCGTTTATTATTCAGTTCCAACCTGGATCGGGTTTCTCACAAACGTCAGTTTGCTCGTTTGTTTTTAAAACCTAGCTCAGGTTGAGGTTCGCACTGACAAAAAGTTCGGTTTCGCACTGGGTTGGAACTGGTTCCAACCCCGATAATAAACGAATTCGCTATATGTCATCGGCCTGAGAGAGTGATTGCAGATAGGCTGCATTAGATCTTGCCTTGCCACGTTCCCACGATTTTCACGGACAAGGGTACTACGTGCTTCCATCCCACGTGCTTGAAAAACGCTTTCTATCAGATCGTAGGTGCCTGGGTACATTTCGAGACAAATTATTTCGTGTCTCTTTTTTGTTCCTACGTGCCGCATTCGTATCCAGGGCGTCACAATATCAGCTTCAATCGACCAAATCGATGCGACGAAGAGACTGCTGGCTTTCTTTTTCTGTTAAAGTCGAACAGCTTCGCAACATTCTAGATCCTCAGTCGGCGTGCACAAACAAATGTTCAATCGCTTGTCTCTCTTTCTCCCGTCGCTCCATTGGTCTTCCTTTCAAGCTTCGGTGAAACGGATGAGCGAAAAAGTGCTCGACTTTGATAATTTTCTCTTTCATGAAACACATCAACAGAGGTTTCATGACGTATATGACGGAAAATGAAATTACATATTTAAAGCATTTCTCACGTGAAAACACTTGAAGATTACACGTAATATGTTTAATTTATCTTCCATCCACAAATTTATCTAAAAAAATAAACGAAAACGGGACATAACGCATTTTAAACAAATTGAAAGAGCGGTGATAGAGTGTTCGTGAAAGGGGATTGAAAGCCATAATGAAGTTCGTTTAACTAGAAAATCGACGTTAGTTACATTGAAAGCGATGAGCAAAGCAACGACGAGAAGTTCCACAGCCAGCCTTTCCTTCTAAGCGTCCTACTTTTTTATTTTCGTTTCTTGCTGATAGTATCGCTAGGCGTTATAGAAATGAAGCGTCGAACACGTATGTATGAGAGAAACAAAACACGAGTTCATTTTAGAGCTTCGAATCGAATCACATGTGCTGCGTCTCATGAGCTAAGCTCGACGAGCTCCAGGGAGAGCGGCAGCGTACCTACTTCCTACGTTGCTAAAAGTGGCTGGTTGTTGGAAATTTTATGATAAAGATAACAACGGAGAACAGTTACTGTTGATTGAGTAGTCCTGTCACTTCTCGTGTTGCTGGCAAAGCTGATTGATTTGAATCAGCTGGTATTCAGTTTTTGAGGGTTGTGAGGTAGCGATTTTATAGAAGTATTTCAAGCGAAAGACGAGTTATGCGATGACGGATCAATTTTTGGCGGGATTATTAGCTACGGATCCATACGCATTATATTTTCATGCAATCATAGTCAGCTGGATAAAGGTGAAATATCGATGAAAACATACAAACATTGGAATACGGCTAGATGTACAGACCCTGACTGCTTCTTTTATTTTACTGGTAGGGTAGAGCACTACTTCGTCGTAATCGCCCATTTCGGTTCTATCGAACAGAAATCATCAATAATATCAATAACTTCACCGAGCACAAATCAATAATACGTTTGTTTCTATGCGTTAGCTACGAGAGCGTTATATGAATATATAAACTTATTGTTCTCAAAACAAAAGAAGCGTTACTATACACATATAAATTTTTACAGAAATCTGTAAAATTTTACCGAAATCTCAACAGCTGAACGTTCGGTAAACAGTTTCGCAGATTTCCTGCAATTTTTCACAAATATCTGTGAATTTTTCAGAGATATCTGTAAATAATTAAAGGAAAACTGTAAAACTGTTTACCGAACGATCAAAAAAAAAAATCTTAGTGTGTAGTAAATCCATTTTTTCTGGCTTCGGCGAAACCAATGGCGTTTCAATAAGTTAGGGCGGAATTGAAACTCGTAGGACGAATTTGCAATCAACAAGCAGTGTTAGATTTCTACGGTACGTATAGAAAGGTAAATAAATTTGGAAGCCATTTATAGTATAATCACTCCAATTTTTTTTCCTATAAGTTGAGGAAATTTTCTAAAACTTAATGGAATTTTGTATATGTTTAAAAACGTTGCATAAGTAACAAGATATTCTTTCACATTTCACGGCACATTTAAAAAAAAAATCTGAATTTTAACTGTCGCGTAAAAACTCCTCTCGTTTAATTTTGAGTTAAAGTCGGCACAAACAACGAAATTGCTTTCAAGCTTGTATACAACATTGCTGATTGTGCTTAAAGTTACATGAAATATCTCGTAAATTTACGCTAAATCTAGCATTAATAACGCACTAATGCGCTATATATTGCAGAAATTTGCATGAATTTTACATACGGTGCTGGAAGTATTAAAAAAATCAGCATTGGCTGATATTCTCCTGAACTGATTAATTAACGAGTTTATAAAAAATCCGAAGACTTAAGAATTTGCTCAAGCCTTTGACTACCATATTTTTTTTTTCAAATGTATAGATTAACTTTCAACTCGGTATTTGCAAGTGAACATCTCAAGTCTGTATCTCTTATGTATTATTCTTATGCATGTCTCGATTGCATTTTCGAGGGGACGTGTCTGCTTTTGTGGGCAGTGCGTTTGATGGTCGGTTTGGTAGTATCCTTGTAAATATAATGTCTCATGTCGAAATAGCCTCGATTTTCGGTCTACTGATTCAATACTTTAGCATTATATTTTCAAAACATACAATGATGCATTTTGTCATTTCATGGCACATAAAACAAAAAGTGTGTGTATAAGACCCAATAATCTAGGTTATTTGTATTTTGTAAAACATCTATATTTTTTATTATATTTTTCAATTTACTACATATTTTACATGATTATATATAAATTTATAATGTAAATTACAATAAATGCCGGGACGGCAGGGAGCATCAGGGCATCATTGAAGTTGTAACTGGACAATGGAGTGGAGTGCCAACCGGAGTCTAGGAGGGAATGTGTACTGTCATTTGAGGTTACATTTCACTTCAACAGTTGCAATGAATTTGACGCGCTCTTCTTAAACAAACTATCCCGTGGAAAGCTTAACATGTATTGCGAATTTCGTTATTCGTTTTGTTGGATCATATTGTTGGAAGGAGATTCTCTTATTCCCGCGGGTTTCGCGTAAGTGTATCTGCTTACGGGCCCGTCCAACCCCTTTTGGCCCTTCCTACAGCAGTATGTTGAATTCAGAATGATGACAAAATTTGATCTTGCTGTTGATTGGAGCCGTATGCAGGGCAAGACCCAAGCTAGGATGGTGGATACTTACATACATACATACATCTCAAGTCTGTTTCTCTTATTCATGACGAACTAGAGAGATCAGTGTTTTTCAAAGTATGTAAATTATTCACTGAAAAACAATATTGGGTTCTGCTCGCTCTAGTTCATCATGCACTAGATATACAGACTTGGGATCTTCACAAAAGTTTTAGCCAGTATCATGACGTATAAAAACATAACACATCTTTTTTACGAAATTTTGTTGATAGTCAAAGTTAAAATGATTTTCCATACCTTCTGCCTTCGATGGAGGTACATAACGAATATTAACGATACAAAATTATTCTCTGACTATACAAATCAATTTTAAATTGTTTCACAAGTGGATTCAAGTAGTTAATATGCCGAGTTCTATTTTGCTCTCAAGTTACAACCATCTTGATTCTGACTTTGCATAAGATCTATTAAAGTTGTCTCCTAGATCAACAATTATTCGCACTTTCTCAACCCTCATAAGAGTAAAAGAGATTACAAAGGGCATGACAGTTCAAAACAGCCATGTAATCTAAGTAAGCATTGATTTTTTGGCACGTGTAAATATTGTGGTCTATCGTCTGTGATATTTTCGTATCGTTAAGCAAATCCGCAAAAGTGAAGAAATCTCACAAGGAAAATAGAGAGAAAGTGTGCCTTTTGTGCTTCGGAAAAGCGATTCCATAAAAAAAAAACCACGCCACTTTATTAGGGGCGATCGTTGGAAGATTTTTACCGCAATAGAGAATCGATCTGTTGTGATGTGAACAAGCGTTGAGGGGTTGATTGAGTACGTCAAAGCTCGACGTAATGCGGGAGAGATCATTTGCAAGATCGGGATCGATGGCGGTCAAGGATCACTTAAAATCATCATGGCCATCGACGATGGAATGAGCTCTACCGGACTAAAAGACTCAGGTGTTCGCAAGTGTTTCATTCTTGCCTTGGCTCCAAGAATTCAAGAGAACTACAAAAACATTTCCCTGTTGTGGTTGAGGCTTGAATTACATAAAATAAAAGCAATTGTGACTGGTGCGATTAAGATTTATTTTGTCCCATTATTATTATTCAACTTTTTTTTTGTTTCGGGTGATCTCAAGGTTATCAATATTTTGGCTGCAGTAATGTCAAATAGTGCAACGTTTCCTTACGCATTTTGCAAGGCACGCAATAGTGATTTCGGGACATGCAATGACTACAAAGATTCTGGATATTTGTCCACCACCTGCTCTACACCTTTTTTTGGGCCTCATTAACACAGTTTACAACAACGTGGCCGAAAATGAGCCTAACTACTCTTCAAACTGGGCGGCTGCCGCAAATGCAACTTGGCATGCGTAATTTGGATTCGCAGGGCGTCATTGTAGATCTTTGCTGGATAAACGCACAGTTTTGATAGGAGGCAATCTAGATCGTCAGGTAAAGGTTTCGGACAATATGCATGCAATGGTAAGCCATTGTTTTGACAATAAGCTCAACGATGATTTCGAAAAGTCCATAGATCTTTTTTGTGAAAGTTGGCTTACCGCAAACCTTCCAGTTATCCCTAAATTCCATATTGTCAAAAATCACATTAGCGATTTTTGTAAGAATACAGGAAAAGTATTAGCCAGGCTCACGGAACAAACAACAGAAGCAGTGCATCATGATTTCATCAAAACATGGAGTAACTTTAAAGTGGCGAAGAATCAACTTGCATAATAAGTGCCTTCAGGCATAGCGTGTGGTGGGGCATGAAGTAGTTCGCCACCTCGTGGTGTGCCCTGGAAACGTTAATTATCGAACCAAAGGGGGAGATATTGCGGCTAAACGAACTACCGCAGAGTAAGGACGCTGGAACCCCATCCAGCTCGTCCCAGGAGGTTGATAAGCCCTGCACATACCCTCGTTGTGCAAAGGCAGGAGTGACACCGGGTTTTTAGAGTGCTTAGCACACGCAGCTGGTAAGCGGTCACATCTGTCCTGTGCTGCCCTGGACAGTTGGCTGGCTATCACGTCTTCTCTAGAACTCAGGCGAACAACTAACAGCGAACAACAAGAGGTAGGCCCTGCACAGCTGCTCACTGTGCAGTAGCGAGTGTCACGTCCGACACAACACCTAGTGACAGAGTTGCGACCTATCACAATCACCATCATCAAACAGCTGATGGTAGTAAAGCTTTGTACATTCCTATCAATGTGCTCGTCGAAGCTCTCTCCATGACCATCCATTAAGTTGACGAAAAAAGTAAAAAGCAACTGGTGAAAGTCATCTTCTGTTGTGATCCATCACCGATCTGGTCATTCCTGACAATCACGACACTCATCTGTGCTCGTTTTGAAGCAGTTGCTGCTTTGCTTGCTTATGTGAGTGTGTTGGTGAGTGAGCCCAACAGCTTCCGTTTAATGTTGCCTCCCAAGTAACATTTTAAGTTTTATGAAATACTGTAAAGCAATTATAAAACAACATTCATAAAACCCTGGTCAAGCCTATTTTGTCATTAATGCATCCACCAAAACCTCATTAAGACTAGAATATGTCTAGTTCGCCCACCCTGGAGAAGGTTCTGAAGGATGTATTCTCGAAGCTCTTCAAGATTGATTTACTGCAAAAAGTTGTATGACGAACGCATTGAGAACCATTTGAAAGCTACAACAAAAGCTATTTAGCAACAATAAGAACCCTTTCCGAGCCATTTCCCCTAGCCGCATGCTGAATCCACTAGGAAAGCATCAATCAAGATAGAAAAGGATTTATGAATCCGATCTTATGAAAATAATTAAAATAGAAACTGATGATATTAAAATATTGTTGAATATCCAAATTTATTACAATAGTTCTCATTAAGTGACGTAGTTTTAAGTGCCATATTAAATTTTATGTGAAATGTACGTGAAAACATCGAAAAAATTAAGTCCACCCTCGTAAAACGTCGATTTGATCAATTATTTAACATTGAAAAAAAAAAAAATATTCTTCAGATCGAGCTTGGCCGACATGTTTTTAAATGATTTTCGCATTTAAATGTTTGCTCATTGCTAAATTTACCAAAATATAGTTATATCCAAGGCAACATAGATTGAAAATCGAAGATTGTAAAAAAATAAGCAAACTAATTGTAACATGGCGGTGGCATAAAAGTTGATTTTCATGGGTCATTTGTGAAAAAGTTGTTTTGCTTTCAAGAATTCCTTAACAAATTAATAAGGTTTTAAAATGGCTTTTATGAAGAAAACTTGCAGGCTGAATTGTATTTATCTAAAGCCATTTTGCTTGATCCTAACCCGTTCAGATTTATGGCAGCATTTATGGAGGCAAAGTTGCCTGCAGAAAGTTAAACGTCAAAGTTTGTTTATCTTTCGATAGTTGCGCTGTGAGATCCAGGATTCTTCCAGGCGGTTTTCTCCCGATGGATTGTGAGCAGTTACTCAGATAGTTTGCGATACTGTTTTACAACATTTCGCATTTCGAACAGCTGGAAGCGCAATCGTTCCCGAAAAAGATCCCCTTCTTCCGGATGGTTACAGAAGTGCACCATCCAATGATGCAGAGATGTACGGTTGAATAAAATTTTCGAAGAGTCTTGCGCCGAATAAAATCGCTGCTTTGGATCGGAAATCAGCTAATCTCCGCTAACTAACAGTTTCAGTGGTTTGCTGTCGGTTGTTATTTCGATTGTCATCGCAAGATCTGGAGAAGGCTGGTATGTTTTTCAACTTTAGACAATGTTTTATGAGTTCGAGGGCCGCGCTCACTTTACTCTTCTCCGACAGATGGTCAGTCGTTGGTGGTGTGCTGGTTCTTCTAAAGAAGTAAATTTATCTGAAATTGACTTGATTTTTTCATCCTACTTCGTATATCCTTCGAGATTTCCTTGTCATAGATTTGGCATTTAGTAACTATGAGGAACCATCTTTTAAGCTTAATTTGTAAACAAAGTAATTGGGGAGTTAATGATGCTTTTTAAAGGGCTAAAAAGCAACAATAAATGCTTTTTCTCTAACGCAAAACCTAATAGTTTTATGGTTGATTTTATAATGATAGAACACGTTTATAAAGTATTTTATAATGACATTAATAAACAATTTCTAATGACGTTTATGCTTGAATCATAGAACAGTTTTAAGGAGGGATTGATAACTGCTTTAAATTTATTTTTAAAACAAGACAGTTTTTGACTTTCTTGCCAGACTATAAAAGGTTTTTAAAACAGCAAAAAGCTGAATTACTAAGCAGAAATGTTTTACACTTTAAAATGCTATATTTAAACTAAATGGATTGTTCATTGCTGTTATAAAACCATCATAAATCAGAGTGGATGCTAAATGGTTACTGAATTGCTACTTGGGCTGCTTTGTTTGCAACTCACACACTCGCGCCTGCCGAGGCGAACTTCGAATGCGTTAGCATTGTTTTAATTTTCTTCTGTCGTTTCGCTTTTTTTCATGATCGTACTGCAGAAGTCGTCACTGTTTTGGTTGTGCTTTTCATTATCAGCAGCGAGTGTAACGTTTTGCTTGTGAGCAGCGACCATTACTGGTGATTGTTGTTTGCCATGGCTCTAACTCTCACTGCGTGACAAAACGATCTGTCAGCGATAGTCGGTTGATGCGAAGACGAGTGTCAGGTGAGTGTCATGATATTTTGCATCACTGCCTAGTGATGCGCCATAGCGCAATCGGCCCCCTCCCATGACGTAATGCCTTCGGGCGGTTCCGGGGAGGGCAAGGGCCTAGAGCACAGGGTAAGGTTTAGTGGGTCGGGAATGCTACTTCTCCCATCCCCACACCCTGAGTTATCTTCTCAGGTGTCTGGGAGCAGATTCCCCCCTGTAAAAAAAAAGGCATAGCGTGTGGTTGAACTGTTGCAGGTTGTAGTCATGGCTGTACGACTTTCTGGTTGCCCATTTGTTGTAGCAAGATGGTGGCGCTTGGTGGTGGCTTTGTGGAATTGATCCCGATACTCAGGTCCTTCTTTCTGACACTGTTGGTATACAAAGGCATTATCGAACCAGAAAGGGTATTTCTTCTTAGCGATTACAGCCATCCACGCGAAAGCGATGCCCTCAACACCCGAAGAGCAATGACTCCTGACGTCTATGTATAGTTGACTCAGAAGCCACCGTGCCAACCAGAAATCGATTTGAAGGATCGAAACGAAAGGGCCTCAATCGGTAGACTTGGTGATATTAATAATTAGAATGGTAAATATATCATTGGACTGGTCTACACGCTCATCTGAGTTAAAATCAAAAATGCCCGAACATCTCGCACCGTAAAATCCTTCAGCTCAAGTCACTATTTTGCTGCAGCTATTTACACTTATTTTTTTTTATTTTTTTATTTGTCGTCAATCAGTCGTCAATACTTCTTGAACGCTAATTGTTACAATTTTACTTCAAGTACTTGCAAAACATTTATATTTTATTATTGATGCCTAGCTAACTTCGTGAAGAAAGTTTTTTAAACGTACTTTTATTCATTGTTATGTCAATAGATTCACAGTATGTATAATAGCAAGACATCATTCTATTCAATGGGCTATTTTTGGCATAGTCTGTTCTTTGATTGTTGATGCTAAACAAATTTCTATTCCGCAGTGAGCGAGTGGGAGCTTAATTATTAATATTTACCAAAATCTCTGGGCTGTTAACTCTTTGGAAAATCACATCGTTTATAGGTAGCAATCATTGCGGACGCCCTGCGCTTTTTGAGCTCATCTGAATTAATTAGCATACAACACGATTCTTAAGAAGGAAGTGGAATACTCGTCCAACAAGAACTGGTTTTGGACTGATTCAGTGTGGTTTACACGTGTACCATGTGTATCATCATCATCATCATGATGTGGTGTCCAAACTATGCTACAATATTCGAGAAGAGGCCTCACATATGCAACGTAAAGTGTATGTTTGATTGTGTAGGGTTTATTGAAGTGCAAACAAAATCTTGTGATGAACCCGAGCATGTTGCTTGCTTTGTTATTGTAGTGATCAACAAAGGTTAACGTGGAGTCGAGGATAACACCTAAGTCTCTGACTTGATAGGATCTTTGGATTGTTTTCTGGCCAAGAGTAATTGTGTCATGTATTACAGCGTGCTTTCTTGTGAATGATATAGAATTGCATTTATTAACATATAGTTCTAACAAATTTTTCTTACACCATGTGTAAAAAACGTCAATTTCATGTCGAAATATTTGAATATTAGGTGCTTCAGATATATCCATGAAAAGTTTCATGTCATCAGCATGTATAGAAACATGTAGAAATGGATGTTCTATATCGTTGAAAAATAAAATAAACAGTAACGGACCAAGATCTAAACCTTGTGGCGACTCGATCCATTTCAGTAGCCTAGGATTGAAGCCTAATTTGGATAGCTCAAAGAGCAAGAGTGGTATATCAACTCTGTTAAAAGCTTTACTAAAATCAGTATATAGATCAGTGTATAAATAGCCAGAATAAAGGTTTTGCTTGCTCCTTCGAAAGTGACTTTAAAAAATAAGTGGTAAACCATCCGGTCCAGCACCTTTTGAAGCATCCAGGGTTTCAAGATCACGTATAATTTCCTTGAGAGTTAAATTATCAACTGCGATGTTCTTCATTGGCTACGGGGATATTGGGCTACGGGATGCAATGTCAGCCTAGCCCCTCTCTTCGACCTATCAAGCAAATAACTAATTTATTCAGTAATAATACATAATAGCAAAGAAAAACTAATATCACATCTGTTGTAAAATTGAATTCCGTGAATGCATTGCCCATTTTTGGGACAAATTTAGTACATTTACTGCTCTTTTTTAAAGAAAAAGTTGAATGAAATTTTCCTATTTTTCGATTTCTAGCCACCATGATCTTGCCGAACGAAAATCTACACTGTGGTGGTCATCGAAAAACCTGATGATTTCATGAATTGAAAGGACTTTCTGTAACATTGAAGCCTAATAAATCAATATCACAGATTTCACTTGTATTATTAATTAAAAACATTCAACGCAATTTGCGCTTTAAAACTATGGGCCGAACTTTAGTTGCGTCATTTTGAGACGTGATTTCAATTATGGCCCACGAAATTTATATGATGACTTTATATTGGTATTGGTGAAACCATTTGGGTAGACGAGGAGTCTGCAACTCTGTACTACTGTAGAAAAATCCCATAACTAAATGTCAGTTTCGAGCGTTTCGAGAAATAAAGCGGGTGGTTTTTTAACCTTTTCACTCCTCTGAAAAGTTCCGAAGGCAAAACGGGTCGAAACTAGTTTTCTAAAAGGGTGTTTCCCCGTTCACGAAAAAACAAAACAAAACTACTCAACAGATGAGTTGTTTTATATTAGTATTTAGAAATGTCTCTCATGTTATACATGAAATACAAAACAGTCAGTGAGTAAATAACTCTGCCATTTATAGCTAACATGAATGTTTACATTCGCCATGTATGCATGCATGCAGCTGATCGAATCTTCCGTCCGGAGCTGGTTCCTAAATTGATTGAAATTTTGGTATTTGCAACAAGCTAACTAAGAATTGCTAAAATGCACTGTAGGAAGTGATGCAATGTTTTGCGTTGCGTTTGTAACAGAGTTATTCGTTTATTGCATTTATTTATTCGTCGTCAATCAAATGTAGACCAGCATGTATCTACTTAAGAGCTCTCATTCTGATTGCTTAAGGAAAACTATTTGGGAGTGAATAGTTCTCCCATCTAAGTTCAGAACAGTAAGAAGCACGATAGTATGCATTTTGTGGGGCACTTGGCCAGTAGACTGATGCAAAATTTGAAATTTTCGCTCAACAGTGCTCAAACGGCTTCAAATCAGGTCCTGATTAGCCTCTGAAAGTCTAAACTAACATGATAAGAAACTGACTTGGCATAAACCATTTGAAGTTTACATGGAAATTACTATGGGAAAACCAAACTTTTTGTTTATTATCTTCTAGCCTTTTTATATATTGTACGGTTAACAAATTCTATTACTATTCTTATGGGAATTTTTATCAGCTACAACTTTACTAAAAATCGTTTTCCAGCCAAACGTCAAATTAAATAGTTATTAATTGTTTAAGAGATTGATAATCTTACGGCAAGATCAAGCAACTGTTTTGTGGGCAACACTGTATTCTGCAGTGTGACATAGTAGCCATGATTTTTGTCCTCTATTCTACGCGCCATAAACACCAATCTTGCCATAATCATAAGACATCAGTGACTTGAATCATTAATAACTTTTGTTCCGTGTATTTGATTGAAAAGTGGGTTGTAGCTGAGAAAATTTGCTACAGTCACTGCTACCATTTTGTGTGATGTGGTGAATTGTTAGATAGATATGAAAAAAAACATAAGTTTTCCCATAATAATTCCCATATAAACTTGAAATGGTTTGTGCCAAGTCAGTTTCTTACTAAAATAGATCAAATTTTGGGAGGCTAAGCAGGACCCTATTTGGAACCGTTTGAGCACTGTGGAGTGAAAATTTTAAATTTTGCATCAGTCTATTGGCCAGTTCTGAGGACTACTCCAACGACGTTCGAGGGCCGTGAAAAAAATGCGCACTCGCGACGATTGGGAATATTGTAGGAAGTGATGCAATGTGTTGCTAATTAATTTAAATATGATTCTGTTCAAAGGTTTTGGGGAGAAACACCATTGCACGAGACGTTTCTGATGAACTGATTTTTTCAATTCATTTATGAACTTTTACAGTTACACCTACCTGCTGAAAGTATTAACAACAACATTATCAATTATTTTCGACAAACTGGCTGTTATCACCGCATAATGGCTTTTATTCCTTGTGCGTTTTTAGCAATCATCACTGTGAATAAATTAATTTATTTGTACAGGCTCAATCGAAGTCGCAAAATGTTATTGCTGTTACAAAGAGGGTGCTTGTCCGGTAGGTTCTGAATGACAGAGTGATTAACCTTCTGTGAAAACATACTAATCCATTTCCCTCTCATCATTGCCACTCACTGGGTAACAGTAACAGTGATGTTTATTCCAAAAATGAATATTAATCGAAAGGAAAGATATTTTCAACAAAATTTTATAAGATTAAGAATTAATCAATATCTTTTAGAAATATTATTTAGCTTCATAAGGCACGCGGCCGCCAAATTTGACTTATATTTAAATTACGTTCACTCAAATTCGCAAAAACGCAGGTCACTTAAAGACTGAGTAAATTTGTCCTCGGTTTTTCAGGAAAAACGCTTTGAATATGAGAAAAATCGAGAGATTTGAAAGTGAAACCACTCAGTCTATTAGTATACTCGTAGACTGAGTAAAATTATCGTCGATTTTCTTCATATTCGAGCAGATTTATGGGGTAATCGTATAGTTTGTTGATATCAGAACAATCGGTATATCGGGAAGGTCAATAACTTGGAGTGTAAAGCTAGGATTGTTGCTGTTTTTTGGCTCTGAAACGCGCTTTTGAAACAATTTCTAAGCCCTTATTTTTTTTTTTTTTTTTTTTTTTTTTTTTTTTTTAACTCTTTATTTGTTCCAAATTCAAAATAAATTACATTTCATTTTTAACCTAGGTGCTCCAGTTACTACAGTAACTTACCAGCCTTAATTGTTATGATATATATCTAAGTGTTTTTACATTGTTCCTGTCTTGGCAATTCAGTATTTTAAACAGGTTTTTTAAACCTGCATGTCAGTATAACAATTGATAGCTTAAAACTAAAAAACTAAAACTAAATCTTATCTAAGTATAAAGGGAATTAATCGTTGCAATTGAGGATTGTAACGATTTTTGCCGGAAATTATTAATTATTTTGTTGGACATTTGTGCTAAAGTCTCAACATTCGAAATTCTATGTACTTCGGTAGTACTGTACCAGGGAGGCAACTTCAAAATCATCTTCAGAATTTTGTTCTGAATCCTTTGAAGTGCTTTTTTCCTGGTAGTGCAACAACTAGACCATATTGGCACAGCGTAAAGCATGGCCGGTCTAAAAACTTGTTTAAATATTAGAAGTTTATTCGTCAGGCAAAGTTTGGATTTCCTGTTTATAAGAGGATACAAACATTTTATATATTTGTTACATTTGGCTTGAATGCCCTCAATGTGATCTTTAAAAGTTAATTTTTGGTCAAGAACTAATCCAAGATATTTCACTTGGTTTGACCAGGAAATTGGAACTCCGTTCATAGTGACTATGTGACTACTACTAGGTTTCAAAAAGGAAGCCCTGGGCTTATGTGGAAATATTATAAGTTGAGTTTTGGAAGCGTTGGGAGAAATCTTCCATTTTTGTAAATAAGAAGAGAAAATATCTAAACTTTTCTGAAGTCTGCTGCAAATAACACGAAGACTTCTTCCTTTAGCGGAAATGCCTGTGTCATCAGCGAACAAAGATTTGTGGCAACCCTGAGGCAAATCAGGGAGGTCCGAAGTGAAAATGTTATACAATATAGGCCCAAGAATGCTACCCTGAGGAACTCCTGCTCTAACAGGTAGTCGATTAGATTTGGAATTTTGATAATTTACCTGCAGAGTTCTGTCAGTTAAATAATTTTGAACTAATTTCATAATGTAAAGTGGAAAATTAAACTTTTTCAATTTAGCAATCAAACCTTCATGCCAAACACTGTCGAATGCTTTTTCTATGTCTAGAAGAGCAACTCCAGTTGAGTGGCCTTCAGATTTGTTTGAACGAATTAAATTGGTAACTCTCAAGAGTTGATGAGTAGTTGAATGCCCATGGCGAAATCCAAACTGCTCATCTGCAAAAATTGAGTTTGTATTGATGTGAAGCATCATTCTATTCAAAATTATTTTTTCAAAAAGTTTACTTATTGAAGAAAGCAAACTTATTGGACGGTAGCTAGAAGCTTCAGCTGGATTTTTATCCGGCTTCAAAATTGGAACAACTTTTGCATTTTTCCATTTATCAGGAAAGTATGCCAAATGGAAACATCTGTTAAATAATTTTACCAGGAAAGACAAGGTACTCTCTGGGAGTTTTTTGATGAGGATATAGAAAATTCCATCATCACCTGGAGCTTTCATATTTTGAAATTTTTTAGTTATAGACCTTACTTCGTCCAAATCAGTCCCCCAGGAATCATCAAAAATATTTTCCCGAGAGAAAATATTCAGAAAATCCCGAGCAACCTGATTCTCAATAGGACTAGTAAGACCCAAACTGAAATTATGGGAACTCTCGAATTGCTTAGCAAGTTTCTGAGCTTTTTCCAAATTTGTGATCAAAATTTTACCACCTTCTTTAAGCGCTGGAATTGGCTTTTGAGGTTTTTTCAAAATTTTTGTGAGTTTCCAAAAGGGTTTGGAACTTGGGTCAAATTTAGAAACATTATTTTCAAAAGTTTTGTTCCTCAGGGCAGAGAATCGCTTTTTAATTTGTTTTTGCAAATCCCGCCAGATAACTTTCATGGCAGGATCGCGTGTTCTTTGAAATTGTCTCCTACGGACATTTTTAAGACGGATCAAGAGCTGAAGATCATCGTCTATTATAATTGAATCGAATTTAACCTCGCATTTTGGTACTGAGGCAGCTCTTGCTTCAACTATAGAAGTAGTCAGAGATTCAAGAGCATAATTAATTTCATCTTTGGTTTGCAAAGGAATGTTTGGATCGAAGTTATATTCCATAAATGTTCGATATTGCTCCCAATCAGCCCTATGGTAATTGAAAGTAAAGCTGTTGGGATTAGAAATTATTTCTTGGGATATTTCAAAAGTTACTGGAAGGTGATCAGAACCGAAGTCAGCATGGGTAACCAATTGGCTACAAAGATGACATGAATCAGTTAAGACCAAATCAATAGTTGAGGGATTTCTTGCAGAAGAAAAGCATGTTGGGCTGTTTGGATATTGAATAGTGTAATAACCTGCAGAACAATCATCAAACAGAATATTACCATTGGAATTGCTTTGAGCATTATTCCATGAGCGGTGTTTTGCATTAAAATCACCAATAATGAAGAATTTAGACCTATGACGGGTAAGTTTCTGGAGGTCACCCTTGAGAAAATTCTTTTGCTGGCCTACGCATTGGAATGGCAAATAGGCAGCTATAAACGTAAGTTGTCCAAATTTTGTTTCAACAGAAACTCCCAAAGTTTCAAAAACTTTGGTTTCAAATGAAGAAAGAATTTTATGCTTGATTCGTCTATGAATAATGATGGCAACGCCACCACAGGGTCCATCAAGACGATCATTTCTATAAATCAAGTAATTTGCGTCCTTCTTAACCTTATGGCCAGGTTTAAGGAACGTTTCAGTTATAACGGCAATATGCACGTTATGAACTCTCAAAAAATCAAATAGCTCGTCTTCATTATCTTTAAGAGATCGAGCATTCCAATTGAAAATGTTTAATGCTTTAAAATCCATTACTGAATTTTAAAGTCATGACAATATTATTAGCAAATTTTACTCCAGTTTGAATAGCATCAAACATGGAGTTAGATTTAAGCATATCAGAAATCATGTCAATTAATGAATTCTGTAAAAAATCCATTTTAGGAGCAGTAATGCTTCCTAAGTCAAAATTGTCAAAATTTCCGTTAGAACGTTGGTTAGTATTTTGATTTCTACCCGCTGCAATAGCAGCATAGGTAGCTCCATTAACTCGCTGAACATTGTTAGCAGCGAGGGGAGTAGGTACAGATGAAACATTTGAAGCAGGGGTGATATTTGTACCTACGGGTACGAATGTAGAATTTGTTCTTCGCTGACCGTTGTTAACAGCAGAGGAATTTGTACCTGGTCGGAAACGTGGAGCGTTTCCTACCTGTCGGTTAGAACGAGATTGTAGGATCGCTTTGCGAGTCTTACATTCCCAAAAATTGGATTTGTGGTTTTCACCACAATTTGAACATTTAAATTTCTTAGGATCTTCCTTCACAGGACAGTCGTCCTTTGCGTGAGAGGAATCACCACAGTTCATGCATTTAGCTGGCATGTAGCAATTTTTAGTTCCGTGACCCCATCCCTGGCACTTACGGCACTGAGTGAGGTTTTGGAAATTTCCTCCAGTCTTCCTGAAGTGTTCCCACTTCACTCGGACATGGAGCATAAGGCTAGCTTTTTCTAAGGCCTTAAGGTTGTTTAGTTCACTAGACTTGAAGTGAACTAAATAAAAATCATTAGAAATCCCGTTGCGCGAATCGCCAGGACGGGATTTCATTTTCATTTTTATTACTTGGAGTGGCACAACTCCAAGTAATTTTGCCAGTTCATCTTTGATCTGATCCAGGGATTCACCACTGGGCAGTCCTTTCATGACAACCTTGAACACACGTTCAGTTTTGGTGTCGTAAGTAAAAAATTTGTGCTTCTTCTCAGTAAGATACTTGAGAAGACATTTAAATCCGTCCAAGGTTTCAGCCAATACACGGCATTCACCCCGACGTCCAATTTGTAGTGAAAACTTAACTTTCACGAAATTCAAAAGTTCCATGCGAAGAGCATGGAAATCGGTAGTGGTTATCACAATAGGGGGAATCTTTTCCTTCTTGGCATTAAGCCGGGAAAGTTTACTAGAATTTTTCTTGGATGATGGATCATTCTCATCATCCGTGAGCAAATCAAATTGATTACTCAAATTAATTTCTTCAGAAGGGGGGTCAAGAGTTTGCCCCTTTCTTTTGCGTTTAGGCGCCATGGCGGCAGTAAATTTTTTATCCAAATCGACTTCCAAGCAGATTACTATAAGAATCTGAAGGATCGAAGAGGAATTTTCCAAATCGATATCCAAGAAGGATTACCTCGGGTAGGGTCCAAACAAGGATCGAAGAGGAATAAGAGGAGTTGAACAAGGTAGAAAATTTTTACAGGTTGAGCACTGAAAAGTGCTGTTTAAATTTGTTGTAGCTTTAGGTAGTAGTAACACTTCCTTAAGCAAAAAGCAAATAGATCCGCACGGCAAGAGAGCACGATGCGGACTGTCTAAGCCCTTATTGTTAAGATCAATCAAGCGCTTTGGAATTACGAGTACTGCATATAAATGGTTTGAAAGCTATTTGTCTGACAGAACTCAACGGACTGTTTTTAATGATTCTGTTTCCAGTTCCGTGTGGAATAACCTTGGAGTGCCCTAGAAAAGTGTAGTAGGGCCCCTGTTATTTATTATGTATATTAATGACTTGCGACGTGTTTTACGATTTTGCGACATTAATCTTTTTGCAGATGACACTGTGTTATTCATTGCACCTAAGGATTTAGATGATTCCGTGTTACACTTGAATGAAGCTTTGCGTTCTCTAAGTAGATGGTTGAAATTGAATAAAAGTAAAATTAAATTTATGGTAATTTAGCGGAATCGATTAATTGAGAACGTCTCTGTTGTAATTGATGATGAGACTATTGATCGCGCTCGCGAGATTAAATATCCTGGCGTGATTATTGATGATAAACTTAAGTTCAATTCTCACATTGACAATGTCATCAAGAAAATTGCGAAGAAGTATGTTATTCTATGTCGGCTGAAAAACCGATTAAACTTTTTCCAGTAAAAAACAGCTATACAAATCAATAATATCTCCTCATCTAGACTTTTGCCCTTCAATTTTATTTCTGGCCAATGCAACACAAATATCGAGATTACAGCGCTTGCAGAATAAAATAATGCGTTTGATTTTGAGATTATTAGCTTCACTTCCTCATCTTTGATGCTAGACGCCTTAAAATGGTTGTCGGTGAAGCAAAAAATTGTATATTTGACTAAGGTGTTGTTACGGTGTTTCGCGCCAACACCTAGCAACCAATTCCTCAGTTGGACACCCCTTGGATGAAACCCGCTGAACGACGACCAAGATGACAGCTGAAACTATCGGTGTGTGAGAATTGTAAGACGACAGAAGCGATAAGGTCTGCGCTCGGGTTAAACGATTGATAGAAAAATATAGATGAAGGAAAGCAAAGTGAATTATAATTCAAGTGAGTTTTCAGAACGTTCAGCCGAAATTTGACCATTTATTCACCAAACTTATCGCCTGTTATTCTATTCAAACAAGATAGTTAACAGTACCAGGGAACGTTTTATACTTATTTCGTGAGGAGAGCTGATGGTTAGTTTGGGGTTATGAAAACCCTAGGAAACATTGCTCGAATTATTCTTGTTGGGTACGTAATCAAATAACTAATTTAGTTTGTTATTACTTTTCTATTTTCCTTCCATAGTTAAAATAACATATTGGTTACTTATTTTGTTGATTATTAACGAAATTACTGATATCAAAACGTAGATTTGTGATCAAGAAAACATTATTTGTTATCTTTTTAATATCCTTCATATGACATTAAGATATCATTTTTGTTATGATTACTGTTAACTCGACCACACGGTAGGCAAAATATGTTATCACGAGCGAACTTATATCAAACTTAGTTTTCATTTTGTGTTCATTCTCTGCCCAAGAGGAGGAACCGATCTTTTAGCTAGCGCTCGGAAACACAACATCCAGGTGTGCTCAAAAGACTCTTCGAAAGAGAACTCCATCGCCCCAAGTGTTCATTTTTAAAGTAGTTAACGGTTTGCTGCCTCGATATTTGTCTGATCGAATTGAAAGAGGAAGTGACTTTCATAGATATAATACAAGAAACGCGGTTGAACTAAGAACACCAAATTTCTTGACTTGTGCTTCACAAAATTCATTATATTTTAGAGGGATAAATGTTTTCATTTCGATGCCTAGACATATCAAACGTTCAGCAACACTTACAGAATTTAACAGGTTAAAACTGTCTTTTGAACAGTTATCCATTGATTTTTTTTTATGAATTGACAAATTATGTATCTTGACGAATCTCTAACGGATTATTTTCTATGGATAGCTGTCATAATGACTTTTTCATAATTATTGTAGCACTGCAAAAACTATTTCTGTTCGCCGCGATGGTGATGATGGCTTTTCAATATTTGATTTAATAGTAGTAGATTTGAAAAAAGAGAGTAGTCTACAAAGGTTTGAGCCTCGCGCACGTATTACGGAAATAGAGGACTGAATTTAACATTTTCTTATTAGGAAGATACCTTGAGTTAGTAGTAAGTTTATGAAAGCATCAGATTACGGGGTTTCTAGTGTGATAGGATGCTTTGTTGATTGTTCATAAACTCTTGATTGCTTGTAATACTTATTAATGTTTTAGGTGGACAAAAAGGCGAACTAAGAGGTGGACGCCTGAGCATTTCCACATTTATATCGGTGTAAAGCAACTGTAAACTCTAGAGGGAATGTATATCTGTAAATGAAACCAGTTCGAGTTTGTTTGCTAACCTGGTTAAAATGTCATGTTTAATTATCTTAAAGATAAATCGTCCAGCTCAAACCTTTGTAAGGGGTGGGACCATCATCACCTTAAGGAAAAGTGAGGAACATATTACTCAGTCATGAGCTACCTACATTTTTGCTATTTTGAGTAAAAAACCACTCGATTTTGATTTGATCTCATCGGCCGTGCATTTAAATCCCGATTAGGCCCTTCGGACTATTACTTCTAGAGCAACATGCTATAAGGTCCTATGAGCCGAATGTAACTAATGGCTTTACACGATTGCTTATGAATCACAATACGTCCACGCACACTAACTACACCATTTGATAGAGTAAACATTCTCTACCGGATGCTGCTGTTGGTTTGCCTAAATGAGTCTTGACTCGAGAGAAATCGACGTTTTGTTTGCATTTGGAACATAGGCCCATTTCACATGTTGATCTGGACTTGACTTGACAGTTCGTCGTATGTGTGGTCGTGAGATGATCTATACACGGAGATGAAAAACTACCCAAAATTAAGTACTTTTCCCTTAATTCAGGGGTTCAGCCCAATGACCCAAATTTGAGTAAATCGCATATAGTTGTTTCCATTTAACACCAGCAAAAAAAAATACCTACTATTAGGTACATTCTACCCAAAATTAAATTTAATTCTTGTACATTTGAGAATATGCAATTTACTCAAAAGTAACTCATTGAGCTGAACTATATCGTTGGGTCGAAACCCTCGTTTCTCTTTTAACAACAATAAAGAGTGCAAGTGAGAGGCTGAGCTCAATATTAAGTAAAAAGAACTCAAATTTTGGGTAGTATTTTTTTTCCGTCTATTTGGTTTTATGTTGATTCTTAAAGCATCGTAGTTTATGAGAAATTTGTGGCATCGCGAGTGAAATTTCTGTTTATTTACGCGGTGATGAGAAGTGCGCTGAACTATTGTCAGGGTTTTGAGATGTGCATTGCTTTTGTGCACGGAGTGACTTGAAAAAAGAAAAGTGAAGAAAAGTGATATTTGGTTGTTGTGTGGTTGGAGTGGAGGGAAAAAAATATGCGTGGAAGCATCGGGAATGCGCTCCCCGGTGAAGTGATTTGGTGAGAACGTTCCAGTTGAAGATTGTTGACAAGTGTATTTGTGGTGATGCAAATTATGGTTTAGATGACGCATGACTTCAAACATTTTGTGTATCCAAATAAAACATATTACATACTAAATACGCACAGGGCATCGTCTGCTGACCATTGCCGCGGGTATATCGTGGGAGTCCCAGGTACCCGGTTCAAGCTTTGGTTGGTGGCGGTGGCTCTTCTTGACCTTCTACCCCCTGAGTAGTTAGTGTGAATAAGGGCGTCTATGTGATGTTTTGCTGTACCTGTTGTGGACATTTAGTGCATCCTGTTCCCTTAACTTGTTGAGGACACCCTGTCATGCCTCAAAAGTTACCCTTTTTGAAGTACTAGTCTTCACAACATAAAGGGCACCATTACGGAGCATGAGATTTGATCAAATTATTCGCAGTTCTACTTGTCCAACGCCCCCGGCTGGGTGAGGGATAGAGGATGACACACACACACACACATTCTTAAAGCATCGTAGTTTATGTTATCTGGATCAACTGGAAAGAAAACACTGTCTCTTTCTTCCACGCGAGAATTGTAAGTGACGTCAACAATGTGGTTACGTATGAATGATAAGGAGTGAAAAAGAAGCGTGATTTCACATGCCGGACCTTTGCAGATCGAGGGTCATCTTCGATAGGCTGAAGCGGCATCCATTTATAGACTCAATTTGAGTACAGCAGACCAACACTACATCCACGTACCTGGAGAGTTTACATGTTAAAATACTGAGTTTTACAATTTTGATATCCAAATAATAAGAAAATTTAAGCTTGCATATTGACAGTGAAATATCTTTTGATAAGAAGGCTTCATATAAGACCGAGGTTAGGGACATGTACCCCACAAAAAATATTGATTATCTCGCTCATTCTCATCGTCAACTGTATAAACGTCCTGACAGAAGTCAGCAAATAAGTTACTAATCTGACTAGGAGTATTGCCCAACCTATTGCCTAATTGCATTTTTGATGGAAAGCTCTTGGATTTTTGCCTTTAATTAACATAGTTAGTTGCCAATCTATATTGTTCAATTTATTTTTGATAGCTCCATAGTCTGCCTTACTGAAATCAAAATAGGGGTCTGACAAATTATTATCCACCATTGTGGTTTTTTCAAGTATCATTATAGAGTATTCAATAGCATTGTGGAACACTTCATTTTTCCAAAGAGGAGAAGGTGACTCTGATACGCAAAAATCATCAGTCATAGTGGTAAATAGCAAATCTAAATAGCAATTTTTTAGTTTTGTTATATGTTTTACTTGATTTAATCCAATATCTGCACATTTGTCAAACAACGTATGAAGTGTTTCATTTCCTCCCATAATCGGAAACAAAATAAAATAAGCTGCCTGTTGATTAAAATCTCTGTATATGTGAACGTTTGCTTCAGCCTTGAATTCCGATATAATACTGCTAGCAAGACCACACAATTTTTCAAATGCTTCTTTATTGGCATGTTCTGGTGAAAACACAGCCGCGAAAATATGAACTCGATCACCAATAATTAATTTGACCCATACATGGTCAAACTCCTTGTTTTTAAAAGATGAAATTTGCTCAGATTCATACTCCACTCTAACTGCTATTAACACCCCTTCGCATTTTTTAATGGACAATAATTTATCGCGATCATCTCTACAAACAACCAAGGTGAATCAGACTGTCGCACCACCAGACTACATCGGCAAGAACTACACGCTACTATTGGAATCCAATAGCACACACCACTGGCAACACGGGGTTGGTCTTGCTGTCCGAGAAGGCATACCCTTCGAGCGACTGCAAGTAGACACCTCCTTACACCTCGTCGCTGTGCGCATCCACACACCGATTCAGATAACTGTAGTCTATATCTACGTCCCGCCGAGCTCAACACAGTGTCAGTATGCGTTGAGTGATCTACTCGACCGACTGGAAGGTCCTATCATGTTTCTGGGGGATTTCAACGCTCATCATCTAGCATGGGGTTCACAAACAGTGAACGCGCTCGGCCGTTTCATCTCCGAAGCTACTTTGGACAAGCGGCTGGTAATTCTGAACAATGGCTCACCCACTCGCATCAACCCGGCCACAGGCAACACCTCAGCAATCGATTTGACCTTCTGCTCCGAGAGTGTGGCTCGCAGATTCACGTGGCGAACCCTACCGGACACGCACAATAGTGACCATTTCCCGATAACAGTTTCTATTCCTGGGTGGTCATCCTCACGAACGACGCGGCGGAAGATAATTGCAGTAGCAACTCGTGCCATACCGCAAACCAGTGGCCGTATGGGACCTAAAGCGGTACCATGGTGGTGCCCTGAAGCAAAGGCGGCGATTCGACATCGAGGAAAGTGTCTTCGATCTCTGCGGCGGCTGTAGACATTTGATCCTGATCAACCCGCTGCATTGGCGAGGTTTCAGGAAACCAGAGCTGTAGCACGGAAGGCGATAAAGAAAGCAAAAGAACGACCGAGGGAAAACTTCGTTTCCAAAATTGCACCAAGTAACACGACAACCGAACTGTTCACACGCTACGTGGCAGCCAACAACAACGTACCATCGCACTCAAGCGATCGGATGGCTTCACCGATGACCCCGAAGAAACTGCGGAAGCGCTAGCCAGTTTTTACAGCGATAGATCTGTGACCTCCAGTTACCCTACTTCTTTTCAGAAGACTAAGGCAGCAGCTGAAAGAGAGTCCATAGATGTTTCGCCAAACACGGACGACGTGTACAACAGCGACATTACCCTAAGCGAACTTCTGTGGGTTCTCGAGAAAGGGCGAGCTGCCTCGACAGGACCCGACATAATAGGGTACCCAATGCTTCGACGTCTACCTTTGTCCGTGAAGATGACACTGCTAGAGCTGCTCAACCGGATCTGGCGTAGTGGAGAGTTTCCCACCAGCTGGCGAAATGCAATCGTGGTGCCCATTCCGAAGCCAAACTGCCTCGATACCGGACCCGCTGCGCTCCGTCCAATCTCGCTCACCAGCTGCATGGCGAAGCTGCTTGAACGCATCATAAATCGACGACTGATCACCGAGCTAGAGTCGAGTGGGCGACTCGACAAACGACAGCACGCTTTCCGTGCCGGGCGAGGCACCGACACGTACTTTTCCGAGCTCGAGAGAACGCTTCCAAGCACAGACGAGCACTGCCTGATAGCATCCCTGGACCTGTCGAAGGCTTACGACACCACCTAACGGCGCGGCATAATCCGCACTCTGAGGTCGGATGCTGAACATGATGAAAAGCTTCCTATCGGAGCGAACGATCCAGGTATCCGTTGGGGGGCATATGTCTCGCCAGTATCCGTTGGAAAACGGAGTTCCGCAGGGCTCTGTCCTGTCAGTGACGCTGTTCCTCATCGCGATGCAGCCCATCTTCTGAGTAGTGCCCAATGGAGTCTTCATTCTTTTGCACGCGGACGATATCCTCTTAGCAGTGCGAGGTGCTAAAACTGAAGGCTTACACCGAAAACTACAGGCCGCCGTCAAAGCCATCAACAAATGGACGAAAAACGTTGGTTTCACTGTGTCGGCAACAAAGTCACATGTCTTCTACTGCAGTCCGAACGCACGACGGGAGCCCGTGCCGGATATCTCTATCGAGGGAACTCCCGTGCCAAAGACCAACCGGCTGAGGATTTTAGGTGTAACCATGGACCGAACGTTAACCTTCAAACCTCACTGCAATATGGTTAAGAAAGCATGCGAACCTCGGTTACGGATTTTACAGATGATCGATGCAAAACTTCCACGTGGCAATCGGACTTCTCTGCTGCAAGTTGGGTCAGCCATAGTCACTGCGAAGCTGCTCTACGGGATTGGACTTGTTAGTCGAGGAGGGCCAGCAACCTTACAGACTCTCGCTCCTGCCTACAACAAAATGGTTCGCTTCGCTTCCGGAGCATTCGTGACGAGCCCGATTAACTCGGTGATGGCCGAAGCTGAGACTCTACCCTTCGAACTGCTAGCAGCACAGACCACAGTACGCATCCGGCCATCCGAATTCTCGCAAAGAATCCAAACAGCAGCACCCTACCTCTGATTACACGCGCTTCAAATCGCCTCCAAGAATTAACCGGTTCAACGCTTCCTGCTGCCGGTTCACTCGTAAGGCAGAGCAATCGCTTGTGGCACGCACGAAAACCGACGATAGTGTGGGATGTGAAAAGAAGCATACGCGCTGGAGACCCACCGGAGAAAGTTCGTCCAGTTGTTCGAAAATTACTGGAAACCCGCTTCCGTAGTTCAACCATCGTCTACACGGACGGTTCCAAGTGTGAAGACACGGTAGGAGCTGCATTCTTCAACGAAGGGCTATCTAGGACCTACAGTCTTCTGAAGGAATGTAGTGTTTTCTCTGCGGAGACCTATGCTATTAAAATGGCCGCCACCATCCCTAATGTCCAAAATGAGTTGGTTATTCTCAAGGAGTCCGCAAGCTGCCTTTTGGCTTTGGAGGCTGGAACTTCCCGGCACCCTTGGGTGCAGGAAGTAGAGAGAATCGTGCAAAGCAAAATCATCCGTTTCTGCTGGATCCCTGGACACGCCGGTATCAGGGGAAACTCTGAAGCTGACCGACTAGCCAATGAGGCTAGAAGACAACCAGCCATCGACATACCTATTCCAAGCGAGGATGCGATAAAAGCGGTGAAACATGCGATACGTGGTCAGTGGAATAGGCAGTGGTTTAGCACAACAGAATCGAAGCTGAGGGAGGTGAAATTCGACACGCACAGATGGACAGAACGAGGAAGTTCAGCCGACCAGCTTATGCTTACACGTCTGAGAATCGGCCATACGCGACTAACCCACACGTTTCTTCTGAAGAATGAAGCCCCACCGGTGTGTGAATGTTGTGGCACGGTGTTGGATGTAAAGCACATCATTCTTGAGTGCAGGAAATACGACGAAGAGAGAAGGAAAAATTACATCAGCACCAGTCTACGTGAAGCTCTGGACAACACGGAAGAAAGAACAACACGAATGCTTAATTTCCTACATGAAACGGATTTGTACGAAAAGCTCTAGAATAACAAATTACAAGAACTTCAGAATAACAAATTGCACAGGTGAAAGAAAGGTTAAGCAACACAAGGTCGAAGTCTAGAATAACAAATTAAAAGAACTGTAGAATAACAAATTACACAGGTAAAGATGGTAGAGAGATGAAGCAATTCGTGAAGAAAAGCGAAGTAGGAGAGTAGTATGAAGTGAAGCGAAGGAGAAAAGTAATTGTTTGGAAGCAAAGAAGAAAAGAAGAGAGAAGCAACTGAATTGTAGCACTTACACTAACAAAAACACTTGCACACCATACACAATACACCAAACAACAAATCGAACGGACATGAATGCATCGCGGAGATGTAAAATGTCCTTAATAAACAAAAAAAAAATAAAACTATCACCGAAAACTTCTTCTTATTATTACTAGAATCCCAACTTGTTTCTGTTCCTTAAATCACTGGAAAAGTGCAAGCATTAACTTTTTTTTTTTATAAATTTCATTCACTTTTCCGGTGCTTTTCATTCTATTAAAACTCTGACAATAAATGACCACTTTCATCATTACGACGCAATTCCAAATGTTGTGCTTCAGTACCAGGCGGCAAACTAAAACTATTCAAATCAAATACCGCTCCTTCCTGCTGTCGGAGAGGTCGTCAAATCGTGAAAATTGTCCAGTTCTTCAAAAACATTCTCATCGTTGGTACCTTTCCGCTAGATGACTCGTCAATTTAGTCGAAAACACGAATGCCTGCATGAACTTGAACATGCCTTACATGCAGCGGCTGAAATCATCCGGTGAGGCGTAGGAACGGTTCATGGTGATTCACTCGCCGGATATGGGTTTAGAATTTCACCTCGATGAAATTGCATCGTTGGTCGTTAATTAGTCGGTGGCCTGAAGAAGCGATCTTTCGCTACTGCAAGAAGTGGGCGCTATTCAGTTCAATGTTACTGCGATTGATGTCACTATTATCACTGTTACGACTGTTGTTGTAGAAGTAGACATCATAGTTGTCGATTCTGCTTTGACTTGGGTGCTGGTTGTTGATTTGGTTATTGTTGTAGTTGTTGTTGTTGCTATTGTTGTAGCCTAAGTTTTTTAGCCTTGTCAGCTAATTTTTGCTGACTCTAGCGCCGTGATACACGAGCGTCGTAGCAACCGGTGGAAACTAACGATTTTAAATTGGCTCACTACTTGACCAGCCTATTGAACCCAAGCAAATCGATTAACGTATCCCATTCTAGTCGAAATTATAGTACTACACAATGTTTGTTTTGATTCGCTATGAAAGTTTGACAGATAAAATGAGGGGTTCGTGGATTCTCTCATGTTTTGAGGGGTGCATCCATTAGCTTGGGACCGAAGATAGTACCAGAGATGAGCCAAAAAGTTGAGCTCGTTTCTTCGGGACCTTCTGGTCTTAGAGTTACCTCTATGGTATCAGGCTTTCATGTGCACAGTTCTGCAAAATGGCCTGAACCGATCCACAATGACAGAACAGCCGACTGAGAAGAGTGAGTGAATGTGGTTTACGAAGCACTGAAAGCCGTCAAATTAGGAAAAACCAATAACCCCTCATTTTATCTGTCAAACTTTCATAGCGAATCAAAACAAACATTGCGTAGCACTAGAATTTCGACTAGAATGGGGTACGTTAATCGTTTGCTTGGGACCAATAGGCTAGTCAAGTAGTGAGCCAATTTAAAATCGTTAGTTTCGTATTGATTGTTGGTATAACCATCCGGGAGGCAGAGTGCCAGCGCTAATCCGGCAAATGCAGCGGCTCTAGATTTTATCTGAATGCTCGATCATCTGAGGTACATAAAAAAATCTGAACATTTATAACGTAATGGTTACAAAGTACAAGTGCATACCAGTTGTGTTGCCGATGAATGGTTAAATTACGGTGAAAATTAGTGAACGTCTTGCAACGGTTAAATCGCCGTACTAAACAATATTAATACACTTTATGTAGAATTTTTTTTCCATTCCATATATTGAAAAGTGCAGTTAAGTGTTGAACCAGAAAAAGAAACAAAGAATATTCTAGTTGACCGGCAAATGAATGGCTTTAGATTTTAGAGGATTGTGACATGCGCAACTCACATGTCATCAATTTCCAAAAATCATTTCAGTTTTCAATTAGTAACAAACATTTTCCCATGCCTCACTCGGACATCGAACTCCTTACGCAGCAATTGCATGGAGCAGTTCGAGGAACGCTAAAACAAATTCAATGACCCATACTCGGCGCCTAAGGGTATCGTATTGCTTGTCGCCAAGGCGCACTCCGGGCAACCAATATTCCTAGTTGCTAAGCCGTTCTCCAAATTCTTTCTCTCTCTCACTGTCTCATTCTCTCGTTTGACAATGTGTTAAGGAATATAATTTTGAATAAAGATTATTTTTGTTCTAACCACCAACGAGCACGTTTGTGATATCAAAAAGATATCACAATCCAGAAGAATCTGTAGGGACAAAGTGTCCCAATCATAACAGGATTCAAGAATTTAAGCACTGCAAATATATGCTACCTTTCCTAAAATGTAGATCAGAGCACGATAGAAGAGCTAGTTGAAATTATGAAGTTGGTATATGTCGAAAACATAATGCCCAAAGACTGGAACAAATCGACGCAAATTCCCATTCCAAAAAAGGCAGGAGCTTCAGAAGCCGATCATTTTCGTAGAATATCTGACTTTTGACTTTAAATGATCTATATTTCTAGAATTTGTGTGAGGATTGCAACGATTTTTGCCTGAAATTATTTATTATTTTGTGGTACTAGCGGTAGCTAGAAGCTTCAGCTGGATTTTTATCCGGCTTCAAAATTGAAACAACTTTTGCATTTTCCCATTTATCAGGCAAGTATGCTAAATGGAAACATCTGTTAAATAATTTTACCAAGAAAGACAAGGTACTCTCTGGGAGTTTTTTGATGAGGATATTGAAAATTCCATCATCACCTGGAGCTTTCAAATTTTTTAGTTATAGACCTTACTTCGTCCAAATCAGCGGGGGGCTGATTTGGACGAAGTAAGGTCTATAACTAAAAAATTAAAATCACCAATAATGTAGAATTTAGACCTATGACGGGTAAGTTTCTGAAGTCATCAAAAATATTTTCCCGAGAGCAAATATTCAGAAAATCCCGAGCAACCTGATTCTCAATAGGACTAGTAAGACCCAAACTGAAATTATGGGAACTCTCGAATTGCTTAGCAAGTTTCTGAGCTTTCCAAAAATGTGATCAAAATTTTACCACCTTCTTTAAACGCTGGAATTGGCTTTTGAGGTTTTTTCAAAAATTTTGTGAGTTTTCAAAAGGGTTTGGAACTCGGGTCTAATTTAGAAACATTACTTTAAAAAGTTTTGTTTCCTCAGGGCAGAGAATCGCTTTTTAATTTGTTTTTGCAAATCCCGCCAGATAACTTTCATGGCAGGATCGCGTGTTCTTTGATATTGTCTCCTACAGACATGTTTAAGACGGATCAAGAGCTGAAGATCGTCGCCTATTATAATTGAATCGAATTTAACCTCGCATTTTGGTACTGAGGCAGCTCTTGCTTCAACTATAGGAGTAGTCAGAGATTCAAGAGCATAATTAATTTCATATTTGGTTTGCAAAGGAATGTTTGGATCGAAGTTATATTCCATAAATGTTCGATATTGCTCCCAATCAGCCCTATGGTAATTGAAAGTAGAGCTGTTGGGATTAGAAATTATTTCTTGGGATATTTCAAAAGTTACTGGAAGGTGATCAGAACCGAAGTCAGCATGGGTAACCAGTTGGCTACAAAGTTGACATGAATCAGTTAAGACCAAATCAATAGTTGAGGGATTTCTTGCAGAAGAAAAGCATGTTGGACTGTTTGGATATTGAATAGTGTAATAACCTGCAGAACAATCATCAAACAGAATATTACCATTGGAATTGCTTTGAGCATTATTCCATGAGCGGTGTTTTGCATTAAAATCACCAATAATGTAGAATTTAGACCTATGACGGGTAAGTTTCTGGAGGTCACCCTTGAGAAAATTCTTTTGCTGGCCTACACATTGGAATGACAAATAGGCAGCTATAAACGTAAGTTGTCCAAATTTTGTTTCAACAGAAACATTGGTTTCAAATGAAGAAAAAATTTATGTTTGATTCGTCTATGAATAATGATGGCAACGCCACCACAGGGTCCATCAAGACGATCATTTCTATAAATCAAATAATTTGCGTCCTTCTTAACCTTATGGTCAGGTTTAAGGAACGTTTCAGTTATAACAGCAATATGCACGTCATGAACTCTCAAAAAGTTAAATAGCTCGTCTTCATTATCTTTAAGAGATCGAGCATTCCAATTTCAAATATTTAATGCTTTAAAATCCATCACTGAATTTTAAAGTCATAACAATATTATTTGCAAATTTTACTCCAGTTTGAATAGCATCAAACATGGAATTAGATTTAAGCATATCAGAAATCATGTCAATTAATGATTTCTGTAAAAATTCCATTTTAGGGGCAGTAATGCTTCCTAAGTCAAAATTGTCAAAATTTCCATAAGAATTACTTTGGTTAGTATTTTGATTTCTACCCATGCAATAGCAGCATAGGTAGCTCCATTAACTCACTGATCATTGTTAGCAGCGAGGGGAGATGAAAAATTTGAAGCAGGGGTGATATTTGTACCTACGGGTACGAATGTAGAATTTGTTCCTCGCTGACCGCTGTTAACAGCAGAGGAAATTGTACCTGGTCGGAAACGTGGAGCGTTTCCTACCTGTCGCTTAGAACGAGATTGTAGGATCGCTTTGCGAGTCTTACATTCCCAAAAATTGGATTTGTGGTTTTCACCACAATTAGAACATTTAAATTTCTTAGGATCTTCCTTCACAGGACAGTCGTCCTTTGCGTGAGAGGAATCACCACAATTCATGCATTTAGCTGGCATGTAACAATGTTTAGTTCCGTGACCCCATCCCTGGCACTTGCGGCACTGAGTGAGGTTTTGGAAATTTCCTCCAGTCTTCCTGAAGTGTCACACGGACATGGAGCATAAGGCTAGCTTTTTCTAAGGTCTTAAGGTTGTTTAGTTCACTAGACTTGAAGTGAACTAAATAAAAATCATTAGAAATCCCGTTGCGCGAATCGCCAGGACGGGACTTCATCTTCATTTTGATTACTTGGAGTGGCACAACTCCAAGTAATTTTGCCAGTCCATCTTTGATCTGATCCAGGGATGACAACGTTGAACACACGTTCAGTTTTGGTGTCGTAAGTAAAAAATTTGTGCTTCTTCTCAGTAAGATACTTGTGAAGACATTTAAATCCGTCCAAGGTTTCAGCCAATACACGGCATTTACCCCGACGTCCAATTTGCAGTGAAAACTTAACTTTCACGAAATTCAAAAGTTCCGTGCGAAGAGCATGGAAATTGGATGTGGTTATCACAATAGGGGAAATCTTTTCCTTTTTGGCATTAAGTCGGGAAAGTTTACTAGAATTTTTCTTGGATGATGGATCATTCTCATCATCCGTGAGCAAATCAAATTGATTACTCAAATTAATTTCATCAGAAGGGGGGTCAAGAGTTTGCTCCTTTCTGTTGCGCTTAGGCACCATGGCGGCAGTAAATGTTTATCCAAATCGACTTCCAAGCAGATTACTATAAGAATCTGAAGGATTGAAGAGGAATTTTCCAAATCGATATCCAAGAAGGATTACCTCGGGTAGGGTCCAAACAAGGATTGAAGAGGAATAAGAGTTGAACAAGGTAGAAAATTTTTACAGGTTGAGCACTGAAAAGTGCTGTTTAAATTTGTTGTAGCTTTAGGTAGTAGCAACACTTCCTTCAGCAAAAAGCAAATAGATCCGCACGGCAAGAGAGCACGATGCGGACTGTTCATGTAAATTTGTTATTCTAGTGTCGAAAGGACGATCAAGTACCATCCTCAGCACTCTATTCTGAGCGACCTGGATTTTGTTCCTGTGAGTCTGTGCACATGATTCCCACACCGGAGCTGCGTAGAGGATCGCAGGTGCTATGATTTGTTTGTAGATAGCCAGTTTGTTCACCCTTGAGAGGCGGGATCTGCGGCAAATCAGCGGATACAGACACCTAACCAAGGCAGAACGCTTGACTATAGTTTTCTCTTCATGCGCACGGAAGAGGAGCTTTTCATCAAACAACATGCCGAGATAGGTTACTTCGACAGACCACTCAACCCTTGTGACATCCATGATTGAGGGACTCCTGCTGGGATGGAAAACATGTATGAAAGACAACCATTCAACGATACCTTAAACGACCTTTGCTGGAGGTAGTTACGGGTGATTTTAACCAGATGTAATGGGAAGTTAAAGTTACAAAGCTTGTACACAAGTCCGTCATGCCAAACATTGTCAAACGCCTTTTCAACATCTAGCAAGGCCATGGCTGTGGACTTGGATACAGCTTTGTTACTTCGGATGTTATTCATCACCCGTACTAGCTGGTGATTGGTGGAGTGCCCCTTTCTGAATCCAAACTGTTCCGGAAGGAGAATGTTATTTTCCTCGACAAACTTGAGCAAACGATTGAGAATGAGTTTCTCGAACAATTTGGATTTCTGCGCTGAGCAAATTTGTTGTACTGTAATCATATCCGCCGGAGGATCGGCATCTAGGTTTTGAACGCATTGCGCAACCTGATCTTCGAGCGGACTTTGGATATTCGAGCCAAGCAAATGCGATGAAGCGACATGCTTGCCGATCGCATTTGCTTTCTCCTGTGGGGTGATTAAAAGCCGATCGTCATCATCATCGACTCTGAGAGGTGGAACGGGTTTGGGATGAGTTTTCAGGACCTTGGATACCTTCCAGAATGGTCTCGAGGGTTGTCCAGATTCTGGAAAACACGCCCGAAACTTTCATTTCGGAGTGAGTCAATTCTGGAAGCAATCTGCCTGTTCAGAATGGTCATTTCTCGTTTTTTCCCAGATCTCCAGTCCTCTGAAACTGGCGTCTACGAACATTTCTCAACCGAATCAGTAATTGGATGTGGGAATCAATAGCAACAAACTTACCCCTCACAGGAACTTGTCGAACGCATGTCTCGTCAGCCACGGATAAGGCCTGTTGGAGTCCTTCCAACGTCCGGTCGATGTCATCTACAGTGTCGAGCAGTGGATTTTCATCGATGTTGCTGTCCACCATTCGTCCGTACTGCACCCAGTTGACATGGTGGTAGTCCTTACGCAGGCAGCTTCTATCAGCAACCACGTTGACACCGACTTCAGTCACCACCGGTTGGTGGCCGGAGCTGAGATCGTTGTGCGCCTCCGTCTTGGATAGTCGATGTTTGACAGGAAAAAGTCCAGAGTAGAGGGATTTCCCGCCGGAGAGATGAAAGTGGGTTCGTCCGGAAATTGCACAGTGTACAGTCCATGTTGTGCGTGGTCGAACAATAGACATCCGTTCCGGTTCCTCTGGTAGTTCCGCCAAGCTTCATGGCGGGCGTTCAGGTCACCCCCAACGATGAATCGAGAGCTAGTACGGATGATGGCGGTCAGGTCCTTTTTTAATTGGATTCCTAGTCCATTGCTTGCGGTACACTGGCGTGGGCAGTAAACAGCGATAAGCCGGACGTTTCCAGTTGGTGATTCCACCTCCACACTAACGGCCTCGATGATAGAAGTGCGGATGTGGGGCAAAGTGCAAAACTTGATTCCCTTTCTGACGATGACCGCTACACCACCCCCCCTGGAGCTGGTGCGATCAAGCCGGATAATGTTGTGGTCAGGCAACCAGAAGCTGTCACCGGACTTTAGGTGGGTCTCGGTTAGAAGAACCACGTCGATGCTATGCTTGCGGAGGAAGTCGGCAAGCTCAATCTGTTTTGCTCTTGCAGAGCAAGCGTTCCAGGTAGCGATGGTTAGCGGTTTAGACACCATACTGGATGATGAACTTACCGAGTACTTGGATCTGTTCGGGCTTATTGCGGGACTTACGTAGAGCACCAGTCATATTTATGAAAATCTCCCTCAATTCATCCGCTGTGACCAATTCGGGTTTATTTGGTTGAGCTGTTGGTTGTCTCCAGAATCCAGGGGGATGGAGAGCTTTGTCCAGCAGAAGTTCCAGATGTTCCTAGGGGGGGGGGGCGGTTCGCATCCTTGGATTCGCTTGTCCCTGAAGAGGCGGAAAGTTCTCCGCCCTGAAAGCCGTGGACTTATCCTTCCTTCGTGCTGGTTGATTTTTGGTGCACGTCTGATTTCGGATGCGCTTGAAATCGTCGCGTTTAGGGCACTTGTTGGATCCTTGGTGAGCAACACTACAGTTGGCGCATTTTAACGCCATGGCTCCATCCGCAGGGCTGTCGGAAGTGGCGTGGTCTTGAGCGCAATTGCCACAGCGTGGCTTAATGTTGCAGTTTCGGGTGCCATGTCCGAAGTTCAGACACCGTTGGCACTGAGTCACATTACGATGGCCGCCACGGTATGGCACCCAGCGGACGATGATGAAATTGATGGAGCGGATGGCTTTCAGCGTGTTGAGCGTCACCGTTCCCTTCTGGAAGTGTACCAGGAAAAGGCTATCCGGATACGCCTTCACATTTTCGTCCTTCCTTGTCATCCGATAGACGGCACTTGGGGCCATCTTGTACCGGCCTCTGATTTCAGCTTCGATAAACTTCGGGTCGAAGTTTGGTAGGCCCCTAATGACGACCTTGAATGGCTTCTCACCGGGAATGTCGTGGGTGAAGAATTCCACCTTGGAAGTCCTCAGGTGGGCGACGACCAGGTCATACTCCGCTTTGGTACGAAGCACCACCTTGGTGCCGACTCTGCCCAACTTGTATTCGGCACTAACACCTAGCGTCGCTAGATCCGCGATGAGCTCATTAAGATGGGCATTTTTCACTACCAATGGAGGTAGCTTCACTTTTGCCGCACTCGGGCCGGCAGAATGTTCGTTGTCGATGGCGTCGCCGAAATCACCGATTTCGCTGGCGTTCATCGCAGTGACATCGGACTGGCCTCGATTCTTCTTTCTCTTCTTGCTGCGTTTTTCCAACACAGCTGGCTGGATATTCCCATCCATGGGGAGAACAGCAAACCCGTTCGAGGTAGGCACACCGGAGCTTCCTTCACCGGGGTTCGCGACCGATGCTTCCCCATTTCGGGGTACACACACACGCACGACAAACCGCGAAAGAGAGAGCGCGAACACTATCGCCACGAACTTTTCGAACAACTCGTGAGAGCGAGCTAACACCGCACTGAACTGCTTGACGATCAAGCAGAGAATGACGTAGAATATTTCTTTGTAATGTGGCTTATAAAGTATATGCTAAATGGATAGGTAACCAGCTTCGAAAATTCACAGGAGATCCAGCAGCATTTACAAGAAGTAGATCAACAGATGATCATATATTCATTGCTAGGCGAGTCATGGAAGAATATTGGAATGCAGGAAACGATCTAATTGTTTTAGCGTTGGATATCAGTAAGGCATTTGATGGAGTAAATGTGAAGAGTTTAAGAGAAGTTTTACTTGATTTAAATGTTCCACCTAGATTAGTTGACAGGGTGTTATTATGTGTTAAGGATGAACTCACTAGAGTTTTATGGCAAAACCAATTTTCTAAAGAGTTCAAAAGAGGTAAGGGAATTAAACAAGGATGTCCCCTGTCACCGCAACATTTTAATTATTTAATACAAGATGTTCTTTAAAACGTTGCAAGAGATATTCCCGAATTAGAATTGATAGATGTAGATTGCTTAAAACTGCCGATAATTTTAGCATTTGCCGATGACATATTAATAAAAGCAAGAAGTAAAAATGAGTTAGAGAATATTCTTAAAGTACTAGAAGAGGAGCTATCCAAAGTAGGTCTTAAAATCAATAGGGAGAAAAGTCAAATTTTAGTCAGATACTCAAATGACACAGCAGTACAGCCAAACGAATTAATGCTTAATGGAGCTGCTTTTAAAACTAGTGAATATATTAAGTATTAAGGAGTTTGTCTGACAGCAAATCTTAAACAGGAAATTAACCAATAGGCATAGATCTAGGGTTAACTACCCCATTTCCGGCCTATTAAGCACAACCCACACTTAATCTTTCTTAATCTGGCCCAGTTAAGCACCAAACGGAATGTTATTATTACTGATGGCTTCCAAATGTATGTACCTGTAAGATTGAATAAAGAGATACCAATAGTTGAGATATTGTCAAAAGTCTAACATTGCTTCTTGACGCCAAACTCGGCCTACGGATTCTAAACTCGGCCTAACGCATTCAAACGCCATTGAAACGCCAATGAATTCACTTCGGCCTATCGGATGAAGATAAAAATTGATTCGGTCGGAGCGCTTCTTTTGTTTTTGGGAATAATGGGTGCAAACTTTCATACCACGCGTTCTAATTGACTTCGTTCGGTAGCTTATTAACTAAAGTATCGTACCAAACGCATAATAGACTTGTTAACTCTGAAATCATGGATTTATTTGAAGTTTTCTGCTCGATAGGCCCTAAATGGGTGATTAGGCCGAAGTAGTTCTCTACCCTATAAACGCTTTGAAAACTTCAAGATTAGTAGTAGATTTTTGTACAAGATTTCATCCGAGCTGGAATTAGGAAAGCTTATATATAAAACAGTTTTGGCGCCAGCGTTATTATACGGAACTAAGGTAGCGGTATTATCAAAGAAAAACAGGGTGGCACTAGCAGACTACGAAAAAATTATTCTAAGGAACATTTTTAATAGCTGTAAAAAACCAAGTAATATGAAATTTAATGCAAGAAAATTTTTAGCAGGAAAAACAATAAATAGACGAGTTAGGGTAGGCAGAATAAGTTATTTTGGACATATCAGAAGAAGAGCGATGAATCATCCACTGCAATTAGCGTATAGAGGGTAGACCAAGCCTTACTTGGAGGAAATCATTAAATCAGGACTTTGATAGATATGAAGAACTTGATAAAGAAGAATGGGAAGAGCTAGCTAAGGACAAAGAAAAATTAAAAAAGAAAGTGGAAGAAATTTATAAGCATGAGGATAGCGAAATTTCAGATGGTGTATCGACAGGGGAAGAAGATCGAGGAAAAGGAAGTTATACACATTGGAAGAAAAAAAGGATAAGACAGAGAATGTGTAACAAGGACTATTGCAAAAAAACAAACAAACAAAAAAACTAATCCTGGTTGCATCTCTGTTTCATTTGCATGCATTCCGGGTGACGTGCGAACATGACGATTCAAAATTGATTTCTGTACTGATAAGTATCACGATTTTCATCGAAATGTAGGTATTATTGACAATAATCCTAACAATCAACTCGTATATACTTTGAAATACATAAATAAAAGGGAAGGGACGGTCCAACAGGCCACCCGATTGAAGCGATTTGGACGGGGAGAGTGGGAATGCCAACTCCCTGTTGATAACATTTCGTGGATAAAAGGCGGGCTCTTCTCCCCACTCATTGGGGCATCTTCCTGTTTGGGGGTTTGTCTTTTTGACCAATTGGCTGATCAAGTTGCTGGAAGGAGATTATCTTGTTCCGTAGATGCGTATAGGCGACTTTGCCTATCGATCTACCCAATCCGTTTTTGGCCCTTCATACAGCGACATATTGAGGACAATCAGAGGGTATTAAGCTTGATCAAGACAATCAGAGAAGAGAGCCCACTGATGTCGGACTTAGTTTCCGAGCTACAATGGGTGGTAAACCACTATCATGCTATCATGCATCAAATATATGCTACCTTTCCTCTTAATTAGCAATGGTTTGTGCAATTACAAATGAAATGTCGGTCAATGCAATTAAATTGCAACAGCCTGCATTTTGCTTACCTACACCTTCCTGAACTTTGAGCTCTGCAGTTCTATCATTAACCGTAGTCCATGATCAGCGCGAGCCTCTCATTTAATTTTCTGTTCGTTAGTTTAGTTCGCAGTTAAATTTTCGTATGTTCGCTCAATTTCGACCAATCTTAACAGAATCGGACAAACATTAAATGCCAAAATGTTCAGGAGATGATAAATCTGTGAGCATATATGATTTACGTTTTTTTCTCTGATTTGTTTTCCGTCGATCTTGTTTTCCGTGCTGAGCACCAACGCTACCGACGCCAGGGAGCATTGGTACTCAGCACGACCCATCGACCCATCAACTCATGCACCGGGGACCAACGACGTATAACATCCCGGCGGCGCCAACTGGGATTGAACCCAGGCCTGCTGGGGTGTGAGGTAATCACGCTTACCACTACACCACCGGCACCGCTCATATGATTTACGTTTATCACGATTCCAAATTAACGCAAGCAAAAAAATAACCAACCCCTGCTTTTCTACAAATGCTTTGTCTGTTGAACATCTTTCATCCCACATAACACAATTAATACTTGACCTGAATGAAACCATCAATATCCCTAAGAACCACTTCCTATGTTGTTCTTTTATGCTAATGGAAAAACACTTCGACGATCACGGTGCCAAATTCACCGCTATCGAAGCAAACGAATTTCTCAGCGGTATAAGTAAATAAGGCGATGGTCCGAACAACGGGTCAACGAAAGCCTCCTCCCACCAGAGCAGATCGCTTGGACAGATCAGTCTTGTTCGGGTCGCCAATAGACGTAGATGCGAAGTGGAAAAGCTCCTCGGCTGGAGCCATCATCTAATTGTTGACCGTGAAAATAAAAAAAGTAATCGGAAATCGTAGACCGTCACACGTTGAACGGAGGGCTTTGCGGTGCGTTTCGTCGGTTCAAGCGCCATGCACATTGCGGTGTGGTGTAGTGGAAGACCCTTTTGCATCAGACGAAGACAAGCGGTGTCAGTTGGCATTGATGGGGGATTTGACGGGTTGATTCGCTTGGTGACCGATAGTGCTAATATTTGAAGAGCGTGGTAAACAGTGACCAATGATGCAATGTTATGTTTTTCCGTCGTGATGGAGTTGTTTGAAACGACTTGGAAAGACGGTGGTAGATTGGTGTGAAGGGTGAAATTACTGTACGGTGAATTAAAGGAATAATAAAGAAGAAACGATCGACTTTGGAATGGAATGGAAGCTGCAGATTTGTTACGTTGAGTTCAGTTACTCTCATTGGGTCCAGGTGTTGAAGATTTTGAAAGCGTGGGATTTTTCATATCATACCAGTCTTTTCACCGCAATCTAACAAGAGCAAGTTTTAAAGGACAGGAAAGCCCCACTAATTGCCCTCAAATTAATATTCCGGTACTTGCTTCCATGTTTTGCAGGATACCCACCATTTCATAAATAATTTGGCTTTTTTCGACCACGTTATGCGCCAATGCACTCTCGAAGGTGAACAAATATAGTTCAACCCATCGATCGATCGATTGGACACAATTTTACCAACAAAAATCACCCGTTATGCGCCCTTCAGACAAACAGTTTTTTTTTTTATTTGTGCCGCCTTAGGAATGCTTACGTGTTTTTGTGAAGACATTTCCGAAAGCATAAAGAGGAAGTTCACCGCTTGGAAAAAAATTTACTTTTTAATTTTTTTTTAAACCTCGGAAAAAGATATCGAAAACCTAAAACAATCACTGTTTATTTCTAATTGAAAAAAATCACGAGCAAAAATATTTTTTGTAAGTCATCATGGGCTAAAGTTGGACTCGGAAAATCACAAAAGATCAACCTTTCGATTTTTCTGAGGGTCCATTTTTTTTGTCATGATGAGATACTAAAAATATTTTTACATATTGATTTTCTTAGGAATCTAAGAAAAAAAAAACTAATTTTCCCGGATTTTTGATAATTTTTTTCCAAAAATTTTAGAAAAATAACAGCCTGCCAAACAAAAAAATATTTTCGGCGTGATGAACTTCCCCTTCGATGAAAAAATATGGCACCGACCCTGATGATAGAAACAAACGCTTGCACAAAGTTTCATCGAATTTAAAAATGTATAATGACTCGACTAGCATGCTAAATTCAGGGCTGTTACTAAAGGCGCGGATTTTGCGATTTTCGCGGATTTGTCACGGATTTTAACGGAAACATTAAATGATGTCACGAAAATCACGAAGGGACTGATGTGCTGTTACAAATATTGTGGAATTCAATGAAATTTGGCTCTCAATTTTATAATCGAAAAATGATCTCAATTCCAAAAGTCACACCGGATTAACACGGATTTTTCGGTATCAAATCATAAACGAATCGTATATATGCGAGTAATTGCCATGTATACCAGATATTCTAGGTTCTCCAAATCGTCCTGGAGTTCAGATGATTTGTTCTGCTATATTAACCAAGACTGTAATAATGCCTGTAATATCGAAAAATGTCCACACAGATTCAAAGTGTCTATTTGGATCGTGTCCGACCAACTGCTACGTATACAAGATGTAATAGGTTCTGAAATCATTCTGGAGATCAGATTATTTTCCCACTAGATCACCCAAGACTAATTCAAAATCTGAAGTATCGAAATATGCCCAAACAAACTTGCAGTGTCTATGTGGATCATGCCAACCTATTTCCGTGCATGCCAAATGTTCTAGAATTTCCAAATCGATATTTCGATACTACCAATAGTATCCCAGTCTTTGTTGATCTAGTAAAACAGATCATCTGAACTGCAGGACGATTTGGAGAACCTAGATCGTCTGGTATACGTGGAAATAATTAAACATTATCCATGTAAACACTATGAATCTGTTTGGACATATTTCGATACTACAGACTATATTCCAGTCATGGTGATTCTAGTAGAATAAATCATCTGAACTTCAGAACGATTTGAAAAAACTTAAAATATCAGGTATACATGGCAATAGTTCATGCATGATCCGCTTAGTCACTGTGCTGGATCTGTCTGGAAATATTTCGATACTAAGGATATTGTCCCGATCTCGGTTGATATAGTAGATCAAATTATCTGAACTCCAGGACGATTTGAAGAACCTTGAACATCTGGATCACTTGAAAATAGATCAGACATTATTGCAGTCTTGATTGATCTAGTAGAACAAATCAACTGATGTCCTGGACGATTTGAAAAACCTATAATTTCCGGTATACATAGTAATAAGTCGTGCATGATACACAAAGTCACATACATGCAATTCGGTTAAGATTTGACAACGAAAAAGTACTAGGTTTATATTAGAATAAAAATTGGTGGGGTTGGTTCCTAAATTACAATCAGATATGAGTAGGGCTTTCTTCAGGTGATTCATTGAAGCGTCCAACAATGATTCGAAAATCGGCCGGTCTACAACAGAGGGATTTTCGAACATCTTAATTTATTTTCGAAGTGTCAAATCTAAGTGAACAGTTTCCAAATGGAACACAGCCTTAGTTTTTTTTTTTATTTGTTCAATCCGTAGATAAAAGAAGTACCGAGAGCTTATTGGAGGGATTCATGGCTAATTGATATCATCTCGATCAACTATGAAATGTTGCATAACATTGCACAGTGGTCCAGAATGCAGATTTAGGTGGAATGATATGTTTTGAGCCTGAAATTGAAACTTTAGACTTAAAGTCTCTTGTACAAAGTAGTTCCTTATAGTTAGGCCCTCATTTTTATGACAATGAATTCTAGGGTGGTTCCTATTATCATTAAAATCAAAAATCTAACTTTTTTGTTTGAATAAATTAAGGTATACATTTTCCGGCAAAGTTATAGCTGAGCTAATTCCAAGCAACTTTGTTGAAAATAACTTTTTTGTATCTCTTAAGATCTAATAGTTATCCATAGACACCTTTGCTGAAAAATTCTAAATAAGAAAACTAGAGCAAAAAACTGTTTTTTTAAGAGCCACCCTAACTCAATTCAAGAAAGTAGCTCTAAATCGGCCAATTTAAGAGAAACAAAAAAGTTATTTTCAACAAAGTTGCTTGAAATTAGCTCAGCTATAACTTTGCCGGAAAATGTATACCTTAATTTATTCAAACAAAAAAGTTAGATTTTTGATTTTAATGATAATAGGAACCACCCTAGAATTGATTGTCATAAAAATGAGGGCATAACTATAAGGAACAACTTTGTAGAAGAGACTTTTAGTCTAAAGTTTCAATTTCAGGCTCAAAACATATCATTCCACCTAAATCTGCATTCTGGACCACTGTGCAATGTTATGCAACATTTCATAGTTGATCGAGATGATATCAATTAGCCATGAATCCCTCCAATAAGCTCTCGGTACTTCTTTTATCTACGGATTGAACAAATAAAAAAAAATATACTAAGGCTGTGTTCCATTTGGAAACTGTTCACTTAGATTTGACACTTCGAAAATAAATTAAGATGTTCGAAAATCCCTCTGTTGTAGATCGGCCGATTTTCGAGAAAGCGTCTGTCAAATTGATTCCTTGTCTGTCAGAAATAAGTCTGCTGGAATAGCAGGTTTATTTGAAAATTTTCCATCTGTCAAATTTAAGTAAAAATTCATCAAATGGAACACAACCTTTATAACTTGAGCACAGAATCGCTTCTTGTTTTTTTTTTTTTTTTTGTAATTACTTTATTTTTACAGGCTTAATCGAATAAACTTTACAGAGCCGAGTTATCCTTTGCGTTATACATTATTACTGTCTTAATTTAAAGTTAAAGGAACTGGACCGAGTACTCGCGGTTGTCTCGAGGTTAGTGGAGATTTACAATTTTTTGGATGGGAAAAGGGAAGAAGGAGGTTTGAAATGTGGTTTACGATACAACTATTTAATTAATCCTAAAGCATGAAATTATTTCTATTCATCTTGAAAACAAACATTGAAAAAAAAAACCCACACGTACAAAATACAAACTAAACACAAGGTTGATCAAACTTACAATCTTAGGTTAATATCCTTAAAGTAAACATATATGAGTTTCATAAACTCCAGATCGCGTCTAGCCAAAATATCCCGAACTGGAACATTAGGTTGTCTACCTCGAGCCCGAAGGGAATCATAAAAATGTGATCTGACTCCACGATACTCCGCACAAGACCAAAGGATGTGATCAGCGTCCTAGTAACCTTGTCCACATTCACAGAGATTGCTGTCTCCCAACCCCACACGGAACAAGTGAGCGTTCAGACAATAGTGATTGGACATGAGACGAGACATCACGCGTATGAAGTCTCGACTCAAGTCCAACCCTTTGAACCATGCAAACTTCGACACCTTAGGGATAATTGAATGTAGCCATCGTCCCAAGCTCCCTTCACTCCATTGATGTTGCCAGCTAACGAGCGACTTCTGACGATAAATAGAGAAAAATTCACTATAGGCGATTTGTCGATCATAAATGTCGCCTTCCATAGCGCCCACCTTCGCAAGTGAATCCGCCTTCTCATTGCCCAAAATTGAGCAATGCGAAGGGACCCACGCGAAGGTGATGATGAAAGAGCGCACGGATAAAGCACTAAGCAGTTCTCGTATTTTCAAGAGAAAATACGAGAAGTGCTTTACCGGCCTAATGGAACGGATAGCCTCGACAGAACTGAGACTATCCGTAAAAATAAAGTAGTGGTGTGGAAGAAGTGAAGCAATAGTTTCCAAAGTGTAGTGAATTGCTGCCAGTTCAGCCACATACACAGAACAAGGAGCTTCAAGTTTTCGAGAGGCGCTATGAAATTCATTAAATACACCAAAACCAGCGGACTCCTCTATTAGAGATCCATCTGTGAAAAACGTTCTTGCAGAATCAACATGGCCAAACTTTGCAGCGTATAATGACGGAGCAATCATAGGATGATGATGCTCTGGAATTCCGCGGATTTCCTGCGTCATAGATAAATCAAAATTCACTGAATTGCCGAAATCGGAGAAGACTACACGATTGGGAATATTTTTTGAAGGGCTGACATCCTGTGTTAAATATAGGTAGTACAAAGTCATAAAACATGTTTGAGGATTTAGCTCCAGAAGCTTCTCAAAGTTTTCGATCACCAGTGGGTTCATTACTTCACAACGGGTGAGGAGCCTCAGAGATAACTCTGAAAAACGGACGGATAGTGGCAACATGCCCGCCAGCACTTCGAGACTCATAGTATGAGTCGAGTGCATGCATCCTAACGCGATACGAAGACAACGATACTGGATCCGTTCCAGCTTGATGATGTGCGTTTTAGCTGCCGACTGGAAACAAAAACTACCATATTCTAGAACCGATAAAATCGTTGTCCGGTACAACGTCAGAAGATCTTGTGGATGGGCTCCCCACCACGTTCCGGTAATTGATCGAAGGAAATTGATCCTTAGTTGGCATTTTCGTCTCAGATACTCAATGTGGGATCTCCAGGTGCATTTGGAATCGAACCAGACCCCGAGATATTTAAAAGACATGGAATGAGTGATCGGTTTACCCAAAAGTTGAAGCTTCGGTTGTGCTGGACTATGCTTCCTAGAAAAAACGACCAACTCTGTTTTCTCCGTGGAGAATCCGATACCTAGCTGAATAGCCCAAGTAGACAAATTGTCCAAGGTATCCTGTAAGGGTCCTTGCAGGTCAACCTCTTTTGGCCCTGTGATAGACACTACGCCGTCATCTGCAAGTTGTCTCAACGTGCAATTGTCACTAAGACAGACATCAATTTCTCTAACGTAGAAATTGTACAAAAGTGGGCTTAAACATGAGCCTTGAGGGAGACCCATGTAGCTAAATCGAAAAGCTGTAGAGTTTCCATGAGAAAAGCTCATATGTTTTTGTGACAGCAAATTGTACAAAAAATTATTCATTAATGGAGACAATCCACAAGCGTGGAGTTTCTCTGAAAGAACTTCAACGGATACTGAATCAAAAGCCCCCTTGATATCCAAGAACACAGAAGCCATTTGCTCTTTCTTAGCAAAAGCTAACTGAATTTCCGAGGAAAGCAACGCGAGACAGTCGTTCGTTCCCTTACCCCTACGGAAACCAAATTGAGTATCTGAAAGAAGGTGGTTCGTCTCAACCCATTTGTCGAGGCGAAAAAGGATCATTTTCTCCATCAATTTCCGAATACACGACAGCATCGCGATGGGCCGATACGAATTGTGATCCGACGCGGGTTTATCAGGCTTTTTAATGGCTATCACCCTTACTCGTCTCCAATCGTCGGGAACAATATTGAGCTCCAAGAACTGATTGTACAAGTTCAACATGCGCCTCTTAGCGACGTCTGGGAGGTTTTTCAGCAAGTTGAACTTGATTCTATCAGATCCCGGAGCAGAATTGCCACACGAAAGGAGAGCGAGTGAAATTTCCACCATTGAAAAAGGCTGACTGATTTCGTCTACCGAATTCGCGGTTTCGCGAGGAATCAACTGCGACGGCACGGAATCCGGACACACTTTTCGCGCGAATTTAAGAATCCATTGATCCGAGCATTCCTCGCTTTCGTTGTTAGTAGACCGGTTACGCATTCTTCGCGCCGTACTCCAAAGCGTATTCATAGACGTTTCGCGCGACAATCCGTCTACAAACTGCCGCCAGTAACCCCGTTTTTTGGCCTTGATGAGGCTCTTGAGTTCGCGTTTAAGAGATGTGTATGCGTCGAAATGCTCACGTGTTCCGCGTTTCCGAAAAAGTTTAAACGCGTCGGACTTTTTACGGTAAACCTCCGTGCATTGTTGATCCCACCAGAGAGATGGTGTTTTCTTACGGATTGACGATCGCGGCACCGGTCGTGTTTGAGCTTGAAGTGCGCTGTCGACGATGAGATTAGAGAGGAAATTATATTCCTCCAACGGCGGAAGCTCTTCCACTGACGATACTGTATCGTCTATCGCGGATTGGAACTTAGTCCAATCGATGTTACGGGTTAGATCATACGCGACGTTAACGGATTCTGACGAGTTGAACCCACTGGTAATCGAAATTTTGATCGGCAGATGATCACTACCGTGCGGATCCTGGATTACATGCCAAGTGCAATCCAACGATAGTGAATTGGAGCAAAAGGTGAGGTCTAATCTGCTACCATTCGAGGATGGGCCAGCCAAACGTGTTACTTCTCCATTGTTAAGTATTGTCATGTTGAAGTTGTCGCAGAGATCATAAATCAAAGTAGAACGGTTATCATCGTACAGCTCCCCCCAGCCTGTACCGTGGGAGTTAAAATCTCCCATGATCAACCATGGAGCGGGAAGTACCGCACATATGTCGAAAAGTTGTTTGCGATTAACAGAGACTCTAGGAGCAATATATATAGAAGCAATACAAAGGCTCTTACCTTTAATGGTAGCCTGACATGCGACAACTTCAATACCGGGGAATTCGGGAAGATTCACTCTATAGAAGGAATGGCACTTTTTGATCCCCAAAAGTACCCCTCCTCCACGTGAATCCTCACGATCCAATCGAATAATGTTAAAATCATAAAAAGGGAGATCAATTTCTGAAGAGAGCCATGTTTCACAGAGGGCAAATGCATCGCAATTATTGTTATGGACTAAATACTTGAACGAATCTAATTTCGGAATAAGACTTCGACAATTCCACTGTAGAACAGTGATCAAATCCCCGACCTCGTTTGGATAATTATCCATCGAAGGAGATGATAGCTGCAAGAAGGGGCCATTTTGAAGTCAATTGCTTCAAGAAGGATTTCACAGTGGGAAGCAATGTGAGGACAATGCTTTTCAGAGGATCAGAAATGTTGAGGTATTTGAGAATACCGTCCACAATGTCATCAAATGAGAACAGCCCAGATGAAGAAGGGGTTTCTGTTCTTAAAATTGGGGCATCAGGGGTTTTGGATGTCCCCGGAAGAGGTGGAAAATCCTGGGTATAGTCAGTTCTGCGAAATCCAGGAGGAGTAGAAGTCTCCTTTTTTCCACCACTCCTTGATTTGGGCAAGCTGATTTGGGGTTCTTTATTTGCAACAATCCGCGAACGGATGCGCTTTCGTTTCCGTGCAGAACCTTCCGGAAAATTGAAAGAAGTTCCCTCCTCAGCCAAGTCAGAGTCAGTCTCGTCATCTGACAAAAAAGAAAAGGGATTTTTGTCATTGGTCGATGGCGTGGCTGTCTTAAGCATTTCTGCAAAAGACCGCCTGGAACGTTCCTTAAGGGAGCGTTTCATTTTGTCCCCGAGCTGTTTGTACGCCGGGCACGACGAGAGAGCATGAGGAGGAGTTCCGTTGCAGTACACGCATTTTGGTGCAGTAGCTGCGCAGGCGCCATCCTCATGCTTCTCCCCGCATGTGGAGCAGCGTGCCTTGTTGCCGCAGTGGGAGGCCGTATGTCCCAACCGCTTACAATGCTGGCAGTTCATGACCCGAGGTACAAACAACCGCACAGGAAGACGAAGTTTTCCCAGCTCGATGTATTGAGGAAGGGCAGATCCAGAAAAGGTCACCCGAAACGAGTCTGTGGGGGTAAAACTCTTTTTACCCTCGCTGAGCGATACTGACTTCATTCTATGAACGGCCAGTATCTTTACCGGAGGAAGCAAGGGGTTCTTGAATCGGCCAACCGCTTGCTTCTCCAGTATCTCGGGGTTCAGGCTCGCCTCAGTGACCACGCCTTCGATCTCCACATCAGAAGCTGGAATGTACACCCTATATTCCAGTGTGAAAAACTGGGAAACAGCAATTTCATTGGCCTGTTTCAGGTTAGCGACGGTCACACGAAGTTTGTTGTGCCTAACCTTCGTTATTTCGGTCACGGCAGAGAATCGCTTTGTCAGATCATCAGATATCTGAACAACATTCAAGGGTTTGTTTTTGGGCTGAAAATAGACAACCCATGGGCCAGTCGAGTCATTCGGGTAGGCCCGCAATCTGGTGCTTTTCTCATCCTGCCCATTGACAGACTGAGACGACGAACCAGGGATGACATCATCATTCTTCTGAAATGAATGGTCATCCATGTCGTCTTCTGACAAAACATCCATTTTGTTCAACTAGTGGGAGCGCAAAACGCTCTCCCACTGAACGCACAGACACAATACACAGAAAACACTACAAACACAGAAAAACAAAATGAAAATTTAACTAATGGGGGAGGAAAAGAAACAAGAAAAAAACAAAAACTTATCTGATAATTCTATACTACTACCACCGAGCGTTATATGTGTAGGCGTTTACACAGATGGCTGGGAAGCGACGCGCAGCATGGATGACCTTCACTGTGGTGCACTTGATCGAGGCGCGGCACTCAGCGCACACAGGCGCACGATGATTGATGAACGATGTAGATGTAGAAACGGGTGCTCACACTCGATGATGATGATACGTGAGCGGGTATGCGCGAGCGCGTATGCGTGACCACGCAACGATGATGCCCAAATTGGTTTGCGAAATACCAATAGCACGGATTAATCGTTCCGAAAATGACACTTTCTACTAAAAAAAAACTCACTTTTCGATCAATTTACCGGGAACTATGCCAGGAGTCACTTAGTGAGAAAAAAACTGATAATTTATATCAAGCGAATACCGAGAAAACTTCCAAAACAACGGAGCGCGAAACAAGTCGACCGTACTTCTTGCTAGGACGCAGTGAGATGAATCGCTTCTTGTTGTATTTGTCGTATTAGATGCTAGATAAAAACCAAGAAATCAAGAGAACCTTGATAGTGTTACTTAGAACCTAATGCAATATTCAGCTTGAATTGTTTCGCTTAGCTGTAGCAATGTCGAGAATCGAACATTACAAGTGGGCTCTTTTAAAAGCTCACTGTCGAATTTCAGAACCTAGCACTGAAAAAAAACTCGACGGTAGGGTTAACTACCCCATTTTCGGCCTATTAAGCACAACCCGCATAAAGTTTTTCTTAATCAAGCGCAGTTTAGCACCAAACGGAATGTTATTATTACTGATGGCTTCCAAATGTATTTACCTTTTCGTACGTACCGTGAGATTTGATAAAGAGAAACAAATCGTTGAGATATTGTCTAAAGTCTAACACTGCTTCTTGACGCCAAACTCGGCCTACGGATTCTAAACTCGGCCTAACGCATTGAAACGCCAATAAATTCACTTCGGCCTATCGGATGAAGATACAAATTGATTCGGTCGGAGCGCTTCTTTTGTTTTTGGGAGTTATGGGTGCAAACGTTCATATGACGCGTTCTCATTGACTTCGTTCGGTATCGTACCAAATGCATAATTGACTTGTTAACTCTGAAATCATGGATTAATTTGAAGTTTTCTGCTCGATAGGCCCAAAATGGGCGATTAGGCCGAAGTAGTTCTCTACCCTACCTCTATTTATGCTAACAGCTAAGCATTGCAAGTCTCTCCTACTTGAATAATTATGCAATCGAACGGCTTGCTATGCCTCGCCCCATCAGCAAAAAAACTGGGGTTGTATAAACCGTTCTATAGAATAATTTTTCTAGAAGGAGGGACTTTCATAGCTTATCTAAAAGCATAAATCGAGATAGAGCTGGAATAATGACGTATCAACTTTTGTAAACAACGACTTCTCTCGATTATTTCTCGGAAGTCATGGCTCTCCCTGGCAAATCGACATCACCATCGAGTAGAGGAAGCCCTCTCTTACCCGACGGATATGTTGGTTTCTGTAGGCGTGCCTTGAATTACGAGAAATCAACAAAAGAAGTCTTTGTTAACAAAGGCTGTTACGCCCTAATTCCAACTCTATCTAGAAATAGAGGTACCATCTGATAATTTCAGTGCTTGGTTCAGAAAACTGTAATATATGTTGGGAAATCCTTTTTTTACATTACAGAAAAATCCCGTTCCTGTTTTCTTATGCAAAATATTGAATGTGCGTTCACAAAACGCACGAAATCTTAAAAAACCATATTAAGATTTCTTTTTAATTCAATCAATAGATTAAAGATCTACCGAGAATTAAATGGAGGGATTTCAAGCTAAAATGTTCTGATCGCCAAATATTCATGATCAATACCGAAATTTCGCATAAATGTCCAACCCATTTTCTGTGGTGTGAGCTGCTGATTTTCAGTGTTGCTAAATGCTTAGGGAACTTTCATAAATAACGTAGTAGTTGAGGGAGGAGAGTGGTTTCAGAAGTTGGGACCGGCCATGTATTAGGTGTATTGCAAAACACGCTCCGAGGGGGAAGGGGGGTTAATTGGTCAAAATATACGTAATTATTGGATGGCTCTAATTTTACTTCGAAGGCTGTGTCGCAATGACGAGTTGAATTTAACTCGTGGTTAAAAGTGACAGATGAGTTATCGAATAATTCTGCTATACGAGCGTGATTATTTCGGACCGACTAGAAGTTAAATTTTGGTAACCGTGGCTGAGTTCTGTGTGAAAACTGATCAATTTCCGGTATTTTCGAATATTGAAAATAACTTACGAAATGTCACGTTTAACCAAGAGGTATTTCCGGGTTACTTTTTCGAAGGGACGTATCAGCTTTTGTAGACAACGCATTTGATCGTCGATTTGGCGTAACTGGTAGCTCACCCACGCATGCTAACACAACCATCAGATAGAGAAAATTTTCCCCTACCTGGTATAGTGGTGTTAGTATGTGGGGCTATCAGTTATGCCAAACCGACGGTAAAATGCGTTGTTTACAAAACCTGATGTGTCCTTTCGAAAAAGTAATCATTCAGGCAAGGAGCGCTTGTGCCATCGAGGTGACGCCGCTACCAGCAGCCAGTAATCTCGACGAGAACGACGCGCAAAGTTCGAGGTGCAAACTCGAACTCTGCGCGCTTGACAGGAACAACCTTCCTACTGCTGCTGCTGCTGCTGCTGCTGCTACCCGCTTACCCGCCGTCCGAAGCAAAAATGAATTGAGGCACATTAGCAGCGCTGTTTTATAACTTTTCAGATTCAAGCAGCACGATGTGTAACCAAATGGTACACGATCATCCCGACTGGATTTGGGGAGAACGTTTACTTCATGAAAACAGTGATAAAATTACCACTTTTTATTTGTAATTTTTTAAAACAGTTTTTTATGAAAAATTTAAAAAGCGATTTTTTGAAACAGCTTACGAGAGATATTTCCAATCGATTGGTGTATTTGGATTTTAATTTCATCTATAAATGACAAAGTTATAAGCGTTCAAAATCTTACACCTTTTCGTGGCGGTCGCAATTTTAGATTTTTGATTTACCCCCAGTACCTTCCCGTAAGACGTAGTCTACGTCAAAAATATCCCCCCAAGGGATATCCGTGTAAATACAGAACCGCGATGTGACCAACAAGTGTGACTTATGAAACTCTCGTAATATCTCGATTATGTGCAGGGTGTTTGGTTTGAATCGGTAAAAAAATTGAGAAAACTAGAGCCAAATTAACTTCAACATTTAGGACAGCAAAATACGTCAGAGACACAATGGTTAATTTCCAAGAAAATTTGCATTTATTTAATTTTTAATTATGTTTCATCAAATCTGGGCCGGTTTTATTCAATAGAATCTCATAATGTAAGGATGTTTTATTATGTTCACTAATTACTCAGAATGTATTTGTATTATACATTAATAACAGAATATGATACATTGTTATTATTTTCAAAGGTTACAAACGATGCTCAGTCGGTAAAGGCGCAGCTACAAAGTAAGTCCATGCTGGAGGCGACTGAGTTCGTTTCCCGTCCGGTCTATTAATTTTTCGGGCTGGAACATTTCTCAACTTCCTTGGGCATAGGATGGTACAGGCATAGAAAGCTGTCAATTGAAATGTGAAAGTACTTCAAAGAACACTAATAGCGAATTTGTTTTTGATTCAGTTCCAACCTGGATCGGGTATGAAGATTGGGTCTGCTTGTTGCCTTTCAAACGTAAGTGTTAACGTTTGTTTTTGTAACCTGGCTCGGGTTGAGGTTCGCACTGACAATAAGCTCGGGTTCGCACGGGTTGGAACTAGTTCCAACCTGGACAATAAACAAATTCGCTATAAGTTAATAGCAGGCACAAATCTAATATGCTATAAGGGAGCATCCATAAATGACGTAGCATATTTTTGATCAATTTCAGACCCCTCCTCCCTCTCGTAGCGTATTTTGCTATATCCAATACATGGTCGGTCACAAATTTTGAAACCCCCTCCTCCCCTCTCCAATGCTACGTCATTTATTTATGGAGGCGAACCAGCCTAAGGCTGAAAGCCTCCTAAATAAAGCTAAATAATAATAATACGTCATTTATGCATGTTCCCTAAGCAATAAGCTTGAAATGTCATGTAATAGTATACAAATGGTATTTTTAGGTAATGAAAACAGTTTTTTTTTGTCACGGATTAGTATTTGAAGTCGCGGATTTCTTTTGAGAAATCGTGAATTTAGGATTTAGAAAATCTTGTAACAGCCCCGTAAATTACAAGAGAAAACATTTAATCCAAATTTAGCGTGTGAATGTATCATCCTTCTTTAAACGGTTTTAATGCGATTTGTTGTAAATAGCAGAGAGCTTCAAAACAGGGCAGTTCTATTTATTTAAAGAACATTACATGAACTTTATAAAAGTTCAAAGAAGTTCAAGGAACTCCAGAAAAAGGGAGGTTCAGATTTCTTGTGATCCATTTCGAAAATTTTGGAGATTATTCAAAACATTCAGAGAACTTTCAAAAACTTCCGGAAAATATCGAGACTTTCGGAAAGTTTAAAGATTTTTATGGGTGAGTTTAAAGAACTCCAGGGCAGTTCGATGAAGTTCTACAACATTCTGATGATAGGAGAAGCAAGCTATATTGAAAATGTCTGGTGGAAGATGGAAAAAGGAAATCTGCACCAACCAGAAGATTGAAGAAGCAATTTTTATTGCATCGTTCTGGTCAATTGAAACTTTCTGGTGTAAAATCTCCTGGGGGCAAGTTTTTATTGAAAATTTATGGTGTAAGATTTGGAACAATCTGCTGTCTGGAGGGGCAAGCTGATTTGAAAATTCCTCATGAAAAAATTGCACAGTTCTGGTGAATGGAGGGGCAAGCTTTATTGAACATTTCTGGTAGAAAAACTACAACGTTTTGGTGAATAGACGGACAACTTAAACCTGACTTCCGAGAAGAACCTCAAGAGTATCGAATTCTGAGGACAGTTCCAAAATAAAAGATTTCTGATGATGATGCCATGAAAATTCTGTGAATAATTTCAAGTGAATCCTGCAGAAATTCCAAAGGGATTTTAAGCAAAATTTCAAGCGAATTCCGAAGACAATTTCTAGTTCATTCCAGGAAAAATTACTGAAACCCTAAAAGAATTTCAGTTCCAAAGTGTTCTGAGAAAACTGAAAAGTTCTAAATATAATTCCAGTGGACCTCTGAGAAGAATTTAAAAAGAGCTCTTAGGAGAGTTCTAAAACATCCGAGAAGAACCTCAAGGATATTGAATTCTGAGGACAGTTCCAAGGGATTTCTGAGGAGTATTCCATGAAAATTCTGCGAATAATTTCTAGTGAATCCTGCAGATAGTTCCGAGATAATTCCGAAAAGAATACATTACGAAGAATACATTACGTTCAATGGACCAAGCAGACGTGCAACGGAAAATGCTTTCCTGGCTATCCAGTGGAATATTAATGGATTCCACAACAACATCAGCGATCTGGAGATTATGGTTACGGATCGCTCCCCAGCCATTCTGGCTATCCAGGAGGTACACAAATCCAGCGTCATCAGGATGAATCGGTCACTGTCTGGGCAATACCGATGGATCCTCAAGAAAGGAATCAACATCTACCACTCCGTCGCCATCGGGATTAGAACATCTCTTCCATTTGTCAGGATCAACACACCAGCTGACTTGCCAATAGTAGCTGCAAAAATACGCTGTCCGATCGTTGCTACGGTCATCTCGATCTATCTGCCCTGCCAGAAGATTTCAGACCTTCGAAACCACCTGGCAAAATTCCTTGACACCCTGGAAGGCCCTTTCATTCTGATGGGAGACGTCAATGCTCACCATCAAGCATGGGGACGACACCCAACGAATAAAAGAGGAAGGATCATCATGGATATCGCTGAATCCAGGAATCTCATCCTGCTAAACGACGGGTCCAACACGTTCGCCCGTAGCCAAATGTCAACGGTTGACGTCACGTTTGCTAGTGCCAGTATCATACACCGATTACTGTGGATGGTGAATGATGACCCGAGGGGCAGCGACCACTACCCGATTAGTATACAGCTTGATGAATGCTCACCCGAAATATCCCGAAGACCCCGCTGGATTTATAAGCAGGCCGACTGGGAGGCATACCAGATCGCTATTGAGGAAAACTGTCGGCTCAATTACCCCCACACCATCAGCGACTTCACTAAGATGATGTTCGATACCGCTTCGAAAACCATCCCTAGAACAAGCGCGACTCCGGGGAAAAAGGCCCTTCATTGGTGGTCCCCAAGTGTCAAAGCGGCCATTAAAGTCAGGAGAAAGGCCCTTCGGGCAGCCAAGAGACTTCCTGCCAACCTAGACGAGGTTAACCCCAACCAAACAACAGCTGACCTCTGGAGCAAAGTCAATGCGATAAGCGGTAAAAGGAGAGCCCGTGGTATCGCCATCGAGCAGCTACTTCGCGTCGCTATCATCGATCGACAGGTACGACCCAGCATTCCGCCGGAAGAATTGCCCGACTATCCACTCGATAGGAAAACTCCCGATCCCGAATGACAGCGACAACCTGGACATCAATCGACCCTTCCGCATGGATGAACTCGCCCTTGCTTTATCTAAAGCTAGAGGCGCATCTGCTGGACCTGATGAAGTGGGATATCCTCTCTTTCGATACCTTCCTATCGGGGAGCAGGCTAGGATGCTAGAGTTGGTGAACCAGGAATGGATGGGTGACACTTTTCCCGACCAGTGGAAACACAGCTTGACCGTCCCAATCCCCAAACCGAACTCCACAGTGCACGAGGTGGACAAATTTAAACCCATTTCGTTGACCTGCTGTGCGTCTAAGCTGATTGAAAGAATGTTAAACAGGAGATTGATCCTGTACCTGGAGGAAGGGAAACACCTGGACCACCGACAGCATGCTTTTAGACCAGGTCACGGGACCAGCACATACCTCGGCGCCCTCAGCGAAGCTTTATCGTCAATGTCCGCAAACAACCATCACACTGAATTGGTTGCGCTTGACCTATCGAAGGCCTACAACCGGGCATGGATGCCAGGTGTTTTGGACCAGTTGATAGCCTGGGGTCTAAAAGGACACGTGTTGAAGTTCATCCAGAACTTCCTCTCGCACTGGACCTTCCAGATTGTCCTGGGAAACTGCCGATCCAAGATTTTCGACGAGGAGACTGGCGTACCGCAAGGGTCGGTGATAGCGGTCACCCTCTTTCTCGTTAGGATGAATGGTATTCACGAGGTTGCCGGTCGGAATCTTCATTTTCGTGTATGCAGACGACATCGTTCTTATGGCAATTCAGGAGACTGTCAAAGCGCTTCGAAGAAAAATTATTCAAGCCACGGCCTACATCTCGAATTGGACATCAAACGCGGGATTCCAGATGTCCGCAGCAAAAAGCAGGTACACTCATATTTGTCCGTCGAATCACCGGATCCTCAGCACGAAGATCAGCATCCAGGACGAGGTAATTCCGTTCAGAAAAACCCTTCGGATACTTGGTGTGCATTTCGACCGCTCTCTTATATTCTACACGCACCTGAACGAGATAAAAAGTGCCTGCAAACGGCGCTTAAACATCCTGAGGATACTAGCAGGCCGACATCCTAACGCCAATCGAACCTCACGCTTCAATGTTGCGAAGGCTATAGTAAACTCGCGGCTGACCTATGGCATCGAGGCTACGTACCTTGCCAAACCACGCCTGGTGGAAAGGCTTACACCAGTCTACCAGCAAGCACTTCGGATTTCTTCCGGACTCCTTCCTGGTACCCCTGGGATCGCCGCCAGCATTGAGGGAGGAGTACTCCCCTTCGACCGCTTGATTACCGGGGCTATATGCAAACGCGCCATCGGGCTGAATGAGATAACGTCAGGTACAGACGAGGAAGGTTCCCTCCTAAAGGAGGCCAACAAGTTCCTCAGGGAAATCTCCAACCGAGCTCTCCCCCCAGTGTGCAAGACACATTGGGTTGGAGCCAGAGGCTGGAACAAACCGCCATTCAAGACCAACCACACCACCAAACGACCCTTAAGGCTGGTTTCAATCCCTCTGCGGTAAATCAGGCGGTATTGGATTTGCAGAGAAGGAAGTACGCTGGATATGCCATCCGTTACTCGAACGGTTCCGTAGCCCAGAAAAGGGTGGGCATCGGCATCTCCGGTGACCACCTAAAGGCCAATCGCACTTTTCACAGACTCTGCTAGTGTAGTCACTGCACTTGAATCCGCAACCAGCAGGCACCCCTGGATACAGGCCATCCAAGAGTACGCGCCACCCAACACGGTATTCATTTGGTTGCCTGGACATTGCGGTGTAAAGGGAATGAGGAAGCTGATCATCTCGCCTGATCAGGCCGTCGTATGACCAAATATACCCGGAAGGTCCCCGGGCAGGATCTGAAGAAGTGGGTCACCAAGACCGTAGACCAATCCTGGAGCCGGGACTGGCTCGCCAGAAGTATACTGTTTATACGGAAGATAAAAGGGAACACCAGCAGATGGGAGGATCCACCGCTCCACCGTGAGCAGGTCGTTTTATCGCGACTCCGGTCCGGCCACACAAACGTCTCCCACAACTATAAGGGGGACGGACCCTTCCGGAGGATATGCGACCACTGCCACATCCCACAGACCGTCGAGCACTTCATCTGCATATGCCCGAAATACGATGGAACCAGGAGAAGCAACGACATTTCCGACAGCATCCGGAATGTCCTCTCCGATGATCCCGTTCGGACTGCTACGCTGTTCATCTTCCTGAACGAAACCGGGCTCTTCAATATGATTTAAATTACTCGACCCACGCAACCCTCAATGACTAGCTCCAACTACCGGCATACACCACGATACGTTTCAACCATGAACCCTGATGACAACAACAATTGGAAATCCAACTGAATTAACGCAGATGTACCACGCCAGTTCTTATTTTAATATGTCCTTTATGTTTATACTGATTTGTGTTTTATGTTAATGGAGTTAATGGTTATACAAACACTGTAGCAGCTCTTACAAACTTTTTGGAACTCCCTTCTGGAGTTCCCAAGGCGAACCAACCAATGGCTAAAAGCCTTGTAAATAAAGGAAAAAAAAAATCTGCGACCAAAAATCATAACTTTTAAGAAAAGACAAGCCATAAATTAAACTTAATTGCTTGAGCAAAAATGTGCGTCATAAAAAGTTGAAAGTTTTTACGAGAAATGATCGTATAACATGATATTTAAAGAAAGCCGATTTTCTAGGGGCCACCCTAACATAATGGTTTAAAAAAAGAAATAGAAATTTGATGCATTGAGCAAAGTTGCTTCAAATTGATTGTTTAATAACTTTTTAGAACATTGCATTGATCGATCTCAAATAATAAAAAAAGATTGTATTTTCAATTTATCAATTTTATGGACCACCCTAATTTCTCCAAAATAAAAAAAATTTTGACCTTATTCTAAAAATTTTAGGGAATTTTATTTGCGCATATTTTTGCTCAAGGCACCATATTTCTTTATCTTATGGTTCATGAGTTATGATTCTTTTAAACAAGCAGGTTAGGGTGGCCCCTAGTAAATCGATTTTATTATAATATTGTTTGTACGATAATTTCCCGTCAATTCTTTGTTGTAGACCGATCTTGAACTTTTCACGACGCAAATTTTTGCTCAAACAACTAAATTGTAATCTCTTATATTTGGAAAGTTGTGGTAGTTTTCTCTTTTAAAAAAATGATTTTTTTTTAAACTAATTAAATGTTTTAACAAAAATTCTCCCGCAGTGTTCTTAAGTTAAGGTTAAAAAATCGGTTTGCTACATTTCGAGATTTTGACAAAGTTTTCGAAGAAAATCTCCTTTAACTTTTCAATCAAAAAAGATAGAAACCTGGGTTTTCCAGCAAAAATATGCGTCATCAAAAGTTCTAAAAGTGTCTAGAAAAACGTGTTTACGAGAAATGACCGTATAAAAATATATCCATAGAAAACTGTTTCTTAGGGGCCACCCAAACCTGTTTTTTTTTTTAATAATCGAACCGTAAGAGATAGAAAATTGCTACGATTTGATTGTTCTACAACTTTTTAGAACATTGCATTGGTCTATCTCAAATAATAAAAAAAAAAAGTTTGTTTATTCAATTCGCCAATTTTATGGACCGCCCTTATTTATCTTACAGGAAAAGATCGTCCAACAAACATGAAGAAACTTTCCCGAAGACACCATATACCTAAAAGTGATGGTTTGGGCGCAAATATTTTTTAAATACGGCTTTGAGACTATTGTGCATTCACTTCACAATGACTACAACAATATTTTAACTCCATACGGAATTTTAACTCATAAGCAGAAAAATAGGAACACATACACTGCTTAGTTTTTATTTAAGACAAAATTAAACTTTTTACTTTTTTTATTTATAGGGGAAATGGGTGTAATGTCAGCCTAAATGCCCCTTATTTGGGCCCATACATAAGTTCAGCAATCGACTAAATTTTCAATAACGCGTTCATCTAGATAAAATTGCTAAATAGCAGATTTTTAGCGATGAGCCAAATCTCAGATCGATAGGCCAACATTAGAGCCATTTCCCCTATTTAAGAAAAAAAAAATTGTTCTTGGCTTTGTACTAGTCTACGTTGGTTGACGAAATAAATAAATTCAATTTTTAAATTAAAATCTCCACGGGCTGCACGTATTGCCTGAAGCCATGTCCGTAAAGTGAGACTGAATTTTTACCATACCCACAACGATAACCTCGCCACATCATGCTTGGACGACGTTCATCGTAAATTGAAGGTTATTTCTTACGTCAACTCATGTTTTAAATTTTGAAGCATAACATACTTTTCTGCTGCCGGCAACATGTTTTAACATTCCCCACTGCAAGGGAAACATTATCAGTGAGCCATCACTTCCGATTCCGAATTAGTCAACATTAAACACGTTCATATGCTATAGTTGCAACGAATGTGCTATGTCAGAGTAGTTCTGTCTCCGGCGAAATCCGCAAGTGGTTTCAGGTGTTTTGAACTTAAGTCAGTAGACCGAAACTGTTGACAGTGCATCAGCTTCTTAGTAAATTAATTGTTAATCTTCCTGACGTCCAATTAGCCTTGAGAAAAGTTTCATTTGATCATTTCCGATCAGGACCTACACGCAAAATAAAAGGGCATACACATCAAATGTAAGGGCGGATTGCTAACATGCTCTGCATGTTTTCTTACAACAAATTTAATGTCAGCTCTTCCAATGGACTGTAGCGTACAAGCAAGTTTAAAAGCATTAATAAATCAAGTTGGATTGGTCTTCTTCTTTTGACGTACACTACGCCTCACAGGGTAAATCAAAAATCCAAAATTGCGACTGTCACGAATACGTGTTAGGTTTTGAACGCCTATAGCTTAGTGATTTATTGATGACATTGCAATCTAAATGCACCAATAGATGGGAAATAACTATACGAATGCGATTGTAAAAATCGTGGGTAGCTATATAATGGTCAACTAATACATTTTTGCAGAAAATATCGTGTGTTGACGCTTGGGATTGGTGATTTTCCCCACACAAAAATAAAATCTACAAAACAAGCATTGCATTATACACCTGAGAGGGAAGCATTGTGTTAGTGAGAGAGTGAATGATTAGGAAACTATATTCTTCAATATAGAGCTAATGATAAACCAGTAATAAAAATGAAATACATGAACATGAAAAGATCGCACCCGAATGGCCTGGTGACTTTGCAGCGTCGTTGTTTTCGGAAATGCTTTATTTAATTTTCCTCGAACCAACGCACTAATAACACTCTTCTTTCTTTTCATTCTCTCTTTTTTTCATTCACTCTTTTCATGTCACAACGCACGGAGGGGTATTTGTTCTACGCTAGCAGGCCAAAAGAAGATTAATTTTCTCAAAATAAGCCTAAACAGATTCTGAATGCATGCATTGTATACTTCAGAGTTAGGGTAACAATGCCCTGCACTCATTATGTCTCTTTCTAAACAGACCGCTTTGTGGCATCAGTTCAAACAAGCCTGTTGTTGAATCGTGTTGGTTTGTTAGAAAAAATCGTTCCACAGTACATAGCATTGTTTTCGTGCCTCTACTTGTTGTTGGAATAATCACATTAATTTGCAAAGATGGATGGTGATCAAGCAGGTATTGAAATATGTATTCCACATGACATCAGCTGATTTCACTTAGTTTTGACTTCGTAGAAGCAGTTTATGAAAATCTTGTTTTCAAGTGCTATTGAAACTATAAAATAAATGTATCGTGATAAAAAAAGTCGACTTATCCTGCGATATCCTATGAAGCGTATATGAGGCATTATATGTAAAAAAAATCAGCTGCGATTATTTGCGATCTTTCGAGAAATTGGAAAATGAAAATGGCGTGTCCATATAGGTGAATTTATCAAATGCAGTTATTGACATTTTCATTCATTATATGGCAGTCACGGCGGCAACCTAGGTAGTCAAGGCCTAGTTTTGGGAGGGGGAGGGTGGATTGCCTTTCAGGTATATTTGTCTTGTTTCATAATTACATCAGGTGCGTGTGGATATGTATTCTGATACGAGTGTGTTCCACAGTTGAGAATAGTTTGTGGATCCAATGCAAAAACATAGTTTGGCAAAACCCAACTCCATTGGGTTTATCAAGGATTCATCTGATGTAATTAATGAAGAGATTAGATAAATTAAATAATTCGCTACGGTCAACAAAAGTTACATTAAATGGCAAGCAGTTCACTATTAGACATACATACATTTATGCTCACTATGGTTGATGGGAAAATGTGTAATACAGCTGAAACGCCATCAACGATGAAATGGCTCTAATGTTCGCCTATGGATCTAACATTGGGCTTGTTATGTACTCAATCTCTCTTGGGGTAGATCATTGCCCTTACCACAACAGCACAGACAAAAACCTACCTTGTGATCGAGCCACCGACAGCTATGCACTTCACAGCCACCAGCGTATGGATCGAAGAGTCACCGTTGGCTGTACACGCTACAGTCACCAGCGACGGGCTGCCTCTCTCGAACGAAGGACCACGACACAACTCGTGATCAAGCCACCGACAGCTGTGCACCTCACAGCCACCAGTAGTGGGACGATGAGCCACTGACAGCTGTGCACACCACAGCTACCAGCGAAGGAACGATGCACCGTTGGCTGCGCACACCACAGCTGACAGCGTAGGAACGATGGGTCGCTGATAACTCTTCAGCCACCAGTCGTTGAGCTGCCAACAGCTGTAACCACTACAGCCTCCAGCGAAGTAAATTTCTCTCTCTCTCTCTCGAAGGACCACGGCAAAACTGCCGAACACAAGGCTCTGATGAGCAGGGAAACAGGAAAGTTCAACTCTTTTAAAAGTGTCCACTAGGTGGAACTTATGGAAGATGAATCCATCACCACATGCAACCAGTGGATGAACGAACAGGAACTGGACGAAACACGAATGCTCGGGAAATCTCCGTTCTCGGACGAAAAGAATGAGACACTGTTCTCAATTCTGCCTTTATTTATTCGCTGCTTCCTCTTCAACGGCTAAATGCAGGATACAGAATGAAACATGAATTTTGCAAGTTTAAATGATCTTTATTTTTTTAGTTTAACTTGGACGATTACCATATAAATTTTTACTAAGTGATTTAATTGCTTTCTTCATCTTTAGGTATGGGCAAAATTCAAAATTTGTTTTACAGAATTAGTTCTAGACTTAGCACACGGTCGACCACCTTGGTGGGATTGATTCGTTTTGTTTTTAGAATTTGAATAGAAACTACTTAATACTACTATTTACAGCCTAAAACTAACCTACTCTACTATATACACTTAACCTACTATGTACAAATTGCTTATTAAAGCATGTTCAGAAAGATTGCATTTTTGAATAAATTTAGTTGTCATATCATCAATTTTGGAATCTACTTTGGGAATTTCTGCCTCTTGATGGAGGTCTGCTATTCTTGTGTCGAATGGTCGATCTAGGATCATCCTCAACACTCTATTCTGTGCAACCTGGATTTTGTTCCTGTGGGTCTGAGCGCACGATTCCCACACCGGGGCGGCATAGAAGATCGCGGGGGCTATGATCTGTTTGTAAACAGCCAGTTTGTTTTGCCTTGAGAGGCGGGATCTGCGGCAAATGAGCGGATACAAACACCTAACCAAGGCGGAGCACTTAACTAGGGTTTTCTCTATGTGCGAGCGGAACAGGAGCTTCTCATCGAACAACATCCCGAGATAAGTAACATCAGTGGACCACTCGACCCTTGTACCATCCATTATTACGGTACAGGAGGGAGACGGTTTAAGTTTTAATGATTGTCTGGGAAGGAACATGATCGCTTGGGTTTTCGAGGCGTTGATTTTGATTTTCCACGTGGTGGCATAATCAGTAAAGGTGTCAAGGCATCGTTGGAGCTTGTTCGTAATTTCACGAGGCATCCTACCCTTGACGGCTATCGCGGTGTCATCTGCAAACAGAAAGAACACGCAACCGTCTCCTAGAGGAGGGATGTCCGACGTGTAGATGCTGTAAAGCAGTGGTCCCAGCAGACTCCCTTGCGGAACACCTGCTGGGATCGGAAATTGTCCCGAAAGGGAACTATTCAACGACACCCTGAACGACCTTTGCTGGAGATAGTTACGGGTGATTTTCACAAGGTATGGTGGAAAGTTGGAGTTACAAAGCTTGTATATAAGTCCGTTGTGCCAGACATTGTCAAACGCCTTTTCGACGTCTAACAAGGCCATGGCTGTGGACTTGGATACAGCTTTGTTACTCCGGATGTTATTCATCACCCGCACTAGCTGATGATTGGTGGAATGCCCCTTACGGAACCCGAACTGTTCCGGAAGAAGAATGTCATGTTCCTCCACAAACTTGTTTAGTCGGCTGAGGATCAATTTTTCGAACAGCTTGCTCAGCGCTGAGAGCAGGCTAATCGGTCTGTAGCTTGACGGTAGTGAAGGGTCTTTCCCAGGTTTGCGGATCGGGATGATTTTTGCCACCTTCCAGATGCTTGGAAAGTAGTGCAGCTCCAAGCATCTGTTGAGGATGGCAGCCAGCAGCGAGTGCACCCTCGCGCTGAGATTTTTCAACTCTAGGTTGAATATTCCGTCAAACCCGGGAGCCTTCATGTTCGTACTGTGTTTCAGCGCTGAGCAAATTTGTTCCTCTGTAATCCGTTCTTCTGGAGGGACGGCACAAGGGGAGGCATCTAACGTCTGGACGCACTGCACAACCTGGTTCTCGAGTGGACTTGGGATTGTAGAGCCAAGCAAATGCGACTGGGCAATGTGCTCCCCAATTGCATTGGCCTTCTCTTCGTTGGTGATAAGCCGTTCGTCATTGACTCTAAGTGGTGGAATGGGCTTGGGGTGAGACTTCAGCACCTTGGCAACCTTCCAGAATGGTCTGGAACGGTCGTCCAGGTTCTGAACGAGCCGCCCGAAACTCTCGTTCCGGATTGAGACCATTCTGGAAGCGATCTGCCGATTCAGATCGACCATTTCGTATTTACGCTGCAGATCCCCAGTCCGCTGAAACTGGCGTCTACGAACATTTCTGAGCCGAATCAAGAGTTTGGTGTGGGAATCAATTGCTTGAAATTTACCCCTCACAGGAACTCGTCGAACGCACTCTTCGTCAGCCACGGATATGGCTTGATGGAGACCCTCCAGGGCCCGGTCGATGTCCTCCACTGTGTCGAGCGGTGGGTTGTCGTCGATGTGGCGGTCGACCACGCGTCGAAACTGGACCCAGTTGACTCGATGGTAGTCCTTCCGCTGGCACGGTGCAGGGGCCACGTTGTAGCCCAGCTCGGTCAGCACCGGTTGGTGGTCCGAACTCAGGTCGTTGACGGCAACCGGCTTGGCTAATCTGGTGTATGCCAAGAACAGGTCCAGCGTCGATGGGTTGCCCGTCGGTGATGTGAAGGTTGGTTCGTCCGGAAACCAGACGGAATAGAGACCATGCTGGGAATGGTCGAATAGCAGGCGGCCGTTCTGGTTCTGCTGGTAGTTCCGCCAGGCCTCGTGCCGGGCGTTGACGATCTCATCCGTTGACAGCGGAGAATCGTCTGTAACTTCACCGGTTGTACCGGCCAATTCCGGAGCAGGGGGATCCGTCGATGGCCCGGAGGCTTGACCGGGTACTGCAGCGGCAGCCAACTCGGCAGCAGCCAACTGTTGGTTGAGCGGGAGCGGCGGCAACACTGGAATTGGCCGTGATTGGACCGATGATAACGGAGGAAAGTTCTGCGCGTTGTTTTCTGGAACCTTCTTGCGACCGGGCTGGCTGTTGGACGAGGCCTTCTTCCGGATCTCGGCGTATTCGGCCCGCTTCGGACAGGCCTTACTCGTGGCCTTGTGGGCGGCACCGCAGTTGGCGCATGTGGGAGTGGCTTCCTCGATGCTGTCGCAGTTGTCGATCTTGTGGTTTTTGCCGCATTTGATGCAGCGGCTGGCCATGCGGCAATTCCTGGTGCCGTGCCCGAACAATAGGCAGTTCGAGCACTGAGTGACGCCACGGTGGGTGGGTTTATACCGCTCCCACTTCACTACGATGTGGAACAGTGTGCGTGTCGTCTGGAGATCCTTCACGGTTGTGGAGTTCTTCTCCAGATGGACCAGGTAGAGCTGGTCACGATACTTGATGGCCTTGCTGCGGGTCATCTTGTGGACTTCGACCGGCTTGAGGCCGTTCGCCTTAATCTCGTCCATTAAGGTGGTGGTGTCCATGTCGTGGAGCCCGCGCAGCACCACTTTCAGCGGCTTGGTGGCCTCGATGTCGTGGGAGAAGTACTCCAGCTTCATTCTGTCCAAGAGGGCCTGAACTGCGTTGAAGTGTTTTTCGGCCGGGACCATCAGTTTGTAGCCTTCCGTGCACCGTTGAATGGTGCAGCGAAGGCCCTGCTTAATGTAGAAATCCAGCTGCTCCCATAGCCCGGGAGGGAAGCCCTTCACATAGAAGGGTGGCAACTTAACTTTTTTCGGCACCGTCTCAGGGTCCGACTGCGGCTGCGCTCCGTTCTGCAGGGCGGAGAACGGATTGTTGCTCAGCAGCTTTTTTGCTGCTGATACGGTGGCGCTGCTGTCTTCAGGTCTGGGTCGTTTAGTTCCGGGAGGCCCCGGCTGCGGGTCCGCAACGCCTGTCGGGATGGGCAATGGGGTTTTCTTCTGCTTCTTCTGGGCTGGCTCGGTGGTCGCGCCGTCTCCTGGGAGAGTCTGTTTTCCCGGTAAACCGGCACTCGCGTTACCGCGCGATTTCTTACCCATGGCTGGGTCAGCGAGAGCGTCACTACACAACGCGGAGCTAATTCGACTTGCGAACGAACGAACGAAACTAGAGAGAATTCAAATCGACTGAACTGCTCAACAGTCTGGCAGCGAATGTGTTCTTGAAACATGAAAAGCAATGTTGTTTACTTTTATACTCTTTGTTCGGCTGCGTCAGCCAATCAGGATGCGCCATTCGATGACGTCGTTCGTTTTCCTATTGGAAGCGTTCATCGCGTACAGGGCTCATTGTTAAAAATCTGCTATTTACCAGTTTTATCTAGACGAACACGTCATTGGGACCGTACTAATGGATATTTTTGGTCGCTATTGAAAATTTAGTCGATTGCTCAATTTATGTATGGGCCCAAATTAGGGGCATTTAGGCCGACATTACATCCATTTCCCCTATGTGGCGCAAGTTCAAAGGAATTTAATAATCTTGGTGTTAAAAAGGAAATCAACACAGATTCTCTTAAATTCGAATTATCCATTTTTCGTGCTAGGATTCGTATTTTCGAGACAATTTTAAAACATCTGTCTTAAAAGTTGCCGATCAAAAAATGGCGGAAAGAACACATCCAAGAAAACTTCAGAAAGAAATTGGGCCTCCTTGTGGATTTTCCAAAACCGTGCTTTGGAAATTCGGATGGCAACACTAGTCTAAGATTCTCTTCTTCTTCTGATCCGGAAACCACAGCTCAAATAACAGGTGTTGATTTTAATTTGATCAACCGGCTTAAATTTATATTGGAGACACTAGCTAGTGGTTTTAAAACTGATACGGACAAGTTTGAAACATTTACTCTAGAAACAAAGGAGATATACCAACCGGTGGAAACTAACGATTTTAAATTGGCTCACACTGGACTAGCCTATCGGTTCCAAGCAAATCGATGAACGTTCCCCATTCTAGTTGAAATTCTAGTACTGCATTATGTTTGTTTTGATTCGCTATGAAATTTTGACAGATAAAATGAGGGGTTCGTTGATTTTCCTATGTTTCGAGCTAATCGAGCTTGGGACCGAAGCAGGGATGCCAGATTTTTTCTTCAGAAGTCTGCGAAAAATATCTGTGAATTTCAGAAATGTCTGTAGATGGGCTGCATACAATTAGCATAAGTTTTGTGCGTGGGGGGGGGGGGGGTCATAAGATAGATGCAATATTTTAAGAATGTCATTAAAAGTCATGTTCGATCAATAAATACCTGCTTTTAACGAATTGAACCAATGCATCCATTTACGCCGTATGCGTTAAAATCAATTAATAAAAAAAACTACAAAGGACAGCCCAATGGGGCTGTACGCAATGATGACGTAGGACTACGTGGTATGATATAATAAATATTTTTGTTAACTGCAGCATAAGCTTGTGTTTTGTGTAGGAATAGGAATTTTAGCGGGGTTCTCTCTGTTTATACTATTTTGTATGACTATGATTGCCCTGAAAAGAACCTTTTGATATGAATTTTAGTTGGGACATGTTCAGAAAATTAACTCTTTTGGAAAATGTTGGTGACCCTGAAAAGTGCCGATGGTAGTACAGGCTTTGGAAGATGATGATGACGTATAGGCAGCTGCGTATTGAGTGACGGCATCACGGATCACATCTTCTCGGCACACCTCGGGTTTCCTCGTACATCAGACCGGAGATGAGCTTGACACCACCACTGGATGTTATCACACGATGACACTTGGCGACTCCTTTACCAAATCCTTTGCCACCCTTGCCACGACCAGTCATGCCTCCTGGTTGTTTACCGTTGAACGGGTGAATCGCAACTAATGCGAAGGCGCAGTTAGCTACCTGTTATATAGACAACCAGCTCTGCCGGTCAGGGTTGCCAAAAGCAAATCTGTATTTTTGCTTATAGAAATCTTTTTATCTGTATTTCTTCTTCGAAAAATCTGTATCAATATCTGTATGGATTTAATATTGCGTATTTCGCTTCAAAATGAACAAAGAAGTGTTGGAACTGCGGTATCGGTCATAAAAGTGCGCTTTTGCATCAAATCGTGTTAGTACATTTTGTGCCGAACACATTAATAGCGCTAAACTTCAACTTGGATTTACTTTTAATACCGTTCCTGTTTGGAAAATCTACCAAACGTTTGCTTAAGATTTAATTGGTTAATAGCACTGTCGATACCAAATCAATCCAACATTCGTTATCGAGATTTAAATCGAGGATAATATCAGTTGGTGCTTACCGCCATAAGATCGTTCTAGTATTAATAATCAAAAAAACAACGTACATATATGCAATTTGTGACGTAGGTAATTGCCCAACTAACAATTTTCACAATGTAAACGCTGTACTCATTTCATTTATACAGTCTCAAGCTGTATTCAAACGTTATAAGATATGAGGAAACCTTTACTCAACCTCTATACAAGCAAATTTGGCGAACTTAGTCAGCTACTTATGGCTGTTGGAACAGTCGGGAGAAGCTCTTATTGCATATCCATTAACGCTTCTATACAGCTGTTATCCTGCTGTTTAGTTGTGCGTGAACTTGAAAGGCGCTTATTCAACCTTTTCCCGGTTGTCCAATAATCACTACACAGCTTTCTCTTGAAGCCGGGTTAAATACTGTTTACGCTTTTTTATGAAGGAATTTATTAGTTTATTTTGCTGTGAATCAAATTAATCGAAATTAGTTACAAATCATCACCAAATTATTTACCCTGCACCGGAACCTGGAATCGAACTCGAGACGACCGCATTGGCAAACCTTGACACTACCAACTGTGCTACGCCAACACTTTGAACTTATGTAAACAAATGAACATTCCCTTCTACAACAAAATCACTGAGTAGAGGCTTTATAATAGTACACATGAATCACTTTTCTCGACTAGTTATAAAAGAGCAGAGTAAAAGCTGTAAAACTGCACACGTCTAAAAATAAACCTAGTTGACTGTGAAAATGCTTCCGAAGTTGCTCTAACACAGTTTATAAGCTGAGTACAGGTTGTTTAGTTGTTGAAAAAGCACTTTTGATGTTTATGTTATTCAGCAAGAGTGGTTGGTTGTTTAGAAGCCATAAAATGAGTAATATATTCACTTTGTTAGCTTTGTTTTGCAGCTACAAGTTGAAAGTTGATTAGTGTGTGTATAGAAGTGACATTAGCGTTTATTGGCTGATGTTATTCAGTGCGACTGACACATTGAATAATGATTGCGAGAAAGTTGAGTAAACGCTCTCCAAAACTATTTTGCTAGCTTTTGCTTGTAGCTGTATCTGCAGCTTCTTTTCAGCTACTTTACAGCACTACGCTGGAAAAGTTGGCTTACAAAGCTGAAAATGTTAGTTGGGATGTCTGTAAATCTGGCATCTCTGGACCGAAGAGAGTACCAGAGCTGAGCCAAAAAATTGAGCATGTTTCTTCGGGACCTTCTGGTCCTAGAGTTACGTCTATGGATATACGTTCGACTGTATACATGGTATCCGATGACCCCAATTCTGCATAAAATTTTAATCCACAGTTATAGAACATGCACTGCTACCAATAGGGCAATTGTCAAAAGAAGCTATACTGAATAGACTGCTGCTTAGTTCTGATCCTGTTATCACTGGTAAACAACGTAATGATTATCATATGTGAAAGTAAATAAATATTCTTTAAGGATTAATAAAAATCCCGCAAAAAAGGCAAGGGTTCTGACGACAGAAACATTGCAAATGTTACTCCCAGAGGACTTCATGCAAGAAAGCGAAGATCGGCTGGAGAAATTATAGATGGAAGAAACATATGAAACAGACGTTTCTAGTGCACAAGAAAATGTCTTCTCAAATTCGGAATGAGCTTTTTTTGTCGTTTAATTTCATTTGTTTTTTAACTTGTTGTTTTGTTTTTGAATTTGTTGTTGCTGTGTAATACTCGGTGTAATATAATTATTTTTTCAAGGTGAAAGTGGATGGAATCCACAAATGGCCGCTATTTGGTTTAGATTGCCTTACCACTTCGAATTTTTGGCGCCACGAATCTCAGAAACTACAAAGTTTCCGTGCATGAAATTGTAAAAGCAAAAGAGTTATTACAAATTGGCACACGAAATCCTTTCAGTTTCTGAGATCTGTGCCGCCAAAAATTCGAAGTGGCAAAGCAAAATAACTTTCACCTTAACTCAAATCTATATATATAAAAATGAATTTCTGTCTGTCTGTCTGTCTGTCTGACCCTTATAGACTCGGAAACTACTGAACCGATTGGCGTGAAAATTTGTATACAGGGGTTTTTGGGGCCGTGGAAGGTTCTTATGATGGTTCGAGACCCCTCCCCCTTCTGTAAGGGGGGGGGGGGGGCTCCCATACAAATGAAACAGAAATTTCTGCATAACTCGAGAACTAATCAAGCAAATGGAACCAAATTAGGCATGTGGAGGCGAGTGTGGGGGTATAAGGAGATAATCATAGGGGGTAGCCCCTTAGATAATAGGGAGGGGGGGCTACGTACAATATAGCATGTTTTTTTTTTTAATCGGCGCATGAACTCAAGCTAATATTGAATCCCGAGCAAGACCGGGCACACTCAGCTAGTCTTAATATAAATAGGGTAAATTATGGCTTCGGCACCCATTGACTGTTTTCGGCAACCGAAATTGAAACGTTAATTTTACTGTATTTTCCCATCAAAACTCTTCGGTGAATGTAAAAAGCCGATTCCTTACCTTTTCAGCTTCAACCTGATTACATTTTTACGACTGTGCAATCCTGTTATGCCATATTTTTCTTTAAATGAAATATACACACTACAAAATACGGCTGATTTCGAGTTGCCGATAATAGAACAGCTGGTTAACACGCAGTTCAAATGGAAAGGGTGCCGAAGAAAAAGAGACTGCCGACAATAGTCTCACTCACCTGAGAAGTTTGGAGCGTTGTAAAAACATGTTCAACCCGTTTTGATCAATTCTGTCGATTGGAATTGGTAGAACAGGAAGCAGCAGATAAATGTCAACAAACAAACCTGTCATGTATGTGTGTGACGCTGAGAAATCGCTAATAGAAGTTCGGACGCTGCTTAGATTGACGAGAATACGTAAATTCCCCTATATTGTTCTTTTTTAGCTGAACTTATTTTACACTGACTGATTGTAAATCTTCAATATTTTATATTCCAACTCTTATGTAATTTTGTTTTGTTATGATCAATCATGCTTAAATTGTTATGCAGAACCAAACTATGGTGAGTTTTGCGTGTACGAAAAATAATTTAATATAAGGATCTTGAAAAATTTCGAATATCAAAAATGCTATTATTTTAAACAGTTTCAAAACGTTTGCAAAAGAAAATATGCAAAAAGTGATTTTGAATTGGACTGACAGCTTTTTTATTTGCTGATATTTAACTTTTAGGCCGATAATCGATTTTAGGCCGATAAACATATAATTAAGGTTTTGGACGGTTTTTGTCCCGAGACCTGCCACTGTGCGACGGCCAAGCTAACATTTCTATTAAGGTTATGACGAAACACCAACGAGTAGGACATGAAATGGGCTTCCTCGGGTTAGTGCATATGTTTTAAATGGCGAACCTACCTGTTGTGATCTCTACCGATATCCGGTAGCAGTCAAATGTGATCGTATAAACATCGATAAGCGGAACAAGCTGTTAAAGTTATTACTAATTATGGATTCATTATACCCATCGCGCGGCACGCTGTCTGTCAAAGAGTTGAACCAGTCAGTCAATCACCAAACACACCCCGATCTGCGATCGTTCGAAGCCGTATTTATTCGACACACATTTCGCGTTCCTTTTAAACAGACTTACCACCATCCCCCCCGTCACCCCCACCCCCTGAATATCCACATGAGTGAAGTCTCCTCCATCCCTCCACGCAGGCATCACATCGAAAGAGACGAACATGACGAAATCGGCGATGCTACTGCTCATGCTGGTGCTGTTCGAGGGCCACTGCCGGACGACGCAGGCCCAGCACAGTGATCCGTTTATTGAGTGTAAGCGCCGCGTGCCGAATGAGAATGATGATTGGGACGGCGCTGATTTGGCGAGAAATTGATTGCTTTGTATTTTTTTGTTTTTTGTTTTGCTTTTGCCGGTATTTTTCCTCTCACCTGTGGCGGTGGCTTCGATGATCGTTCAGTGACCGAGTTCATCAAGTTTCCCAAGATATTCGAGTACGATGATTTCGATGACTGCCGGCGAAACTACCAGGGAGCGTATGCTTATTGTGTGGTACACGCGAGGATCGTCCCCGATGATTCGTCCGGTCTGTGGCGGAATATTAGCGTGAGTATTGTAATTTGTTTTCCCTTTTTTATATGAGATATTTATTGAAAGTAATGGATTGATTGGATGAATTATGAGGGCTTTTTTTTTATTGAATGTGATTTGTAGGTATTCGTTTAATTGGAGGTATTATTACGATGAGTTTTTTGCAATCATACGCATAATAGAAAGAGATTATCCTAGGAGGCTGTTCATTAACAATGTACACATTTTTTTTTTTACGTTGGATAACGTCTTTCGGCAACATACGGGGGTACAAAATTGAAAACAGTCATTTTGGATGCGTTACGAAAAATTAAAAGATTTTGAACGATAATAACTCAACCGTCTCCCGATAGATTTACGAGATAATGGCATCAATCGATTGGAAATACTTCTAGCAATTTGCTGAATGTTTCAAAACTATTGATTTCATTCTGTAAACTATTGAAAAATGGTTAAAAGTAAACCATTGTCTAAAGATGGTGAAAATCGATTGATTTTTTTATATTCTTATACTTTCTCCAACCGAGACATCAGATGCGAGCATCTGACACCTCTGATATTTTCTGTTCTACTATATAAGCGTCCAACAAGGTCGCCCGTTCCATCATTGTCTATCCGATCGTCGACCCAGCAGCAGAGCAGCGGCAGCAGAGCAGCGGCAGCAGAGCAGCGGCAGCAGAGCCTGGGGGTGAAAGGGCAACTACGCCGAGTGCGTTGGTGCCAGTGCTCCGGTATACTGGGCCGCCGTCATGGAATGCCCAGCTGCTGCAGTTCTCAGTCGGTCGTATTCACCGTCTGCTCCGCAAGGGCAACTACGCCGAGCGCGCCACAACATTATCAAGAAAGAGTTTAACGATTAATTTTCTAATGCCTTTCCGACACTTTTTTCATATGACTTTCATCGGCCTCATGATATTCATGTGATTTTGTGGTGGGATTTTTAGCTATGTGAAATTCACAAGATTTTCATCCATTAGATACCTATGTGGTAAATTTTTTGAGTGTATGCTTCGGCAATCAAAATAAAGTTTGCACGATGGAAGCGCACATCGTAAATTTCGTTCATTTTAGTAATAATTAAATTGCCCCTCTCCCCCTACCCTCTGGCAGTACATGAAAAGCCTTTTTGTGAGGAAAGGATGCCGATTAAAATAATGGGTACCATTTTCTGAGGATGAGATGAGGACGATTCGTCATCCATATGAAGCGTGTCACGATCATTCCCAAGGATTCGTGGTTAACGCGTCTTATTTCTCTGTTAATACCGGTTAAACTCAATAAGAGGATTGTGATCGACTGGTTCCTCTCCAAATATCTGTTTTGTTTTCATCCGAAGTTTAGGTCGCATATATTGTGCCTTTTTGAAGGAATCTTTTGGACTCTATATGTTGGTAGAATGTTCTACTTTAGTATTTTGTGTTCACCTACTAACCAGGCTCGGTTTTATTGTTCTATGAGCCCACAGTATAGGCGTAATAATAATCTAGAAGTATCGCTTCAATACGATTAACCGGTTGGCTAAGCAAAGAAGACCGGAAGCCCCAACGGTAACGGTAAATGTTGCGCAATGAAGGGACAATACAGTTCAGAATCAGCGGTCCGAGGAAAACCTCTTTTGAAGTTACTAGTCAAATCACTCAATTTATTGAAGGCAAGCAGTTCACGTCCAAAGCGGAGAGTAAGGTACACTTACCGGGATCCAGTAAACCAATGTCACGTAGGTAGTTAATTCACTTCCAGAGGTACTAATACCTTATCAGAAATCACACCACACTTCAAATTGGACGCACACCACGATCATTTCTGAAATCTCAACCGTAATTTGCTAATGAATTTCATTCCGCTGCATCAATGTAGGCCATAAGTCCAGGGCAACCGCAGCTCTGCAAGGTAGGGGAAATGGATCTAAGATTGGTCCCATCGCTAAAAATCTGCTATTTACCAATCTTATCTATATGAACGCGTCGTTGGGACGGTACTGATGGATATTTTAGGGCGCTATTGAAAATTAAGTCGATAGTTTAATTTTAGATATGGATGGAATGATAACACAGCACTGGTTTTTTTTTTTTTTTTTTTTTTTTTTTTTTTTTTTTTTTTTTTTTTTTTTTTTTTTTTTTACTCTTTATTTGTTCCAAATTCAAAATAAATTACATTTCATTTTAACCTAGGTGCTCCAGTTACTGCAGTAACGTACCAGCCTTAATTGTTATGATATATATCTAAATGTTTTTACATTGTTCATGTCTTGGCAATTCAGTATTTTGAACAGGTTTTTTAAACCTGCATGTCAGTAAAACAATTGATATCTTAAAACTAAATCTTATCTAAGTATAAAGGGAATTAATCGGTACAATTGAGGATTGCAACGATTTTTGCCTGAAATTATTAATTATTTTGTTGGACATTTGTGCTAAAGTCTCAACATTCGAAATTCTATGTACTTCGGTTGTACTGTACCAGGGAGGCAACTTCAAAATCATTTTCAGAATTTTGTTCTGAATCCTTTGAAGTGCTTTTTTCCTGGTAGTGCAACAACTAGACCATATTGGCACAGCGTAAAGCATGGCCGGTCTAAAAACTTGTTTAAATACTAGAAGTTTATTCGTCAGGCAAAGTTTGGATTTCCTGTTTATAAGAGGATACAAACATGTTATATATTTATTACATTTGGCTTGAATGCCCTCAATGTGATCTTTAAAAGTTAATTTTTGGTCAAGTATTAATCCAAGAAATTTCACTTGGTTTGACCAGAAAATTGGAACTCCGTTCATAGTGACTATGTGACTACTACTAGGTTTCAAAAAGGAAGCTCTAGGCTTATGTGGAAATATTATAAGTTGAGTTTTGGAAGCGTTGGGAGAAATCTTCCATTTTTGTAAATAAGAAGAGAAAATATCTAAACTTTTCTGCAGTCTGCTGCAAATAACACGAAGACTTCTGCCTTTATTGGAAATCCTTGTGTCATCAGCGAACAAAGATTTGTGGCAACTCTGAGGCAAATCAGGGAGGTCCGGAGGGAAAATTTTATACAATAAAGGCCCAATAATGCTACCCTGAGGAACTTCTGCACTAACAGGTAGTCGATTGGATTGGGAATTTTGATAATTTACCTGCAGAGTTCTGTCAGTTAAATAATTCTGAACTAATTTCATAATGTAAAGTGGAAAATTAAACTTTTTCAATTTTGCAATCAAACCTTCATGCCAAACACTGTCGAATGCTTTTTCTATGTCTAGAAGAGCAACTCCAGTTGAGTGGCCTTCAGATTTGTTTGAACGAATTAAATTGGTAACTCTTAAGAGTTGATGAGTAGTTGAATGCCCATGGCAAAATTCAAACTGCTCATCTGCAAAAATTGAGTTCGTATTGATGTGAAGCATCATTCTATTTAAAATTATCTTTTCAAAAAGTTTACTTATTGAAGAAAGCAAACTTATTGGACGGTAGCTAGAAGCTTCAGCTGGATTTTTATCCGGCTTCAAAATTGGAACAACTTTTGCATTTTTCCATTTATCAGGAAAGTATGCCAAATGGAAACATCGGTTAATTAAAATTAATTAAATAAATAAATTATACCAAGAAAGACAAGGTACTCTCTGGGAGTTTTTTGATGAGGATATAGAAAATTCCATCATCACCTGGAGCTTTCATATTATGAAACTTTTTAGTTATAGACCTTACTTCGTCCAAATCAGTCCCCCAGGAATCATCAAAAATATTTTCCTGAGAGAAAATATTCAGAAAATCCCGAGCAACCTGATTCTCAATAGGACTAGTAAGACCCAAACTGAAATTATGGGAACTCTCGAATTGCTTAGCAAGTTTCTGAGCTTTTTCCAAATTTGTGATCAAAACTTTACCACCTTCTTTAAGCGCTGGAATAGGCTTTTGATGTTTTTTTTTCAAAATTTTTGTGAGTTTCCAAAAGGGTTTGGAACTCGGGTCTAATTTAGAAACATTATTTTCAAAAGTTTTGTTCCTCAGGGCAGAGAATCGCTTTTCTATTTGTTTTTGCAAATCCCGCCAGATAACTTTCATGGCAGAATCGCGTGTTCTTTGATATTGTCTCCTACGGACATTTTTAAGACGGATCAAGAGCTGAAGATCGTCGTCTATTATAATTGAATCGAATTTAACCTCGCATTTTGGTACTGAGGCAGCACTTGCTGCAACTATAGAAGTAGTCAGAGATTCAAGAGCATAATTAATTTCATCTTTGGTTTGCAAAGGAATGTTTGGATCGAAGTTATATTCCATAAATGTTCGATATTGCTCCCAATCAGCTCTATGGTAATTGAAAGTAGAGCTGTTGGGATTACAAATTATTTCCTACGGGTACGAATGTCGAATTTGTTTCTCGCTGACCGTTGTTAACAGCAGTGGAATTTGTACCTGGTCGGAAACGTGGATCGTTTCCTACCTGTCACTTAGAACGAGATTGTAGGATCGCTTTGCGAGTCTTACATTTCCAAAAATTGGATTTGTAGTTTTCACCACAATTTGAACATTTAAATTTCTTAGGATCTTCCTTCACATGACAGTCGTCCTTTACGTGGGAGGAATCACCACAAATCATGCATTTAGCTGGCATGTAGCAATTTTTAGTTCCGTGACCCCAACCCTGGCACTTACGGCACTGAGTGAGGTTTTGGAAATTTTCTCCAGTCTTCCTGAAGTGTTCCCACTTCACTGGGACATGGAGCATAAGGCTAGCTTTTTCTAAGGCCTTAAGGTTGTTTAGTTCACTAGACTTGAAGTGAACTAAATAAAAATCATTAGAAATCCTTTTGCGCGAATCGCCAGGACGATATTTCATTTTCATTTTGATTACTTGGAGTGGCACTACTCCAAGTAATTTTGCCAGTTCATCTTTGATCTGATCCAGGGATTCACCACTGGGCAATCCTTTCATGACAACCTTGAACAGACGTTCAGTTTTGGTGTCGTAAGTAAAAAATTTGTGATGCTTCTCAGTAAGATACTTGAGAAGACATTTAAATCCGTCCAAGGTTTCAGCCAATACACGGCATTCACCCCGACGTCCAATTTGTAGTGAAAACTTAACTTTCACTAATTTCAAAAGTTCCGTGCGAAGAGCATGGAAATCGGAAGTGGTTATCACAATAGGGGGAATCTTTTCCTTCTTGGGATTAAGCCGGGAATCATTCTCGTCATCCGTGAGCAAATCAAATTGATTACTCAAATTAATTTCATCAGAAGGGGGATCAAGCGTTTGCCCCTTTCTTTTGCGTTTAGGCACCATGGCGGCAGTAAATTTTTATCCAAATTGACTTCCAAGCAGATTACTATAAGAATCTGAAGGATCGAAGAGGAATTTTCCAAATCGATATCCAAGAAGGATTACCTCGGGTAGGGTCCAAACAAGGATCGAAGAGGAATAAGAGTTGAACAAGGTAGAACATTTTTACAGGTTGAGCACTGAAAAGTGCTGTTTAAATTTGTTGTAGCTTTAGGTAGTAGCAACACTTCCTTCAGCAAAAAGCAAATAGATCCGCTCGGCAAGAGAGCACGATGTGGAACGACCGCGCTAATCTATTGTTAAGTTTTTGCGATGAGCATTGCTTTTGTGCACAGAGTGATTTGAGGGGGGCGGGGGGGTAGAATAAAGTAACCTTGTTTGGGCTTGGCCTGCAGCTGATCAGTGATGGAGATGCCAGCCAAGAGGAATGCAATTATATGGGGTGGATATGTTGGTTGAATATGTGTGATGTCGTGATCGTCTCGAACAAGCAGGTTTGCCTCTCGGTTGATAAGATTTGATGCGTAGTAGGTGTGTGCAGGTGTTATTTTTTTGTAAATTTTTCAGTCGCGTATCATCCATGTGCTACACTTTGATTGTATTAAGGTTTTAATTATTAAGTTTCATTAACAATGTTTCATTGTATTTTATGATGCACGATATCGATTTTGAACGAGCGAACAAACTGTCGGATAGGTATGGAGTACAAAAGCATTACTTTCGGTGGAATATGACTTTTGATCAAACACATGTAATAATTGAATTAAAATTTGACGTAGTTAACAAGTAATTTGTGCGTTTGGTACGATACTTTAGTTAATAAGCTACGTAACGAAGTCAATGAGAACGCGTGATATGAAGGTTTGCACCCATTATTCCCAAAAACAAAAGAAGCACTCCGACCGAATCACGAATCAATGGCGTTTCAATGCGTTAGGCCGAGTTTAGAATCCGTAGGCCAAGTTTGGCGTCAAGAAGCAGTGTTAGACTTATGAAAATATCTCAACGATTGGTTTCTCTTTATCAAATCTTACGGTACATACGGAAAGGTAAATAAATTTGGAAGCCATCAGTAATAATAACATTTCCGAAACATTGAACGTCGCGTGAAAGTGGAATTTAATCATGGCCTTAATACTTTTTCGTAGCTTTTAGTTTTCGGATTTGAAAGATCGTTGGTTGCAGTGGCTTGCTTACGGAGCAGAAAAACGTGGTCCCAGGCCCTTTTATATTGAAGAGATTTATAGTAAGATCGCTTTTGTATCGTGTATTTTGCAAAACTTTTCATTGTCGTCGGTGCCGGGTTTGAATGGTTACAACAACTTGAGTAACGGTATGATGTGATATGAGGGGCTCGGCGGTCTAAGAGCAACCGTTTTTGCTTACTGAGCCGAACATCATGAGTCTAATCTCAGGCCCATCCACATTCAAGATTCGTCAATCGATTTATTTGATAATGTAGCTACATGGTAATAACAGCAACTCGATGATTAGAAAGGAGCTCGTCTGCCTAGTCGTAAACGTTTTTGCTTACTGAGCAGAAGACCGTGTGTTCAATCCCAAGTTCCTTCGCGTTATACAGACTACCTTATAGAGCCAAAATGTTTTGTGCAGAAAATTATTGCTGAAAAATTGATTGCTGGGTCTTGGGTCCGCTGTCGGTTATGTAATTTTTAAATTGATCCTGCTATTTCGACTTTTCAAAATCTCGGAAACACTTAAACCAGCTTTGGTAATATGAATTCAGTATGCACCCTTTTAGAAGTATTTTGAACGTAAAATCAAATTGTGAGATCGTTATTCATGTAGTGGTCTAAAATGGGAATTCAGTAAGAATTATAGTTCTAGAGTTCTTGGTTTAAAATTTAGACGTTTCACAAGCAGGAACTAATATCTCGATACCTTAAATTGGTCTGGAAGAGGTAAAATTCAAAACAAAAATAATTCAATAAAAATTCCTCAATTCCATTCTAATGCTAAATTATGCAAATGGAATAGCAAAAGAATACCACACAGGTATTTTTTTAGTATCCAAACATAAATTTTAGTAATTTACAATGAATTTTGCATGAAATTTTGTCGTAATATGACGTCTTTCGGCAACATATTGGGGGTGCAAATTCAAAAAACCAAAATCAACCGCGTTACGAAAAATGGTCAGGTTTTGACCACTTATAACTCTGTCAATAGCGGATAGATTTTAATTCTAAACAAGCTCACTATTGTCACTATTGAAAATTAAACAAATATCCAACTGTTACAATGGTGATCAAAAACGAGGCGTTTCCGTGATGGGAAAAAAGTAGTTTCCCTAACGCAGTCGCCGAATATTGATACCGAGCAGGAAATCCTACGTCAAATCTACGGTCATGTCTTGGATACAACCTCTTACTATTAGGTCAGAATTCATTCATTGGCATATTCATTAGCTATTTTCTTCTTCTCGGGTTGGTGTCTTTGGTGGAGTGTTTTTTGCAGGCCCTCAAATTAATAAACTTTCATAATCGAACTTTAATATTTTTGAAAATAAAGACATTTTCTTCGGCAAAGTTGTTACTGAGCTAATTTCAAGCAACTTTGAATTGAATTAGGGTATACCTGAGAAATGTGGATTTCTGCCTCTAAATCTTTTGTTTCATATATAGTATCTCGTGAATGTTGACTTGAAGAAACATTCAAGAGGTCACATCAAACTTTTAACTTCTTTCTCAAAAGAGATACAGACATTGCAAAACATGCGTCTTAAGAAGCTTCAAAAGTATCTATTTTTCCTTGATTTATTTTCCGTACCCAGTACCAATTCTTGCAACACCAAGGAAGCAGCTTCCACCCAGGGTTGCTTCCACTCACTTGCTATAAAAACATATTTTTCGGAATTATGCAATCTTTAGATGATAAAATGATATGTTGTACTTGTAAGTAACGAGAAGAGGGTTTAAAGAATGTGTTTGACTCATAAAACCCGTCAATTTTGCTTTCAGAGCGTCACAATAAGCGATCTTATGATTCGTGAGCGTTCACTCAGAGCGAGCACTCACGAGTCGTAAAATCGCTTATTGTGACGCACTGAAAGCAATATTGACAGATTTTATGTGTCAAACACATACTTCACGTCCTCATCTTGTAACTTACAAGTTCTAATTATCACTATACCATCTCATGATTTCAAAATTCTGAAAAACATTTTTTTATAGCAAGAAGAAGAATGAGCCAAATCGACCGCCGGCGGATGCTACTCTGTTATTTCCAGATCAGCTGTAATTACAGAGATAATCATATTCAATGTGTAAATACTGGTGATCTAAAACAAGGCAGTGCCAGCCACGTCTGAATGCTGGTCAAGAAATGAATGGGTAGGAATATGTTGACGTAATACTCACATTAATGAAATCTGAAAAGCGGGCATCCGTTGTGTGGTCGAAAGGTGCCCAGGACTGAACAATACCATGCTTCATCAGAAGTTTGCTGAAATGTGATCGGACTCGTAGGTGGAAAGATCCATCATGCACCAGTTGAAGGTGACCGGGAAACCACAACGACGACGTTTAACCAGGACCGGTAGAATGACGAGACAAGAAAAGAGGTTAATGCTGCTGCTGCTGCTGCTGAGTGTAACTGAGTGTAAAGTGCAGTCTGGTCGAACACCAGCTCTCTATCAGATCCGCAATATCTGCTTATTAGCGACTATACTAGCTTGGCATCTTACGCTTCCAACGTTTAGCGGTTTCACCTACCCTTCGGTCTTGAAAAACACCAGTCCTTTGTCAGGAAACTTAGACTGGTATATGTCTGGCCGAAGCCACCAGTGATATTGCGCCCCAAATGGTTCCAGATCCGCCATATATACTTCCCAGCGACTTTGCTAGATTGGCATCTTACGCTTCCGACGTTTAGCTGGTTCAACTCCCCCTGCGGGCATCATCTACCTTTCGGTTTGCAAATTTGTTAGCATGGCATCCTACGCAACCGACATTAGCTGATTCGACGCCCCCAGCAGCAGTCATCTACCCTCTAGTCCGGTAGAACACCAGCTCCCTATTAGGTAACGACATAATTAGCATGGCATCGTACGCAGAGTTGCGACCTATCACAATCACGATCGTGAAACAGCTGATGGTAGTAACGCTTTGTACATTTCTATCGATGTGCTCGTCAAAGCTCTCTCTTTGTGATCATCCATTAAGTTGACGAAATAAGTTAAAAGCAACTGGTGAATGTCATCTTCGGTTGTGATCCATCACCGATCTGGTCATTCCCGACAATCACGACACTCATCTGTGCTCGTTTTGAAGCAGTTGCTGCTTTGCATGCTTGTGTGAGTGTGTTGGTGAGTGAGCCCAACAGTTTTCGTTTAATGATGCCTGCTTTGTTGGTAACTCACACAGTCGCGCCTGTCCAGACGAACTTGGAATGCGTAGGAATTGTTTTCATTTTCTTCTGTCGTTTCGCTTTTTCTCATTATCGTACTGCAGAAGTCTTCACTGTTTTCGTTGTGCTTTTCATCATCAGCAGCGAGTTTAACGTTTTGCTTGTGAGCAGCAACCATTACTGGTGATTGTTGTTTGCCATGGCTCTACCTCTCACTGCGTGACAAAACGTTCTGTCAGCGATAGTCGGTTGATGCGTAGACGAGTGTCACGTGAGAGTCATGATATTTTGCATCACTGATCGTACGCCTTTGACGTCTGGCCGATTCATTGCAGTCCGAGTTCCGGTAACGAACAACTGTCTACTTAAACTGTACACCAACAATCGTCATTCGATAACACTCCAACTATTCTATAAATATTAGAATAACTTCTATAACCTCTCCACCTTTACAGAGTACATACTCACTGGAGGTATCTATGTGGGTCATTCCAGCTCAAGTGGATACAGAATTAAAAAAAAATAAGTTGTGGTAGATGTCACCGAATTGAGCCACACTTGGCCAAAACACTTCTTTTGGCATTCTGGAGTTGGAAGTTTTCTCGACTTGTTCCAGTATTTGGGTGCCTCAAAAATATGACAAAGAGTTTTAATCAATCTTTGCTTAGGATATTTTGAATGTTGGAAAAATATCCACCCGAAAGTTCAATTGTAAGTCGTAGATAATTTCACTTATGTCTAATATATGTACGATTAATAACGGGTAATGTAATTCGTGGTAATATTGTAGAATTAATAAAATAAATGCAATTTTATACTTACTTACTTAAGGGTCCTGTGCACCACCAGCGGTGCAAAGGGCCAACGTGAAAGACTTCCATCCTGGGCAGCTGCTCGCTTTTGCCTTGACCTGGACACAGGTCAAATTTCTATCAACTTGCTTTATTTCCTTATTGAGGCTCCGCCGCCATGAGCCCCTGGGTCTGCCTCTGCTGCGATGTCCTGCCGGATTCCAATCCAGCGCTTGCTTGCACATTTCGTTTCCACCCCGTCGAAGTGTGTGGCCGACCCACCTCCACTTTCGCTCTCGAATTTTTGTTGCTATCGGCTTCTGATGACATCCACGATGGAGCTTGGCATTCGAGATCCAGTTGTGAGGCCACCCGGCACGAATTATGTACCGCAGGCATCGGTTGATGAAGACCTGCAGCTTTTGAGTGTTCTCCGCTGATACACACCACGTCTCGCTGGCGTATAACAACACAGATTTCACGTTCGAGTTGAAAATTCGGATTTTGGTGCGTTGACTTATCTGGTTGGATCTCCATACGTTTCGTAAACTCGCAAAGGCAGCCCTAGCCTTCTTGATTCGTGCACCTATGTCGCTCTTGGCACCGCCGTCAGACGCTATTTGGCTGCCAAGATATTGGAAACTTTCGACCTTCTCCACTGCTTGCCCCGCTACCGTAAAGGTGGAAGGGTTGCCCGTGTTGATATCCAACGATTTGGTCTTGTTGACGTTCATGGTGAGACCCGCCGCAGAGGAGCGTTCGGCTAGGTCATTGAGCTTACTCTGCATATCAGAGCGCCGTTGTGCTAGTAGAGCAACATCATCAGCCAAATCGAAGTCGTTGAGATGCTCCATGGTGATAGGCTGCCAAAGCAGCCCACGGTTCGGTACACGGTCAATTGCACCTTCCATGATCTCGTCGTTCACGATGAGAAACAGTAGCGATGATAGTATACATCCTTGTCTCACACCAGCGACTACCCGGATAGGGTCGTACAAGGCTCCGTTATGCAGAACTCTGCACGTGAAAGCCTCATACTGCGCTTCGATGAGGTTGACGATTTTATCCGGGACTCCCTTGCGTCTCAGGGCGCCCCACAGATTCTCGTGATTGAGACGGTCGAAAGCTTTTTCGTAGTCAATGAATACCAAATAAAGGGACTCTTGGAATTCATTGACCTGCTCCAGGATGATGCGGAGCGTGACAATATGGTCCACACAAGACCTTCCGGCACAGAATCCTGCCTGCTGCCGTCGGAGAGTCGCGTCGATCTTCTCCTGTATCCGATTCAGGATAACTTTGCACAGAACTTTGAGAACAATACACAGTAACATGATGCCTCGCCAATTGTCGCACTCAGTCAAATCCCCCTTTTTGGGACCTTCACTAAGATGCCCTGCATCCAGTCGGCCGGAAAAGTCGCGGTGTCCCAGATATTACAGAATAGTTGATGCAACATTTGTGCGGATAGCATGGGGTCAGCTTTGAGCATCTCTGCTGATATGCGATCGACCCCTGGAGCCTTGTTGGATTTCATGCTTCGGATAGCTGCTTCAATCTCCTGCAGTGATGGGGCCTCGGAATTGACGCGAGTGATGCGCCGCACCCTAGGCAGATCATGCCGAGATGTTGATGGCTGGTTGGCCGTCGAAACTTGAAGAAGTTGTTCGAAGTGCTCAAACCAGCGTTTCAGCTGGTCAGTGGGGTCCTATCTGCTTTGATCGATTCTCTTCATCGACTTTCTCTTTTCATAACCACTGCTATGCAACCTGATTTCGCGCTAATTCTCCACATAGTTTGATAAAGGAGGTTTTTATCTAGCAACCAAAACGTTAAATACAACAGGGAAAGGTTTTGCAGCTGAGTTATTGACGAAAGGGAAAGTCGATGAAGAGAATCGATCAATGCAGATAGGACCTTTTGAAATGTTTATCTAGAATTGTCTAGTCGTGTCCTTCACTGGCATCCTCGGGTTCATCCTTGCTCCACTCAGGCGTCGTGAGATATCGTAGAGGAGGCGTATATCGCCAGTGTTTGCAGCTTTCTCCCCTTCGTTAGCCAGGGAGTTCATCCACGCTCGCTTGTCCCGTCTGCAAGAGCGCTTGACTTCCTTCTCTAGAGCCGAGTACCGTTACGGGCTTCGTTCTTGGCTCCTCTGGTTCTCGCCCGCCTTATCGCGGCTTTTGCTTCTCTACGCTCCTCAATCTTCCGCCAGGTTTCATCTGTGATCCACTCTTTCCTCTGGGTGCGCAGCTCACCCAAGTTGTTCTCGCTTGTTTCTATAAAGGCATCCATTGTTCTTCTACGCTGCCACCTTCTGGAACGTCCGCAGCTCGAGTCTCAAGTTCTTCAACAAAAGACCTTTTTACCGCTGGATCTTCAAGTCGGCGTGTGTTGAACCGCCGCCCGAGTCTCTCCTCCCGTCGCTGGATCCGCGCCATGCGTATGCGGATTTCACTGATTAGAAGGTAATGGTCAGACGTGATGTCGGCGCTGCGTTTATTCCGAACATCAAGAAGGCTCCGTCTCCATTTTCGGCTGATGCAGATGTGGTCGATCTGATTTTCGGTATGTCCATCACGGGAAACCCACGTAACTTTGTGCACTGGCCGATGGGGAAGAGCGAGCCCCCGATCACCATGTCGTTATTGCCACAACATTCTGCAAACAGCTCAACGTTCTCGCTCATTTCGCTGAGACTATGGCGTCCCATGACACGCTCATAGTCTGTGTTGTCGGAGCCGATCTTCGCATTGAAGTCGCCATTGTAGATCTTGATGTCACCCTTTGGAACCTTATCCACGACGGCATTCAGTTGACTGTAAAAATTCTCCTTGTCCTGTAGCTCGGCAGCATCGGTTGGCGCATAACATTGGATTATGGTAAGGTAACGAACCCGTGTTCTGGCAACGATTATCCTCTCATTAACAGGCTCCCACTTGATGAGCGCAGCACTTGCCTGGACGCTAAGTAGAACACCAACTCCACGATGGTGGGGAGCGTTTTCACCTCGAATACCAGAGTATAGAGCAATTTTATAGCTTTTCATAAAGTGCTCTACAGTACACCAAATAGGGATGCTTCCGTAATAATTCATGAGTTTTGGAAAGACAGGTGAAGTGACATCAACTGTAATTCTGAAAATTAAAAGCAATTTAATTTAAAACTTTCTGATATGAATGACTGACGTGTTTCGGGTATGACCAATATTTTCAATCGGCACTTTATTTAATTTCAATTTTTCATGACGCCATGTGTCGTTTTTGCTCCCGTTGATCTTCTTTTATAAATTGTCATATTGAGCGCTATTTAGAGCGCACTAAGATAATGTCTCAAATATTGTAAAATTCAATAGGCCCACTTTACTTTTGGAAGCAAAACAACACATTTCACGATAAATTTCGAAGCGCATCTATGTAAGATTCAGGCATAAATGCTTAGATAAAACATATTTCAGTGCCAACATTTCAAAGAGGCGTAATTGCATTTGTAAACAATGACTTTCGTCTTCGATTTCTCGCGAATGAAAGCTCACTCATGAAAATGAATGACACCCGCAGGTAGATGAATGTTTCCTGTCCCAGCTAGCATTGGTAATTTGGAGGAGTGGGCTTTTATTTGCGAGAAATCGACGGCTAAAGCCATTGTTTACAAAAGCAATTACGCCCCTTTGAAATGTTGGCACTGATTTAATTATTTAAAACTAGCTGAGTGTGCCCAGCCTTGGTCGGGATTCAATATAAGCTTGAGTTTGCGCCAATTAAAGAAAAAGCATGCTATATTGTACGAAGCCCCCCCCCCCTCTTATCTAAGAGGCTACTCCCTTTGATTTCCACATGTCAAATTTGGTGGAGGAAACTTTCCCTGCTCCAAAAACCCCTGCATACATTTTTTTTACGCCGATCGGTTCAGTAGTTTCCGAGTCTATAAGCGTCAGACAGAAAGACAGAAATTCATTTTTATATAGGGGAAATGGCTCTAATGTTGGCCTATGCATGTAAGATTGGGCCCATCGTTAAAAATCTGCTATTTATCCATTTTATCTAGAGGAACGCGTCATTGGGACGGCACTAATAGATATTTGTGGTCTCTATTGAAAATTTAGTCGATTTCTGAATTTATGTATGGGCCCAAATTAGGGGCATTTAGGCCGACATTACATCCTTTTCCCCTATTACCAAAACTTGTTTTATGAGACGCAATTGCTTGCGCTTTTTTGGTTGAGTAGATGTAAGTATTTATGTTATTCCTTTTGGAAGTAATACCTACAGTTTGTCTTGAAGATGTATTTTCAACTTTTGCATAACAACCCGTGTTGCTTGCGAGCATGGGGATTTGCTCAAGTGAAGTGACTGGCTTCTGTTATAATTATAACTCAATGTATAAGAAACTATCCTTTTCTGAATGAATGAAGGTATGGTTTTCGATCAAATTTCTGACCTACTAACCACAACCCGTGCTTTACCTCTCTTTTTAAACGGAAAAGACCAAAAAGTTCAATGATTTTACCAGCAATGACTTCCATATTAATTTACCTTTCCATGCGTACCGACATATTTGATAAAGAGTGTCACATTGTTGAGATATTGTTAAAAATCGAACGCCCTCTCTTGACTTCAACTTCGTTCTACAAGTTTCAATTCCGTCCTAACTGCGTCAAAACGGCATTGAATTTGTGAGGTTTTTCTTCGTTCTACGAATAAAGGCAGAACAACTGGATTCGCTAGGAGCACTGTATTTGTTTTGAGAACAACGCTCGATCTAATTTCCGTCCTACTAAGCACAACCCGCGGTTTACCTCTCTTTTCTGAACGAGTTTAAACAAAAAATGGAATATTTCTGTCAAAGATGACTTCTAAATTTATTCACCTTTCCGGTACGTAGGGTTTACTACCCCATTTCCGGCCTATTAAGCACAACCCGCTCTTAGTGTTTCTTAATCTATCGCAGTTTAGCACCAAACGGAATGTTATTATCACTGATGGCTTTCAAATTTATTTACCTTTCCGTACGTACCGTAAGATTTGATAAAGAGAAACCAATCGTTGGGATATTGTCAAAAGTCTTAACACTGCTTCTTGACGCCAAACTCGGCCTACTGATTCTAAACTCGGCCTAACGCATTGAAACGCCATTGAAACGCCAATAAATTCACTTCGGCCTATCGGATGAAGATAAAAATTGATTCAGTCAGAGCGCTTCTTTTGTTTTTGGGAATAATGGGTGCAAACTTTCATGTCACGCGTTCTCATTGACATCGTTCGGTAGCTTATTAACTAAAGTATCGTACCAAACGCATAATTGACTTGTTAACTCTGAAATCATGAATTTGATGTTTTCTGCTCAATAGGCCCAACATGGGCGATTAGGCCGAAGTAGTTCTCTATTCTATTAGATTTGATAAAGAGTCACACATTGTTGAAATATTGTTTAAAATCTAATACTGCTTCTTGATTCTAAATTCGTTCTACGAGTTTCAATTCCGTCCTAACGCATTGAAACGCCATTAGATTTTCTTCGTCCTACGGATAAACGTAGAAAAAGGGGATTCGCTGGGAGCACTTCTTTTGTTTTGCGAACAATGAGCGTAAATATTCATGCAATGCGGTCTAACAGCTAATGAACCAACGCATCGGAACAAACCTATAATTGATCTGTGCACAGTGAAATCATTGATATTATTGATCTTTTCTGATCGATGGAACGGAAATGGGCCATTAAAACGAAGTAGTGCTCTACCCTATAAGCTTTGTTTTTGTAGATTAAAAGTGAACGCACCAAAACAAGCGTATTCTTGATTTGAACATGGTAAAATCATTCATATTGTTTTCTGCTCGATAGAACGAATATGAGCAATTACGACGAATTAGCGCTCTACCCTATTGTGTATGGTCAAAATGGCATCCCAGAACAGGGTTACTGAAACCTTCACCGGTCCCATCTTCACACCTAATCGATTCAACAATCATTTCCGTCATTCGCAGATTTTCACCAGAGACGAACTGCACTACGACCACGCTCTGCTGGAGCGCGGTGTCTGCATTCAAGACTGCGAAAACTCTCTCCGCTTCCGCGGAGAGCTACCACAGCCGCGTGATCTCTCGCCGTACGCTCTCTACGCCCAACAGGCACGATCTTGCATCAACACTCGTCTGAAAGAGGACTACAACCTGCACATTGGAAGCCACGTCAACATCTACCATTGCTACACACCTGAGACTGACAATCCCCCGGTTGGTAAGCTAGGTTTATAGATGTGAAACAATACAAGACCTCTATTCTCATCGCATCTCATCACGCAGATTTTCCGGAAGTCTTGTTCTACATCGTCGTAACGATCCTCTTCACTTTCGTCGTCGGTTCCACTGCCTACGATGTCCGTCAGCGGAACGTACAAGGTTGTCCGGGAACTTACTACAATGAGGATCCCAAGACACGCCGGGAACGCCTGCTGGTGGCATTTTCATTCCCGAGAAATGTCTCCCGGTTGAAAGATACCGGATTCAGTAAAATCCGGCTGGACCTCCAATTTCTGGAGGCCTTAAGGTTCATTCAAATGTGTCGAGTAGTGTTCCTTCACATTACCTTGGGTCACATTAAAGTGCCCCAAGCCAATACCGACTTTATGGAGAATCTTCAAGAGGATCCGATAATCATCTTCTTCATTGCGGAGTTCCAAAATTACATTCAAACATTCCTCTCGATTTCCGGGATGCTATTGACGATCAACTTCCTGGAGCACATCAGAAAAAATCCGGATTTTGACGGTTCTATTTTCTGGGATAAGTTGAAGGCTCGGTTGTGTCGGATCGTTCCGGCATACGCGTTCGTAATTCTCTTGGAATGCTCCATCCTGCATCGGTACCTAGATGGACCGATTGGACAACACTTTATCGGGGAAGCTGAACAGAACTGTCGCCGCTGGTGGTGGACAAATCTGCTGTTCTTCAACAACTACGTCCGAACAGATCAACCGGTGAGTTAAACGCCCATTCTTCGGAAACACCACCGTGCCTAATCACTCCCATTCCGAAACCTTACAGTGCCTGGTCCAATCCTGGTATCTAGCAGTTGACATGCAACTATTCATCTACGGGTTGGTGGTAATGATGTTGATCTGGCGATGGCCCTGGACGAAGAAGTACATCTTAACAGTGGCGTTCGTCTGCGCAGCCTTGATTCCGACCTTGACCACGTACGCCAAAGACATCGAGCCTGCAATGACAAACCGGATGAAGAATGCCAACCGCTTCAATCGAGAGCACGACTATCAGTATGATATCTACTTTCCCTTCCAGCAGAACATCGGCACGTACTCATTTGGCATGCTGGCTGGCTTTTTATACCATCGGTATCGAGACTCACCGCAAACCCTTTTGAAGTCAAAGTGGTTCAGTGTGACATTCTGCGTAGCACTTGTGTACTACTTTCTGAGCATGTCGTCCGTGTACTGGGTGCTCGAGAACCGCAACCATATGCATCCAATCCTCAAAGCCATCTACTCGACGTTATTCAAACACGCCTGGGCAGTTTTGACGACCGTCCTGCAGCTGGGTCTGGCATTGGCTTCCAGCAAGTTCCTGTGGAAGAGATGCTTCAGCCATCCATTCTTCGGCGTAGCCGGGAAGCTGTGCTACGGATTCTATCTAATTCACTTCACGATCATAGAGCTGGTGTACGCAGGCGTCAAGGCCCCCGTCTACTCCGACGAACGGGGAGTGGTAAGTAGATTGTCGTGCTTATTAAAATAGGTTGCTCACATTAAGGTTTGTTTTCTTTTCAATTAGTCAAACCTTTTAGCGCAAATTTTATGGTGGACACTGATTTTCGGAACGCTGTTGACCTTGCTGGTGGAGTTGCCGTCTAATGCATTATTGAAGGAGCTGCTGGATCGGCGAAAAAGCAACAAGGTCCATGAAATCCGACAAACGCAAGGCCCCAACGAGCAGATCGTCGAGCACGGCAACTGAAATTTAGTATTCTTTGCCAGGACTTATGACGCCAAGTCAACGAGTGTATTTATTTGTAAATAAAGGAATGAATTTTAGCACAATTGATGGTTCATGTAGGTGGTGATTTGTTCACGGTCCTGGGATTTTGGTAATCATATGGGAATCTTCTGTTGATAACTCTAGATAGAGCTGGAATTAGGGCGTAGCAGCCTTTGTAAAACATTAATTCTCTCATTGATTTCTAGGAATTCAAGGCACGCTTACACCCCTACTCGATGGTGACATCAATTTGTCAGGGAGAGCCATGAGCCGAGGGAGAGCCGAGAAATCATCGAGAAAAGTCATTGTTTACAAAAGTTGTTACGCCCTGATTCCAGCTCTATCTAGAGCTACAGTATATCGTCGATAAATTAACTTCAACCTGAGTGGTGGTTAAATCACAGTTTGTTTTTATGATCGTATTGTTATAGTAGTTATTATTGATAAAAACACTGCTCAGGTTGAAGCGGAAAGCAATGAAGTCGATTGATTGTTGACTAATTCAGCCCAAAACTATCCATCTAGCCGTGCGGTTATTGGATTGCCATAAAGTGTATGATTTAAATTGATTCCAAAAGTTGCCGATCGTATCGGCCTGTTCGCACCACAAACAGTAATCAAACTAGCCATCGATCCGAAAAATCCGGTTAAAGCTAGCTAATTAGCAGGTCATAAAAAAGCATCGTGCTTCGGAGTCAGCAAGTTTTTCCTCAGAAAGCCCGTGAGGTAGATGTTGGTTTGCTTTGATATGTTTTTTAACGATCGTTCATCATGTAAGTGGTGGGTAATTGCCGTTGTTATCAAGAATCGTAAGACAGAGGCTCAGCTGCTGTAAACATTACTCAAGCAAGCTCCGTCCATGCCTGACACGTTGTTCGTCGCGGGAGAGTTGCTGTTTTGATTTCTTATAGCGGTATGTTGTTGTTTGACAAACGTCAGTTGGATCGTTTGTTTTCAGGTTGAGGTTCGCACTGACGAAAAGTTCGATTGTGCACATAATTAACAAATTTGCTATGGTTGATATGTTTGTATTTCACATTTGAGCTGACACTCAATTATTTTAAAACGAATCGTCATGTCAAGCGGCGCCGGTGGTGTAGTGGTAAGCGTGATTGCCTCTTACCCCAGCAGGCCTGGGTTCAATCCCAGTCGGCGCTACTGAGATCTTCTGTGGCATAACATCTCTGATCAGGCCTTCCTTCGGAAGGGAAGTAAAGCCGTTGGTCCCTGGCTCATGAGTAGATGGGTCGATAGGTAGGGTCCAGGTGTGGGAGCTGCCTCCCTGGCGCCGGTAGCATTGGTACTCGGTACGGAAAGCAAGATCGACGGAAATCAAATCAAGGTGTTATCATTTCATTGAATGAATTGCAAGGAAGAGTCTCAAGTCATGAAAAAGTATATGCAAAGTTAATACACAGGGCTACTAGCGATCAATTTTATCACTTTGCGGGGCTACTATACATGTGAAACTTCTAGTATACATGTATAAACTAGTATACATGTACACTTCTCGCATATGCTATATCTCGAGATCCTGATCAGATAGAATGTTACTATCTACGACAAAGTTGTTCAGGAGGTCAAGTTGTTTTGGTTGGTGGACAGTAGTTCAGAATGTTCTCACTTCATGGTCCTGGTATACATGTGAAATTATCGCATATAAAATATCTCAAGTTCTTAACCAGATAGAAAGTTTCTATCTTGAACAAAGTTGTTCAGGAGATTAAAGCCTAGAGTTTGTGAAAAAATTCTGATATACTGTTCTCCAGCCAAAAGTCCTTGGCCCCCTGAACAACTTTGCCGAAGACAGTAACATTCTATTTGGTCAGGATCTCGTGATATTTTACATGTGAGAATTTCACGTGTATACTAGCGCCGCTTAGGAAATTCTCAACTATTGTACACCAAGCAATAGGCTTTGATCTCCTGAACAACTTTGTTAAAGACAGTAACTTTCTATCTGGTCAGGATCTCGAGCTATTGTATATGCGAGAATTGCATGTTTATACTAGCGCTACATAGTGAGAAAATTTTGAACTACTGTCCACTGGCGAAATCTATCTGATCAAAACCTCAAGATATTTTACATGTGAGAATTTCGCGTGTATACTAACGCCACGTAGTGTAAAAATTCTGAACTATTGTGCACCAAGCAATAGGCATTATAGGGTCAATGCAACAACTTTTTCGAAGATAGTAATTTTCTACCTGTTCAGAATCTTGAGCTTAGCATACGCATGTACACTTTTACTAGCGCCACGTGTTGAGAAAATTCTGGGCTACTGTCCACCAGCCAAAACATCTTGACCCCCTGAACAAGTTTGCCGAAAACAGTAACTTTCTATCTGCTCAGGATCTCGAGCTATTGTATATGCGGAGAATCGCATGTGTATACTAGCACCGAGTAGTAAGAAAATTCTGAACAAATGTCTACCAACGAAAAGATCTTGACCTCCTGCACAACTTTGCCGAAGGCATTTACTCTCTATCTGTCCAGGATCTAGTGATGTATCACATGCGAGAACTTAAAATGTATACGAGCACTACCTAGTGAGAATATTCTGAACTACTGTTAATCTGAAAAAAGGCTATGATCTCCTGAACAGCTTTGCCTAAGACAGTAGCTATCTATCTGGTCAGGATCTCGAGATATTTTATATGAGAATTTCACGTGTATACAAGCGCCGCATATTGAGAAAATTCTGAACTACTGTCCACCAGCCAAAAAAAAAACTTGACCCCCTGAACAAGTTTGCCGAAAACAGTAACTTTCTATCTGCTCAGGATCTCGAGCTATTGTATATGCGAAAATTGCACGTATATACTAGCGCCACGTAGTAAGAATTTTTTTAAATACTCCACCAACGAAAAGATCTTGACTTCCTGAGAAACTTTGCCGAAGACAGTAACTTTTTATCTGGTAAGGATCTAGAGATATTGTATATATGCGAGAATTTTACATGTATATTAGCACCGCGAAGTGAGAAAACTCTGAACGAACTACCAACGAAAAGGCCTTGACCTTCTGAAAAACTTTGCCGAAACAGTAACTTTCTATCTGGTCAGGATCTCGAGATATGTTATATGATAATTTCACGTGTAGACTAGCGCCGCGTTTTGAGAAAATGTTGAACTATTTTACACCAAGAAATAGACTTTGATCTCACCAACAACTTTGTCGACAACAGTAACTTTCTATCTGGTCAGGATCTCGAGATATATCACATGCGATAATTTCATATGTATTCTAGCGCTACGTAGTGGGAAAATTCTGAACTACTCTCCACCAGCAAAAAGGTTGTGATCTCTAGAACAACTTTGTCTAAGACAGTAACTTTCTATCTGGTCAGGATCTCGAGATTTTTCACATTGTAACCAATTAAGTCAAATCCCACGTTGTACGGACACCGTTTACGCGGTTTCCATTCACATTTTCTCTATTATCCGCATTTTTTGGGGGTCAACTGTGATAAAAGCTTAGCTTGTTTAGTTAAAAAAAAAAATTTCAACGGATGCCCGTTGGTTGTATATCGATTGGTAGCTCGGCTGCAAAATTTGGCAATGGAGAACTCCCCAAGTAACACAATCCAGTCACGAAAAGTTGCAGCAACTTAAATGTGAGTGAAATAAGTTGCATAGGAGTAGCTACAACCGTTTGGTGACAAGTGTGCTGCTAGGGTCACACTGTTGTACAAAGTACAACGCGCGAGTACTCGTGTTACAAAAGTTGGCGCGAGTAACGGAGGGTTCAGTTGTCGAAGCTTCTCTGAAGTTTCTTCTGAACTTATGTGAAGATCTCAATAATCTTCTTAACGTCTCTGAAATTCTATGAAAATCTAGAAACTTCTTAATATGCCGCTTATTTACTGAAACTAATGTAACTGAACTCCCGTGAAATACCTTTTTTTTTTGGAGCTTACTTTGCTACTTGAAATGCTCTCGCATTTTGCTAATCTTCCAAACAGTTCCTGAAGTTCTCGGGTATTCCCTAAAGTTCCATAGACTACTATGAAGTTCTCGAAATGTTTCATAACTACATCAATATTCTAGGCATTAATGATGTTATTAAAACTGCCAAAAAGAATTCTGAGTTTTAAAGAGAATTTAAAGTTCTCTAGACTGACGTCAAATACTCAGTATTTTTAATAAGAACTCACAATAAAGAGGAAATTCATTACATACATTCACAACTTGCCTTCAGCTTAATAAACGCTCACGGAACTTTGCCTTAAATCACTAATTTTCCCTGAACTTATATGGACATCATCTGAAGTTTTCTATGCTTCCCTGAAGTTCTCTAAATCTGTTTAATGGTCCAGAAAATTTTCTGATAGGTATATACAGCCATTCCATAGCAAAACGATATAGTGGTTCTCAGAATTTAGTTACAATTGGCAGTTTTGTTCCTTATCGAAAAATATTAGAACCGTATTTTTTTAATTTCTCATTAGGGTGACCATAGTCCTGTTAGGGTGGTCCAAAAATCGATTTTTTCTATTTTTTCCACAAATAGCATTTTTTTTTAAATCATAACTTTTAAACCATTGAACCGATTTGAATGATCAAAATATCAAAAAGGAAAAAATATAAACTTTTTTGAATATTGTAGTTTTGTATCGAAGAATTTTGATTGTATTTGTTTTTTATGGTTTTCATGGTTTGTAGACAATGGGCGTAACACGTTTTTATATTTATTTTGAAAACTTAGGCTTTTCTACACAACATATTAAAAAATCAGCGATGTATTTGTCTTCGTTTTTGAGTTACGATTTTTTGAAATTATCATGTTTAGAAATTTCGCTCATTACTCCAATACGACTATACATATATATATACATAACTCCCTGATACTTCTGAAGTTCTCGGATCAATCATAGAATTCTCGTAATACCCCATAATTCCACGGAACCCTTTGTAAGCCACTGCACATTTTCTTTTAATTAATAGATTTGTTCTAAATTTCACTCAACTATCTAAAAAAAATCTTAATTTCTTAGAAAATTTTGGAATTCTTTGAATCGTGGCTTGCCAAAACTTCTCGCATATTTTTTTTTTAGATTAGGATTTAATAATTTTCTAACTTAAGCTTATTTTTCGAATTTATTTAAAGTACTTGAAATATCCATAAGATAACACCCTTAAAACACTCATTCACTTTCCTGATGTTCACATAATTTTTATTACGGTCCAAAAATTCTCTCGGACCTTTGCTTAAGATTCCGGAAATTTCATGAGTTTCTCAATGCCTCTTACCTGTAATTTTAATGAAATTATTTGAACCGTCCTTTGATTCTCTGATCTATCTTAATGTTTTTTTTGCTATCCGTCGATCTTGTTTTCCGTACTGAGTACCAATGCTACCGACGCCAGGAAGGCAGCTCCCACACCTGAACCCTACCTATCAACCCATTAACTCATGAACCGGGACCAACGGCTTTACTTCCCTTCCGAAGGAATGAGTGATCAGGGATTTTATGACTCAGAAAACCCCAGCGGCGCCGACTGGAATTGAACCCAGACCTTTTGCGGTGAGAGGCAATCACGCTTACCACTACACCGCCGGCGCCGCTATGTCTTGTTGTTGTCGGAGCTTCCCTGAAGCTCTCAACTCTATCGAAAATCTAGGTTCTGCTCTGAAATAAAATGAACTCTCGTAAATACCTTTGAACTTCTATGGACTTCCGTGAAGTTCCTGGAATTTTTCTGAATATTTCAGAAATTCTCTCGAGGTATCCGTACTTTCCTGACAGATATTACCTGGAATATCTTAAGAGTTCTCGATTTTTTTTATATATATAGCACATCATGGAACTATCCTGAATTTGGCTAAGCTCACTCTTATAGATCTTTAAACTGCGCCAAAAATCTGGAAACTACAGGAACTGCCCCCAAATATCGATAGATCTAGCTTTTCTGAGGAACTTAAAACTTCTTAAAAGGTTCCACAACTTTGCTCAAATTCTCTTTATTTCTGAAGTACCCTTGTCACCGGCGAAGTTCTCTGAAATTCTAGGCACTTCTTACAAATTCCTGCAGTTTTTCGGAAGCTAACACAAGTGGTTCTTAAAGCTTCCAGTTAGTTCCCCATATTTTCAGGATGTTGTGACACTCCACTTAATAGTGTTCTCTAAATCCAAAATTAAACGCAGTAGACACGTAGAGGTGATTTAAATACTATTTATTACTTTAACACTCACTTTATTACAAACTACATTAACAATAAATTCAAATATCCTAGGTGGCCAACCAGGCGCGAAAGCGGTTCGAATAGATCTAAAAACGGTCGATACAATCCAAGTTTGGTTGGTTTCAAATCTTCTTCGGCTCGGCTCGAGGCTCGGCTACAGTCGTGTATTCTATTCGTGAGCTTTCGGTATTCTTGCAGTTTTTTAGCATTGTATACTGCGCCGTTAACTTACGCCTACCCTATCATACAAGCATCAACACTAAAGTCTGGTACAGTTAGAATTTGGCCGCACAAAATAGGTCATTTATTCAAGGGGAAATAAAATTTTAAAAAACGCCATAGATATCATTTTGTAGGATTTTATTTAGCTTTAAGGGAAAAATACATCAAAAATTATTTGTCAGCTGTTAGGATGAATGTCTTGCACAGTAGTACCACCGGTTGGAAACTAACGATTTTAAATTGGCTCAATACTTGACTAGCCTATTGGTCCCAAGCAAATCGATTAACGTATCCCATTCTAGTCAAAATTCTAGTACTACGCTATGTTTGTTTTGATTTGCTATGAACGTTTGACAGATAAAATGAGGGGTTCGTGGATTTTCCTATGTTTCGAGGGGTGCATCGATTAGCTTGGGACCGAAGATAGTACCAGAGCTGAGTCAAAAAGTTGACCACGTTTCTTCGGGACCTTCTGGTCTTAGAGTTACCTCTATGGTAGTACTGTCAACCTCATCTACCATCCTTTTCCACCACTTCTCCAAATCAGATGGTGTATTGATTGTTTTGCCACAATTCTTCAATATGCGCTTGATAATTGCCCAAAATTTTTCAATGGGTCGAAAATCTGGACAATTTGGTGGATTGATACTTTTCTCAATAAAATCGACATTAGTCTGCTTATACCATTCTATGACATCGCGGTTGTAATGGCAACTGACTAAGTCAGGCCAGAACTTTACGGGACCTTCATGTGATTGAATGAACGGCAAAATTATGTTCTGGAGACACTCCTCTTTGTAGAGTTGTCCATTCATAGTCGCTCCAGCGATGAAAACCTTTGTTTTCTTTTCGCAACTGTAGATGTCTTGCTAAATCATCAACTTGCGAGCAAATTTATCTGCAAAGACAAATTTGAATTTATACGGAGCATCCTCCTTACGATTAGCAAAGTGAAAATATTGGCCCGGAATTTGTCCAAAGTCCATTTTTATGTAAGTTTCATCGTCCATCAAAATCTGAGTGTGCAGAATTTTTTTACGTCTGTCACGTTCCATCTTCACTACTAAATAAACAATCCTTCTGGATCAACACGCTCCCAATAGCTTCTTGCTACGACAACTAGAGGCGCTACAGTAATTAAAAGGAAGTGGCCAAATACTAACTGGAACATACTTTAAGAGCATCTCTTATGTCATTTTCGTTTTTGCGGTGTAGCTACACCGGTGCTACACCGCTGAACACCGAAAAAAAAAATCAGGGTGTAGCTATCGGTTGCACCTTTATTTACAAAGCATACGAAAAATCATAAAACTTCGTTAGCGAAAAAGGTTGTGAAAATTGTTTGTGGAACATTTTACTGTTTCCGTTTTTCGCAGTTTACAGTTCACGTGACACAAAATCGATCAGTTTACACCTCCGGTGAAGTGAAAATTTGACAGATACGTTCTTTCCCGAAACGTCAACTTTTCGCTCAGCTACTGCTCTTTTCGCGAGCGCTGCATGCGCGAAAAAAAATAAACGTAAGCGAAAAAAATGCGATGCCCAAAATTTGATTTCGCTGGATCGTATCTGTTTACAGTTCAAAGCGAAGTGAAATATTTGCCAATTGCGTTTTTCACGCAGGTGAAACATGTAGGGGAAATGACGGCTTCGGCATGACAGACTATTTTCGGCGACACAAATTGAAACACTATTTTCACTGGATTTTCCTATGAAAACACTTCGCTGAATGCATGCAAACGATTCTTTATGCTTTCAGCTTCAATTTGACTATATTTTTACCACTTAGAAAAAGCAATCTAGCAAGGTTTTCTTGAAATGAAACACACGCACTACAAATTGTAGCTGATTTCGAGTTGCCGATAATAGAACAGCAGATTTACATGCAGTTCAAATGGAACGGTTGCCGAAGAAAAACTGGTTGCCGACAATACTCGCTCTCACTAGACAAGATTGGAGCTTTGTAAAAGCGTTTCAAAACAGTTTTTGACAATTCTTTCGACTAAAATTGTTAGAGCAGCTGGCAGCAAAAGATTGTAAACAAACCAATACTGCATATGAGTGCGTTCCTTAGAGAAAAAGGTCGCTGCTTAGGTTGCCGAGAATACGTAAATTCCCCTAGTATATTGTATGAGATTTTCGCTTTGCTAAATCAGACAGCTCAAATTTACAATACAAAAGGGAAACAAGACATCGTATTCACATCACAAGCGAAAGGAATGACATTTTTTTGTGTAATATTATTCTAGTCCTTTATTTTTAGGTTCTTCGGTTTCTACAGCAGCAATCCGTCCAGCGTTTGCCTGTTGGTCGAATGGTCGTGGGTAAATTCGTGATACTGGTCGCTTGTAAGTTCCACTGGAAGATTGCAGAGTCACAACGCGTACAACCCCATCGTCTCCAGGGTGAATGTTTTCGATCCGAGCAAGAGGCCAAGACGCCCCGTAACGAGGGTAGATCACCTTTTCGTGGTACGTTACGGGATGTAAGATCTACCACCGATTCCTAGCCTGACTACTTCAAACTAGGGGAACAGGATTTTTCAGTAATCAAAGGAACATATCTTTTTTTTTATAATGCGTTTATTTTTTCAGGCTCATTTGCCGTAGCTTTGTGGAGCCGATATTCGTTGTTTTGATTACAAAATTTCTTAAAACTAACGTTAGTAAAGCGGGGGCCGATTACTCGCGGCTATCTAGAGGTTATAGGTAACAAATTGTAACAAATGGATGGCAGGGTAGGGATTGAGAACACAAGGTTTGGAGAGCAATGTGCTTTTTATCTTGAACTAAGCGACCAACTGATGAAAAAGACAAACATGGGGGTACACCGATGGGTAACTAACAACTTGGGGGAACACAAGATGACACTAACTACTAAATCCTCAGATCGATAAATTAAATTAAATTAAAATATTCGAGATCTCGGCTCGCCAAGATGTCTCTAACCATAGGTTGTTTTCCTCGGGCCCTGAGGGATGCGGATAACTCGGATCTAGCAACACAATGGAAAGTGCATGACCAAAGCACGTGGTCGATATCGTGATAGCCACTACCACAAGCGCACAAATTGCTGCCTGCGAGCCCGATTCGGAAGAAATGCGAGTCTAACGAGTAGTGATTGGACATGAGCCTTGATATGACACGTATAAAGTCACGGCTCATGTCCAATCCTTTGAACCATGGCTTGTTCGACACCTGTGGGAGAATAGAATGTAACCATCTTCCCAGATCACTCTCATTCCATTTTTGTTGCCAGTTGGTGAGGACGTGCTGACGAGTAATTGAGAAAAATTCCGCAAAGGCGATTTGTCGATCAAAAATATCGCCTTCCATAGCGCCCACCTTAGCTAGCGAGTCCGCTTTCTCATTACCCGGAATTGAGCAATTAGAGGGGACCCAAACTAAGGTGATAGTATAGGAGCAGTTAGATAAAGTACTCAATTTGGCTCGGATTTCGCTCAGGAAATACGAGGAGTGCTTCATCGGCCTCATTGATCGAATAGCCTCCAACAAGCTAAGGCCGATGACATAGTAACGCGGTTAGCGAAGCGTCCGCTTGCGCGTGTGCGTGTGCGTCTGAGCTGCTATGTGATTCCTAATCTTCCATTCGTTGTTCCCTAGTTTGAAGTGGTTAAGACTAGGTTTCTGATGCATGGTCATTATCGGTGTCATACCTTAATTTTGTTGCTAAGGAATCAAATTTTGACTGACAAAGGGGCGCACCTTTGGAGGGTGTTTCAACACTCCGAAGGGTATAAATAGCGGGACCTTTCAATTAGAGTCGGATCCTTGCGATAAATGCAAGAGTAGCAACTGTAAAAAAATCGAATACTTCATCATTTCTCAATAGTGATGGAGTAATACGACATGCACTAAACTAAGGACACGGGATATACTACAATAGATCAATTTACTGGTCGCAGTAGTGTTAGGTCCCGAACAGAGAGAAGAGGCCAATACGCAGAAGATTTGCTATCGTCCTGGACCAAAACGATTAAACTAACGTAGATATCGACTGCACTCGTTGCGCTGGTGGTTCAGTTCGGTGAGATATTCCTTTTTCCAACGGTGCCAATGTTCCAACGATGTTCCGATTAGAAAATGGCCAGGTGTGAGAACGTTCAGCTCTCTAGGGTCGTTTGACAAGGAAGTCAACGCAGCCTCCCCTGTTGGCTTCCACTTGCCTATGTACGGTGGCAAAGTCTTCGAACAATAGTTGCGTACTGCCAAGTGACGATTTTGCTGTCTTGACCGCCGCTTCTCACAAGCCGCCGAAGGATGGTGCTCTTGGCGGAATAAAACCTTACTGCAATGAATGCTTCCGTAGGCAAATCGCTGACAAGCTCGAGATGTACAGTTTTCGATTCGTAGCAAACAAAGACAGCAATTAATGCTTTTCGTGCTGTAGCTCGTCGGTGCACTGACTTCATGTAGACTCCGGTCACAGCAAATGTTCTAGTAGGTGCGGTGCGAGGTTTGGGTAGTTGGCCGATAGGTTGGGTGACAGGAACAGGGTTTTGGCGAAAGCAATGTAAACACTTACGATACACAGAGTTGGCGATATGTTTTCCGTTAACCGGTCAGTATTCTTGGTGCATGGTGGCCAATGTCATGCGTGGACCAGAGTGCATACAGGGTTCATGGTCATGCTCAGTGATGAGGCGTGCTAGTGAGTGGTGTTTGAGAAGGATCAGTTCTCTGAGGAGTGATCTAGACTTCCACCGAGACGGATGATTCCTTTTTCATCAAGTAAGGGACGCAGCATTCTCAGCGATCTTCGTGATGACTTCCTTAGCATGTTCCAGCTCTGTTACTGAAGCGAACGGGTGTGCCGATGATTATTGGTATTTTTTCGGCAACGATTTTTGAAACGAAGAAGTAAAGCTGTAATCCGAAGTAGCCGCCAAAAAGATCAATCTCGATGGGACAGCCAAAGTCACACGTGTTTCTGCAAACGGTTCTGCTGAACGTCAAGGATTCATCTCGCAAGGGCACTTCTGGATTCTGGATCGCAAGCTAACCTGATGTCTGAAAATCTCTGCAGGCTACTCCGGCTACCAAGGCGGTACAGGAAAGTGGAAATTTCTGGTATAGGACGATCACGTAGTCACACAGCTTATGAAGTTTCCGCTACAATCGCTTCTCGGGTGCAAGTTTTCTCAATGGCTTTGGATTTTCTGGTTATGGAGCATGTTACCGATGATCAGCTTTCCGTTTCTCTCCCGTTGACTCAGTGGAAACCTCATGCTAACATGGCACTAGCTGATCCGGAATTCTTTGTATCTAGTCCGATCAATCGGGTTTTGGGTGCTCAGTATTTTTATGACTTCCTCGTGCAGTGGCCGGCTTCTAGTTCGCAAATTCGACAGTACGCTTCCAGTATTTGTCAGTACGATGTTCCGATGGGTAGGTAGGGTTCTGCAGTTTATTTGATTGATTGATTGATTTATCTTTATTTAGGAGGCTTTCAGCCTGAGGCTGGTTCGCCTCCAGCCTGCAGTTTATTTATGAAGCGTTGGTGAAACTCTCAGCATCTCCTTTCATTTATCAGAACTTTTGTAAAGTTCTTACAATTGTTGTCAAGTCAACGGCAGGGATGCCATTGTCCCCAGTGTAAGCAGGGTGATGAGTTGAAAAGACACCTCGCACTATGACAAAAGCAAACTCACCCGAGAGATTTTTATTTTGTTTTCACTTTCTACCGCTTCTCCCACTTCGCAAACAAATAGTAATTCGGGGCAAAAGTACGCATAGGCCTTTTTGAAATGTTCGAACATGAAAACCTGGCCACACTGTATGGGTTCGACACATCATTCGACCAGCTGATCACAGGTGTAAACATTAGTGATTTGAACATAGTGGCGTGAAGTTATGAGGTAATTTGTGTTTTGTGCAGTTTTGATCTAATTTTCAACATTTTGGGGATTATGTTTTGACCATTTAAAGTTTAGAAAAAATTGGTATAAAAATGCTAAAAATATCTTTACTCTATGATCGTTTGAGAGGTGCAGTCATTCCGTTCAAACAGTTTCATAAGTTTTGTAATAAATCGAATCATTGATAAAACTGCATGTGGGGCAAAAGTACGCACAGGATGTCGCATTGAAATGGTTATGTTTTCGTACAGGAACTACAAGCGCAAAACCAGTCGGCAGAAATGCACTTTCCAGATGCTCGAAACAGCTCAGCAAAGAGTCTGGCAGGCAGGTTGTGCTGGATCTCGGAATAACGGAAGGAGCATTGAGGAAAAGGATGAAACTGGTGAGTAAAATCAAGTACCAAATGAAATTATCTTAACAGTGGACGGTTCATCCCAGTATTTACAACCGAGCAGTCTGAAGAACTTGCCAGCCACTGCAAGGACCACGACAAGGCATTCTACGGTATGACACTCAACGATTTACGGAGCCTTGCGTTTCAGTTTGCAGAAGAAAATAACATTCCGCACGAGTTCGATCGGACTTCGAAGATGGCAGGAAGGGATTGGGTGGCGAGATTCATGAAGATTCACCATCTGTCTTTGCGAACGCCTCAACAAACCAGTCTGGCCCGGATCATGGGATTTAACAAGCAACAGATCAAGGCATTTTTCGCGAATCTGTCCGAACTGAAACAGCAGCATAAATTTCCTCCACACCGCCAGTACAATATGGATGAAACTGACATGTCAACTGTTCCGAATTGTCCGCCGAAAGTCATTGCTAGTACAGGTAAAAAAGCTGTTGGCAAAGTGAGCTCTGCTGAACGGGGAGAATTGACGACGGCTGTATGCGCTATGAGTGCATCCGGGAACTATGTAGCACCGGTTCTAATTTTCAAGCGGAAGCGGCAAAATCCACAGCTGTTGAATGGAGCTCCCCCAGGAACGATTATGCTTGTTTCGGATACAGGGTACATAAATGGAGATCTGTTTTTGAAGTGGCTTAAGTATTTTCAAAACGAGGTGAAAGCGACGAAAGAAGATCCAGTTCTTCTGGTTGTGGACAACCACAGCCGTTGGACCGCTGCTTTTTCAAGGCATTGAAAACCCATTTCTCAGAAGCCTGTAGCACCTGGTTGACGAACACTCCGGGTAGGGCTACTGTGGACAAAGCTGTGACAGCATTCAAAACGTGTGGGATCGAGCCTCTCAACCCGGAGGTATTCAAGGACGATGACTTTCAACCGAGCTTAGTGACAGACATACCTCAAGCATCCAACGAATCTAACGCACATTCGGATCTGGCCTGCGAACCCTCCACAAGCAAATAAACGACAATTGCAAGCTGTACTACCAGTTTATGCATCACCCGATCCACTTCCTATCAATACTGGTGAAGAAGATCAGCAAATGCGAGCTCTGGATCTAAGTAAGTCTGCAAAAGTAGCTCCAGCTGAAACTCGTCCACTTCCCAAAAGGAAAGTCCCCCAGCAAAGACGAAAGAAAGGAAAAAATCTGAAATACTTACCAGTACACCGGTAAAACAAAAACTGGAAGCTGTGCTTCAGGAAAAACAGAAAAAACAGCACCAAGTGCTAAGAAGGGAAAAAAGCAGAAGTAAGCCTCTGCTAAGCATACTGAATTCTCTTTTATTTTGATGCATTTTTAACATGACCTTCTTGATTTTCGTTTTCAATAAAATGCAATAAAACAATTCAGATTGACTTTGTGTTTAAATTTTTAGTTATTTCTGGACCCCCCACCCTTAAGTGCATCACGTACTTTATGTATGACCCCTTAAAGATCGACTTCCCGGGAACCATTCAGAGAAAATGTGGTCGAATTTCAAAGATTATTTTACCCGTTTTGCATGGAACCATAATATGTTTTATATGAACCTTTACTGCCGGTTATCGCAAGTCACTCCCATCTGCATTTTAATCAATTTTGAGATAGCATCATTATTCAGTTTATCTTTCTATGTTTTTTGAGATGTGCTATTGAAAAAAAGGTGGTTTGTTCAAGAAAAATGAAAAACAATACCAAGTCAAATTGTCTCACACCGAAAAGTAACCGCAAGTCAGTCCCATTAGAAAAAAATATGTTAGAAAAGTTAGACAACACATCGCATCATGATATTTGTCTCAAGACAGATTTTGTCCACTTCCCCTAGGGTATGTGAAACATGTCCTGATGTGGCCAATTTAGTTCTTACGGTACTCAGTTTGACCGCCAATGGATGGCTTTGAATTCTCATGTGATTTGATGTATCGCTTGATGGAATTTGATTTAAAAACGATTTACCACTTCCCAGGCGATACAAGGAACATGTCCGGGTTTGGCCAACATAGTGCTGGTCACTGATCATGACTCTTATCGATCTTATTTTTGAATTCTCATGTGAATTATGTGAATAATCAATTGATTTATCGCATGGTGGGTTTGGCACGTTTATGAAAAGCTCTGGTCTGGTGAAGACACATACTCACCGGAATACGCTCCGGCCATTGTTCTGAAACCAGCAAAACAAATCCAGAAACATTCTATAACGTTCTATGGGACCATGGTATCTTTCTACTGTTCAATACTGTGCTAAACTAATGCAGCATCGTCATGGAATTGTGACTGACTTGCGGTTATTTTTCTCATTGACGTTAAATGTAATCGCAAGTCAGTCCCATTCAGATTTTAGCCATAAAATAAAAATTTCACGATATTTTTTTTTCAATATTCTATGGTAAACAAAGATGCATTCTATCACATTGTACGTTTATTTTTAAATTTATCCCTCCAAAATAAGTGTCAAATTAGAAAACTTGTAAAATCTTTGAACGCCGTTTTCTCATTTCCAGTTTTTTACAGATGGGACTGACTTGCGATTATGGGCAGTTTATGGAAACCAACAAACTACAACTCTCATCACCCTCCCTCCCTCACGCTTCTGCTCCTAAAAAGACAACGTAGTTTTTGGATGCTCCCTAATCTTGGTTGAGGGGAGGTACAGTACTCAAGAGACTATTTGTTACAACCATTATTTGCGACAAATACATTATTTGTTCAATGCGTACTTTTGCCCCGTACAATGCGTATTTTTGCCCCCCCCCCCTACGGGGCAAAATTACGCATTTGACTATTTTTAAAAACTGTTTCAGTTCTCATATTACCCTAATATTTTGGTAATTTCCAGTACTACGTTTGCAAGGCAAGACATAACCTCTAATCGTGTGTTGAAATACCTGGGAGTGACCGATCGATGACCGGCTAAACTTCAACAGCCACGTCGAATTGCCTGTGAGAAGGCTGTATACGTTGATGTTTTCACTCACTCACTCACAACTTTACGCTGCCCTCTTTCTCACGGAAGTGAGTGTATAAACAGACGAACAGTGAACAGTCAACTCTCTTACTCTCTCGTGCTGTGCTGATAAATCTCCGAGGAGACAAGCAGAGGTTCACCCCAGAGAATGATATCTCTCGCACCCGAGTGATTCTCCCCAGAGGATTTTCAACCCTGGTCAACGGGACTGAAGATCTCTAATCGTTCATAAAGTTAATAACAAACTTCAATTTTTTCCCTTAATACTGGCACGTTGAATCTTTTTTAATAACTTTAACTTAAAATTACTCCAATTAAATAAATGTTAAATTTGGACATGTTGTTATACCAAAACAAAACATATTTTTCGATTTTCTTTCTTTCTATTATTTGTTTCCGTCGGTCTTGTTTTCCATGCTGAGCACCAATGCTCCCACGCCTGGACCCTACCTATCGACCCATCAACTCATGAACAGGGGACCAAAGGCTTTACTTCCGGGGACCAACGGCGTGATCGGAGATGTTATGCCTCAGAACATCCCGGCGGCGCCGACTGGGATTGAACCCAGGCCTGCTGGGGTGAGAGGCAATCTCGCTTATGTATGATCAGTATGATGGAAGATGCCTGCCCTTAACGCGGATAATATCGTCGATGAAATGTGTTGAGAGGAGGGCATCTGGAATGCCGTCAGGAGAGGAGTCACGCAAATTTTGTTGGCGCTGCAACGATAATGAAGAGAAGAGCAGCGATCTAGCAATGCCAGCTAGCGGTTAGCACAAAACCCCACCCCTCCAAGTTGTGCTTGCTCGTGGTCCTGGAGAGTTCAGGCTAGAGGTGAGAGTAAGACTAGTTTTTTTTTCTCCTATCTATAAATAATAACACACACACACGCACTCTAATGTGCCCTTCGAGGCATAACAATTCCTTTTAGAAAAAGCATTCAGGCAAACTAATGCTTTGCCACCTTACCGCAGCGGTGTTTCCCCTGTATTGAATTATGCATGAGTTCCAGTTCGACCACCATCAGGTTTTACCTGCAAAAAAAAACGAGAAAAAATGGTGTGAATTATTGTTCCTGCCTCCGGCTAATGGTTATACACTTAATGCTATTATGACAATGTTGCGAAAATCAAAGTGACACAGCTCAATGACGTGTATCTCAGCCAATCCTGCTCTCACGTTTTTATGAAGGCGCTAATTCAAGACCTCACGCGTTGGCGTTACCCATTCACTGCTAATTGTCGTATTATCTGCGGTTGCCACCAACGAGGCTTTAGTTAAGGCATGTCATTCGCGTACTCTTTGATCTGCTGCACCCTAGCTCAATACCTCTACCTGATTGTTGGTTGCTTAGTGCGAAGTTGGCGGTGCAGGCAAATAAAAGGCCATATAAACACATTAATTTGGATTGGACGAAAACGGTGATTCCCATGAATTCTCCAAAATAGTGTCTACTGACGTCAAACCTTTGCGACTTTAGTTCGTTTGACCATGGCCTCTATTTTTTCGAGCTTTGCTGCTGCGGACTAGCATCGGACAGCTGTTACAAAAACATAATTTGTGGAATATATTATAGACACGTGCCTATAAATAGAAAATGGAAATCCATGCGTGCTAAAAAAAAAAAGTGTTATATTTTTGGATCATATCAATAACGCACTGTGAGACAAGTTTTTTTTTTGTTAGAAATCAAAAAAAGTGAGACATGGCCATTTGCGACGAAACTATTGAGTGTTGCATTTTGATGCCTTCTAGAATGTATCTTCAATTTTTGAGTACTTTATATGAGTGGTGGTAATTCACTCAACACTAAGATAAAACAAAATAACTTTATTTATACCTTGTCGAAGACGGCAATATTATATCTCTCAACTGGACGAAATTATAGGGTGAAAACGGAGTACAAACGGTAGTACCTACAATCAATACGTAACAATCGATTTTAAATTGGCTCACTACTTGACTAGCCTATGGGTCCCAAGCAAATCGATTAACGTATCCCATTCCAGTCGAAATTCTAGTACTACACTATGTTTGCTTTGATTAGCTATGAAAGTTTGAAAGATACAATGAGGAGTTCGTGGATTTTCTTTTGTTTCGAGGGGTGCATCGATTAGCTTGGGACCGAAGATGGTACCAGAGCTGAGCCAAAAAATTTAGCGCGTTTCTTCGGGACCTACTAGTACCTATTCAAGGGGATGCCTAATGAATTTAAAAAAAAGAACCTCAATGTTTTGTTACGTTTTGCTGTTTTCATGACCATTTTTCAAATTGCAGCTAATGAGTAACTGCAGGTTTTCCCAATTATGAGTAAATTTCGTATGGAAAGAAAGTGCTCTGATTCAATTTAATTCAGTTGCCATGCAGGACTTAAGACAAATTGCTAGAATGTGTGAGATGTTCATAGAACTCCTGAGATGTTCATAGATCTTCAGAGCACTTCACTGAACTTCCGAGATGTTCATAGAACATCCGAGATGTACACGGAATTTGTGATATGTTCATAGAACTTTAAAGTAGTCCATAAATCTTCAAAGTAGATCATATGACTTCCTAGATGATCAACCCTCATAGAACTTCCGAGATGATCATAGAGCTTCCAAGCAGTTCATTGAACTCCCGAGATTTTCATAGAACTTTCAAACAGTTCATAGAGCTTCTGAGCAGTTCATAGAACTTCCGAGGTGTTCATAGAACTTCCGAGATGTTCATAGAACTTCCGAGCAATTCAAAGAACTTACTAAATGTTTGTAAAACGTCCGAAAGGTTCCTTAAACTAACTACAAGGGCATAGAACTTCCAAGCAGTTCACTGATCTTCCGAGCAGTTAACAGAACTTCACAGTAGTTCACAGAACTTCCGAAATGTTCATAGAACTTCCGAGATAGTCCTAGAATTTTCTAGCAGTTCATAGCACTCCCGAGAAGTTGACAGAACTTCCAAAACTCTCATAGAACTTTCGAGATGTTCATAGAGCTTCCGAGCAGTTCACAGAGCTTCCGAGAACTTCATAGAACTTCCGAGCAGTTCATAGAGCTGTTGAGCAGTTCATAAACTTCCGGTGTGTTCATGGAACTACCGAGATGTTCATGGAAATTCCGAGCGGTTCATAAAACTCCGGGATGTTCATAGAACTTCCGAGATTTCCTAGAATGTCCGAGCAGTGCATAGAACTACCGATTTGTCTATAGAATTTCCGCGATATTCGTAAAACTTTATAGGCCCTAGAACTTCCGACCCATTCATAGAACTTACTAGGTGTTCGTAAAACTTCATAGAAGTTTTGAGCAGTTCATCGAACTTCCGAGATGTTTGTAAAACGTCCGAAACGTCCCTTGAACTTCCTACAAGTGCATAGAACTTCCAAGCAGTTCACAGAACTTACGAGATGTTCATAGAGCTTCCGAGGTGTTCATAGATTTTCAGAGATTATTATAAAACTTCCTAAACGTTCATAGAGCTTCCGAGATAGTCATAAAATTTTCGAGCAGTTCATAGCAATTCCGAGAAGTTTACAGAACTTTCAAAACCCTCATAGAACTTTCGAGATGTTCATAGAGCTTCCGAGTAGTTCATAAATCTTCCGAGAATTTCATAGAACTTCCGAGCAGTTCACAGAGCTAACGAGCAGTTCATAAACTTCCAGGGGGTTCATACAACCTCCGAGATTTTCTAGAATGTCCGAGCAGTGCACAGAACTACCGATTTGTCTATAAGCTTGCGCGATGTTCGTAAAACTTTATAGGCCCTAGAACTTTCGACCAGTCCATAGAACATCCGATCAATTCATAGAACTTACTAGATGGTCGTAAAACTTCATAGAAATTTTGAGTAGTTCATCAAACTTCCGAGATGTTCATAGAACATCCGAGCAATTCAAAGAACTTACTAGATGTTTGTAAAACGTGCGAAACGTCCCTTGAACTTCCTACTAGTGCATAGAACTTACAAGCAGTTCACTGAACTTCCAAGCAGTTCATTGAACTTCCGGGCAGTTAACAGAACTTTCAAGCAGTTCACAGCACTTCCGAGGTGTTCATAGATCTTCATATATTATTATGAAACTTCCAAGATGCACATAGAACTTCCGAAATAGTCATAGAATTTTCGAGCAGTTCATAGCACTCATGAGAAGTGTACAGAACTTCCAAAACTCTCATAGAACTTTCGAGATGTTCATAGAGCTTCCGAGCAGTTCATAGAGCTGTCGAGCAGTTCATAAACTTCCGGTGTGGAACTACCGAGATATTCATGGAAATTCCGAGAGGTTCATAAAACTCCGGGATGTTCATACAACTTCCGAAATTTTCTAGAATGTCCGAGCAGTGCATAGAACTACCGATTTGTCTATAGAACTTCCACGATGTTCGTGAAACTTTATAGGCCTTAGAGCTTCCGACCCGTTCAGAGAACTTACTAGGTGTTCGTAAAACTTCATAGAAGTTTTGAGCAGTTCATCGAACTTCCGAGATGTTTGTAAAACGTCCGAAACGTCCCTTGAACTTCCTACAAGTGCATAGAACTTCCAAGCAGTTCACTGAACTTCCGAGCAGTTTACAGAACTTCCGAACAGTTCACAGAACTTCCGAGATGTTCATAGAGCTTCCGAGGTGTTCATAGATTTTCAGAGATTATTATAAAACTTCCAAAACGTTCACAGAGCTTCCGAGATAGTCATAGAATTTTCGAGCAGTTCATAGCAATTCCAAGAAGTTTACAGAACTTTCAAAACTCTCATAGAACTTTCGAGATGTTTATAGAGCTTCCGAGTAGTTCATAAATCTTCCGAGAATTTCATAGAACTTCCGAGCAGTTCATAGAGCTAACGAGCAGTTCATAAACTTCCAGGGTGTTCATACAACCTCCGAGATTTTCTAGAATGTCCGAGCAGTGCACAGAACTACCGATTTGTCTACAAAACTTCCGCGATGTTCGTAAAACTGTATAGGCCCTAAAACTTCCCACCAGTTCATAGTACTTCCGAGTAATTCATAGAACTTACTAGATGTTCGTAAAACTTCATAGAACTTTTGAGCAGTTCATCGAACTTCCGAGATGTTCATAGAACTTCCGAGCAATTCAAAAATCTTACTAGATGTTTGTAAAACGTCCGAAACATCCCTTGAACTTCCTACTAGTGCATAGAATTTCCAAGCAGTTCATTGAACTTCCGGGCAGTTCACAGAACTTCCGAGCAGTTCACAGAACTGCCGAGATGTTCATAGAGCTTCCGAGGTGTTCATAGATCTTCAGAGATTATTATAAAACTTCCAAGATGTTCATAGAACTTCCGAGATAGTCATGCAATTTTCGAGCAGTTCATAGCACTCCTGAGAAGCTTACAGAACTTCCAACACTCTCATAGAACTTTTGAGATGTTCATAGAGCTTCCAAGCATTTCATAGAACTTCCGAGAATGTCATAGAACTTCCGAGTAGTTCATAGAGCTGCCGAGCAGTTCATAAACTTCAAGGGTGTTCATGAAACGAGCAGTTCATAAAACTCCGGGATGTTCATACAGCTTCCGAGATTTTCTTGAATGTCCGAGCAGTGCATAGAACTACCGATTTGTCTATAGAACTTCCGCGATGTTCGTAAAACTTTATAGGCCCTTGAACTTACGACCAGCTCATAGACTTCCGAGCAATTCATAGAACTTACTAGATGTTTTTAAAACTTCATAGAACTTTTGAGCAAATCATCGAACTTCCGAGATGTTCATAGAGCTTCCAACCATTCAAAGAACTTACTAGATGTTTGTTAAACGTCCGAAACGTCCCTTGATCTTACTACTAGTGCATAGAACTTCCAGGCAGGTCACTTAACTTCCAAGCAGTTCATTGAACTTCCGGGCAGTTCACGGAGCTTCCGAGATGACCATAGAGCTTCCCAGGTGTTCATAGATGTTCAGATATTATTATAAAACTTCCAAAATGTTCATAGAATTTCCGAGACAGTTCTAGAATATTCGAGCAGTTCATAGCTCTTCCGAGAAGTTAACAGAACTTTCAAAACTCTCATAGAACTTTCGAGATGTTCCGATCAGTTCATAGAACTTCGGAGAATTTCATAGAACTTCCGAGCAGTTCATAGAGCTGCCGAGCAGTTCATGGAACTTCCGAGCAGTTCGTAAAACTGCGGGATGTTCATACAACTTCCGAGATTTTCTAGAATGTCCGAACAGTGCATAGAACTATCGATTTGTTTATAGAACTTCCGCGATGTTCGTAAAACTTTATAGGTCCTAGAACTTCCAACCAGTTCATAGAACTTCCGAGCAAATTATAGAACTTACTAGATGATCGTTAAACTTCATAGAACTTTTGAGCAGTTCATCGGAATTCCGAGGTGTTCATAGAACTTCCAAGCAATTCAAAGAACTTACTAGATATTTGTAAAACGTCCGAAACGTCCCTAAACTCCTACTAGTGCATAGAACTTCCGAGCAGGTCACTTAACTTCCAAGCAGTTCATTGAACTTCCGAGCAGTTCATTGAACTTCCGAGCAGTTCATAGAGCTGCCGAGCAGTTCACGGAGCTTCCGAGATGATCATAGAGCTTCCGAGGTGTTCATAGATCTTCAAATATTATTATAAAATTTCCAAGATGTACATAGAACTTCCGAGATAGTCATAGAATTTTCGAGCAGTTCATAGCACTCCTGAGAAGTTTACAGAACTTCCAACACTCTCATAGAACTTTTGAGATGTTCATTGAGCTTCCGAGTAGTTCATAGTACTTCCGAGAATTTCATAGAACTTCCGAGTTGTTCATAGAGCTGCCGAGCAGTTCATAAACTTCAAGGGTGTTCATGAAACGAGCAGTTCAAAAAACTCCGGGATGTTCATACAGCTTCCGAGATTTTCTTGAATATCCGAGCAGTGCATAGAACTACCGATTTGTTTATAGAACTTCCGAGATGTTCGTAAAACTTTATAGGCCCTTGAACTTACGACCAGTTCATAAACTTCCGAGCAATTCATAGAACTTACTAGATGTTTGTAAAACTTCATAGAACTTTTGAGCAAATCATCGAACTTCCGAGATGTTCATAGAGCTTCCAACCATTCAAAGAACTTACTAGATGTTTGTTAAACGCCAAAACGTCCCTTGAACTTACTACTAGTGGATAGAACTTCCGGGCAGTTCACAGAACTTCCGAGCAGTTCACTGAACTTCTGGGCAGTTCACAGAACTTCCGAGATGTTCATAGAACTTCCCAGGTGTTCATAGATTTTCAGATATTATTATAAAACTTCCAAAATGTTCATAGAATTTCCGAGACAGTTCTAGAATATTCGAGCAGTTCGTAGCTCTTCCGAGAAGTTAACAGAACTTTCAAAACTCTCAAGAACTTTCGAGATGTTCATAGAGCTTCCGAGCAGTTCATAGAACTTCCGAGAATTTCATAGAACTTCCGAGCAGTTCATGGAGCTGCCGAGCAGTTCATGGAACTTCTGAGCAGTTCGTAAAATTGCGGGATGTTCATACAACTTCCGAGATTTTCTAGAATGTCCGAACAGTGCATAGAACTACCGATTTGTTTATAGAACTTTCGCGATGCTCGTAAAACTTTATAGGTCCTAGAACTTCCAACCAGTTCATAGAACTTCCGAGCAATTTATAGAACTTACTAGATGTTCGTTAAACTTCATAGAACTTTTGAGCAGTTCATCGGACTTCCGAGGTGTTCATAGAACTTCCAAGCAATTCAAAGAACTTACTAGATTTTTGTAAAACGTCCGAAACGTCCCTTGAACTTCCTACTAGTGCATAGAACTTCCGAGCAGGTCACTTAACTTCCAAGCAGTTCACTGAACTTCCAAGCAGTCCACTGAACTTCCGGGATGTTCATAGAGCTTCCCAGGTGTTCTTAGATTTTCAGATATTATTATAAAACTTCCAAAATGTTCATTGAATTTCCGAGATAGTTCTAGAATATTCGAGCAGTTCATAGCACTTCCGAGAAGTTTACAGAACTTTCAAAACTCTCAAGAACTTTCGAGATGTTCATAGAGCTTCCGAGCAGTTCATAGAACTTCTGAGAATTTCATAGAACTTCCGAGCTGTTCATAGAGCTGCCGAGCAGTTCATGGAACTTCTGAGCAGTTCGTAAAACTGCGGGATGTTCATACAACTTCCGAGATTATCTAGAATGTCCGAACAGTGCATAGAACTACCGATTTGTTTATAGAACTTTCACGATGTTCGTAAAACTTTATAGATCCTAGAACTTCCAACCAGTTCATAGAACTTCCAAGCAATTTATAGAACTTACTAGATGTTCGTTAAACTTCATAGAACTTTTGAGCAGTTCATCGGACTTCCGAGGTGTTCATAGAACTTCCAAGCAATTCAAAGAACTTAATAGATTGTTGTAAAACGTCCGAAACGTCCCTTGAACTTCCTACTAGTGCATAGAACTTCCGAGCAGGTCACTTAACTTCCAAGCAGTTCACTGAACTTCCAAGCAGTTCACAGAATTTCCGAGCAGTTCACGGAGCTTCCGAGATGATCATAGAGCTTCCGAGATGATCATAGAGCTTCCGAGGTGTTCATAGATCTTCAAATATTATTATAAAACTTCCAAGATGTACATAGAACTTCCGAGATAGTCCTAGAATTTTCGAGCAGTTCATAGCACTTCCGAGAAGTTTACAGAACTTTCAAAACTCTCATAGAACTTTCGAGATGTTCATAGAGCTTCCGAGCAGTTCATAGAACTTCTGAGAATTTCATAGAACTTCCGAGCAGTTCATAGAGCTGCCGAGTAGTTCTTAAACTTCCGGGGTGTTTGTGGAACTACCGAGATGTTCATGGAACTTCCGAGCAGTTCATAAAACTCTGGGATGTTCATACAACTTCCAAGATTTTCTAGAATGTCCGAGCAGTGCATAGAACTACCAATTTGTCTATAGAACTTCCGTGATGTTCTGTAGTGTGTCTCTTCCGGTCGTTCCATTCCATCACTATCCAACACCACCAGCAGTATACTATTTTCTGTGTCACAGTTTTCTTCTGGTATTAATAAAGCTCCTGTTGTTGATTTTTGGCCAATCCGACTGCCATCAACCAGACTGATGCACGTCAGAGACAGACTGCATCTCTCTACCGGAGATATCGTAGGGTAAACGCTCCTATAGTTGCGGTACGTTAGAAGCGTTAGGTTCCTATAGTTGTGTATGGAGACTCCATACACAACTATAGGAACCTAACGCTTCTAACGTACCGCAACTATAGGAGCGTTTCCCCTACTCTAGACCAATTTCATCATCGTGCGAAAGAGGACAAATATCAGCATTCAGCATCTCGTCGGGATCCATGAACGAATCATCCATGTGGACATGCCCATCGTCATCTTCACCATCGCAAGACTGTGCGACGACGTGGACAGCAGGCTGGAGCAGATATTCGTATATACTAGAAATACTCTGAGTATTTCTAGTATATACGTAGTACCTCTACGGATTGGTTTCGTACGGTTCACTGCAGTGGACGGTTTTGGCGAAACTGAACTGTGATGAATTGATTTCCTGCGTCATCAATTCCATTTCCAGTTGCAGGGATTCTTGTCCCACAGCGAAAGCGATTTCGTGTGGAATGATCAGTTCGGATTGCAGAAGTTCCTCAACATCCACGAATGGGTTCTCAAAGAACCTTCCTGTACCAACTTCGCCAATCCGAATCTAATCAGCTTGATATAGAAATTGTGATCGATGATAAAGTTCTCGTCTTTGATGTCCCGGTGCAGAATGTTCAACGAGTGCAGGAAAGCAACCGCATTATCAATCGGTCGAAAAATCCAACAACCTAACTACTCCGTCATCACTGGTCTTCGATCGATAAACTCGAACAGATCCATTCCGGAACCATGGATTTCCATCACAACCTGGAAGAACTTGTCAATGTTGACAATGTTCGGATGCTTCACGTCGGAATTTCCGGTAGTTTAGCTTCATATACCCGAACGCACCCTTCCCGATGTGCCTCACCAGCGTGTAACTTATGCTATACTCTCCGTGGATCAAATCTTGATCACACTGTGAAATACGGCAGACTGAACTGGGTCGATCCATAGAGGTAACTCTAAGACAAGAAGGTCCCGAAGAAACGTGCTCAGCTTTTTGGCTAAGCTCTGGTACTATCTTCGGTCCCAAGCAAATCGATGCACCCCTCGAAACATAGGAAAATCCACGAACCCCTCATTTATCTGTCAAACTTTCATAGCGAATCAAAACAAACATAGTGCCGATCCGAGTGAGTATTCTTGATGGCCAGCCCAAGCGAATTGTACACCGTACTAGTTACACTGTTGAACGTCAACGTCTGATTCTGATGCTTATCCTCATCCTCCATGCTGTTGTACGATGAATCCGGATCCTGGCTTAGCCAGATGCAGTAGACCTTCCTCCAACAGGGAAGCGTCTGATTCGAAATGGTCTACAGTATGTCGATCACGTTGTCATCGTAGTTAATCGCATCCCCGCGGTACTTCCCATCCGAGGAGATCGACCTGCGTGATCCACAGGGAATCGGAAGCGTTCCAACGAATGTTTTGGCGTAGGACTACGTCTGCGATTTCTATATGGGGGTACCATTTGTGAAAACCAAAAATGGATCATGCAACGAAATTATGAAAGATTTTGAACGTTAATAACTCAGCTGCTCCTGGACCAATTTCAATAATTTTATCGCCAATCCATCAGAAATATTTCTATTTCGATAGTAATGCTTTCAACTGTTGATTTTCAACAAGAAACTATTGAAAAAGTGGTTAATGTCAAGCATTGTCCAAAAGCGTTGAAATAACTAACAAATCCACCAATTACGTACATGCATATGCTGCTTCCCCAACACAGTCATCAGAAAATCGTTTCTAGACGATACATGTCGAAGTGGCATTCGCCTCCGATCTTCGGGCACGTGTGAATAGGGAGAATGCAATTGCGTAACATTTTGCACAATCATCGCCATATGCAGAACCACACGCACCACACAAAGTGCACTCCAGAGTTGTAATCTTATAACCAAACTTGGAAGCAGAAGGAGTGCAAGTAATTTTGATCGATTCTCTTCATCGTTAATAACTTGACGGCAAACACATTCATTGATACGTTTGTTGTTCTGGATGATAGAAGAGCATAGCAGAAATGGTGCGGTTATCAAAAGAGGAAATTGATGAAGAGAATTGACTTAAACTTGCTGGTTGCAGTTCTGCTGTTCAACATTTTCCAAGCACCACCAAACATGAAATTGAAATTGGTCGATTTTTTATCACACGGGCTATCGTTATTCGTTTTTTTCAGTTCGGTATACCTGTAATATTGTACTGGTTGTTAGTGGAAAGTGCAGTTCGTTGCGATAATCGTCTAATTACAGCATATTTTGTGTTGTGAAAACAGTGAAAAAGTTATCCAATCAAACATATTGTAGTGTATACTGTCTAGCATTGGGAATCCAATTCCTCTTTGCGTATTAGAGCATCTCCACCGCTGTTTCTAAATCACTTTTGGAAACTGAGTCAGCATGACTTCCGCCTGTGACCAATGCGCTAAACCAATTAAAGGCGATGAAGAATCCGTTTCCTGCATGGCTTTTTTGAAAAATGGTAAAGTCTTAAATTTAACAGATGCGTTGAAATATTTCTGACCGATTGGTGATAAAATTATTAAGATTTGCCCAGGGGCAGCTGAGTTATTAACGTTCAAAATCTTTCATAATTTTGTTACATGTTCCACTTTCGATTTTCACAAAGTGTACCTCCATATAGAAATCACAGACGTAGTCCTACGTCAAAAAACTTAAGATCCAAAATGGGCGAATTTCTGCAAAAATTCGAATGATTATGGTTGAATCAAACATTTTTTTTTTTTTAGTTGAGGATGCTTATTTCAAATAACAGGCTGAAGTGGTAATTTTTATACGATAAATGCAGGAGATGAAAGTATAGAATTGATAGTTCCGTTAGAAACGGCAGTGTGAAAATTGCATATAGATTGTAGATAGCGAGCTAGGACAACTTTTAAGGAAGGTACAAATCGGTTTTTTCATCTCTCTTTACCAAACTCCCCCTTTAGAGAGGGATGATGAGGGGTGTCCCCCCCCCCCCCCCGTCACCACTGGTAAAAAGAGATGAACGCCGACCACTCAAGTACCAACGATGTGTTTGAAACAGTTCTACCGATTTTTACCGCACTTCAGTTGTTATTTGAAGGAAGGCATCCAGTCGTAGGTTTGGAAATTGCAGCTATTGTTACCCCTACCACGGTATGTGCTCCTGTCATCGTCGACTTGACGATCTCGAGGGGACACGGGTGGGGTAGGTGCTGCTACTGTATCTTTCGACCAATGACAGTAATTGATGGTATGCTCCCATCCAGAGCATCTTCAACTATGTAAATCGTTGACTTTACGCAGAAGTAATACTAAACATATTGTCAAAGTATTATTTTTTTTTTTGTAATTTGGCCTGGAACTGCTCTTTTTGGACCTTTGGAATTGGACTGCGCTTTGTGCAGCAACACCACAAAGACAGAAGCGACATTAGAAGCAAATCAGTGCATCTCAATTTTTACCAATTCAAAAAGTTCCCCATTGACGTCAGAGCCATGCGACCTTACTTTGGCAAACATTCGACCAATGCGACTAAGCGTCTCATTCGGGAGGTTTTATCGTTTTTTGCTGCTGCGCACTAAGATCTGAGGGATCGGTAGCAAACACAAAATTTGCATGATAAATTAAACTCCGGTGAAGAGAAAAAGAAAAGAAAAAAATCGGCACGCCAATGGCAATTGAAGCAACCTGTGGAAAAATATGCTTTCGGATGACATCAATAATCCACCGAATGTTTACATTTGACAGCTCTCAAGACAAATATTTTGTAAACAAATATTTACGAACCCATCAATCATCGATTTCGATTTGCGAATCGGTTTGCAACCCGGGCAGGAAGCCAGGGGCGGGACAACTTGGCAAGTGCCTTGTCTTAAGATACACTCTTCCAATTACATCCGTACCCGAGCAAGAACCGATAGCATATGAATATCATAATGGGGTGTGATATTGGTATGCTTGTGGTTCAAAACCTTGTTTTGATATTATTCAGTCATCGAAATAATTTGAAAAATATAAAATAAATGCCAAAATAACAAAAGCTGTATCAGTTTTTATACAGAAACACCTTAACGAGATATTGGATTGGTATTAGAGGATCATTGAAATATCAATTAGTCATCAAAAATAGCGTTGATTATTCGTCAATTATTAATATAACAAAATTATTGATTATTTTGGTATTCGTAAAACATTTTAGTGGTGATATTTTTGGTATTTTACCTCTTATGTCAGGCTCGTCAAAACCATATTTAGGTTGCCAGTTATGCTATTTTAATACCAGAATTTGGTATTCATATGTTATTTTCTCCTGATCGGATGGATCAAATATTGTGGGCACCAAAAGCTCTATGTTGTGCATGTATTCGTGTAAGAAAATGTTAAGAATTTTGCGATGATATTTTGAAATGTTTAGAGGTATTAGCAAATAAATCGAAGTTGTCTTGCCCCTTGATGGGAAGCCTTGGAACCGGCACAATCATTTCACGATTTTTTCCATCAATCTATTACAGGCGGTTAAAATTCAATGAAGTCAATTTAACCATACCCAAGCAGGAACGAATATCTCGATACTTTAAATTGGTACGGATGAGCCTGACATAAGAGGTAAAATACCAAAAAATAATAGCAGACAAATGTTCCCACTATAGAAGGTCTAGGATAAGAGAGGAGCGGATTCGAAACAAACTGTCTTGGCAATCTATGCTTAAGCGTTTTCTAGCAACACTGCCAATGCAATCAAGATAGGCGCTGCTCTATTGGCTCAGGATTTGACCGTTAGTTTGGCCCAAAACCAGCCAGTCCACTTCTCTCTTAAACTAGACCGTCTCTAGTTCCCACAATACCATTCCAATGCAATATTTTGCAAATGCAATACCAAAAAGAAAACCACACATGTATCCTTTTGGTATCGGAATATCATTTTTTTGATATTTAGAAAGTATTTTGCCAGGTTAAGCAACGCCACATTTTGGTATCAAGACAGAATTAGGTACTCATAAGTTATTTTATTCTGCTCGGGTAACGCGACTCTTAGCGAAAAATGAGAAATTAACTGAAATTTAGGCATGCTCAGGAACTAGCGGAGAGTCGATCCCTTGTCTGGTTCATTTTCAGCAAAAAAATGCCGTGAACGGACAGCTCCCCGCCAGTTGGATTTGCTGATCCCCATTGTAAGACGATGGTGACAAAAGAAAAACTTCAGCACGCTGTTTGCCTTCCTATACCTTATAGTTCCCTGGATAAAAAAGGTCATCCCCGCAGTGGCACTTTGAGCCGGAAAGAAAATACCATACAAACACCACCGCACTCGTGCCTTCCAGCAGTTCAAGATCGCAACTGCTGAAAGTTGCTAATGGAAATTATTATTACCCATGAAGGTAGGGGAACATGGGGTAAAATGCACCCCCATTTTAGCGGATTTATCTAGCAGCATTGCTAGCTGAGATCCCCGGATCCCGGGGGTGAATTTTACCCCAGAAGCCCTTACCCCATGCAACGCCCCACAGAGAAATAGTGGTTGGGTGGATTGCGACAAAAGGCCACCCTACACCGTGCTGCTACTTACTCATATATTTAGTTGCTGCAGTGCACTTCAACTATTCAAAACTGCCCTGGTAGGACTGACGGGTATAATAAGTCACTGATGGGACTGCCGTCTCATGCATGTGTGAGCAAAATGAGTGGTTTATATGCTTCACGAGATTGCATAATTGCACTAGGTGGGTAGGGAGAAAGTAGAACATTATCGCAGCAGGAACCCATGGAGGAATGGTGTGGAAAGTTACACGTTATATTCCAACCGAGTTCGACTCTAGACTAGTGTATGTTGAATTTGTAAAAGCCTGCTGAAGTGCGCCTATTGTTATGGTCGTCGTCGTCGTCGTCCTTGTCGGTGCTACGATATAGAACACTTTTCAACATTCAGCTTGAAAGGACTTTTATGGAATAAATGTACCACCCATCTTGTAGACTCTCTCATCGTTCCCGACCCGCTAGAAAGGAGTTGAAGCATCATGTTTGAAACCATGTAATGAACAATTTGCTTCAGTGAACATAAAAGCGACAGCGCGGTGCGTGGGCAAAATAAACAAGACCTTGAATAAAGTGCGTCACATATTCAAATTCATATTCAGCATCCCCGTTTGCTTCTTGTCTATCATTTATCAACAACAATGAGACGAATAAAGATTAATGCTTTATTGAGCAGTTTAAACCGATGACGATGGTTATTATGTTCTGAAGAGATCCGGCCGAATGGGACGTAACAATGAAGCTGGATTTCTATGAGGTCATGACTTGCACATTTAAAACAATTTTTCAAGTTTCCTCTTTGCAGGGTGGCGTGCTATCAATAGTTCACAATTCAGGTAGAATAATGTGCGCCTCGGTAGTCCACACTCATGCTTCTTGACCAGTGGTTCTCAGACTTACGTTGATTGCGACCCACTTTGAGCAATTCCATAAGCTTGCGGTCCACCAACCTTGTTATAGTTTAATTATGTGAGGTCGAAGGTTCGAAAATCGCCACAATGGTTCTTAAAACGTCAAAAATGACCAAAAATCTAAAAATGAGTCCTAAAACTTTAAAAATTTATTAATACCAAAATGGAATAAATCCACCAGAATGACCCTAAGAACGCCAATAATGTCTTGAAAACGCTAAAAATAGCATTTAATCGCCCTGGAAAGCATTAATAGTCAACGTCTAGTGCTGTGGTTGTGGGTAGTCGCGGGTAGTCGACGACGTTTGAGCACCAGACCAGAACTAAATCGTTTTGGCTTACGAGAAGCGGAGCCAAATTTGACTTGGAAAAGCTCAATTCGCATCGTGCTCTCTTGCCGTGCGGATCTATTTGCTTTTTGCTGCTACCTAAATCTACAACAAATTTAAACAGCACTTTTCAGTGCTCAATATACCTGTAAATGTTCTACCTTTCTCGACTCTTATTCCTCTTCGATCCTTGTTTGGACCCTACCCGAGGTAATCCTTCTAGGTTTTCGATTTGGAAGATTCCTCTTCTATCCTTTAGATTCTTATAGTAATCTACTTGGAAGACTATTTGGTGAATCGTTTTATTGCCGCCATGGCGCCTAAGCGCAAAAGAAAAGGGCAATCTCTTGATCCTCCTGCTGATGAAATTAATTTGAGCAATCAATTTGATTTGCTCACAGATAATGAGAATGATCCATCATCCAGAAAAAAAATCTAGTAAACTTTCCCGGGTTAATGCCTAGAAGGAAATGATTCCCCCTTTGTGATAACCACTTCCGAATTCCATGCTCTTTGCACGGAATTTTTAAACTTCGTAAAATTCAAGTTTTCAGTTCAATTTGGCCGTCGGGGTGAATGCTGTGTATTGGTTGAAACCTTGGACGGATTCAAACGTCTTCTTGAGTATCTTACTGAGAAGTAGTACCTTTTTTTCACTAACGACATCAAAACTGAACGTCCGTTCTAGGCTGTCTTGAAAGGTCTGCCCAGTGGTGAATCCCTGGATCAGATCAAAGATGAACTGGCACAATTACTTGGAGTTGTGTCACTCCAAATAATCAAAATGAAAATGAAATCCCGTCCTGGCTATTCATGCAACGAGATTTCAAATAATTTTTATTTAGTTCACTTCAAGTCTAATGAACTAAACAACCTTAAGGCCTTGGGAAAAGTAAGCCTTATGCTCCATGTCCAAGTGAAGTGGGAACACTGCAGGAAGACTGGAGGAAGTTTCCAAAACCTCACCAAGTTTCGTAAGGGCCAGGGATGTTCAAATTGTGGTGAAAACCACAAATCAATTTTTTAGGAATGTAAGACTCGCAAAGCGATCCTACTATCTCGTTCTAAGCGACAGGTCGGAAACGCTCCACGTTCCCGAACAGGTACAAATTCCTCTGGTGTTAACAACGGTCAGCGAGGAACAAATTGTACATTCGTAACCGTAGGTACAAATATCACCCCTACTTCAAATTTTTCATCTATACCTACTCCCCTCGCTGCTAACAATGTTCAGCGAGTTAATGGAGCTACCTATGCTGCTATTGCAGCGGGTAGAAATCAAAATACTAACCAACGTAGTTCTAACGGAAATTTTAACAATTTTGACTTAGGAAGCATTACTGCCCCTAAAATGGAATTTTTACAGAAATCATTAATTGACATGATTTCTGAAATGCTTAAAACTAACTCAATGTTTGATGCTATTCAAACTGGAGTAAAATTTCCGAACAATATTGTCATGACTTTAAAATTCAGTAATGGATTTTAAAGCATTAAACATTTTAAATTGGAATGGTTGATCTCTTAAAGATAATGTAGACGAGCTATTTAACTTTTTGAGAGTTCATAACGTGCATATTGCCGTTACAACTGAAACGTTATAGCAGTTATTAACCAGAACAACCGCAGTTTGGATCTTTGTTTTGTAAACGCACAGGGCATGGCTCCTTTCTTATGCGAGGCGCCCACTCCTCTGGTGAGACTGGATCGTCACCACCCGCCGCTACTGGTGACGTTAAGTACTAAGCTGATGTTTGATTTTAATATTTCACCTGCCACCGTTTCCTACGATTTTCGCAACGCCGACCATGGTAGTATCGCCGAGTTACTCTCCAATTTAGATTGGGACGACATATTGGACACCGTTGACATTGAGTCCGCCGCTCAAACTATTTCCAATGTCTTGGCATATATCATTGACAGACACGTTCCGAAAAAGATTCATCATCATACGACCCATCCACCATGGCCGAGCGAATTTCGTCGACTGAAATCCAGAAAGAGAGCCGCTCTTAGGAAGTTCACCAAGCACCGCACACTATCCCTTCAACGTCACTATGTCAGGATCAATCACGCATACAAACGAGTTGCGAAACGGTGCTTTCTTCAGTATCGACGTGGATTGCGGAGAAAGCTTAAGTCACGTCCCAAGTAGTTTTGGAAGTTTGTCAACGAACAACGTCATGAAGCTGGTATGCCGTCGTCTATGACACATAATGGTAACGTGGCCTCATCTACGTAAGATATATGTCAGCTGTTCTCTGAAAAATTTGCTAGTGTCTTCACGGACGAGAGACTGGGTGACTGGCCAAACCATGAGCAGAATTGACATCAATCCCGAGATGTTTTTCAGGGCTTCCACGAAACTCAAGTCGTCGTACAATCCGGGTCCTGACGGAATTCCATCGGCGTTCCTCAAAACGCACTTGGACAGTTTGTTGTCTCCACTGCTGCACGTTTTTCAACGGTCTGTGGACGTCGGAGTTTTCCCATCCTGTTGGAAGCTAGCGCACATGTTTCCAGTACATAAAAAAGGCAACGAACAGGACGTTGGCAACTACCGTGGCATTACTTCGCTTAGCGCTGTTGCTAAATTGTTCGAACTCGTTGTTATGGAACCATTACTCGCTCACTGTAAGCCGTATATTAGTATCGACCAGCATGGTTTCATGGCTGGTCGCTCCACTGCCACTAACTTGCTGTGCCTTACTTCCTACATCTCTAACAGTATGTCGGATCGTGCTCAGACGGATGTCATTTATACTGACTTATCTGCTGCCTTCGATAAATTGAATCACCGCATATCAATCGCTAAACTGGACAGGCTTGGTATCCACAGCTGCCTTTTGCAATGGTTTCAGTCGTACCTCACCGATCGCTATCTTACTGTTGTCATTGGTGATCACCAGTCCCGTACGTTCGCTGCCACATCCGGCATACCTCAGGGTAGTCAGCTAGGACCGCTGATTTTCCTGATTTATTTCAACGACGTGAATCTGGTAATTTAGGGACCTCGATTATCTTACGCAGATAACCTTAAACTCTACCTACGAGTTCACTCAATTGAAGACTGTTGATTCCTTCAACGTCAGCTGAATGCTTTTGCTGATTGGTGTATTCTGAATCGTATGGAGGTTAACCCGTCCAAATGCTCGGTTATCTCTTTTTCGCGCAAGAAAGAGACTATTATGTTCAAGTATGTTTTGTTAGGCACTGAAGTTGAGCGCGTCAGCCAAATCAAGGACCTAGGCGTGATTCTGGATACAAAACTCTTTTTCAAGCAGCACATCTCGCACGCCGTCGACAAAGCTTCCAGAATTCTAGGGTTTATCTTCAGGATTGCCAAAGACTTCACGGATATCTACTGCCTTAAATCGCTGTACTGCTCCTTGTCTCGCTCCATATTAGAATACTGCTCGGTTGTCTGGACTCCTCACTACAACAACGGTGTCGAAAGAGTTGAGTCTGTTCAGCGACGGTTCCTGAGATATGCGCTACGTAAACTGCCGTGGACGGATCTCTTCCGATTGCCTAGCTACGAAAGTCGTTTGTAACTTATCCATCTGGAGCGCCTGTTGGTCCAAAGAGATACAGCAAGGGCATTGCTAATTGCGGATATTTTGCAAGGACGCACCGATTGCCCTGTCCTCTTTGAGCAAATTGACATCAATGTTCAACCCCGAGCCCTACGGAATAATTCAATGCTGCGCCTGCCCATACAGCGAACTAATTATAGCATGTTCCTTGCAATTGGTGGTTTACAGAGATTCTTCAATAGGGTCTCCGCACTGTTTGATTTTGACCTGACTCGCCAGCTGCTTCGCCGGAGGTTTAGTTCGTTTTTTTTCCTAGATCAGTTTAGTTTGTTTAGTGATGTTCCTTTATTTTACGAGATGACTTTCTATGTACTTATTTATGTTTTGTTTTAGTACTTTTCATGTATAGTTTAAGTTACATCATTGGGGCAAATAACGCCTGTCAATGTTCAGTCATGTACATAAATAAATAAATAAAATTCAAATGGTAATATTCTGTTTGATGATTGTTCTGCAGGTTATTACACTATTCAATATCCAAACAGCCCAACAAGTTTTTCTTCAGTGAGAAATCAACCATCGATTTGGTCTTAACTGATTCATGTCAACTTTGTAGCCAATTGGTTACCCATGCTGACTTCGGTTTTGATCACCTTCCAGTAACTTTTGAAATATCCCAAGAAATAATGTCTAGTCCCAACAGCTCTACTTTCAATTACCATAGAGCTGATTGGGAGCAAAATTGAACATATATGGAATATAACTTCGATCCAAACATTCCTTTGCAAACCAAAGATGAAATTAATTATGCTCTTGAATCTCTGACTACTTCTATAGTTGAAGCAAGAGCTGCCTCAGTGCCAAAATGCGAGGTTAAACTCGATTCAATTATAATAGACGCCAATCTTCAGCTCTTGATACGTCTTAAAAATGTCCGTAGGAGACAATATCAAAGAACACGCGATCCTGCCGTGAAAGTTATCTGGCGGGATTTGCAAAAACAAACTAAAAAGCGATTCTCTGCCCTGAGGAACAAAATTTTTGAAAATAATGTTTTTAAATTAGACCCGAGTTCCAAACCCTTTTGGAAACTCAGAAAATTTTTGAAAAAGCCTCAAAAGCCTATTCCAGCGCTTAAAGAAGGTGGTAAAATTTTGATCACAAATTTGGAAAAAGCTCAGAAACTTGCTAAGCAATTCGAGAGTTCCCATAATTTCAGTTTGGGTCTTACTAGTCCTATTGAGAATCAGGTTGCTGGGGATTTTCTGAATATTTTCTCTCGGGAAAATATTTTTGATGATTCCTGGGGGACTGATTTGGACGAAGTAAGGTCTATAACTAAAAAGTTTCAAAATATGAAAGCTCCAGGTGATGATGGAATTTTCTATATCCTCATCAAAAAACTCCCAGAGAGTACCTTGTCTTTCTTTGTAAAATTATTTAACAGATGTTTCCATTTGGCATACTTTCCTGATAAATGGAAAAATGCAAAAGTTGTTCCAATTTTGAAGCTGGATAAAAATCCAGCTGAAGCTTCTAGCTACCGTCCAATAAGTTTGCTTTCTTCAATAAGTAAACTTTTTGAAATGATAATTTGAAATAGAATTATGCTTCACATCAATACGAACTTAATTTTTGCAGATGAGCAGTTTGGATTTCGCCATGGGCATTCAACTACTCATCAACTCTTAAGAGTTACAAATTTAATTCGTTAAAACAAATCTGAAGGCCACTCAACTGGAGTTGCTCTTCTAGACATAGAAAAAGCATTCAACAGTGTTTGGCATGAAGGTTTGATTGCTAAATTGAAAAAGTTTAATTTTCCACTTTACATTATGAAATTAGTTATGAATTATTTAACTGACAGAACTCTGCAGGTAAATTACCAAAATTCCAAATCCAATCGACTACCTGTTAGTGCAGGAGTTCCTCAGGGTAGCATTCTTGGGCCTATATTATATAAAATTTTCACTTAGGACCTCCCTGATTTGCCTCAGAGTTGCCACAAATCTTTGTTTGCTGATGACACAGGCATTTCCGCTAAAGGAAGAAGTCTTCGTGTTATTTGCAGCAGACTGCAGAAAAGCTTAGATATTTTCTCTTCTTATTTACAAAAATGGAAGATTTCTCCCAACGCTTCCAAAACTCAACTTATAATATTTCCACATAAGCCTAGAGCTTCGTTTTTGAAACCTAGTAGTAGTCACATAGTCACTATGAACGGAGTTCCAATTTCCTGGTCAAACCAAGTGAAATATCTTGGATTAATACTTGACAAAAAATTAACTTTTAAAGATCACATTGAGGGTGGAAATCCAAACTTTGCCTGACGAATAAACTTCTAATATTTAAACAAGTTTTTAGACCGGTCATGCTTTACGCTGTGCCAATATGGTCTTGTTGTTGCACTACCAGGAAAAAAAGCACTTCAAAGGATTCAGAACAAGATGATTTTGAAGTTGCCTCCCTGGTACAGTACTGCTGAAGTACATAGAATTTCGAATGTTGAGACTTTAGAACAAATGTCCAACAAAATAATTAATAATTTCAGACAAAAATCGTTGCAATCCTCAATTGCAACGATTAATTCTCTTTATACTTAGATAAAATTTAGTTTTAGTTTTTAGTTTTAAGATATCAGTTGTTATACTGACATGCAGGTTAAAAAAACCTGTTTAAAATACTGAATTGCCAAGTCAGGAACAATGTAAAAATACTTAGATATATGGGTCATTCCAGCTCAGTGGGTACAGAATTTAAAAAAGTTGTGGTCGATGTCACCGATTTGAACCAAATTTGGCCAAAACGCTTATTTTGGAATTCTAAACCAACGGCTACAACCCTGGATTTTCGAGATTTTTAAAAATTTCAACTTTCATAAGAGATTACTCCACAACCAAATAAGCTATTCGTGATCTTAGAACGTCAACTTGAAGGTTTTTTTATGTAGATTCTTATATGTGTAAAACAAATTTTGGTTTTGCTATAGTAACTACAGCAAACAGACTGATTACCGGCAGGTATCGAAATTGTCAAAAAATGGCCTATTTTCACCAGGGGCGAAATTTTTTGTTTCCTAATATTTTGGGCTCAAATTTTCACCACACTTTGGAAAACTCTTCTACTTTATGTGCTTCGAAGTGGAAATGATTTGGACAAATAGTTTTTGAGATATGGCCAGATGAGTGAGAGGTAGTTTTGAGCTCTTCTGGTGAAAAATCAATGCTATTTAATATATATATTTTTTGACGTAGGACTACGTCTTTGATTTCTATATGGGGGTACACTTTGTGAAAACTGAAAATGGAACATGTAACAAATTAAGAAATATTTTGAACGTTAATAACTCAGCTGCCCCTGGTCCAATTTCAATAATTTAATCACCAATCGATCAGAAATATGGCTACGCATCGATAACAATGCTTTCGAATGTTGGTTTTCAACAAGAGACTATTGAAAAACTGGCAAATGTCCAGCATTGTCCAAAAGCATTGAATTAACTAACAAATCCACCAATTACCTACATGCATATGCTGCTTCCCCAGCACAGTCGTCAGAGAGTAGTAAGTAGACGAAACAAGTCGAAGTAGCATTCGCCTCCGATCCTCGGGCGCGTGCGAATAGGGAGGATGGAATTGCGTAATATTTTACACACTCATCGCCATATTCAGAACCAAACGCAAATTCTTCGAGATAACCACCATCCGTCGTCTGGCTCGCCGTGGCGATGTCTGACGTATCTCCGGTCTGATTTACGAGGTGTGCTGAAGGTGTTCCTGAAAAATGAGATCCGTGATGCAGATGTCCTCTACAATAAAACGGCCCTTTTTAGAGTCATCAAGCTTATAACTGTAAAGAGTTGGAATAGAATTTATCTGTGCTTGTTTGTCCATATTCAGAACTACAAGCCCCCAACGACCACACAAAATGCTCTCCAGAGTTGTAATCTTGTAACCAAACTTGGAAGCAGGGGTGCAAGTGATTTTGATTGATTCTCTTAATCAACTTTTTCTTTGAAAAAAATTACTACAAATTTGGTACGCCTACAACTCAAAAACGGAGAGAATTGAGATAATAGATAATTGATCAATTAAAAGAACTAAATACTCTTCACATTTATTCTGTCCACTAGCGGTCCTACGTCAAGCTTCCGTTCGTGCCCCTAGGCACAGACCCTTCTACTTTTTTAGTTCCTTCACGCTGATGGCACAATAATATTTTTATGTTATTTTTCATATGTTCTTGGCTGGATTCTCATTCTTTGAAATCATAACTACCTCATTTATTTACTTCTGTCCATAATTGAATTGTAGTTTTTAAAGTGAAAAATACGTTCCTATGGGATACAGCCAAAACGTGAAGTACGATGAAATCTGATAGATTGGCAGGTATATAAAATTACAGTTGTGGATGACAGCTGCTACCAGAATGACCCTAAATGACGCTAAAAATAGCATTTAATCGCCCTAGAAAGCCTTAATAGCGTGGTTGTAGGTAGTCACGGGTAGAAAAGGATTACTTAGTAAATATCAGACAAAAAAAAAACCCGATTTCTATTACTTTCATTAGGAAACGCGCAATCGAATTTGAATCACGAGAAACGAAGTCAAATTTTACTTGGAAAAGCGCAAACGAATTTGTTTACGAGAAGTGAAGTCAAATTTTACTTCGAGAAACGCAAACGAATTTAGCTTACAAGAAGCAAAGCCAAATTTTAATTGAAAAAGCGCAAACGAATTTGGCTTACAAGAAGCAAAGCCAAATTTTACATGGAAAAGCCCAATCGAATTTGGATCACCAGAAGCGAATTCAAATTTTACTTGGAAAAGAGCAAACGAATTTGAATCACGAGAAGAGAAATCATATTACACTTGGAGAAGCACAATCGAATTTGGTTTACGAGAAGCAAAGTCAAATTTTTCTTGAAAAAGTGCAAACGAATTTGGATCACCAGAAGCGAAATCAAATTTTACTTGCAGAAGTGCAAACGAATTTGGCTTACGATAAGCAAAGCCCAATTTTACTTGGCGCAATCGAATTTGAATCACCAGAAGTGAAGTCCAATTTTTCTTGAAAAAGCGCTAACGGATTTGAATCAAGAGAAGTGAAGTCATATTATACTTGAAAAATCGCAATCGAATTTGGTTTTTGAGAAGCGAAGTCAAATTTTACTTGGAAAGTACAATCAAATTTGGATCACCAGAAGCGAATTCAAATTCTACTTGGAAAAGTGCAAACGAATTTGAATAACGAGAAACTAAGTCAAATTTCATTTAAAAAAGCGCAAACAAATTTGAATCACGAGAAGCGAACTCAAATTTAACTTGGAAAAGTGCAATCAAATTTGGTTTACGAGAAGCAAAGTCAAATTTTACTTGGCGCAATCGAATTTGAATCACGAGAAGTGAAGTCATATTATACTTGAAAAATAGCAATCGAATTTGGTTTTTGAGAAGCAAAGCCAAATTTTACTTGGAAAAGTGCAATCGAATTTGGTTTACGAGAAGCAAAGCCAAATTTTACTAGGAAAAGTCCAAACGAATTTGAATCACGAGAAATTAAGTCAAATTTTACTTGGAAAAGCGCAATCGAATTCGGATCACGAGAAGCGAAGTCCAATTTGACTTGAAAAAGCGCAAACGAATTTGAATCACGAGAAGTAAAGTCATATTATACTTGGAAAAGTGCAAACGAATTTGGATCACCAGAAGGGAAGTCAAATTTTACTTGGAAAAGCGCTAACGAATTTGGCTTACGAGAAGCAAAGCCAAATTTTACTTGGAAAAGTTCAAACGAATTTGTATCACGAGAAGTGATGTCATATTATACTTGGAAAAGCGTAATCGAATTTGGATCTCGAGAAGCGAAGTCCAATTTGACTTGAAAAAGCGCAAACGAATTTGCATCACGAGAAGTGAAGGCAAACGAATTTGGCTTACGATAAGCAAAGCTTCCCTTAGCTCAGTCGGTAAAGGCGCAGCTACAAAGCAAGACCATGCTGGATGTGGCTGGGTTCGATTCCCGGTCTGGTCTAGGAATTTTTCGCGTTGGAAATTTTCTCGACTTCCCTGGGCATTGAAGTTTGATTGGACTTGCCACACAATTTACCAATGCAAAAATGGTACAGGCATTAATAACTGTGGAAGTGCATCTAGAACACTAAGTTGAGAGCACGCAATAAGCTAATATGCGATATGCAATAAGCTTGAAATGCAAAGAAGAAGGAGAAGAAGAAGAAGAGGAAGAATAAGCAAAGCGCAAATGAATTTGGCTAACGAGAAAGCAAAGCTTAAATTTTACTTGGAAGAGCGCAATCGAATTTAAATCACGAGAAGGGAAGCGAAATTTTACTTGGAAAAATGCAAAAGAATTTGGATCACCAGAAGCGAAGTCCAATTTTACATGGAAAAGCGCAAACGAATATGGATCACGAGAAGCGAAGTCCAATTTGACTTGAAAAAGCGCTAACGAATTTGGATCACGAGAAGCGAAGTTATATTTCCCTCCACCATCAGGATTCCCAAGCAGAAATGCCAGTTCTATTGAGGCTTTAAAGCATTTTACAAGTCTAAATTATGGTCTACAGAACCCTAATAAAACCAGAAATGTTGCTTGGGTTGTGCGTGTTGTTGTTTTGTTGGTTAAAGGTTATGAAGCTTTTTATATTTTTTAACATACTTTATTATTAATTCTGAATTGAAGCCGTTGTAAGCTCAGGTTTTATTCCATATAATTTTTAGAATTGATTTCCTGTTACCCACTTATGGGCAGCTCGCGACTCACCGGTGGAAACGCTGTTCTAAACTTTTTCGAATGTTCGAAGACGTTCCTGACGAGAAATCCAGACTATGGGAATTCTGGGGAATAATAACAGTTTTTGAAGAAGATAGCAGATATTGAGCTTGAGGATTCTACATATTCTTGACTTGGACGTCCCGAATGAGTGCTCCAGACGTTCTCGATGTGATTCCGAACAATCCCAACGGTAATTCCACACGTGTCTGACGGGTGCTACAGACATTCGCAACGTGCATTTGTTCGAGGATTCCAGCCGATCCAGAGAACATTCCGAAAAATTTCCGACGGAATTCGATTTTCGCAAATATTATTTTTTTCAGACCAGTAACGCTGATAGATCACATTTTCGTGGTTCGTTACTGGTATAAGATCTATTACGAAACTCTAGTTCTGAAAACTTCAAACTACACCGTTTGAAAAATTCATGTAAATTTCTGCGAGATATAGGGCACATAAAATTTACACTAGATTTGGCATAAATTTACGCGATATTTCGTATAATTTTAAATGCATTATCGCGTAAATAAGCAAGCTGGTAAACGATTTCTTTTTTTATGCCAAGTAAAGCTCAAAATGAAACGAAAGGAGATTTTACGCGATAGTTAAAATTCAGATTTTTTTGTTCTGTGTAGGGGAACAGCATTTTTCAGTAATCAAAGGAACACATCTTAGTCCTTGTTCCATTGTTTGCCTTGTTAATAGTGACAAGACTTGGGAAGTGACTACCTCCGTTAAGAGGCTTTATATTGTATATTCAAATCTAACATATAAAACATGATGCTTGGTAGCTTAGTGGCTACCGTTTCTGCTCACTGAGCAGAAGGTCGGGGAGTTCAATCCCGTCCTCTTCCTTGCAATTTTTCACTTTGCCTTATTCTATCCCCACTAAACGAAAACGAATTCTGCTTTAACCAACCGATCGCAATACTTACCACAGTGAATTCTAATCTAAGAATATCCCACCTCACTAACACAACTATCCTCCCCGTGAAAGCCGTGGAAATGCAGAGGTGTATTCGGTCTCTAGTAACAACGGAAGTCGAACTAATCATCCTTCCCTCCCCAAAAAGACCATGAGGACGTGGCCGGCGCTGTGATTGATCTATAAATAGATTGAAATAGTGTGCTTGTACATTGAAGATGGAAAGCTAATCCGATGCACCATGTACGTGGTTCTCTGTGCAAATGCATTAGCTCCGATGAATCACGGGGGAGCAACTACGAAATGCACAGTCTTTTTTTGAAAAAAAAAAGTTTTCATAGAGTAAATCTATATCTTCTATCTATCTATCTATATATATAAAAGTGGATGTATGTTTGTATGTTTGTATGTATGTTCCAGCATAACTCTGGAACGCATGGACTGATTTCTACCAAACTTGGCATACGTATTCCTCACTTTAAGGAGATGGTTATAGGGTGATTGGGAAGACGGGGGTCCGAAGATTAAGCCGAGGGGCTATCATAAGTATAGCGTGCTTCGATTTTTTTTGCATTTTTGGTACCTTTACACCACATGTAAAATGTTACAAGACATGAAAAATGTTGCACGACACGAAAAATGTTGCACGACATAAAAATTTTGCACGACATAAAAATGTTGCACGACATGCAAATTGTTGCGCGACACGAAAAATGCTGCACGACATGAAAAATGTTGCGAGTATGAAATATTTTGAACGACCTGAAAAATGTTGCGTAACATGAAGAATGTTGCACGACATGAAAAATGCAAATGTGGGTTGAATTCACCCTAAAGTGGGTAGTATACATGGACAAAAAATGATCCCAAAACATGAGCGCAGTTAAATTTAAAACTGCAAAAAAGGATAAACTCAAAAGTGAGTAACATTTTATTCAAATTTGAGTGAAAAGCACTAATATTCTTGCAGATGTTCAAGAAAAATAAAATTAACCCATTTTTTTAGCAAATCCACCTTTTCCAGTATTTGAGTAAACTATACTCCAGTTTGGTTAACATTTATTGTCCGTGAACCTAAACCAAGCAACTGGAGTGACATCTAGAAGTGAATAGGGTAACTAATATCGTTTTCATTTTTGCGGTGCAACACCAAGCGCGAACAAGCGCGAGCCATTGATAGCTCATCATCGTTCGTTTGTAAACAAACGTGCACCAGATAATTACACCCTGAAACATTTTGGTGTACTACGGTGTAGTTATCATGTGGCTACACAGCAAAAACAAAAACGACATGCTGCCATTATCCGTCAAAATAAGAAGTAACTGGTTTACGATTCAATCGTTCGAGAAAAGTTTGTTGTGCGAAAGATAAACATAAAGTGTGTTTAATTGAAAAATTCTCCCCGCTAGAGACGGTAGTGATCTGCATCTTCGCTATGCTGTTTACGTTTTCCGATCGCATTAGTGAGAACATCGATCGTTAGTTAAAGCGCTTATTATCTGCAGTAGCTGCAACATGTTCTTCTACCTGCTGCAATCAGCTGCTGATACGTAAGCCTAGGATTGACAACTCAGGTGTTATGTGAAAAACGATTGCAAGAAGAAAATTGAGATGAAGTAGTAGTGAAAATTTCCGAAAGTAGATATCATAATTCCATAATTCGAGTGCGCTACAAATCATTATTGTCAAAGACGGTATGTGATGTTTACATTTTGAAGACAGTTTGTGATGAGATTGGCATATGTATGTTTCTGTAGATCAAGTGATTATTCATCATAAAGGGTGTCCACGATTAAATTGCCACACACAAAATTGATTCGTAGAATTCGAGTTTTTATCCGATTGCCATCAAATTTTCAGGGATTGAGAAATAACTATTAAACTTCATTTTACCATTTTACTCGTATTTTATTTACAGTCCATACGCAAATGCCCGCACCTTGGCCTTAACCCCGGCCATAAGATTCTGCACAAACTGTGAATCAACCGTTTTTTGCATGTAAACCCATACTTTCTTCAGTTCCTTGACTGTCTTCACTACCTTAGGTCGTTTAAGAAGGTGCTGCTTCATAATCGCCCAGTACTTCTCGATGGGGCGGAGCTCCGGAGTGTTGGGAAGGTTGAACATTTTCGGCACGAAATTGACCTTATTGTCCGCATACTACTTCAGCACGTCCTTGGAGTAGTGGCATGAGGCCAAATCCGGCCAGAAGATTGTTGGGACGTTGTGGGCCTTCAGGAGAGGAAGCAGCCGCTTCTGGAGGCACTCTTTTATGTACACCTGTCCGTTCATCGTGTCCTGGGTCACGAAAGGTGCACTCCGCTTCCCGCACGTGCAGATGGCTTGCCAAACCAGGAATTTCTTCGCAAATTTGGACATCTTCTGAGTGCGGACATGCTCCGGAACGCTGAACTTATCCTTGGCCGTGAAAAACAGATTTCCGGGGATCTGTTTGAAGTCGGCCTTCACATATGTTTCGTCGTCCATGATGCAGCATTCAACTTTCGTCAGCATGTTGAGGTACAACTTCCTGGCACGGGTTTTGGCTGACTTGTTCTGCTTCTCGTCGCGATTAGGGGCCTTTTGTACCTTGAACGTTCGAAGCCCAGCCTTAGTTTTGGCCTTCTGGACAAAACTTCGGCTTAGGTGCAGCTTCTTAGCCACATCCCTAACGGAGGCGTTCGGATTTCGGTTGAAGGCCCCAACTACGCGGTTGTGATTTTTGGTGTTGTACGGAATACTTTTTCCTTCACTTCTGGGCTTCCGATCGGTGGTCAACCGTTCCTCGAACCGCTTAATCACTCGCGACACCGTGGAATTCGCGATTCCCAACGTTTTAGCGATGGAACGATGCGAGAGATCTTTGTTCTCGTGATCAATGCGCAAGATTTTATCACGCACGAGCTGTTCTTTCGACTCCATTTCCGCGAGTTTTGATCACAGGACTTTAAAACTTGCAGGATGTAAATAATGCACTATGAACTAAATCCACCCAAATTTTCATTAAATTCTACCCAACGGTTAAAAAGTTAGAGCAATTTCATAGTGTGGCAATTTCATCGTGGACACCCTTTAAGTGAAACATATTCTGCTTTTACAGGATTCGACATCTTAATGCTTTATTCAGGTAAAACCCTAACCAACAACTGAACCGTCTCAGATCCAAAAGCGAGTGCATAGAAAAATAAGAGAAATAAGGTGAAAACCCTGTAATCAAGTAAATCGATTATTTTTGTGAATTTTTTCCGCATCAGTACCCTTGCAGACGCAGAAAAACGTACTGCATTCCATGGTTGAATCATCGTAGCAGAAATGGTGAGTAAAATTTCACTTTTTCTTACTAACAAGCAATTTTTCACTGAATTTAATATGATTTGCTCGCAAAAAATAAGGAATCTTTTTTCTGAATGACCCGTTTTCTCAATACCCATTTTCCGTAATGTTTTTTTTTTTCACGGATGCCAATTTATACGATGAATAATACGAAACCATCCAATTGATACGTCACGCTCCTAGAGTGTTGGAACATTTCTGGCTACGTGACAAGGAATGTATTGAGAATAAGAAAGAAACAAACCTTGCAAAGGGGGAAGCAAGGGGAGGGCGAAAACTTGCTAATTTCACGTGACGTCAACTTTACGTAAAGACAGACAGTATGGTGATTTCCCGTATTGGTGTTTTTTAACCGTATCGTCCTGGCTGTTCCATTAATTAACACCTTCAATAATCCATAGGTTTTGTTCACCGATTTCCATTAAATTAAGGTTCCTTATTAGCAGATACAGCTTGAAAAACGCTAGCTTCTTTGGCAAAGAATAAAAGTAAGGCCGTCGCAAATATTTTTCAAAGTTGTTGTCCCGTCCCCCTTCAAAATCCTCTCAAAAAATCAGGGGGAAATAAAATAATTTAGCTATTTTTTCCTTCGTATGCGTAACTTAATCTAAAATTACGTAGATCAACCTTAGTATACATTCCAAACAAAGAAGTGTAGGAATTAATATGAAAACATAAATGTTTACACGTCTTACAGATCACTCCATAGGTAGATAAATTCCAGTTTTTTAATTTAAAAAAAAAAAAAACCTACATAGCGTGATTCTGAGATATTGCTAGACTGCAATGAAGTGAAATTCCTTTTTGCATTGAACTTGCTTAAAAATCTTTAAAAGATGTGTTCAAAAGTGCAAAAATAAATTTCTTTTCTTTTTGTTTTTTATTTGTCAAACCCCCCCTTGGGTCTTGAGTCAACCTTGGGACAAAAGCGTCGAAAGATATTTGTAATGGCCTAAGAAGCTTGAGAAAATATTTTTTCAGTTTTTTTGGATTGAACTATTTTCTTATTTATTCATCCTGTAATATATCAAGCATCGGTGTGCTTAAATTTTTTACGTTGTCATTCTATAGAATTCATAAAATTAACAGATTTATTTGAAAATTTATAGGGTCCGGACGAAAAAAGAAAGAATAATGATAAACAGAATGGAGTATTGAAAACAGCATTCGGAAAACATTGAATGTAAGAAGACATTAGTTTCAAAGTTGATAATGTGTTTTAAAATAAAATAAATGTTAGGTTTCAGACAACACTTGAAGCACCAATATCAAACGTATATTCAATCTTAACAATGGCTCCTAATAAACGTAAGTGCGTTGGTCGAGTGCAAACAAAAGCCAAAAAAATGAAAAAGCAACGTGAACATGAAACTTCCTTGGCAAGGAATAAACGTCTTGCTGCGTTGCGTGAAAAAGCTAGGGCATCTAGAGCTTCAGAATCTGAAGCACAGCGTGAGGTCAGATTACAGACTATGGCATACAGAGCTGCAGAATCCAGAGTGGCAGAGTCACATCAACAACGTGCGGCTCGACTACATAATATAGCAGAGAGAGCCTCGGTATCCAGAGCTGCGGAGACTGTTCAACAGCACGACGATCGAGTTCAACATATGGCAGAGAGAGCAGTGGCATCCAGAGCGGCAGAGTTAGAACAACAACGTGCGGCTCGACTAAAGGATATAGCAGAGAGAGCCTCGACATCCAGAGCTGCAGAGACTGTTCAACAGCATGCTTTTCGAGTACAAGAAATGAGATTTTCAGCTAGACAATCGTGGACTATGCAACATTTCAACCTAGCATTGGAAGCGTTTCACAATGATCCACGTAAGAACTATACACAACATAGAAATGTCACCATTGGGAAAATGGAATCAGTTTGCACCAGTTGTCGAGCCAAAAAGTTCAAAGGTGAAGCTCCAGGTATTTGCTGCAGAAATGGGAAAGTGAAGCTTTCCCAGCTGGAACCGCCTCCACAGGAGCTCTTGAGCTACACATCAGGAGATACGCCAGAATCAAAGCATTTTCTGAGCAACATAAGAAAATACAATTCGTGTTTTCAAATGACGTCATTTGGTGCAACTTCAGTTGTTGGCCAAACTGGATTCCCGTCTACATTCACGGTACAAGGTCAAATTTATCACAAGGCGGGATCATTGCTTCCGCTGCCAGATCAACCACCGAAATTCCTACAACTGTATTTCATTGGAAATGATCAAGTGGAAACAGACCAGAGGTGTTCCTACATTTCAGGAGTAAGACGCCAGATTGTTCAAAACCTGCAAAAGATGTTCGAGGAACATAACGATCTGATAAAAACATTCAAAGCCGCGTTGGATCGTATGCCTACCGATGAGTTTAAAGTTATCATAAGAGCTGACCGCAGACCACCAGGCGAGCACGAGCGGTGCTTTAATGCACCTCAGGTAGACGAAGTTGCGGTAGTTATATCTGGTGATGATTGTGATCGACGAGATATTGTAATTCAACGACGAGGTGAATCATTGCAGCGTATTTCAGAAACTCATCGGTCTTATGATGCTTTGCAATACCCGGTGATGTTTCCCCATGGTGAAGATGGATATCATTTCAATCTGAGACAAGTCGATCCTACAACAGGTGAATCGACGAACAAGAAAATTTCAGCAATTGATTTTTATGCATATCGACTAATGATTCGAGATGATGAATGCAATCACATAATGAACTCTAGACAACTTTTTCAACAATTTGTCGTTGATATGTATGTGAAAATAGAAAGCGAGCGTCTTCTTTACATACGTTTGAATCAACGTAAATTGCGAGTTGAAGATTATGTTCACCTGAAGGATGCTGTAGCAAATGATGGAAACATTGACAACCTTGGTGCGTTAGTCATATTACCAGCTACGTTTACAGGCAGCCCCAGACATATGCATGAATACACGCAAGATGCAATGACGTATGTCAGGATGTATGGTAGACCAGATCTCTTCATCACCTTTACTTGCAACCCAGCTTGGACTGAGATCACGGAGGTCCTTACCAATGGTCAATCAACTAATGAACGTCACGATTTGGTGGCGAGAGTGTTCAGACAGAAGCAACTGAAACTGATTGAAGTCATAACCAAGGGCCATATTTTTGGAGTACCAAGGTGTTGGATGTACACAATTGAATGGCAAAAGCGAGGATTGCCACACTCGCATAATCTAATCTGGCTGGTGAACAAACTTCAGCCAACACAAATCGACGACGTCATATTTGCTGAGCTACCTGACCCAACCGAAGATCCAGAGCTGCATGCAGTGATAACGAAAAACATGATCCATGGACCATGTGGCAATATCAATTCAAGCTCACCATGTATGAAGGACGGAAGGTGTACAAAGAAATACCCACGAAATTTTATCAAAGAAACGCAGACTGGCAATGAAGGTTATCCAATGTACAGAAGGCAAGGTCCAGAAGGTGGAGGACTAAAAACGAAACTTAAGATACGCAATACAGAAATAGAAATCGATAATAGATGGGTCGTGCCATATTCTCCGGTGCTATCGAAAATGTTTCAGGCACACATCAACGTGGAGTACTGTAACAGCGTAAAATCGATAAAGTACGTTTGCAAGTATGTGAACAAGGGATGTGATATGGCTGTTTATGGTATACGCAACGAGCGAACAAATGACGAAGTGATGCAGTATCAGCTGGGAAGATACGTCAGTAGTAACGAGGCAGTTTGGCGTATTTTCGGATTCCCGATTCACGAGAGGCATCCTACTGTTGTTCATCTTAGCGTCCACTTGGAAAATGGTCAAAGAGTTTATTTCACTCCGGAGAGTGTCTCTAGGTTGGTTGATCATCCACCTAATACGACATTGACTGCATTTTTTCAGCTGTGTCACGAAGATCCTTTTGCAAAAACTTTGTTGTATCCTGAAGTACCTCGATATTATACATGGGACGCATCGAAGAAAATTTTCCACAGAAGAAAAGTTGGACAACCCGTCCCTGGTTATGATATTTTTGCGAGTGACGCCTTGGGTCGAGTGTACACGGTTCATCCTAACAACGCTGAATGCTATTTCCTAAGGATGCTTCTTCATTCAGTTCGAGGACCAACGTCTTTCGTGGAGCTGAGAACCGTGAACCAAGAAGTATGCCAGACATTTCGGGAAGCCTGTCAGAAATTAGGTTTATTGGAAGGAGACCAGCACTGGGATGACGCTTTGCGAGAAGCTGAACTGATATCTCTTCCAGAGCAAATTAGATCATTATTTGCTATAATATTGACTTCATGTGCTCCATCGAACCCAAAAACGTTATGGGAAAAATATAAAGAGGTCCTAAGTGAGGATATACTTACTAATTTCCGGAGAAACAATCCAGAATTTCAAATCACGTATGATCAGGACATTTTCAACCAGGCTTTGATTATTCTGGAGGATAAATGTCTGGCCATGATCAATAAAACGTTACCGCTTCTCGGCCTGCCTGCACCGATACGAGATAGGCAGAACGTACTTGATGCAGATTACATACGGGAAAAGAGCTACAATGTCGAGGAGTTACAAGCATACGTTGCGGAAAAGAAATTACTCCTTAACCAAGACCAGAAAAACGCATTTGAACTGATTATGGATCAAGTAGCAAAACAACAAGGTGGTGTCATTTTCCTGGATGCTTCTGGAGGCACGGGGAAAACTTTTTTGACTAATTTGATCCTGGCAGAAATAAGAGCTCAAGGAGAAATTGCTCTTGCCGTAGCCTCTTCTGGAATAGCGGCAACGTTAATGGAAGGAGGTAGAACAGCTCATTCTGCACTGAAGTTACCATTTGACATCGCCATACAGGAAAACCCTACCTGCAACATAAGCAAGACAAGTGGTAAGGCACAGGTGCTCAAGATGTGCAAGTTGATTATCTGGGATGAATGCACAATGGCCCACAGAAAATCTCTTGAAGCCCTTGACACAACACTGAAAGATTTGAGAGGAAACAATAACTTGATGGGAGGAGCTCTGGTATTGCTCTGTGGAGACTTTCGTCAAACGCTGCCCATCATTCCGAAATCAACACCGGCAGATGAGATCCATGCATGCTTGAAATATTCATTGATATGGAAGCATGTCACCAAGGTAGGATTAACTGTTAAATTGGCAACAATCCAATAAAAATAATAATCAAACTTTCTTCCAGGTTACTTTGAAACAAAACATGAGAGTCCATTTGGGGGACGATCATGCACAAGTTTTTGCCAACAGCCTTCTGGAAATTGGAGAAGGAAAAGTAGCAGTTGGCTCCTCAGGCTACATTAAATTGCCACCTGATTTTTGCAATATGGTGTCATCTGTAGCAGAGTTGATAGATGTGATCTATTCAGCGATTGTTGAAAATTATCAAGACGTTAACTGGTTGAGAGAAAGGGCAATCCTTGCAGCTAAAAATGAAGACGTCAACGATATAAACAACCAGATACTTGCTATGGTTCCAGGTGAGCAGCTATGATAACCTATCATACAAAACGACGAAATGCTCCTTAAGCCTGTATAAAATGCTCCTAAACTACGTAGCTACTCAGGTTTACTGTCCTGCCCGTGTTTTTTTTTTAGTTTGAGGACCCTGCTATGGGCAAAAAGTTTCTGAAAGAAGTATTAAAGAAGCATCTACAAGGAGCTTCTAGAAGAAGCTTTTAAAAGATGTTTCCAAAACGTTTAATAAAAAAGCTCTTCGCTGCGCTCCTCTGCATCAAAACACGTACGTGACAGCAAATCTGAGAAGATCCGCAGTAAAGAAGCATTTTTAAAAGACTGAGGAGCATTTTTCAGAAGTTAAAGTAGCATTTCATCGTTATACAATAAATAAATTTTCTTCTCCTAGGTGTGGTTATTGAGTACAAGTCCATCGATACCGTAGATGATGCTGATGAGGCCATAAATTTTCCACTAGAATTCTTAAACTCACTCGACCCAGCTGGAATGCCTCCGCATCGCCTTTTAATCAAAGAAGGATCGCCCATCATTCTCCTACGGAATCTTGACCCGCCAAAACTTTGCAATGGCACACGACTGTGCGTGAAAAAGATGCTCGGCAACGTAATGGAAGCAACTATCTTAGCAGGAAAGGGAGAAGGTGAATCAGTTTTTATTCCAAGGATACCACTCGTGCCATCGGATCTTCCTTTTACGTTTAAGAGGTTGCAATTTCCCGTAAGACTTGCGTTTTCTATCACGATCAATAAGTCACAGGGGCAGTCAATCAAGCACTGTGGAGTGAATTTGAGGTCACCATGTTTTTCCCACGGTCAACTTTATGTTGCTTGCTCAAGGGTTGGTTCACCAAAGAATTTGTGCATTCTTGCTCCGGGTGGTGAAACGAAAAATGTTGTTTACCATCAAGTTTTGTATTGAAGTTGAATGCAAAACTCGATATTCACATGTTTGGTGAAGAACCAAGAAGAAATGCGTTGTAGAAGAAGAAAGATACAGTGAGTTGAAAAGGTAAAATATACAAAAATATCATAAAATTTGAATTAAAAACCGAAAGAGAAAATGAGATGAGTTTTTCTGTGTTATTATTTCCTGCACGTAAAATGTTTTTTTTTTTCATTTTGAAGGAACTCAGTTATATCACGAAAACAGCACAGCTTCCGTAAGTATTAAAACTACGTTTAAAATATTTAAAGCACTTACAGCACAGACACAAAAATTAATCCAAAAATAGTACGGCTTACTCACTTTGGCAAAAAGTGAATCTGCTAACTTTTGAGTAAGAATTTACCCGGCTTTTCTAGGGAAAACTTCTCGAATTTGTGGAAAATCTAGAGAGGTTTCACTCAGTCTTTTAGTATAGCCCTAGGTTAATGATACTTCTCTCGATTTTCCTCATATTCGAAAAGTAAACGGTATTCTCTGTTGGGTTAAATGGGTTAAAGAGACGGGCATGCGTTTATTAAAAGCCTCTCTTTAAAGCTTCTTTTTTCTAATAATCCTTGAAAAATGTTCTTCTACTGCGTAGTCCTCAGATTTACTGTCCTGCCCGTGTTTTTTTAGTCAGAGGAGCGTAGCGACGGGCATGCATTTACTAAAAGCATTTTAAGAAGAATGTTATCTTCACTATCATTTGAGAAACGCTTTTTTACTGGGTAGCCCTCAGATTTACTGTTATGCCCGTGTTTTTTTTAGTCAGAGGAGCGTAGCGACAGATATGCATTTACTATAAGCTTCTTTCCTCCATTAACCTTTGAAAAACGTTTGTCTACTGCTTTGCTCTCTGATTTATTGTCCTTCCCGTGTTTTTTAGTCAGAGAAGTATAGCAACGAACATTCGTTTACTAAAAGGTACTTAAAGCTTCGGTCTTCGATGTACGTTAATTCGGACTTAGAATTTTTTTCGAAAAATTATTTATTAACGAGGAAATAGGCGATGAAAAGAAAAATTATTGAAAAAATCCACTCAACAAAATATCGGCTAAGTCTATGTAAACAGTACCACCAAACTGTCAAAATTTGAGGTTAGCCGCCGACGGTGCAGTACCTAATAACATGAAACACTTGAGTATCCGTCGATAATTTTGAAATCACGTATAGGTAAGGACATAGACACGGTTCAGTTGTGTTGGGGGCCGTTCACGTATAACGTAACGTTTAATATTTCATTTTCCATACAAAATGAAATGTTTCACCATACAAAATGAAATATTTCGCGTTACGTAATATTTGAACGGGTCCTTGTGTGTGAACCCGATAATTAGCTTATTTGATATTTGATGCGTTTGCTTATAGAGAACTAATAACAGCAAGATTCGTAATAACAGCAAGCTACAAAAGATACTAGAAGCATGTTAATTTATTGATTCCTTTACAATTAACAAAGATGATAAAGTCTCGCAGTTGCTAATTAATTTAACTAGCATGATTCGTATTGCTTGCGACTAAGAGGATAGGATTTTTTTTAGTCAGAACATGAACTTAAGGAAATATGGAATCCCGAGCAAAGCCGGGTACACTCAGCTAGTATACATATATAATCCTTTCCCTTTTTCCTTCTCCTTTTCCTTTCGTTTTCCTTTTCCTCTTCTCTTTTCAGAAAGCTAGAAATGGCACTATAGCCATAAGCTATAAATACCGTTAGTTAGTGCTCATGTCACAACCGTCAGAGGAAAATGGAGCATTACTTAACTTTTCTAGCTTAGATGCTTCCCACGACCAAGGTTAATCATATAATTAAAAAAAAACGGAACGTACGGTACGAGATGTCCACGTTTGATCCATTTATTTGATTCTGAAGCATCGATTTAAACAGGCCCGATGTTTTCGGAATCATCTTGCCCCTTGAATGCTGCACAGTAAGCCTGGCCGTTTTGGTATGTTTGACGCATCTTCGATGTGTACCCATTTATCAAATAGATAAGAAAAATTATGTAGATATATCAATAATTTTTCAGGATGTTATCAAGAACTGGCTGTGTTGGCGTTAGATTAGATTTGATTAGATTAGATAAGTAAAACATGTAACATTCCGGGCGCAAAATAAATGTTAACCCTCTTATTACCTGGGCATTTCTACATTTCAAATGTAGGATAAATCGTTAAATGCAATGACAAGCTAATGGATATAAATATATAAGCTTTATAGCATGTGACAACAATGACTTTAGTCTTATTTTTCTGCCTAAGTGGTGTCTGTTTCACTATTTCTGACGTGACCCATAAAAGTAAAAACTTAATGGTACTGATATTTCGAAGCAGTTTTGCAGTTAGCACCTTTTAAAACATTGCATCATGCGGAAGCCATTCTTAAAGGATTTTGAGAAGTATAGGGTAAGCGCTCCTATAGTTGCGGAGCCTAACGCTCAACAAATTTACCTCAAACTAATAGGAGCGTTTACCCTTCTCAATCATTCTTCTCCGCATTAGAACGGATTAAAATGCTGCTCTGCTTGTTTGCTATTGTGGAAAACTTCCATGCTGAAATAATGGAATAAGCACCTTCTTTTCAAATGGAATTTCCAAGGATTAAATAAATATAAGCATTCCAGAACGACGTAGGTGTGCTCCCACACGGTAAAAGGCTTCCAGTGGATTTCGCAATGCAAACCTGCCCGTTTCCGGAAAGAGTCTACACCGCAGCAGTGTAATAATAAATCTCTCAACTTTATCCGAGGTCATTGCTTCAAATGAAGCTGCTCTGAACTTTTTTTTTTATTTTGTTTTTCAAACCGAGCTCACCTTTCCAGAAGTGCGCTTTGAAATTTTTCTGTAGGTTCCTATGTATATCGATTCCATGCACGAAAACAGCAATTCAGAATGGCTTCCATAAAACACAGACCCAAACCACTTACAATAATGGATAACGAGCTTGGGAAAGTCACTTCCCCGTCCTGTTGTTGTTGTTGTCGTTGCTCGTCGGAGAAAGGTGACATAAAAACAAAAACGAAGTACCAATAAAAATATGACGACTAACAAGCCACCATCGGCGACGACCGGCGACTTTTGTGTGTACTTGTCTTTTATCAGATGTAGTACCTCTGCTACTGTGTAGTAGTAGTACCAACAGCAGATGCAAGAACGATATGACAATGATAATATTCTTATGACCATCAGCAGTTCCCATACTTCGGTGGCACGGCAGCAGCTGATAGCGATTGCAGACGTGAAAGGAACGTAGATAATCTCGATGGAAAGGGGAAGAGCGGTGCAGCGTCACAGTCGGAATCGGAGTGGAACTTTATTGGATAAACAACCAATAATTGAACTAGCCGGATCCCGGGTCGCCGTCGTCGTCGTCTTTAACGGTAGTACAACTAAGGTAGTTACGTTGTTGTGTTGGATCTATCTTCCCCATATGCGGAAATCCATTGGACTATTGTTAGTGTGGACGGGACAGTTATTTATTCATGATGACAATAATGGCATGGTACTCGTACAGAAGACGACCACGCCACGATGATGGCAGGCAGCAGTGAGACTATTGTCGTTGCTCCTGTTCTATTTTTATCTGTTTGAGGTTACGATCCTTTTATTCCATTTGCTATCAATCGATGTAATTGGACTGGACAATAGTTAAGTGGCACTGTGCGGGCAAGTCGTTGAGGTACACTTTTGACATCAAAGAGCATGTTCAATATGATAGCGTGTAATCGAAAAGCAGCAGTAAAACAAATCAATTCTCAAACATGATCAAATTTGTTGAGCTCGCTCCTCTTCACGTGCTTCCGATGCTTTATTTATTGGTTGATTAAAAATTCAATCGCCGCTTCGGAAAACAATCGCAAAGCAACCAAACCAAATATAAACCAACTGCGTCGCAGCAAAGATCAATGGATCAATAAATTAAATAACTGGAAGTTGTAAAAATGTCTTCATTAAATCACTATGGACATTTGTGATTAGCAAACAAGCGTTAAACCGTTTTTGCATATCTAATTTATTTTTATTTATATGTTGTGGGAACCACACTTGATTATCATATTGAGTATTGTTTTAGCAGTTTATCTAGTTATATGCATAATCTCCAACTTCATGAAATGGTGAGGGGGGGGGGGAGGATCGCTTCGTGGCAAGCTGGTTTTGAAAATAGTTCTTTTTACAACGCCAGACAGAACTGTTGATGTTGATATCAGCCATTCCATAGCAAAACGAAATAGTGGTTCTCAGATATTCATAAAAAAAATTGGTAGTTTTGTTCCTCATCGCAAAATTTTAGACCCATATTTTTGGATTGTCATTAGGGTGATCATTTCCATGTTAGGGTTATCCAAAAATCGATTTTTGTTTTCAAAAATGACGTCATGACCATGTTACAGTTACAGGAGTATTGAGCGAAACCCCAAAACTTTATAACTAAAAAAATATATAACTGTAATACGAAAAAAACACATCGCTGATTTTTTTATATGTTGCGCGAAAAAGCCTAAATTTACAAGGAAAAAAATAAAAAAATAAACATATTGCTTCCTCTCACTACAAACCATTTTTTTTAATCCGTTTTTTTCTCCAGGCTCATTTGCCGTAGCTTTGCGGAGCCAATATTCATCGTTTGGGTTACAAAATTACTTAAAACTAACGTTAGTAAAGCGGGGGCCGATTACTCGCGGCTATCTCGAGTTTCTTCTTCTTCTTCGCATTTCAATCTTATTGCATATCGCATATAAGCTTATTGCGTGCTCTCAACTTAGTGTTCTAGATGCACTTCCACAGTTATTAATTAAGAGCTTTCGCTGCCTGTACCATTTTTGCATTGGTATAATTGTGTGGCAAGTTCAATCATACTTCTATGCCCAGGGAAGTCGAGAAAATTTCCAATCCAAAAAAGTCCTAGGCCAGACCGGGAATCGAATCCAGCCACCTCCAGCATGGTCTTGCTTTGTAGCTACGCCTTTACCGACTGAGCTAAGGGAGGCCCCTATCTCGAGTTTAGGGGTAACGAATTGTAACAAACGGATGGCAGGGTAGGGATTGAGAACACAAGGTTTTTTCGAGCAATAAAGGGTGATACGGTCAAAATTTGGTCAAGGGAAAACGCGTGTAAATCGGTGAAATCGTTTATTTAAAAAATCAAATTAAATTTCTTTTTCAAGTTCAATTAGTATAAAATTCAGGAAAAATATTCAGTTAGGCTTCCGCTTTTCCAAATCCGAATTGCCGGACCTTACGCTTGACCCCTGCCATCAGATTTTGTACAGCCACCTTGTCCACCTTCTTCGCCGCAGAAAGCCAGTTTGCCTTGAACTGCTGCTCGCCCTTAGCAGTTTTTTTGGTCTTCTTTAGGTTCCGCTTGACAATAGCCCAGTATTTCTCAATTGGGCGGAGCTCTGGCGTGTTGGGAGGGTTCTTGTCCTTGGGAACCACCTGCACGTTGTTGGCGGCGTACCACTCCATGGCCTTTTTACCGTAATGGCAAGATGCCAAATCCGGCCAAAACAGTACGGAACAACCGTGTTTCTTCAGGAAAGGCAGCAGACGTTTATTCAAACACTCTTTCACGTAAATTTCTTGGTTGACAGTCCCGGAAGCTATGAAAATGCTGCTTTTCAAGCCACAGGTACAGATGGCTTGCCAAACCAGATATTTCTTTGCGAACTTTGACAGTTTCATGTGCTTGAAAACATCTGCTACCTTTCCCCTTCCTTTTGCCGTATAAAACTCCTGTCCCGGAAGCTGCTTGTAGTCGGCTTTGACGTAGGTTTCGTCGTCCATTACCACGCAGTCAAACTTCGTCAGCATCGTCGTGTACAGCCTCCGGGATCGCGCTTTGGCCGTCGTATTTTGTTTATCATCGCGATTTGGAGTCACTATCTTCTTGTAAGTCGATAGTCCGGCTCGTTTTTTGGCTCGATGCACGGTTGTAGACGATACACCCAGCTTATTATAGGTTAGGGTTTCGCTTGAAACTACCGGCAACTCTCTTTGTCGTCTCAGCGGCTTCCGGTTTTCGATTTCCCCCCGATCCAGACTTCCTGGCTGTCGACAAACGTTCTCCAAACACTTTAATTACATTTATAACGGTTGATTTGGCAACTTTTAGCGATTTTGCCAACTTTGCGTGCGAGTAGCTCGGATTTTCGCGATGCGCGAGCAAAATTTTGATACGCTGCTCTTCTTGCTTGGACGGCATTTTGACAACTGAAGAGTGAATTCCAAAATCAAAATTGGAGCAACATTCTACACACACACACCTTCAAAATGAGGGGTGTTCAGGTTTTTTAAATGCAAAATTGAAAGAAATACGTCAAGTTGATATTGACCAAATTTTGACCGTATAACCCTTTACTGGAGAAAAAGACGAAGGGGGTACACCGATGGAGACCTAGCAACTTGAGAGAACAAAGGATGGCACTAACTACTAAATCCTCATATCGATCCGATTTAAAAACACATAAATTAAATTAAAATAATCGAGATCTCGGCTCGCCAAGATTTCTCTAACGGGCCGCAAAGGTTGTTTCCCTCGGGCCCTGAGGGATGCGGATAACACAACACAACACAATGTAGGGTGCATGAGCAAAGTTGTGGTCGATCTCGTGATAACCACTACCACAAGCGCACAAATTTCTGCCTGCGAGCCCGTTTTGAAATAAATTCGAATCTAACGAGCAGTGATTGGACATGACACGTATAAAGTTACGGCTCATGTCCAATCCATTGATCCACGGCTTGTTCGACACCTGTGGGAGAATATAATGTAACCCTATAACAGACACAACGCCATCATCTGCAAGCTGCCTTAGCGAGCAATTTTCATCAAGACAACCATCAATGTTTTTTACATAAAAAATATAAAGAAGGGGGCTTAAACATGAGCCCTGGGGAAGACCCATGTAACTAATTCGTGAAGTTGTCGAGTTTCCACGAGAGAAGCTCGTATATTTCTCAGACAACAGGTTGCTCAAATAGTTGTTCATAATTGGTGAAAGCCCACTATCGTGTAGTTTATCCAAAAGGACATCGATACAAACAGAATCAAAAGCCCCCTTAATGACCAAGAAAACTGAACCCAGTTGCTGTTTTTGCGCATAGGCCAGTTAAATTTCAGTTGAAAGTAACGCAAGAAAGTCGCTCGTTCCTTTGCCCCTCCGAAATCCAAATTGCGTATCTGAAAGTAAACCATTCGACTCGACCCATTTGTCTAGACGAAAAAGAATCATTTTCTCCAACAATTTCCGTATACAGGACAGCATCGCGATGGGACGGTACGAGTTATAACCCGACGCGGGTTTACCGGGTTTTCGAATGGCGATAACTCTTATTTGCCTCCAGTCATCCGGAACAATGTTGTGCTCCATAAATTGTTTGAATAAGTTCAACAAGCGTCTATTCGCGACGTCTGGGAGATTTTTAAGCAAGTTGAACTTGATTCTATCCATTCCTGGAGCTGAGTTGTTAAATGAGAGGAGAGCACGTGAGAATTCCACCATCGAAAACGGGGAATCTATTTCGTTATCACCCGACGGACGATCAAGAACGCTGGTTTGAATCGGTACCGAATCCGGGCAAACTTTCCGCGCGAAGCTGAAAATCCATCTGTCCGAGTACTCCTTGTCTTCATTAATCGGTGATGACGCGTTTCGCATTCTCCTGCAAACATTCCAGAGTGTTCTCATGGAAGTCTCTCGTGACAAACCATCTTCGAACCGACACCTGTAACGGCATTTTTAGGCTTTAGTCAAGCCCTTAACCCTCCGCTACTCGCGCTGTTGTACTTTGTAAAACACACATTTGTTTTCCATTGCCATTTTGTTGCTGAGTTACCAATCGATCTGAAACCAACGAGTATTCCTCAAAAAACTGATTTTGATCTAAATAAGCTAAACTTTGATTACAGTAAACACCTAAAAAATACGGATGACAGGGAAAATGTAAATGGAAACCGCGTAAACTGTGACTATACTACGTGGGATTTGACTTAATTGATTACAACAGGGAATATATCGAGATCCTGACCAGATAGAAAGTTACTGTCTCGGACAAAGTTGTTGAGGAGATCATAGCCTTGTCGCTGGTGGACAGTAGTTCAGAATTTTCTCACTACGTACCGCTAGTATACATGTAAAATTCTTGCATGTGATATATCTCGAGATCCTGACCAAATAGAAAGTTACTTTCTTTTACAAAGTTTTTCAGGAGGTCAAAGCCTATTGCTTGGTGCTCAATTGTTCAGAATTTGCTCACTACACGACGCTAGTATACACGTGAACTTCTCATATAAAATATTTCGAGTTCCCGACCAGATATAAAGTGGATGTATTTGGCACAGTTTTTCAGGAAGTCAAGATCTTTTTGTTGGGTGACAATAGTTCAGAATGTTCTCACTATGCGGCGCTAGTATATACGTGCTTTTCTCGCATATTCAGCTCGAGATTGTGATCAGCTAGAAAGTTACTGTCTTCGGCAATGTTGTTAAGGGGGTCAAGACTTTTTGACTGGTAGACAGTAGTTAAGAATTTTCTCACCACGTGGCAAGTTTTTCGCTGAGATTCTGCAAAATAAAGTATCGAGCTGCTCGGTGGTGCCCATCTCGGCAAAAAAAATCTAATTGTTTAGGTTAATCCAAAGTCATAAAGAAAAGGCTTGATAATATGAAATTATCATCTCTTTTATTATACGGCTATTCCTACACTGCTAGGAGTGTGACGTCGAATTTATGGTTACATATGTACATCTTATCCTAAATCTAAACGAGAAAAATCTACTCAGCTCGTCTTCGTGTAAAATGTATAAAATATATACACACGAGTTAGCCAGTCGAGCCATAGGACTATCTCAGTCATTGACATTCCAAAAGCGTAGCTCACTCAGCGCTGAGTAACCTGCATTCCGATAATAAGCTTAAATACACTCCCAAAATACACGCAAATGTGTTTTGTTCAAAGTTCTCTCATTTTACGTTTTAATCTCCTTAGGTTATTTGAATGGTATGAATGGTAAAATACAAGGGATCTACTATTACCTTCAATTTCAAATATGTTTTTTCAATTGAATTCTGAAAAAATCAATCCTGATTATTAGGAGTAAATTTTGAAAAATAGTGTAACTTTGGTATATAAAATTTGAAAATTATATTGAGCAATTTGCCTCTTCGGGTGTCCTTAAGCTTATAATCGGAAGGGTACAGTTTTATAAATTTCTCCATTCAACTGAGCTAAAGTGCCTCACTCTCTGAGTTAGTCTCGTTATTCGGACACACGTAAATACAGGGATTTTTTTTTTTGTTCTAGATCCCTCGATAAGACATTTTGAAATTAGCCTAAAATGAAAGGGAGACTCTAAACATTCATTTTTTTTCCATCTGAGATACGTGTTACCACTAATTTATCAGAGGTTTACTAGTGGAACGACTCACCCCAATTTATGTACCCACAAATCTGCATGAAAATCTTCACCAGTAAAAGAAATACAGAATGTATTTGTCTTATCCCACTTAGGCTGATGTAAATTGTATTTTTATTTTATGAAATTTGATATACGAGAATTTTCCGCCGAGTTTAAAGACATTTATTAGCTGCTTTTCATCAGTCAAAAGATCTTTATCTCCTTAACAGCTTTGCCAAACACAGTAAAATTGTATATCTGTTCAGCAGCCAAAAAGCCTTGGCTCCCTGAAAAACTTTGCCCAAGACAGTAACATTCTATTTTGTCAAGGATCTCGTGATATTTTATTTGTGAAAATTTCACGTGTATACTAGCGCGGCTTAGGAAATTCTCAACTATTGTACACCAAGCAATAGGCTTTGACCTCCTGAACAACTTTGTCGAAGACAGTAACTTTCTATCTGGTCAGGATCTCGATCTATAGCTTACGCGAGAATTGTACATTTTTACTAGCGCCACGTGTTGAGAAAATTCTGCGCTACTGTTCATCAGCGAAAAAGTCTTAACCCCCTGAACAAGTTTGCCGAAAACAGTAACTTCTATCTGTTCAGGATCTCGAGCTACTGTATATGCGAGAATTGCATGTGTAAAGGGTGATACGGTCAAAATTTGGTCAATATCAACTTGACGTATTTCTTTCAATTTTGCATTTAAAAAACCTGAACACCCCTCATTTTGAAGGTGTGTGTGTGTAGAATGTTGCTCCTATTTTGATTTTGGAATTCACTCTTCAGTTGTCAAAATGCCGTCCAAGCAAGAAGAGCAGCGTATCAAAATTTTGCTCGCGCATCGCGAAAATCCGAGCTACTCGCACGCAAAGTTGGCAAAATCGCTAAAAGTTGCCAAATCAACCGTTAAAAATGTAATTAAAGTGTTTGGGGAACGTTTGTCGACAGCCAGGAAGTCTGGATCGGGGGGAAATAGAAAACCGGAAGCCGCTGAGACGACAAAGAGAGTTGCCGGTAGTTTCAAGCGAAACCCTAACCTCTCTCTCCGAGATGCCGCAAATAAGCTACAACCGTGCATCGAGCCAAAAAACGAGCCGGACTATCGACTTACAAGAAGGTAGTGACTCCAAATCGCGATGATAAACAAAATACGACGGCCAAAGCGCGATCCCGGAGGCTGTACACGACGATGCTGACGAAGTTTGACTGCGTGGTAATGGACGACGAAACCTACGTCAAAGCCGACTACAAGCAGCTTCCGGGACAGGAGTTTTATACGGCAAAAGGAAGGGGAAAGGTAGCAGATGTTTTCAAGCACATGAAACTGTCAAAGTTCGCAAAGAAATATCTGGTTTGGCCGAGGGGGGCGACTCTATCTACGATGCAGGAAAAATTGTGTTTTGCTGTGGTTAACTGCGCGTACGCTGAATAGATATGAAGAAGATTATTTACAATTTTGAAGATTTCCTGCAAAAAGATGATGCGCGATGCAAATAGATGCGAGAAATCAAAGAAGATTTTTCGAAGTTTGATTCGCTAGTGTGAGATTTGTTGAGTATCTAGAATTGAGATTTAGATGTGTCGCCCCCCTCGGGTTTGGCAAGCCATCTGTACCTGTGGCTTGAAAAGCAGCATTTTCATAGCTTCCGGGACTGTCAACCAAGAAATTTACGTGAAAGAGTGTTTGAATAAACGTCTGCTGCCTTTCCTGAAGAAACACGGTTGTTCCGTACTGTTTTGGCCGGATTTGGCATCTTGCCATTACGGTAAAAAGGCCATGGAGTGGTACGCCGCCAACAACGTGCAGGTGGTTCCCAAGGACAAGAACCCTCCCAACACGCCAGAGCTCCGCCCAATTGAGAAATACTGGGCTATTGTCAAGCGGAACCTAAAGAAGACCAAAAAAACTGCTAAGGGCGAGCAGCAGTTCAAGGCAAACTGGCTTTCTGCGGCGAAGAAGGTGGACAAGGTGGCTGTACAAAATCTGATGGCAGGGGTCAAGCGTAAGGTCCGGCAATTCGGATTTGGAAAAGCGGAAGCCTAACTGAATATTTTTCCTGAATTTTATACTAATTGAACTTGAAAAAGAAATTTAATTTGATTTTTTAAATAAACGATTTCACCGATTTACACGCGTTTTCCCTTGACCAAATTTTGACCGTATCACCCTTTATACTAGCACCACGTAGTGAGAAAATTCTGAACAACTATCCACCAACGAAAAGATCTTGACTTCCTGAACAACTTTGCCAAAGACATTTACTCTCTATCTGGTCAGGATCTATTGATGTGAGAACTAAACACGTATACGAGCGCTACCTAGTGAGAAGATTCTGAACTACTGTTCATCAGCGAAAAGTTTATGATCTCTTGAACAGCTTTGCCGAAGACAGTAACTTTCTATCTCGAGATATTTTGTATGAGAATTTCACGTGTACACTAGCGCCGCGTAGTGAGAATATTCTGGGCTACTGTTCACTAGCCTAAAAGTATTGACCCCCTGAAAAAGTTTGCCGAAGACAGTAACTTCCTATCTGCTCAGGATCTCGAGCTATTGTATATGCGAAAATTGCACGTATATACTAGCGCTACGTGGTGAGAATTTCCTAAACTACTCTCCACTAGCAAAAAGGTTATGATCTCTAGAAAAACTTTGCGGAAGACAGTAACTTTCTATCTGGTCAGGATATCGAGATCTTCCATGTTGTAACCAATTAAGTCAAATCCCACGTAGTACGGACACCCTTCACGCGGTTTCCATTCACATTTTCTCTATTATCCGCATTTTTTGGGGGTTAACTGTGATAAAAGTTTAGCTTGTTTAGTTAAAAACAAGTTTTTGTTTTAAGGAATACCCGTTGGTTTCATATCGATTGGTAGCTCGGCTGCAAAATGGCAATGGAAAACTCACACTGTTGTACATAGTACAACGCGCGAGTACTCGTGTTACAAAAGTTGGGTTAAAGGTTTTCTCGAGGTCGGCGCTCGAAATCCTCGACCTTACCGTGTTTGCGGAAGCGTTTAAACGCGGCGGACTTCTCGCTGTTCGCGTCGGTGCAATCCTTATCGCTTGCGAACGGAAACCCCCAGAACACGTTTCGTTTGTGCTCGCAGCGCACAATCGATGATGAGACGCGCGAGAAAGGAGTACTCGTCCAGCGGAGGAAGTACATCAACCGATTGACTGGAATCAAGAACCGTGGTCGCGAATTTTCGCCAGTCAATGTTTTTCGTAAGATCGTACGCAATGTCGACCGAGCGAGTAGAAGATGAACCATTGATTGGCAAATGACCACTACCGTAGGGATCTTGAATTACTTTCCACGAGCAATCCAACTGTAGTGAACTCGAACAAAGTGAGAGGTCCAAATCTGCTTACTTTTGCTGGAAGTTTGGCTACTCGTGTTGCTTCCCCGGTGTTCAGAATTGTAATTTTGAAGAAGTCGCACATCGACCCGTGAACGTAAGGAAGGTGAGAGATTGGTTCAAGCGCAATCCGAAACTTTAGATTCGTAACGTGTCCAAGAAGGTCAATTCTTCCGTCTGGTTCGTCCAGCAGACAATGAAGCGGACCGGACTTCATGTTTTCAAGGTAAGGAAGGCGCTTAACCGAAGTTATAAACAGAATACGGTGCCCAAATCCCACGCCAGAAAGCTGTACCGCGAGTGGTTGGTGCAGTCGAAATGCATCGGACGACGAGACGTACATTAAAGCGGACGCCAAGCAGATCCTCGGCCTGGAGTTTTTCGTCAGGCAAGCCCCGCCTGGCTGTTCCAGAGGAGTTCCAGAAGAAGAAGCTCGACAAATTTGCCAAAAAATACTTAGTGTGGGAGGCGATCTTTGTTACAATCTAGAACAGTTAACTTCTTATCGTCGCTGTCGCCTCTGCAGCACAAAAGCCAAAATCAAATCTTCGAAGCGGAAGGTTTGTGCAACACCTTGCTTTAATTTGTTTCACTCAAAACTCCATGGAAGTTTACTTGATTCTTCAATTAATTTCCATAATAAAGTGGCAAACGTTATTGGCTTTCAAAGGCAGTGGCTGCTTTCAAAAATTCAAACAGACCTTCGAAGAATACTCTCTCCAAAGAGCCTTTGTCCTGAGAGCCAGTCCAATTTCAATGACGTTCTCGTTTTTATAAGAAGCTATTTATGTAAAATTCAAGTCCAGACACCGCGGCCTTCTAAATTTTCCATCCACCTCCTATTCCAACTGAAATGAATCACAGCACTAAGAACAACCACCTCAAGCGTCTGGAAGCACGACCAACCAACAAAAAACGTACCATCCCAAAAAAAAAACACCGCCTTGCTATCGTCTGTTGTCCAACCGTATTGAAGCATCAATTATTTAGACGGTTTTCGAATTCGTCTACTTTGTAGTAGGAAGGTACCAAGAAGGTTTTCCATTATATATAGAAAAGTCGAGCCCTATTTAGTTAGGCCTGCACCTCCCCATAAGTACTATCGATTTTTTGTTTCGTAGGCAAGTTAAAGCTTGAGATGAGAATATCCCACACCCATCAATATTTTACCTAATTTTACACAAGAACATCTCTCTCGCCACACGCTGGAAGCTACTTCTGTAGCTACATCACGCTCCAAGCACGATTCCAAAAATCAAAATATAATTTCGTCAACCGTCAACCGTACCGAACGAGACAAAACTCCATCAAAAATCTATTTACGAATGCAATTTTCCTACTCGATTTGCTGGCGGCATTCCGCCACACCCTCACCCATCGTTTGCCAAAAAGCATGCATATTTGGACTCCAAATCATGGCATGGTGCGAGAGAATCCACTGCTGCCATCGCCCGATATTGCAAATCTTCTCCCCCATAATACAGCCAGTGAGAATGAAATGATTTCGACTCGCCCATACTGATGCCAGAAGATTTCATTTACGGAATGTGCAATTGCTGCATCACAGTCTTTTCCCTTGGATGTGCCGGGTCGGATCTTACTTATCACTGCGTGATGTTGAAAAAATTGCGGTGCGAAAGTTTTAGAATACGTTCTGTGCACGAGAGTGGGACAAGTCCAGATTCAAGTTAACACGACTTCCAGTTCAACTTCACAGGGCTAACAAGGCAGGTTTTCTTGAATACATCGTAGCTCTTTTTTTTAAATGTCTTTTTCAAAAATGTATATCCTTTGAACCACTGGGCAGATTTCAAATAACAAAATATCAAATGGAAGGTAATTAAAAATAATTATTAGAACAAAAATATAATTATATTAAAAAATTAGAATTAAGTGTTGAAAAACAATGATTTTATTTGTTTTTTTTTATGGTTTGCATGGTTTGTAAACAAAGGAAGCAATTTGTTTTTATATTTTTCCTTGAAAATTTGGGCTTTTTTACACAGCATTAAAAAATATTAGCTATGAGTTTTTTGTTTCGTTTTAAAGTTATATTTTTTTGAAGGTATCAAGTTTTGGCTTTTCGCTCAATACTCCTATGCGACTATAGACGTCTCGATTGATACATAGCTAACATAGTCACATAATCTATACCTATTTGATTTATTTGAGCCGACTGGGATTCGACCCAGGCCCTTTGGAGTGAAAGGCAGTCATGCTTACCATCGGCGCCGCTTAGTCCTGAAATAGTAGTTAGGCGTTGGAGGTCCTTCACATAATTAATATCACTGTGCAACACGGCTCTTAATGGACATTTTTTTTATCGTATTTGACTTTTTGATAAAGCAGTTCCAGGCCAATGATTAAATAAAAAAATAATGTTTGACTCGACCTTCTTCGATTTGCATGGAACTTTGCATAACTGTGTGCCCATCATTCACATTTTTGCTAAAAAACGGCCATTTTGGATTTTGTATTTTATTTTCCACGAATGGCGCATTCCAGATTCTAATCTCCTTAATAAAGTAAAACTAACCTAAGCTAAAATGTCGTCTTTTAAATTTTTCAATAAATGTTAGCATGAAAACTTTCAAAAGAGAAATCGTAAAAAAAAAAGTTCTAACATTTTACTAAAAGTTTATGTTCTACGATTTTGGTCAAATGTGAAGTGTCCATTGTGTCCATATCAGAAAAGTTATCAATTTTGATAAGCTTTTAAATAAACAAAGATTTTAACATCTTAAAAAAAGTTAAGGGCTATGTCCGAATCACGACCGCATTGTTGACGTAGAACTACGAGATTGTTTTTGATGCTCCATCACACTAATATATTAATATCAAAATAAATCGTTAAGAAACATAACTCCAAGATGAGCTATTCATGATTATTTTTTTTTTTATATATATTGGCGGTTATTGAATGAATCCTCAAATTTGGATTACTTTTGGCTCGACACATTCGAACGCGTTCAGCTACGGTCCGCGTCTGTTTCGTAGGTTTCCCTGCCTCCTCACGCGCTTCCGATAATTGCGGAGATATTTAGCAGCCATGTGTGTTGAGACATTTGAAGATTCTTACAGAATTTCTCAATAAACACTTGTTTTTTTTTTGTTTGTTAATTTATTTGATAAGGCTCAACCGAATTAACTTTACAGAGCCGAGGATTCTTGGTCACTATACAATAGATCTTAAAACTATAGTCAAAAGGTACAACACAATAAACACTTTATCTTCCGCTATCCAAAAAGCCTCCTCCATCAGAACTGGAGTCGCTTCCAGTAGTTTCATTGTATGGAAAATTGTTGTACGCCAACGAGGGTCAGAGCGCGTCCATTGCAGCAATGGACGCAAAACGTGGTCAGCACTCACACACTCATCACGAAACGGTTGCTTTCCAAAGTCGACGACGCATCGACCGAAAGAACTGCTGATGAAGAACAATGAGGAGGACCACACAATGGTTGCTACCGAGAAAACAGACGATCGCGTAGGGTACACGACGTTAGGCATACGGTCGTTAGGCATACGGACGTTAGGCATAATGTACGATAGGCATAAAGGACGTTAGGCATAATGGACGTTAGGCATAATTGACGTTAGGCATAATCTACCCGATGAATTTCAGAAGGATGATAATGGGAACCGTCTATTGATTGCTGACTTCGGTGACAATAATGAAAGAGCCTTAATTTTTGGAACTCATGAAAACTTGCGACGTCTTGGACAGGCAAAGTGTTGGGTTACAGATGGTACGTTTGCCACAGTTCCTTGTTTGTTTCGGCAACTCGTCACTGTTCATGGAAATATCGCTCCCTCGCATCAGCAGACGGTTCCGCTAGTTTTCATTATGATGACAACAAAAACAGAATCGTTGTATCGAAAAGTATAGCAGAAGCTGGTATGTTTTTTTTTGTTATTGAATGAAAAATCACAGAATTCACCATTCTTTATTTCATGAGCTGTTCTTTGAGGAAAATCTTTTCTTCTTTGACAATTGTAATATGTGTGTACTATGTGTAAAACTATGCTGAGTTTTCATTGCCAGATTACTTAACCGCTATCGCTACTAATCTTGGATCTAAGTAAATATGTTGCTACGTCACTTATGATATGATAAATAATGGATTCCAAACTGTGCTTATTAAAGAAACCTAGACTAACATTTGAAAGGGGCGGAAAAGCCAAAATGTAAACAAACCATATTTTGCCACACATAGAGAGAATAGTTCACAAACTACTCGATAAACACGAAAAAGTAGAAGAAAATATCACTTCAAATCATCAAAAACGTTTCTTCTTACATGGCGTATTTCCAACTTTCAACTCTAAGATGCATCTGGTTGTTACGCCTTGGACCAGAACTACGAATTATATCGTTTTATTATACCAAACGTATTGAGTCTGTTGTATCTAGTCACGCCCGATTCATTTGAAATGCATCCGATTGATAGTTCACGTGTAAACAACGAACAAAAAGAAAACCAAAAAAATCTCCGGGCGTAATTCCACTCTCACAAAATTTGCGAACGAAGAACCAAGGCGGAACAACAAACAAAAAATCCCGAGGGTGTACTTCCACGGCGTATAACCAGTGTTGGCAGTTCAAAGGGTGGAAGATCCGGGGGGTAACAACATGTATGAAATTATCAGGGCTTATGATGTTTTCTTCTCGATTTCACGACAAAGAAAACTTTTTTTGAGTTTTAAGTGATGCATGATGATAGATTACACTATTAACTATATGTCAAGCTTATAAAATCATCCAGAAAATGGAAAGTCGTGAAATAGGATTAATTTTTAGGTCATCAAAATTCAGAAACGATTTTCTCGATATGGTCATTTTGGAATTACGCCCTTTTCAAATGTTAGTCTAGAAACTATGTTTGTTTAACTTGTATCATTTTTTATTCAACGCTTAGCCTAATTTAAGCATTGTTTACCATTCTCGAAACAGGTTACTAGAGTTGCACAGCAGCAAGGTATTTTATGCCTAACGTCCATTATGCCTAACGTATATTATGCCTAACGTCCATTATGCCTAATGACTTTATGCCTAACGTCCATTATGCCTAGCGTCCGTATGCCTAACGTCCGTATGCCTAACGTATTTATGCCTAATGGGGTACACTCATCGCGTAGGACACATCCAGAGTGGCCTGCTTTTGTTGACAGCCGAGTGAACACTCAATAAAAAAACACAAGTTTCACTTCGAATATTAACTCTATCCAACGCGGAGTGGAAGCTATTGGAATTTACAGAGAATGCTACAATGCTTAATCACGATGGTGTTTCAATATGATGTCTGTGTTTGGGAAACAATCACAAAATTAAATTTTGAGCGCCTTTCTTTTTGCCCACGCTGGTAAGCTACACAGACTCCTCCCATCATGAGTAGTTAGCTATCAAGTAGCGACACTCTCCTTTTGCGCAGTTTGACAATGTCAATACCTTGAAAGCAAAGGGCAATTAATGAGTTATTAACGAAAGATGAAGAGAATCGATCAAAATCACTTGCAGCCCTGCTTCCAAGTTTGATTACAAGATTACAACTCTGGAGAGCATTTTGTGTGGTCGTGTGGTTCTGAATATGGACAAACAGGCAGATAAATTCTATTCCTACGACTTTTGTTGTCAAAGTTGGTGATGTCTTAAACTCCGAAACCGTACAGAGTGCGTCTCTGTCGCTTCAAAGCGTAGATGACATCCATGGGCGCTTACGCTTGGCGTGTTCAGTGTAGGCGACATCATCACGGATCTCATTTTTCAGGAACACCTTCAGCACACCTCGTAGATCAGACCGGACATACGTTTGACACCGCCACGGCGAGCCAGACGAAATATGGCGGTTATCACGAAGAACCTTGCGATGACGCCAAGGTGCCTTCTTTACCAAGCCATTTTCCTCCTTTGCCACGACGAGTCATTGTTGCTTGTTAGGTATAAGAGAGGACAAATTAATCTGCCAGCACCTTCCTACACGGCGAATGAGAACGACCCAAATTTGAGTTTAGTTCACTCATAATCGCCAAAAGTGCAGGAACACAGCGATGAGTAAATTTGCCTCATGTTTTCCCAGGTTTTTCCAGGATTTTCCAGGGAAAAATTCCCGAATTTGAGAAAAGTAAAGATTGGGTTCACTCAGTCGATTGGTACTACTTCGAAACTGAATAAAATTTTCGTCAATTTCCTCATTTTCCGGCAGATTTCTTAGGTTTTCCACAGAGAGAGAGAGAAAAATTTAGTCCTCGCTGAGTTTCTGCACTTTTGGCGATTATGAGTGAACTAAACTCAAATTTGGGTCGTTCTCATTCGCCGTGTACTGATGCTATTACTGGTTCTGCTGCCTGCTCGGCGTGCGAAAATCGGTAGAGGTCAGACAGCAGCGCTCTTTTCAGGTTAAAGCAGAATGATGTGCAACCAAGTGGTACTCGATTATGACGACTGGGTTTGGGAAGAACGTTTATTTCATAAAAGCAGTGATAAAATTATCACTTTTCATTTGTACATTGGACAATACTTGATATTACCACCACCAATCACTTCTTGTTGAAAATAATCAGCCGGAATCATTGATATTGATACGTACAAATAATTCTGATTAAAATGATTGAAATTGGTCCAGGGGCAGCTAAGTTAACAATGTTCAAAAAATTTCATAATTTTATTACGTGTTCCATTTTCGATTTTCACAAAGTGTACCCCCAAATAGAAATCACAGTCGTCAAAACTTTTTTTGGTATGAAGTTCTTAACAGTGTTTTTTCCAATCTTCTAACGAAAATTTGTTATGTTTTTTCAGTGTATATTTTTTATCTGAAAAGACAATCTATTTCCCTATTACTTTGTGTCAGACGTCATTTCAATTAGGTGAACCGTTTTCGTGCTTTTATTTATTGAAAAATATCGAATACGCCATTTTGAAAACTTAGATGCGATTCGAAATGGCTGAATTCCAACCCAAATTTGGTAAAGTCTAGAATTTAGGTAGTTTTTCATTATTTGGCCAGAAATTGCTACACATAAAAATTGTAAATAGCGGCTCCTTTTTCTATTAGAATCAGTTGCTTGTTATAAAGGCAATACTGACAACCGAGTTATTGGCTGAATACTTCATTATTTTTTAATAGAGTTGGAGTAATACTGGATTACGTGACATGCACTAAGCAAGAGGTCCTCAATCTTTCGTTGAATGCGACATACTTTTAAACATTCCATAAGCTCCCGACCCACCTATTTTGACTCTGCTACAATTTATACAATTTATACAGAAATATTCTTCAACAACTCTTAAGGTATTTAGAAAAAAAAATACCAAATGGAATTTTTGACCTAGATCTCCAAAAACACCCCATGAAATAATATGCATGCATACATTTGAAGAGTTATCTTCAAAAAACGAGTGTATATGCTATATCAGTATGATCAAAAGGACATACCTCAATACAAGACACACACACTGGCAAAACGGGGCAGTAAAAGGTATTCAGATCATCCTGGAAGTCAAGTGAAATACAAAAGTGTACAAACAAGATATGATCCATTCTCCAAATTGTCCTTAATTTCAGATCTTGACGGTCTACAGATTTAACGAGTTATTGTAAGATGTATCAACTAAATTTGTGAACCCAAATTGATGATTGAGCCCCATATTATCATCATTGTTGTAATGACAAAATGGCGTCAGACATCGATTTCCGGTCCCTACACGTCACTCCGATTCCAAAAATACCCATATTGTGAGGTATTTGACAGAATTTCGAAGTTTTTACGTTACCGGAAGCCACCATCTTGGATTTCAAAATGGTGTCAGACATCGATTTCCAGTCCCTACACGTCACTCCGATTCCAAAAATACCCATATTGTGGGGTATTTGACAATATTGTCAAAAACCTATTTTTACGAAGTAAATCCCAGATAACGAGTTTTCTTTTTACGAAGTAAATCCCAAATAACGAGGTTTTTTTTTACGAAACAGTGTCTGGAAACAGACGAGAAACCTCGGGTTGCCAAGTTGGTTCCCAGAGGAAAAGATCCGTCAACGTTAAAAATCATCAGAAGTCGTCCTGGCCCTGGTTTTGGAATCGGTGACGAGGTCTTCCAGCCTGTTCTTACAGGCAAGTATCGATACGTTCCAAAACCTTCTTTTTCTGAGCCACCTTCCGCTTCCAGCAACGAATACTTAACGCAACCATCCGATCCAACCTCGCCTTCTGAAAACGACGTAGTAAGCTCGATGTCTTCTGAACTCTGGATGAACCAATCTGCTTTGCAACCGGGACGCATCGTGGAAAGCTTTATGGAAGCCCCCGGTTCCTCTAACTCAGTCGTGCTAATTCCTGTCAGCGTTCATCATAGTCGTCCTGGCCCTGACTTTAGATGTGGATTGGGGGTCTTCCAACTTGCTAGAACAGGCGAGTACATAATTAATAGCGCAAATACGATGTCTGATGCCGATCCAAATTTCAGCACCTTGAATGCCGCCGAATCAACTCTCGTACCTCGGAGCCCGGAACGCGCCGTAGAAAGCCTCGTGGAAGCCCCTGATCCCTCCGTCTCAGTCCAGCCATTTGCTGCCGCCGCTCACCATAGTCGTTCCGGACCTGTAGTCGGATGTGGAGAGGGGGTCTTCCAACCCAGTCACTATGGCGAGTATCCGCATGGTATTGTTAATGTTCATTCGCTGCCTGATGCTTCCGTGATTTCTAGGGAGAACAGACGTTCGATTGTAAGTCGCAAGCAGGACATCGTGATTTTCTTCCAAAACGCCGGCGGAATGAATTCTGATGTTGACGACTACCGGCTTGCAGTATCGGATCGTTGCTATGATGTGATTGTCCTATGCGAGACGTGGCTCGATTCGCGAACGCTTTCCAGCCAGGTGTTCGGATCCGATTATGAGGTTTTTCGTTGCGATCGGAATCCAAACAACATCCGAAAATCTACTGGTGGTGGCGTTCTTGTGGCTGTCCGTTCCGGATTGGAGGCGAGAGCAATCGAAAATGAATCGTGGAACAGTGTGGAACAGGTTTGGACAGCCATTAAACTGGGCGATCGCACATTATTTTTGTGCGCATTGTACATGCCACCAGATCGAGTTCGTGATCTTGAACTCATCGAGACTCACTGTCAATCAGTCTTCACAGTAATGGAAAGAGCGACTCCAATTGATGAGCTATTCATTTTTGGGGACTTTAACCTAGCAGGCGTTTCGTGGAGACCATCCCATAGCGGCTTCCTCTATCCAGATCCAGAACGTTCTGTATTTCATGCAGGAGCTATCGGCCTTCTCGATAACTATAGCGTAGCAACGCTTTCTCAAATTAACTACGTAGTCAACGAGAACAACCGTAGTTTGGACCTCTGCTTCGTGAGCACTCAGGACAATGCTCCGTTCATTTCCACAGCACCTTGTCCACTAGTTAAGCTTGTTCCGCACCACCCTCCTCTGATTGTCACTGTTGAGGACAATCTCGTTCGTGATTTCGATAGTCTTCCTGCTGCGGTTTCTTATGACTTTCGAAAGGCCGACCATCGAAGCATTGTAGATGTGTTGTCAAACATGGACTGGGAGAACATTCTCGATCATGACGACGTTGTGGCCGCTGCGCAAACTTTTTCTCATGTCTTGGCATATGTCATTGACAGACACGTCCCGAAAAGAATTCAACGCAAAGACTCTCACCCTCCCTGGCAGACGATTGAGCTGCGTAGGTTGAAGTCGATCAAGAGAGCAGCATTGAGAAGATTTACGAAGTGGACAGTCAAAATGGCCCACACTTTAAAAACTGGCTTAAAGGGGTTAAAATGACCTTGAATACGCCAAATTAAAAAAAAACCAATACGTTGTTATTGTATCTCAATTTGGAATATACCAACGTAATTTAAAAAAAAAATGGCATGCAACTATATAAATAAGGGAAGTGTATCAGTTATAGCACCAGGGCTCCCCTAAACGACCATACGCCCTAATTCATGATCAAGATATTTCAAGGCAAGTATACAGTTAAGCATAGGAGCTTACTTCCTGTGGAAATGGAAATTTGGAAGTTTTAGGCCGTAAGGTCAATTAGGAGAGAATTAGTGCCATAACTGGCACACTTCTTCCATACGGACGAGCATCCGACGCCACGTATGTGCGTCTCATCACCGAGACAATAGCACCCCAATTACGATCCACGACCAAGCCATTCCAACCAGGAAAACAGTTCGCGTCCTCGGCGTACTAATCGACCGAACGCTCTCCCTCGAACAGCATTTTCAGCAGGTCAAAAAGGACTGCCGCAGTAGACTCAACCTCGTTAAAATGATCTCTCGGCCTCACCTATCCAAAAACCGCGATGTTCGGTTCCGGGTGGCACGAGCCATCATCGACAGTAGGTTGCTTTACGGGACGGAAATTACTTGTATCGCCTCCGAGAAGCTGGTTAGAACCCCAGCACCGGTCCACAACACAGCTATGATGCGGATCATATCTGGTCTCCTGCCATCCATTCCAGCAGACGCCGCATGCATTAAAGCGGCTCTTCTTCCTTTCCGGTTTTGCTTAAACGCAAATATTACCACAAAAGCCGCCGCCAAGACCTCTGAAAACAATAGGATCTTTCTCCTAGACGAGAGGAACAGAGTCCTCCACACGAACGCCAACATCGACCTCCCCCCCAGTGGCCAAAGTCCATTGGCATGGAGAGAAAAGTTGACACTCTTCACGAATCCAATTGGACAATCGGATCAAGAACCACTTCAAAGCAGGGGATGCATTGGTGATTTTGCGCAGATCGGTCGCCGAGTTACTTGGGTCCAACTATGCCAACCACGTACACCGGTACACCGACGGCTCCCGATCGATATACGGATTAGGTATCGGGATTTTCGGAGACGGTATTGCTGAAAGCAGCAGTCTTCCTCTACAGTGCAGCGATCTTCCGTGCCGCTACGACGCCGGCCATCAAACCGATACTTATATTAACCGACTCACACAGCGTCGTTCAAGCGATCACCTCGGAAGCTCCAAATCACCCATGGAACACCGTGTACGGGTGCACGACGTTAGGCATACGGTCGTTAGGCATACGGACGTTAGGCATACGGACGTTAGGCATACAGACGTTAGGCATAATGTACGATAGGCATAATGGACGTTGGGCATAAAGGACGTTAGGCATAATGGACGTTAGGCATAATCTACCGGATGAATTCCAGAAGGATGATAATGGAGACCGTCTATTGATTGCTGACTTCGGTGACAATAATGAAAGAGCCTTAATTTTTGGAACTCATGAACGACGTCTTGGACAGGTGAAGTATTTGGTTACAGATGGTACGTTTGCCACAGTTCCTTGTTTGTTTCGGCAACTCGTCACTGTTCATGGAAGTATCGCTCCCTCACATCAGCAGACGGTTCCGCTAGTTTTCATTCTGATGACAACAAAATCAGAATCGTTGTATCGAAAAGTATGGCAGGAAATCCTGGAAGCAGCAGGTATGTTTTTTTTGTTATTGAATGAAAAACCACAGAATTAACCATTCTTGATTCCATGAGCTGTTCTTTGGCATCATATTTTGGTTGAGGCCAAGGTTGACTGTTTTTTTGTTATTGAATGAAAAATCACAGAATTCACCATTCTTTATTTCATGAGCTGTTCTTTGAGGAAAACCTTTTCTTCTTTGACTTTTGCAATATGTGTGTAAGAATATATTACAATAAATGTGTGATTTTTTTTATTTCTAGATGCGATTGATTTCAAGATATAGTTCAAAACTAAGCTGAGTTACTTAGCCACTATCGCTACTAATCATGGATCTAAGTAAATATGTAGATACGTCACTTATGATATGATAAATAATGGAGTCCAAACTGTGCTTATTAAATAAACTATGTTTGTTTAACTTGTATCATTTTTTATTCAACGCTAAGACTAATTTAAGCATTGTTTACAGGTTTACAGGTTAAGCAGGTTTCTAGAGTTGCACAGTAGCAAGGTATTTTATGCCTAACGTCCATTATGCCTAACGTATATTATGCCTAACGTCCATCATGCCTAATGACTTTATGCCTAACGTCCATTATGCCTAACGTCCGTATGCCTAACGTCCGTATGCCTAACGTATTTATGCCTAATGGGGTACACTCCATCGTGTACCGTATGCGTGATAATGTTTGCACTATTAAGCAATGTCAAAATTTAAAAAATTCTCAAATATTTCGTTTTCGAGTTTTTTTTTTATTTTTTCAAAGGGGGGATGTTTTGCAGAGTCTCAAATTATGTTAATCATCGATCGAGTTTCCACTTGCTGCAATTACAGCCTCCACACGCTTCCGGAATGCACGGCAGGTTCTAATAATGTAGTCTGGATCAATTTCTCTCCAGGTACGGGTCAATGTTTGTCTGAGGCTTGCTGTACTCGGGTGGCCTTCATGACGCGCCATATTAACCCTCGGAACCCGAGCTGACCTCGGACGACCTGTGGCCACCTTCGCGGATAGTTGTCCTTTCTTTTCACGATCTAAAACCCTTTTGACGGTCCACCGGGACACTCCCACGGCGACTGAAATGTCTTTTTGTGACATTTGCGCGTGGGACAAATAACGAATACGCTGCCACTTCGTCATGGTGCAACTGTCAAACTAAGTAAATCATTTTCTTTTATACACAGCCTACTACGGTATGAGCTATAGGTTACGCGCATGCAAAGAAAACCAAGGCATTGTATGCACAGGTGAAACGGGAACCTTATTTGTACGATGGTGCAAACATTATCACGCATACGGTACACATGGATTCCTGGACACTGCGGATTGCCAGGTAACGAGTCTGCTGATCACCTTGCCGGAGCCGGGACATCCGGTCCCAGACTTACCGACAAGGTACCCCTACAGGACGTCAGCCGGTGGATCATGCGGACCATTCAAGTGGCATGGGAGGCCGAGTGGTTCCGCAGCAGAACTGCCTTCATCCGCAAACTCAAAGGGTCAACTGAACCATGGAGCGAACTTGACAACCTGAGGGATCGCGTGATTTCGTGGCTTCGGACCGGGCACACCATACTCTACTATAACTATGGTGGCCTGCCTTTCCGCAGAAGCTGCATCATCTGCAGGGTACCCTACACCGTCAAACACATCCTGTGCAACTGCCTGGAGTTCCGAAATCTGCCTAACTTCCAGCATCAGCGATCTGCTCGGGAATGATACTCCGGCCTCGGCAGCACTAGTAACCTTCTTAAAAGAAGCCAAAATCTACCACTTGATATAGCAGGAATTTCTTTCGGCCGTCGGACCATCTCAGCTGGATGGATTTCCCCTATTGGACCCATGCCAGCTGAGCTCTGTTTTGTTTGGATTATTTGTTTGTAGCTTGTTTTAAATCATTTTGTTTTCTGTTGTTCCTCTGTTTCACTAGTTTACATATTTTTTTATTTTTTTCCATATAAGTTGAAGAGCCAGCAACCAAAGTTATTAACAAAATGTTAATAAACCATGTACTTAGAGGTTACTCACTCTGAGGCCTCTCCTTACTCCGGAGATGAATTAGACATTTGCTAAAAATCTCCTTAATAAAGAATTAAAAAAAAACTTCTTCCATATGATTAATAAGTAACCTAGCTTTCTGTGACCCACCTGAGGGCAACCCGCAGCTCTATTGAGCAATTTGCAATGCGTGCGAATTAGAGGGGCCTCCCTTAACTCAGCCGGTAAAGACGCAGCTACAAAACAAGACCATGCGGGAGGTGGCTGGGTTTGACTCCCGGTCTGGTCTAGGAATTTTTCGGGATGGAAAATTTCTCGACTTCCCTGGGCATAGAGTATGCCACATGATTATACTAATGCAAAAATGATACAGGCATCGAAAGGTCTCAATTAATAACTGTACAAGTGCATCTAGAATACCAAGTTGAGAGCACGAAATTAGCTAATATGCGATAAGCAATAAGCTTGAAATGCGAAAAGGAAGAAAAAGCTGATTGGAGGGGTTCATGGTAAAGCACTAATGAAATCAAGCCAGCCTAAAACAGATGTACGACAGTGTAGCCATTGCTGGATGTCTTTTGTCTTTTGATTTTGCGGTAGCATTTGGATTGACTGACTGACACCACCGTTTCGAAGAACTAGGTATGATTCGTCAAGTTCTTTATTACTGCGAATATCGTCGTTCTTTTCCAGCGGCTTTGGTAGCTACTCAGAACCTATATGTGCACTCGTCGGAACGGTTGATGAGAGGCAAAATTGGAATTTTTGTGACCAAAAGCGGAATATGACACGTTCGCATGTGACGGACGACAAAAAGCTGGAGTGTGTTAGTCAGTGGAATCTGAAAGTGCCACACAAAATGATGGATGACTCGGTTTGGTAGGATGTTAAAATTGATTTCGTACGACGTGTGACGGTTCTGTTGATTCATGTCAATAACAGCCAGTTCGGAACAATCCTCGGTAGTGAACTGGAAGTTTGGGATTGTTTTTCTTCTGCCTAATACGATTCCACTTGCACTTACACCTACTTTTAACTTGGTGTCCTTTAAGCAGTTACAGTTTTCTCGCCATATATGCAGTAGGTGGTACCGTTCGCTCTCGGTTGTCCTTCAACCAATTACGTTGATTTTTCGTATGCGATTAGTGTCAACCATAAACTAGTTAACTAGGCAAAATCAATTAGTTGAAGAACAGCCGAGAAATAGCGGTGGGTGGACAGTGCCACACACCGCATATATCGAGGGAATGCTGTATTATAGCATGTACACAAGGGTGGGGATTACTTTTAAAAACCGTTCGGGGACATACTATCCCATGTGGAAAATGATTATTGCGACTAATTATGTAACATATCAAAAATTGAGCTATTTTCGCTGACATTTAGAGGTGGCGCAAGGGGTCTTAGTCCAAAATGTCGAACGATGAGCTTTTTAATATAAAACATATGCTTGTATAAGTAAACACGTAATTTTTTGATCTAATCTAATCTAATCTAACACCAACACAGCCAGCTCTTGTCTATTTGATGTATGTTTCACATCGAAGATGCGTCACACATATCAAAACGGCCAGGTCTACTGTGCAGCATTTAAGGAACAAGATGATGCTGAAAAAATTGGGCCTGTTTACATCGAAGATTTAACACGATGCTTCAAAATCCAATAAATGGTTGAAACGTGGACATCTCGTACCGTACGTTCAGACTTTGGTAATTTTATGATTGGTTGGTCGTTGGAAGCATCAAAGCTAGAAAGGTTAAGTGATGCTCCATTTTCTTCTAACGGTTGGGGCATGAGCACTAACTCGTGTCCTAGCCTTTTATGAATTATGGCTATAGCGCCATTACTCACTTTCTGAAAAAAGAAGAGGGAAAGGAAAAGGAGAAGGATAAAGGGAAGGAATTATGTGAAATCTATGAGCATAAACAATATTTTTGATTTGAAATATACAATATAGAAAAGCATAACGGCGCGGTGGTCACTACCCAAGTTTTGTCACTATAATCAAGTCATAAAAAGTAACAAGGACTAAAATGTGATGCTTTGATTACTGGAAAATCCTGATTCCCTAGATTGAAGTTGTCATGACTAGGGTTCGGTGGTAGATCTTATACCAGTAACGCACCACAAAAAGGTGATCTCCCAACGTTACTGGTTTGAAAAGATAAAAAAAATACAAAATGGAACGAACTCACAAGATTTAGCCAATTGAACCTGAAGGCTGCCTGACATGTGTTGATGTAGAAGTCCAAATCGTGGACGAGCTTGACAAAGATCAACGTGAACTAGTCCGGTTTATGGTAGTTGCGCGGAATGTCTTCCTTCGATTTGAGATAAACAAATTTTCGGATGTATGTATTTTGGATGTGCATTGGCAAGCCTTTTCGTGGCCAATAGTCAGGTTCAACGCTACAACTCAACGAATGATGGAACTAATAATGGGACGAATGATGGGACGCCTGGTGGAGGTTTAACTTGGCTTCGGAACAGCTAATAATAGGGACCTAGAATGAGGAACTAGAAATTGTCTCCTGGGCCCTGGTTATGGCCAGATTACCAACCGATTATAGATAAAAAAAACTCCACGAAAAAAAAAACAAACGTCAGGTTCGAACACACGCACAGCCTACTTCCTAATAGCGAATTCGTTTTTTATCGGGGTTAACACCAGTTCCAACCCAGTGCGAAACCGAACTTTTTGTCAGTGTGAACCTCAACCTGAGCTAGGTTTAAAAAACAACCGAGCAAACTGACGTTTGTCAGAAAACAAACAGACCCAATATTGATACCCGATCTAGGTTGGAACTGAATAATAAACGAATTCACTTTAAGTAAACACGTAATTTTGTGATCCTTAAAAACCTTCCGGCGACCATATAACAGAATCTGTTCATGTCGCAAAACATTGCAATCTAATGATTCCATAAATCAGAAAAAAAACAACATTTTTCATCGCGAAGTGACTCTCCCCAACTAACATTTTCAGCTTTGTAAGCCAACTTTTCCAGCGTTGTGCTGTAAAGTAGCTGAAAAGAAGCTGCAATAACAGCTACAAGCAAAAGCTAGCAAAATAGTTTTGGATAGCGTTTACTCAACTTTCTCACAATCATTATTCAATTTGTGAGTCTTACTGAATAACATCAGCCAATAAACGCTAATGTCTCTTTTATACACATACTAATCAACTTTCCTCTTGTAGCTGCAAAACAAAGCTAAGAATGTGAATATATTACTCATTTGATGGCTTCTACACAACCAACAACTCTTGCTGAATGACATAAACATCAAAAGTGCTTTTTCAACAACTAAACAACCTGTACTCAGCTTATAAACTGTGTTAGAGCAACTTCGGAAGCATTTTCACAGTCAACTAGGTTTATTTTTAGACGTGTGCAGTTTTACAGCTTTTACTCTGCACTTTTATAACTAGTCGAGAAAAGTGATTCATGTGCACTATTATAAAGCCTCTACTCAGTGATTTTGTTGTAGAAGCGAATGTTCATTTGTTTACATAAGTTCAAAGTGTTGGCTTAGCACAGTTGGTAGTGTCAAGGTTTGCCAATGAAGTCGTCTCGAGTTCGATTCCAGGTTCCGATGCAGGGTAAATAATTTGGTGATGATTTGTAACTAATTTCGATTAATTTGATTCACAGCAAAATAAACTAATAAATTCCTTCATAAAAAAGCGTAAACAGTATTTAACCCGGCTTCAAGAGAAAGCTGTGTGGTGATTATTGGACAACCGGGAAAAGGTTGAATAAGCTAAGCGCCTTTCAAGTTCACACACAACTAAACAGCAGGATAACAGCTGTATAGAAGCGTAATGGATATGCAATAAGAGCTTCTCCCGACTGTTCCAACAGCCATAAGTAGCTGACTAAGTTCGCCAAATTTGCTTGTAATAGGGGTTGAGTAAAGGTTTCCTCATATCGTATAACGTTTGAATACAGCTTGAGACTGTATAAATGAAATGAGTAAAGCGTTTACATTGTGAAAATTGTTAGTTGGGTCAGCAACTCTGGCAAGCGCAGTGTTTTTTTTTTTCTTAAAATATGCAATAAACTTAATTTTTGAAAGAAGCTATTTTTTCTTCGAAATGTGCGATAATTCCAGATCTGATCGAACTGGAAACTCTTCTTCAAGACAATGCAAAATTCGATCAACATTATTACCCTACACGTTTGCAAAGTTATTTGATGGCTTTTTCGTTATAAAACAATACGATTCCACAAAAGCACTTTTTCGGCCAAACAAACAGAACCGATTCACGAAGTTTGAAGCCAAAAAGTTGAAAAAAGTTCCATCAGTTCGAAAACGAACAAGGCAAAAGCAGCTAAGCGGAAAAGCCGGCAAACGTGACTAACAACCATCAATCGTCGTAACAACTTCGTGAAACAACAACCAAAATAAAGACATCCATCGTGGTGTGCTGCTGTCAGCCGAGTGGGCTTTTCCAACCTTCTTTATTTGAAACCGAAATCAGCCGGAAGAACAGAGCCCTTGAAGGGCGACAAAGGTTACAACATCAGGCACAGGCAGACAGTCGGTCAATATTTTGATTGCACCCTCTTTCACGCGCTCTATTCAATGTTTGTAGCAGTCCCCTGCTAAGTCTTAAATCTTTTGAAAGCTGCACAAATCAACCAGCGCTGCGAGCTGTGGAAATAGGTTCCACACACTGACACTGGCAAACATACGCGGGGCTCAAGTTGGAAATAAACCATGCTAGCGCATTTTGAATAGCATCGTTGGATGGGGGTATTTTGTTGTTGCTGCTTGACATGCGGGCGAGAAGGGGGGCAGGGTGCTAGAGCGAGACGGAACGAAAACAACCCATATGGTTGTGTTTGGGTGCGTTATCACTATTCTCTTCTGAGCTAGCGCGCTAATATGAGTGGATTGCGTTCCGATCGAGTGCAGTGGTTGTGTAGGCGATCGTGATCTCACGATCACTTACGGATGGCATCAAGCCGGGAGAGAAAATTAAGTGAGTGTTCATTGAAGTTACCGTATTTGTCCGTGTTGTCAGATTGTCTTTTATTGAGATGAACGATCATTTTTCATCAAATTTACATTGAATAGCTGGGTAAACAAGCTTTTGAATTTCATATATCAGATCAGCAGCATCAATATCATGTACATAATCTGTTTGCAAATCGGTTGGATTATTAAATGAACTTCCTGCACATACCTGCTCCTGACCGTCCACACACAGCTACGTGATAAATCATGTCTAATCGAGATAATGTACAACACACGAGAACGTCATAAACACCGGGGCAAGAGTAAATGAACACATATTGTGTGAATATGAATTTAGTTGTTGTTGATGTTGTTGATGTTGTTGTTGTTACTGCTGCTGCACCAGTGGTCCTCGCAAGAATTATGATTTATGATTCGATAAACTGCTACGTGGTAGGTAAACACCAATCGAAGCAGCTTCAACGAAACTCAATTAGCACACTCTAGTGAAGGTGTTGGGTAAATTTGTAGTTGATTTAGTTAGCATCTGGCAAAAGCATTAGATTAAAATCTCACCATATCATTTTGTTACTATTAACGGAAATCTTCCTGTTTATAAACACATTTCGATTTTTCTGAAATGGTGTAATCTGAAGGCAATGAACAGAGAAAATATCTGTTTTCCCATAGTAATTTCCGAAAACAAAAATCCTATGGGTTGTGTTAAATCAGTTTTTGACCAAATAAGTTCAAATATTGAGAGAATCATGAGGAGCCAATTTGGAACGGTTTGAGCACTGTGGAGCAAAATTTTAATAATTTTCCTCAGTTTAATATGCATGTGTGTCAAGCAATTTATAAAGACGTGTTTCTCAGACTGCACCAAAATGTACACATCCAGTGCCAAATGACAATGTTCTTGCAATTGAGGCTAGAAGTAAACACGAACGTATCCCATATCCCACCCATCAGATTAGATGAGCTGTTAAGTGTTTCAAATAGCTTTGAGGGATTTACCAGAATTGTACCTTGCACCAAAAATTAGCAAAGTACATCAGGATTCTAGAACTAGATCGTTAGTCGTCATGTCAAGAACGCAAGACTACATTGGCCACTGTCGAACATATTCTGGGTTCCCCCGGAAAGTCGCCAGAAACTGGCATGCGACAAAATCCATCATTGCACTACACATGACCACATTAGTTAACAGCAGGCAAATATACAGTCGGGAATCCTTATTGCTTATGGGATTTTCACAATTAGCGGATGTGGGGGATTATCTCATTTGTTTCAATAACAATCTCTAATTCGTGATTCAATAAGTTCAAAATGTCCATTAATGGTTGCTTTACAGTACTTTTATTAAAACTTCAAAGTTAAAGTATTAGACGGTTACATTTATCCAGTTCAAGCAAAATCTCGAACTTTCCTCTTGATGGAGCCCATCGGCGCTGGCACAGTGGAAACCGACACGGAATCAGCGCATTTCTTCGAAATTCCGGGCAATCCGGAGGATTCATTAGCTTGCGGACAAAATCGATCTTGTTGGCAGCATACCACTCCAGAACCACCTTGGAGTAGTGGCAGCTGGCCAAATCGGGCCAAAAGATGACTTTGCCCCAGTGCTTGTGGATGAACGGCAATACACGCTTTTTCAGGCATTCTTCGATGTAAAGGGTGTCCACGATGAAATTGCCACACACAAAATTGATTCGCAAAATTCGAGTTTTCATCCGATTGCCATCAAATTTTCAGGGATTGAGAAATAACTATTAAATTTCATTTTACCATTTTACTCGTATTTTATTTACAGTCCATACGCAAATGCCCGCACCTTGGCCTTAACCCCGGCCATAAGATTCTGCACAACCTGTGAATCAACCGTTTTTTGCATGTAAACCCATACTTTCTTCAGTTCCTCGACTGTCTTCACTACCTTAGGTCGTTTAAGAAGGTGCTGCTTCATAATCGCCCAGTACTTCTCGATGGGGCGGAGCTCCGGAGTGTTGGGAGGGTTGAACATTTTCGGCACGAAATTGACCTTATTGTCCGCATACCACTTCAGCACGTCCTTGGAGTAGTGGCATGAGGCCAAATCCGGCCAGAAGATTGTTGGGACGTTGTGGGCCTCCAGGAGAGGAAGCAGCCGCTTCTGGAGGCACTCTTTTATGTACACCTGTCCGTTCATAGTGTCCTGGGTCACGAAAGGTGCACTCCGCTTCCCGCACGTGCAGATGGCTTGCCAAACCAGGAATTTCTTCGCAAATTTGGACATCTTCTGAGTGCGGACATGCTCCGGAACGCTGAACTTATCCTTGGCCGTGAAAAACAGGTTGCCGGGGATCTGTTTTAAGTCGGCTTTCACATATGTTTCGTCGTCCATGATGCAGCATTCAGCTTTCGTCAGCATGTTGAGGTACAACTTCCTGGCACGGGTTTTGGCGGACTTGTTCTGCTTCTCGTCGCGATTAGGGGCCTTTTGTACCTTGAACGTTCGAAGCCCAGCCTTAGTTTTGGCCTTCTGGACAAAACTTCGGCTTAGGTGCAGCTTCTTAGCCACATCCCTAACGGAGGCGTTCGGATTTCGGTTGAAGGCCCCAACTACGCGGTTGTGATTTTTGGTGTTGTACGGAATACTTTTTCCTTCACTTCTGGGCTTCCGATCGGTGGTCAACCGTTCCTCGAACCGCTTAATCACTCGCGACACCGTGGAATTCGCGATTCCCAACGTTTTAGCGATGGAACGATGCGAGAGATCCTTGTTCTCGTGATGAATGCGCAAGATTTTATCACGCACGAGCTGTTCTTTCGACTCCATTTCCGCGAGTTTTGATCACAGGACTTTAAAACTTGCTTAATGCACTATGAACTAAATCCACCCAAACTTTCATTAAATTCTACCCAACGGTTAAAAAGTTAGAGCAATTTAATAGTGTGGCAATTTCATCATGATTAAACTTGGGATGTCATCGTCGAGGTTGTGACAAATGGTTCCGTTTTTAGGCCAAAACTGCAAATCGCTTGCCAAATCATAGCCTTCTTCGTGAACTTATCAGCACAAACTTGAATCTTCCCGGCACATCCTCACGTCCAGTCGCGATGCAAAACTTTTGACCGGGAAGCTGTTTAAAATCGAATTTGACGTATGTTTAGACATCGATCAAAGTGCAGCCCTTGTGTTTCATCAAAACATGGTCTAGAGCCTTGAACGCTTTTTGGCAACGGAATTCTGCTTCATGTGCCGGTTCGGATGTTTACTGGGTTTAAACGACTTCCCTAGCAAGGATGTTCTGCACCGTTTGAAAGTTGGCATTGTACCTTCTGGCCACATCTCGGATCGAAAGACCGGGGTTGGCTTAAACGCACCTCAACACCTTGCTGCGTAGCTGACGATCCCTGGTTCCTGTTTTTTCGTAGGTCCGCTGATTCCTTTCCACACTCAGGGTTTCCGTGTAGGTTTTGATCAGTCGACAAATTGTTGTTTTCGGCATCTTCAGCACTTTAGCCAGCTTGAAACCGGACTACTCCGGATTTTCCAGGTGTTTGTGCACAATATTTTTTCTTCTTTCGACTTCCATTTGACGTTATTTCTGAACGCGATCGACTACTTTAATCAAACTTGCACAAGTTGTTCTCTATAGCAGTGTTAACATACCATTGTCAAAGATTTTAGATTCCCAACACTAGAGGCGTGCTAGCGGCGCGCGAGGGGGGTACCAATTTACTTTTAGTCAGCCTTTATACTGTTTTCGACAAAGTCGTTGAACTGGGTTAGACCAACAACCTTGTGCCATTCAATTCAGGTTTAATTCGGGCACATAACATATGTGGAACTTGACCTTCAGAAATCGACCCCATTTCAGTGATTTCAAGTGGTATACATAGAAGGACATCGATCTGTCTAATTGATTATACCAGCTGTAAAATGACGAAAGGGGTCAAGGGTCAATTCTTTTAAAATGATTCTAACGCGGTTTATAATTCTATGTGTTCTGAGCACTCCTGAACTCATGTCTTACTGTTTCTTTAACCATGTGTGTCCTTTTTAAATAATTATATAGCAAGCTTTTGACAAATTCATCACCTTGCTTCACACAGCAAAACTGTGGTAAACTTAGAAGAAAAATTTGATTTCATTAGTTTTTATAGGAGGAAAAATACGACTGCGTAAATTTTGAGTTAAGTGCTAACATTTTGAAGTCCAGAGAGAAGGAGCAACATTTTGCAATAAGTTGTCAAGGTTTATACAGAAGTACCATTTGAAAAATATGCAGTGTTTTGAGCTGACCTTGCATCGTTCCATTCACAAGAATTTTGCAAGCAGGGCGATAAATGAAATCGAGCGCTTATCGATACCTGTAATACCCAAGATTTCAACTATGTTTCTCAATTGCCGTCAATTGAAAGTTTCTTCTCAAATCCCAACACAAACAACTACTCCAATTACCTTGTAACAAAAACGATGGTAAGGTTGATCCTGGTTGATCGAAACGGCAAAGGGCAACAACCTTTTTTCGACCATTATGGCTAAGGTCCTAGGGTGGGACTCACAGCTATGTTTATCAAAGTTAAGCACCATTTACAAACGAAAATAATCGATTGGTTCTATTGAAAGTTGTTTTGTATAAAGCTTTTTTTTGAAAAAAATTGCCTTTTTAAATTTAAACGTTAATATGCATCAACAGGATATTTCGTGATGTAATCATAAGTTGACTCACCAAAAGCACAGTTAACAATATTTCAACATAGCACAGACAAAATGGCAGTTTTACACCTATTCAACGTAATCAACTTTTCTAAGATTTGGAGTTTTTGCATTAAATTCCATCCAATACATCCGAATGCAATTAGATCGAAGAGACGGTCAAACATTACATCTGTTTATAGACAACACTGGATAACAACGCTCTTGATGGGCTTCTGACTCATTTGAAAATACTAGTTAAAAAAATGCTTTGAAAAGCCCTCCGTCGAGCTAGTCGAAAAAAAGAATGCCCACACTTCTAACTCCGTCAAGCATTTAAACAGCGGAGGAACAAAAGAGACGACAAATTATCTGGGTCTCAATTGTTTACATTTTATTGTGCATTATCTTGACTATTGACAATTCGCCTTTTCGGTCACTCTATAACTCTTTACTCCTAAAGGGTGATACGGTCAAAATTTGGTCAAGGGAAAACGCGTGTAAATCGGTGAAATCGTTTATTTAAAAAATCAAATTAAATTTCTTTTTCAAGTTCAATTAGTATAAAATTCAGGAAAAATATTCAGTTAGGCTTCCGCTTTTCCAAATCCGAATTGCCGGGCCTTACGCTTGACCCCTGCCATCAGATTTTGTACAGCCACCTTGTCCACCTTCTTCGCCGCAGAAAGCCAGTTTGCCTTGAACTGCTGCTCGCCCTTAGCAGTTTTTTTGGTCTTCTTTAGGTTCCGCTTGACAATAGCCCAGTATTTCTCAATTGGGCGGAGCTCTGGCGTGTTGGGAGGGTTCTTGTCCTTGGGAACCACCTGCACGTTGTTGGCGGCGTACCACTCCATGGCCTTTTTACCGTAATGGCAAGATGCCAAATCCGGCCAAAACAGTACGGAACAACCGTGTTTCTTCAGGAAAGGCAGCAGACGTTTATTCAAACACTCTTTCACGTAAATTTCTTGGTTGACAGTCCCGGAAGCTATGAAAATGCTGCTTTTCAAGCCACAGGTACAGATGGCTTGCCAAACCAGATATTTCTTTGCGAACTTTGACAGTTTCATGTGCTTGAAAAAATCTGCTACCTTTCCCCTTCCTTTTGCCGTATAAAATTCCTGTCCCGGAAGCTGCTTGTAGTCGGCTTTGACGTAGGTTTCGTCGTCCATTACCACGCAGTCAAACTTCGTCAGCATCGTCGTGTACAGCCTCCGGGATCGCGCTTTGGCCGTCGTATTTTGTTTATCATCGCGATTTGGAGTCACTATCTTCTTGTAAGTCGATAGTCCGGCTCGTTTTTTGGCTCGATGCACGGTTGTAGACGATACACCCAGCTTATTATAGGTTAGGGTTTCGCTTGAAACTACCTGCAACTCTCTTTGTCGTCTCAGCGGCTTCCGGTTTTCGATTTCCCCCCGATCCAGACTTCCTGGCTGTCGACAAACGTTCCCCAAACACTTTAATTACATTTGTAACGGTTGATTTGGCAACTTTTAGCGATTTTGCCAACTTTGCGTGCGAGTAGCTCGGATTTTCGCGATGCGCGAGCAAAATTTTGATACGCTGCTCTTCTTGCTTGGACGGCATTTTGACAACTGAAGAGTGAATTCCAAAATCAAAATAGGAGCAACATTCTACACACACACACCTTCAAAATGAGGGGTGTTCAGGTTTTTTAAATGCAAAATTGAAAGAAATACGTCAAGTTGATATTGACCAAATTTTGGCCGTATCACCCTTTATGATAAAATCCCACAAGCAAACATCAGTCTGTGCGTGAAACATGGTGAATATTGCCTTACCCTTTTACTCCTATGAAAATACCGTAAAGCTGGGTTTAGACAGGGCAAGTCAATTGATCAAGTCAGTTGAATTCAATTGACTTGAAGAAGAATTGAACGTGTAAACCATGCCATTCAACTGACTTGATCAACTCACTTGAATTGAACAAAGTTGAACCAGGCTCAACTTATCAAGCCAATTGAATTCAACTGAGTTGATCATTTGACTTGCCTAGTCTAAACCCAGCTTAAGATTCTGTCAATCTTTGCGTGAATAGACGGCGGCTGGCTGGTACCATGGTGACAGTCCGCTAGATTCCATGCACAGATTGTTAGATGCTTATGGAATTTTACCAGGAGTAAAGAGTTGCAGAGTCGCCGTCAACGTCAATGCTTACTGAGCATACAACCATATAGGGGAAATGGATGAAATGTCGGCCTAAATGCCCCTAATTTGGGCCCATACATAAATTCAACAATCGACTAAATTTTCAATATCATCCAAAAATATCCATTAGTACCGTCCCAATGCATTCAACGCGTTCATCTAGATAAAATTGATAAATAGCAAATTTTTAGCGATGGGCCCAAATTAAGAACATCAGAGCCATTTCCTCTATCTGCTGTTCTTTCGTAAGGGCCAATGATGCAAACATAAACAATTACTTTTTGCGTGAATTTCTCAAAATGAAAAGTCACTCAAGTAAACCACCATAAACAAAATGGTGGCTTACGTGGATTGATTTTGACATACGAGAAATTTACGAAAGAAGCCATTATTTATGTTTTCGACATTAGTCCTTATGAACGCTCACGAAAGTTTTATTTTGACAGATCGATGTCCAACTATGCCAATTATACCACTGAGGTAACACAAAAAGGGGTCAACTTTGAGTTAGCTATTTTGAATGAAGTTCCACATATGTTATGTGATTCGCGACATGGAATTTCGTACCAACATATCGAGACATATCTCGAAATCCTGGCCAAATAGAAGATTACTGTCTTGTGCAGGTGACCAAGTTCTTTTGGATGGCAGCAGGCATGGAAAATCATTTGCATTCATTTCATACATTCATTTACATTCATTTGCCTCTAACTTTTTTCTTCAACAGCATTCCGCAAAATGATGCACAGAGCTTTTGTAGTTTTTGTTATTAGCTACAACTTTTGTTCACAAGTCAAATCCGTATCTCTTATGCATGACGAAGCAGAGCGAACAGAAGCCACTACTGTTTTTTAGTGAATGTATTTTACATTCACTGAAAAACTGTAACAAGTTCTGCCCGCTCTAGTTCGTGATGCATAAGAGATACATATTTGAATTATGAGCAAAACTTGTAGTTAATAACAAAACCTACAAAAGCTCCATACATCATTTTGCGGAATGCTGTTGATCAAGAAAGTTAGAGGCAAATGAATGTAAATGATTGTATGAAATGAATGCAAATGATTTTCCATGCCTGGATGGCAGTCGTATTAGATCAGAACTATTTCACTTCGCGGCGCTAGTGTGCACATGAACTTTATAGCTGTATAAACTGTATCTCGAGTGAGTATTTTTGGAACAGGGGTTACGTGTAGTGGTTGAAAATCGATGTTGGACACCGTTTTGGAAACACTGTCAAACATCCCAGAATATTGGAATTTACAGAACGTGGATGTCGTGTAGAAACTGAAAATCGATGTTGCACGCCATTTTGGAATCCAAGATGACGGCCATCAGTTTTGGAAAACTGTCAAACATCCTATAATATGGATATTTTCGGAACGGGGACGACGCTTTGAGGTCGAAAAACGATTATGAAAGGCATTTTAAAATCAAAGATGATGGCCATCGATTTTATAAAAACTGACATATACCCAACATTATGGGTATTCCTGTAACAGAGGACGTATAAAGGTCGAAAAATTATGCTAGGCTCATCCAAGATTGCAGCCATTGGTTCTATACAATCTGTCAAATAGCTTACAATATGGGTATTTCTGATACGGAAATGACGTATACAGGTCAAAAATCGATGATGGACGCCATTTTGGGATCCAAGATGGTGGCCATCAATTAAAAATGTACCCTACACAATGGGAATGGAACAAAAATAGAGGGAACATGTAGTGATCGAATATCAATGTCCGCTGCTATTTTGGAATCCAAGTATAGGACAGGATAGAAAGCGTTCAACGCAGGTTTCTTCGCTGGGTCCTGCGTCACCTTCCATCACTTTGAGCTGCCACCTTATGAAAATTGGTGTCAGCTGATAGGTCTGGACACTCTCAACGTCAGAAGAAATACAGTCAGTGCTCTCTGCGCCTTGACTGTCCCCCTTTACTGGTACATCTAACAATTCAGGCAAGAGTTACTCTTTAATAAGATTGCCTTTTCGTCGTACCAACTATAGTGCAAACTGTGGCATTCATGACCTTTTGCGAATTTTTAATAGAGTAGCCTGTATTTTTGATTTCTGTTTAACCAGTGAGACATTGAAGAATAAGTTTGTGACTGCTTTCAGACGATTTGAGTAATTGAGGCTAAATTATTTTTATCATTAGAGTCCTGTGCGGTTTGTTGAAAGTATAACCAAGTAAATTAATAAATAATTGAATAAATACAGGCAGTTAAGGACAAAGATTCTTGTTCACTTTAACGGCTCTCTGGAACTGTTCTGCTTAATTAAATAAATTTAGTTACCAGCACAAGTTCGTCACTAACATTTTTTCCCTTTGAAGATGCTTTTTAGTTCGAATGAGTGACATTAACTGTTTACTCAATTTTGCCATGTATGAACCTTTGAACTCTCAAAATTCGGTTGGATTTTCAGTCACGAAAGTCCCTTGGAAATCCACTCGGTAATATTTGGTGATACCTCTTTAATTCTTTTTCTAAATCTATTGAAATAAGGTGTGTTGTGTTGTGTTGTGTATCCCGAACAACCCAATTAACAAAGCCTTGAAATTTTAATCGATGTCCAAAATCGTATTTGTTTCTCGGAAAAAGGACGAAGTATATTTTCCAATTTTTATCATCGTAATTACCAGGTCATCCTGGTTTTCCAGATTATTCAGTTCACTGGTCACCATGGTAGACTCATTTTTGGCCATTCCAGAGCCTTTTCTCCCTCGTAGACAAACACATTTTTCAAAAATGTAAATGTAACATAGACTATGATTTCATTCTTACAGTAATAAACCTTCTAAACTTTAAGTAGGCTACAGGAATTTAAGACGAAATGCTTGCTGAGAAGATTTTTCTGCAGGTCGTGTTTCATTGAAATCATCAATTCTAAATTACTACATAAGAGTATTTTAAATCCCCCCCCCCCCTTATTTGAAAGGTCAAATAATTAAGGCTTTGCAAAGATATCAAAGTAAAGTATGCCCATTGATAAATTTGGATACTTCAACAAGCAATATCAACGGCAAACATTTCTACACTGAAGCGAATCAATCTTTTTTAAGACGTTTGCGTGATGCAAAAACATAAATAAAAGATAAAGGCTAATTATCAGCCGTAAATAGAAACGGTGAAACGGGGTAACATTGATAGTTTTTTTGAAGTACAACTTGGGGCAAGACAGGTTTCGATCATAAGTATAATTGGAGTTAATTTTGAGTAACTCTGAGTAACTTGCATTGAACAACGACATTTACACATAGCAACCTGGTTGTTTGGTTGAAACCGATGCTGTCAAGCAAAGATAATTCAGACAACATTTCAAAGGGGCGTAATTGCTTTTGTAAATTTGTGATACGTATTTCAACATTTTAAGCGGTACCCTTTCAAACTAAAGTTTAACCGACAAGATACTTCGGCAATGGAAAGGCAATTGCACTTTCGTATAGCACGCTGCGAAATATTAGCAACCACATAATATGGCACCTGACAGACAATCACAATAAAGAATTCAAGTAAATGTCCCAGAAGGATTCTGCACAATCCCTAGAAGACTTCGGACAATCTCTGGAAGGATTCCAATCAATCAAAAAGGGGATTTATGACGGAGGGAATCTGAACTAGCCTAGGGGTGATTCCAAACAATTGGGTTCTTTAATTTTGAAAAATATATAGGTTTTTATATATCATCTTAAAGAGCTTCGTTTTCTGAGCACAGCGCTATTTTTTTCGAGCCCACACACTTTCATCTCGATTTTTAAAGATTTAAAGCAAAATAATAACTTCACTGTTTGACACTAAACTGACAAACTGACAGCTCGCTCCCATACAAAGTGACACCGAGGGGCGCTAATAAGGTGATTTTTGCAAATGTAATCGTACTAATTTAAAATAGTTCCAGTGTACCAAAATTGATGAAATTTTGGGTTTGGGTTCCATTTTTAATCAGAAAAGATTTCATACACTCTCAGTACGGCTTCCGGACAACATCAGAGGGGACTTTGGGCAAACCCAACAGCGATTCTGGAATCTCAAAAGGACGTTTTCAGTAAATTTGAGGGGCATTCATGACAGTCCAGAGAGGTTCCAAAACAATCCCAGAAAGGATTCCGTACAATTCTAGGGAGATTCCAGACAATCTCAGGGAGGACTACAGTCATCTCAAATGGAGGATTCTGAACAATTCTAAGTAGCATGACAAAAAAGAGATGAAGGAATTCTTGCATCCCTTCGACGATCGCTCATGTAAGTGTCGGAAAAGAATCAACTATGAAGTTGGCCAAAACTAATCTATTGTGACTTAGGATGAACAGCTACATAAAAGACCGCATTTGTCCGCATTGTTAAATTTATGCTAAATGTGGATCATCACAACAACACCAGGCAATGAAAATGTAACCCGTTTCTGATCACAATTTTCGACTGTCTTTTCTCTAGTGACACTTGCCCATTACTCTGAATTTTTATAGCGAAATTTGTTCCTGAGATTTATATCGATCTTCCATTATGGAAGCTTGTAAATTTGATTTTGCTGGTCACTGTACACCTCAATTAAAAATATTTAGTTATGTTGAGTTTCCAGAAACTAGTTCCTCAGAACAAGAAGCCTCTTAAATCGATTTTGAGAGGTTGAGTATTAATTTTCATGAGATAAAATAATCTTTTCATAATATAAGGTCAAATTCCAACTTCTTTGGACTTGAAATCACACCACTACATCACGAAAAACTTCGAAGATCATCAATCCCTAGGAAGCAAAAGAGGCCCCTGGTCTGGCCTGGCCAAATCAATGTAACTTGGATCTTTTAATAATTTAAACTTAATATTGCCGTTTTATGGTGAAAAATACGAGACTACTTATAGTTCATTTTTTAATGAATATGAGCAACTCAAATTTACTCGCTGCAAATATATTTATTCTGAGTACAGCTGTCTTGCCTCTTGAAGTACATTCTAAATATTTTTTACAGCAATCAAAGTTTTTCAAGTTTTGAGAATCCTGGTGGATCAATATTTTGAATTGGGGTTGTTTTTTATTAACGACCCCGTTAAATTTGGGGTTACTTTGAAAATGCTCGATGAATGTATGAAAACATACACAAAAGTCATTTAGTTCAAGAAATATGAAAATTTTATTAAGTTGATCATCAGAAAACATCATAAGAAGACAACATTGAACTGGATATTTCAGAAAAACATTTCATAAGCGATTGTAAGTACATCGCATCAGAGTTGCAACCTATCACAATCACGATCGTCAAACAGCTGATGGTAGTAACGCTTGGTACATTCCTATCAATGTGCTCGTCGAAGCTCTCTCCAAGACCATCCATCAAGTTGACGAAACAAGTAGAAAGCAACTGATCAATGTCGTCTTTGGTGGTGATCCATCACCGATCTGGTCATTACGGACAATCACGATACTCATCTGTGCTCGTTTTGAAGCAGTTGCTGCTTTGCTTGCTTTGTAACTCATACGCACACGCCTGCCGAGACGAACTTGGAATGCGTAGGCATTGTTTTCATTTTCTTCTGTCATTTCCCTTTTTCTCATCATCGTACTGCAGTCTTCACTGTTTTCGTTGCGCTTTTCATCATCAGCAGTGAGTGTAAAGTTTTGCCTGTGAGCAGCGACCATCACTGGTGATTGTTGTTTGCCATGGTTCTACCTATCACTGCGTGACAAAACGTTCTGTCAGCGATAGTTGGTTGATGCGTTGACGAGTGTTGAGTGAGTGTCATGATATTTTGCATTACATTATATTAATTCATATTGATGATGCAGAATTATGTTAACTTAATCTCATTTGAATTTGTCCTCTGTTTGTATTCAAACAAAATCTCTCAAATAGCAAACGCTGTATTCAATAAATTTAACTTCAATTAAACATTACAAATCAATACGTTACAAGCCAATACGTTACATTCGTGCAATCTCCATTTCACAAATAACGACGGCAGTCCCAAAACAGCAGATGAAATAAAAGTTGAAGACAAAAGCAAAGTTCCAGTTGGGACGTAATAACTATGAATAATAAGAAGAAATTATCAAAATTTCGGTATAAAGAAGCATTATTGCTAAGGCACCTTTATGGTGACAGAATGCTGAACTATACTGTGCACCATCCAATAGGTCTTGAGAATCTGGACAACTTGGCAAAAGGTAACAAGTCAGTTCGTATACTGGCGAAGAAATTTTCAACTAAACTGGCTACCATACAATAGGTCTTATGAATCTGATCAGCTTTGTCAAAAACAGCAACAATATATCTAGTTGAGCTTTCAAGTTAATGCAAGTAATTATAAGTCAAATCGTATAATAGCCGGGCCTGCTGTGAGAATTCAGAACTGAGCTGTTCACTATACCTTCTATCTAGTTGAAGTCGCAAGTTAAAGCAATAAGAAGTTAAAAAGTATACTAGCGTGATGTACACCATCTAATAAGTCTCTTTCACTTGAAAAACTTCTCCAAACACAGACATCTTCTATCTAGTCAGGATGTCAAGTTAAGCAAATAATTTATTAGTGCCACCTGGAAGACGAATTCTTCTGAACTCAACTATTCACCTTCCAATAGGCCTTATGCATCTGAACAGCTTTGATGAAGACCGCAGCCCAGTGAGGTTATGGTAAATTTGGAACTGGCTTCTCATTTAGAATTACCATAGGAATTACCCTTTGCGCCCTGGTGGAAAATAAAGATAATTTTTTTTTTCAATATCTGATTACCCTGGAGGGTCATCTATCACCATGACATCACTGAACATTTCACCTAAAATCCTAAGTTAGGTTTTTTTTCCTTTGTTCGGGACCTAGCTTTACTGCGACCAGTAAATTGATCTATTGTAGTATATCCCGTGTCCTTAGTTTAGTGCATGTCGTATTGAGAAATTAGGTTACTCACTGAGTGAGTCAAATTTTCCTCAAAAATCTGCTCGAATATGACGAAAATCGAGAGAAAATATAGTCTAGACGGTCGATAAAAGTAACTCAATACCAGAGTTGAATTCAACTCACAATTGCCACAATAGCACCATTGGGCACTCTAGGGATACACGTTAAACAAATTCAAAGTGAGTGCCGTTTAAATGCAATTTTAGCTATTCAACGGTGTTAAACAGTTTTCCAGAACTTTTCCTAGAAAATCGGGGAAAAATTTACTTATTCACTAAGCAACCCCAAATTATTGGGGGTGCAATTTCAAAAAACCAAAATTAACCGCATTACGAAAAGTGGTCAGCTTTTGACCACATATTACTTTGTTAATAGCGGATAGATTTTAATTCTAAACAAACCAATCGATTAGAAATTTCGGTAAATAACATAAATGAACACTTTATAAATTTTCAAAAGGTCACTACTGAAAATTACACAAATGTCCAACTGTTGCAATAGTTATTCAAATTATCACCGATTGCCTGCAAACAGCGCATTCCCTAACACAGATTTCAAAATCGAATTTGATTCACCAGGACCGCCATAAATTTGATAAAGAGTATTTTTGGACATTTGTCAACGTCATCAATCGGATGCTTAAATCTAACATACCATGTATTTTTAAGGCAACATTGGGGGTGCATTTTCAAAAACCAAAGTCGGTCGCGGCATGAATGTGGTCCGATTTTGATCCAGAGATGATGGATTTTAATACTTAATACGCAAATCGAAAGGACATTTTTCTACCAATCTGTTAAAATTAAGGATTTATAATTTTTCAAAATGACACTATTGAAAATTGCACGAATGTGCAAGTGTGTTGCTATGATAATAAAATGGTCATCAATTGCCTGCGAAAAGCACTTTCCCTAACACAGATTTGAATTTCATCCGGTCTCACTGAACGCTGTTCATTCAATCACCGCGTGTGGTGAGTGGTGGTGTTGTCCAGAATTCAACTAAAGACTCTCCGCAAGTAGTTAGCTATCAAGGCTGCTCTCAAGAACCCTCGATTCACCACAGAAGGAGGAAGAAACCGCACCGCTACTGATCGGATTCAGTTGCTCGCCGTGAGCCGCTCTGGGTCATCTATTCCGAGCGCGTCACCCTCGTTCCAAACAACATACAGCTTGTCAGCCTCATCCGTTTTGAACACCCTATTAACTCAGCATTACTCAACCATCACGACAAGACGGCTCTTTTCAGGACCAACATAAATTATTGTTGTTTAAGAGTTAATTTTCATTGAACGTTCACTCGCCTTGCTGCCAGACACATAACCCCCAAAGCTCTTTAATAATGTACCCAGTAACCAATCGTTTGTGATCAAATGCGTCAAGTATTGAAGTGGTACATAAACACTCTCGCTATGACCGAATACCACAGGACCATGCCAAATAACCAGAACTTCGTATGGTTTTCTCCAGGGCGCTAGAAAAAGCTAAAATATACGATTGATCGCAAATATCTCGCGATTGGAAAAGTTTTAGCAAGAAATTCCGCCAATAATTTTTCGCTTTTTTATTATCTATTGAATAAACCAAAAGTTTTGTGCACTAAAATGCGTAGCTTTTACATCAGAAGACGTTTTCGTAATGCAAAAAGTGGTTTCCCAAACACAGTCGCCGAAAATTGATATCAAGCACTAAGCATACCAGACCGTACCTATCTGTATGCCTTTTGATGCAAATTTTAAATTTTAAGCCCTTCCTTAAGATAATTATAGATAAAAAAAACTCTTGCTGAATTCTCTTAATTAAAGAGGCTTAAAATTTGCATCAAAAAGCATAAACGAAGGTACCGTCCGGTAGGCTCAAATTATGTGATTGATGTGTTTTCCCTAATACATATTTCATTTCCGCACCGCTGTCATCTCCAAGAAATCGAGAAAAATTTCCACAGCACTGTTCTAAATTGGCTTCCAACCTTCCAACCCATCGGTCTTTTTTTAGACCACAAATGACTGATAAAAGAGTTAACTGAAGAGTAAGAGCTTATATCCAAGACATATCGTCCAGGATTGACTTGTACTAAATGGACTCCGACAGAGCATCTCAATAACAGAACTTTCAAACTGCTTCCGAATTTCAACCTATCAAACTTTTTCACTGATTGCGAGTTAAGACATCAAAACTGCCTTTCGTAATCCTACGTCAAATCTACGGTCGTGTCTTGGATACAACCTTTTACTTTTCAAGCAGATTTTAGAGGCAAATTTTACTTACTTTCTGTTATTTTGAGAGAAATCCTACTCAATTTTGAGTTAATCTCATCGGCCATGTATGGCGTCTAACGATGTGACAACCCTGAAGCAAAAGGTACAGGTAAGCTCAGGGCTGGTAGCAGGTCACTTTTTAGTGACTTGGTCACTATTTTGAAGCCAGTCACTAAAAAGTCACTAAAGTCACTATTTCCCTAAAAATAGTCACTAAAGTAACTTTTTCACTACTAAAATAGAGCGAAATTTAAAAATACCAACAAAATGTTTAAATTGAGTACTTGGCACTAAGAAAGTCTACAGTAGTTTTAAACAAAAATATATATAGGGTATACGTCCCTAACCTCGGTCTAATATGCAGCCATCGATTACGTTTTTAATCATAACTCATCAATGAATTTACCTGCAAACGATATTCTACTGCTAAATGGTATGCTTAGATATGCTTATCATGTCGTTTGCTATCAGAAACCACGAAAAGTTGAAAAACTTACTTTTTTTAAGACAATAACTCACGAGGGAAATGTATGTAATATGGGTCTATTGTCCCCAAATTGGGTCTATTTATGGATGCAACTTCGTCCTATCTTGTTTGATCCTCAAAAAAACGCTCTTGGTAACGTTTTCTGATGTATTTTTTTTTATCACTATCACTGTTAACTTAATGCTCTTCATTCCTCAAAACATTTCTTAGAGAAAATTTTACGAAAACTACATTAAATCACTCAATTTAAAAATTAAAAATTAAAAATTTCGCTTATCGTCTTTTGACCGCAGAATATCTAAATCAGAACATTGTGATGTTCATTATACAGGTTTGGCAGAAAAAATCTCCCTTCCTGTTCGTTCCTTATCATCCAAATGCAAAACAACATTGTTGACGTTACTCTTATTGCTATATGCTGTCAAATGAATTTCATGGGCCATAGTTAGGAACATAGAAAAGAAATGTGTCCCTAAAGTTGGGTCCATGTTTTACTTGTGAAAACGTTGTTAAACAATTAAAATAAACATAAAATATTCAAACAGCAACTGTAAGTTTTACGTCTAGTGCGTATTATCAGGTAATTCCAATCAATAAATGCCATAATCAGGCCATTTGATGATCGTCAGTCAACCTTCCCATCTTAACCTTATAAGTCATGGCGGCTAAAAACTCCGAACATTGTGATATTCTCAACCAGTTTTATTACTTACGAGAGCTGAAAATGTATTGAAATGTTGTGATATAAATTGATTTGTGTGTGGTACACATTTATCAACCATCAGTGATCAATATTTTCCTTATTTTTTGTGTAATATTCCTTAATTAATTATTTATTTGCGTGATAGGCCGAATGAAAGGACTAGACCCACATTACATACCGTAACCCTATCTGTTAAAACATTGAAAATGTTAACCAGGGACCAGTGAACCGCAAAACTTTAGAACACCAAGAAAACGTTTGGGAAATGCCTTCAATTTATATTAAAAATTGGGGAAAATATACCTCCTTTCCCAGAAAATAAATTGTAAACCTTGGAAACTTTCCAAAGGTATTTGTCTGTGATAGATTTTCAAGTTTTTTTAAAAAAATCCAAAATAAATTTTAAGAGAATTTTAAAGGATTCTAAGGATGGCACCAAGATATATCAGAGATGAATACCAAAGTACAGACTACGAAAGTCTCATGTAAAATTAAGTGCTCTGAGGACCCATTTCTTCATCTCCGCTTAAATCTTAAGCCAGGTTTTCCTATATAGTTAAATTTGGCTTAACACATACGACCGTCGCTTTTGATTATTGTTTAAATTATTAGAGACGCAAAATTCAGCTCCGGAACAATTTTGGAAATAATTTCAATATAATTGAGAGTGCATTTTAACGAGTGTTCTGAGAAGAATTCCATGATGATTGGATGAGGATTCTAGGTCCAATTCTAATACGGATTCAAAATTAGTTCTGAAATTTTGCTTAAAGGAGCTCTGATGAAAATTCCATGAAAATCCCGTGAACTCCAAAGATGGTCTCTGCAGATACAGTTCTAACAGAATTCTGGGGTGATTTCTGAAGATACTTCCAAGCGAATTCTAAAGAGTTCAAAGTAAATTCCCAGAAGAATTCCAATGGAATCAAATTTTGAGGTTTCGATCTCAAAAGAATTCTGAGAAGAGTTTCAAAGTTATTCCACAGACAAACAGACATAACACTCACAATCACATTCATCGCAAATAATGTTTTAGTTGGGAATGTGCTTGCATTTGTCATGGTGGCGCCACTGAAGCATTGAGCAAGCCACCACATTTCGAGCTTATCAGTGATGTCAGTTCTTTTTCACGTCTAGTTGGTAGATGTCAGCTCTTGAAAATGATAAGTGGTCAAGGCATCCCACTGGAGACACATACCACATCTGACGAATATAAGATATTTTTTGATATTACATCAAAACTGCTGCACATCAGTCATTCCGTTCCTAACATAACGTTGTACGATGTACACATAATTCGAGAACGAATCATGTGGATGACTGTAATATTCTATCAACTTTTACCAGTTATTGATGTTCAATACTTCACAATGAATATCATTGATTGATACATATTACATTGACACATCTAGATTTAGAAAGGACACTAACAAGTGATGCATTATCTCGTTTAAAAACTTGTTTCCAGCAAAAGAAAAAGCACAATAAAGAAACAAAACAAATCCCTTAAAAAGTCTTAGCTTCTGTGATTTTTTTCTACGGATCCGTATTTCTGCAGAACTCAATCAATTCTATAGATCTATGGAAAATTTCGAAGAACCGGCATCACTGACTTCCATCTGTTTTGTTTTTATTCAACACAGCTGACGCGTTGACAGAACGAGGGAAAAGCAAGTAGTGAAACAATTGCATGCACGAGGGATGCTCCGGTTGCAAAACAATGCTTGGGAATGTGGATGATAGATGGTGCTAGTGCGCATACAAACAACGCTTGACGATATTTTTTGCAGAATTTTCTTCTAAGTGTTATGTCTGTTTGTCTGTGGTTATTCTGTGATGGATTTTGGTTTTGAGAATTATGAGGAAATACTGTGGGAGTTCTAAGGAGAATTCCAATTAAATGCAAGGGAGAAGTCCAAGATTATTGTCTAAGCAGAAATCAATGTAATTTCTGAGGATAATTGCATTGAAGTTCTAAGGAGAATTCAAATAAATTTATAATGGATTCATGGAAGAAAAAATCGAAAATAATCTAATTTAACTAAAGATGTGTCATTACTTCATGCGTGAATTTAACGATTTACATAGTCGGAGATGCTTAACGTCAAATATCATACTCAAAGAGGAGATTTTATACGATAGATGAGCAGATTAAATTTGAGAGTTGATAGTTCCGCTATAGCACGGCAGTGTGAAAATTGTAAAAAAATTGGACAATTTTGAGGAAGGTACGAATCGGGTAGTTGTTTACGTCAGATGGCGACTTGTATGTGAAACAATCGATAGAACTGTTTCCGCACATCGAAGGTACATGAACAAATCGGCAATCATTCCTTTTGCGAGTGGTGGCAGGGAAAACACCACTCACCATCCATCATTACCGGATGAGCTTGGTAAAGGAGATGCTCTACCCGATTCATACCTTCCTCAAAATTGTTGTTTGTTTGCTTACTACTTTCTATATACAAATTTCACATTGCCGTACTATAACGGAACTTTCAACTCTTTACTTTCATCTCCTCATCTGTCGTATAAAATGTCCACTTTAATTCTGATATTTGATGTTAAGCATTTCCAACTACAAAAATAATCTATTTCCAAGAATTTTGTTGATTGTTCTGCAAAGAATTTCAAGAATGTAATATTATTTTTGTAAAAGCTTATTTGCCTCTAAGTTTAAGAGAAAGGGAATTATTCTAAAAAAGTTCTTGAGATAATTCTGAAGAAATTCTGTGAAAAGTTCTTAGCGAATTATCAAAACTATCTACCTAGATATATCAAAATTTTAAACATTTCGAACACAGAATCAAATTCAAGATCATAAAATTGGGAATTACTATTTGATTGTCATCATGTATAACGTTAGCAAAAGTAAATTATTCAAATCACTTCAAACGCTCTTCACAGGAGATTCCGTTATGAGATTCGATTAAATTAGAGTAATTTATGAAATTTGATTTTAAGTTCCATGACATAAAAACTTTATTTCAATATCAAACCATGTTTGAATTTCTAAGTTACCATATAAATGGTTACTTATTTAGTCTTTACAAGTTACTATTTGGTCACTATTTCCATAATTTTAGTCCTTAAGTCACTACTATTATACCGCATCAGCACTACCAGCCTTGTAAGCTCTTTTATAACCTTGCAACTGGTCGTACCTCTCTGTTCTTTTAGTTTTGATATTCATAGCAAGCGAGCACGTGATTGATTGATTGTGCTTTAAAATTTTGATTAATTTTTAATAGTTAACTAATGGTTTATTTCTAATAATCTTTTTACCAAACAAATCTTACATCAATTCTGAATCAAAGTGTGTTAAAAGAATTAATATCCATGAATAAATGGCCAAGTTAAAAGCGCTTTAAATCTAACACTATTTCGTTACACAATTTTTTAATTTGCCCCTCAGTATAGTCCACAATGACGTAGCCCTACTTCAAATTTCTTGAAATACATCGATAATCTCATATTTTTTAAGGTACCCACGTGACCAATCCGTTAATTGTACGCTAATCATTTTTTTTTCTGCAATGTAAGGTTGATATAAGTCATCATAGTCTGATATCAGCATTATATTGAAAAACGGGCTATTATCAGTAATGAATGTAATGAAGTATTCTAATTTGATTTAATAATCTTTTCCAGAACTTCATGAAAATTCCCAAAGATTCCCTGAATTTCCAGGTGGTAAATAAAAAACCCTGAATTTTCCGGATTTTCAATTTTTTTTTAAAAGAATTCTACACCGTATTTTTACTGATTCAAGCAATTCAATTCAATTCAAAGACAAAAAGTGTGTGCACTACACTACGCTCACTGAACAGAATGCACAGTTTCATATCAAACAATTCTTATATAATTTCCATCACCAGCAGCCCACTGAACTGGTTCTTTAATCTTCTAGAGTTTATTCTGTTACAGTCACTTTAACATTCTTGTGACTTTGGAGTGAGAGCTATTCGTCCCGGGTTGCCCCACTCTTTTAGAGTTTGAACAGCTGGTTTTCATGAGCCGCGAAAAGAAAGAAAACTAATTTTTCGCTCCACTTCCAAACAAACGCCCCGGTCACGTGTGTCTCTATCGATCCCACACCTTAACGCCCCGAGTCAGCATAAAACGTGTCGGCAGGTAGGTATCTTCAAACGACAAAACAGTCAACTATGTTTTCCCTCATTTGCAACGCAATTCCGACGTATTCAGGTGAGTATTTACGAAATGGATTAACAACGCGACCCGAGCAAAATCGATATCGTCAATAATCAATAATCAATCAGGCGTCAGGCTTTTACGGTGGATACTGTAATCAATTTTGCGCGTTTGATGGCAGCACTGCCAATGTCAATTGATAACTTGTAAAAGACGATTGAAGTGTGAGTTTTATTTACATTTTCATGCTTTACGTTTGATCTTTGATCACCACCACAGCGCTGAGGAGGTGTGCATGGACGAGATGGAATTTTGATGACGGAATTCTGGTGCACAATGATTCACACGGTTGGAATTGAATTAACGAGAGTTGAACCACGAAACGGGTCAGAGTGATAAATTTTTCATTGCCTCCCCCTCATCTGCCATAAAGAAGGCAGAGATCGATAATATCATCCTGTACGCTCAGTCGTGTGTGATTTCGTGTGAAGCGTGTGTGTACATTTTGGTTGAGTGCAGTGGATGATTTGGGCACGTACCGTTTCGAGATGACTTGCGGGCGTACGGCTGAAGATGTCCAACCCGCCACCCAATCGAGCGGAGGAAGATCCGGAACCGTTTGCAGTCCGGAACGGATTGCCGGGGCAGTCCGTCAGGAAGTAAACACACCAATCTCTTCAAGGGGTTTTGCAGCTGTACACCACGATAAACACCGCACAACGCACTCGACACGACACGACACTCTCGTTAACACACACAGCACAGAAACTCAGACCGAACTGTGTGTCCAAACGCGGTGGGGCTTGACGCGAATCACACTGAAGGGTTCCGCCGTCGCACACACTTGCTTTTGGTCCCCCTTTATTCTGTGGAGCAGTCCGATATTGACTACACACTCTATAGAGTAAGTTCAGTCGGTGCCCGAAGTTCACGTAGGCAGGAGTGAAGGAGAGAGATAGAGCCGGAGCGAGAACGTATGTGAAGTAATTGTAAAAAGGGGAGCTTTTTCAAGTTGTATTTTCTTCGGAACGCACTGGGCGGGGGAGTTGGAAGCAGTTAACTCGGTCGGTGGGTCTAGTAGCGTGGTCTCGGTAGATCCCGGAGGCACGCACGCACGATACGGAGTACGCTGGCAGTAATGATGCTTCGCCGGAGTCGGAGTGGTTGTCGTCGTGTTCCACTAGAACTAGAATATAGTACCTGTCACTTTACGGCGGGAGCGAACACACTACTGTCGTCGTACTGTGCGAACCGTGTGGAATCGTGCTCGGGAACCACCGTCCGTCGTAAATTGCCACCCATCTGCTTTCGATGTGTGGAAATCTTCGTGCGTGAGAGCGAGGGAGACTTTCCAAAGTGAGAGAACTGTCCACGTGGTTGTAGTTGTTTTCCGCACACTGCCATACCACTGCCGTGCAACTGTATTCGTACCGTCAGCGGAAGCTTTTGGATAGTACACTCAGAGAATTGGCATTGCCATTTAATGCAGTTTCCACTCAAAACCTCACACTGTTTTCTTGCTTCCGGATCACACAATCTAGATCTACAGTACCCGTTCGAAACCACAATAAAAAAAAACGATATTCACTTGTTTCACCTCAATCTAGACAAATTGCGATTACACATTCAGTGTGCCATCTGTCAAATCGCTTCTGCCAACATGAACGATGACGTAAGAGCAACGCATGCGCTCACGACTGTCGTCTGTGTCTGTGTCTCACGTGTGGTGGTCCTGCCGTACACGGGGCCAAAACTCGTGGCCCCACTATCTTCGTCAGACCGTGAGTGTCAGCAGCTATTATCTAATCTCTATCCGGCGGATTTCTTTTCTCCTCTTCCACCAAAACAAAATCAATACCAATTATTGCATGCCCTTTGACACCCACTGCAGAACACCTACAACTCAAGCCCGCATTCTCACCTCTTTCGGAAACAAAAATCAAACCCGGAACGCCTCCCCTCGGACCCGTCTGTCTGTCGCGCGAGAACCGAGAAACTCGCCAAGAAACCTTTCAAAATTGCACAGCTTTTGACACCGAAAATAACACAACACAACACTTCCGTCTAAGGAGGGCTTCAGAACTTTTTTTTTCGGATGGCCGCTCTACCTTTTACCACGGATAACCGGAAAGACGACGACGACAACGGCTTTACGACGACGACAACGACGATGAACCCAAAAACCGAGAAAAATAGAGACACACACAGCACTTTTGCACCATCGAAAAAACGGAACGGAAACGGCGACCCGTGTGAAGAGTGTAATCTAGTACGACTTTTGTCTCGTCCTTGTTATTTTTCTGTATTCAACGCCGTGGCGGTGGCGGTGGTGAAGCTGGAGACGGCGACACGCGGTGACAGAATCGATGATGGGGACGGGATTTTCCACTTGAAGTAGAATTTTCCGCTCTCGGAGAGAAAGCGCGTGGAAGCTTTTCTACCAATACCGTCACAGATGCCTGCCGGAAAAAGGACACCCTACCGAGGAGGGGAGTCGTATACTGGAATGTTTCCCCCTTCGAGCAGATTTGCGAGAACAGGACGGAGAACGACCACTGGAAAATGCGCAAAGCTTTCTTCCAGGAGGCACCCCCTCTAATCGAGAGAAAGAGACTGGAAGAAAGCTCACCCACCACCAATACCGTCACACAGTGACAAGTCAGAGCATGGTGTTGGAATCGATTGGTGTGGAGCTTCGGCAGTTAGAAGATTCTATTCGCGACGACGGACGACAGGGTTTATTTTATCATGTGATCCGTTTGCTGAAAGTAGGAACAGTTTGAAGGGACCGAACGAATGGGAAAACATGGTCCGTCATATGATTTGCTTCTTATGCATGGGTTTGAATCGATTGAATCGCGCGAATGGGAGCTATGGGGCTATTCGCCGTTTGAGTGTAAACCGGGAGAGAAGAAACGTCAGAAACCGGACGTCAAATCTTATCTAGATAAAAGAGAGAAAAGCGATTTCCTTTCGGGGCATTGAGGGGGCGATTAGTTTGAATTAGGCGTTGTTGCAAAATGACAATGACTTTGGCCGTTTTTCATTGTTGTCCTTGGCTAGCAAGCATGACTGATTTCGCACCCAAATGGGGGTCTGGGTTCAATCCCAGCCGAGGTCGGTGGGATTTTTCTAAGGTATAAAAATCTCTGGTCGCGACTTCCTTCGGAAGGGAAGTAAAGCCGTTGGTCCCGGCTTATGTTTGTTGAATGGGTGCGATATCCTACGCAGGTGTGTTGAAGCTGCCTTCCTGTGCACAATCGATTGCGGCCAATCAGTGCTGCAAAATCTCGACAATGCACGGTGATATTGACAGAATTGCTTTGGTCACTCATTGTGAGCTAACAGTCACAGTCACTGGCAAACCATGTCAATTGTCAATGACGAACATGTGTACATTTTTTTAAATAACTAAATTTGTAATTTGAGCAACACAATTACATGGAGCCGTTAATGTGAACAAACATCTGCGTCCTGAACTGCTTAGATAGCAATAATGTGACACAGAATATACGAAATCACACTTGTTGTTATCAGGTGTATCTTTGTCATTGACGAAACAATGAATGAGATTTTGACGAAGATTTTTTGAGGATCAAGTCTATGTGACGAACAATTTTTTTCGATATCGCGCGAAAGCCTGTCAATGACAATGATAAATCTTAGCACTGCCACCAATGGATGGCAATCTATGTCCGTCGGTGATTGGCCCTAGATTGTGGAACAGAGACCTGTAGAATATACCAGAATAAACAAGAACAAATTAAATATCTTTAAATAACACATCAACTTAAAGCTTGGTTGTATAAACAAACAAAAACAAAAAAAAAAGAAGAAAGAGAAGAAAAGAAAAATAAATGCTAATGATGAATTATTATCACGATAAGCCTTTTTGAGAACTTCTACCTTGCATTCCATGCGACCTTATCTGAAAGCGGAGAATACCTATTCTGCCTAAAGAGGGGAAATTAGAAAGCTCCCTGATTGGTGATTAGCAAATAGAGGCGAAATTAGATGGGGTATAAATACGAGGTACCTGTGATCGCTAAGCTCACAAACCAATCCCACCAAGGTGGTCATACTTTAAAATAGGCCTGATAGGACTAGGAACTGTAAATAATAATTAAAATCTCAAATGTACCAAAGTTGAAAAGACGCATCTGTGTCACTTAACATATTCATACATGTAAACCACACAATCACAAGAAATAAAGATCATTTAAATGGCAAAAAAAAAAAAAAAATCGCTAAGCTCATTCTTGTGACACGTTTTCATGATGACGCAGCAAGCAGCAGTAACAACAACAGTATCAGCAAGGATGGAAGCAGCAGCAGAAGCAGAACAACGGCAGCGGACCGCTCTTGCCAGTGCGATTGACCGCATGCATCAGCGAGGGCCGAAGAGAATTCCGACCCTCATTTCAGCTGACGAGCAGCAACCCGGCAGATTCGTGAAGCCGTTACCCCCGGTTCACGACAAGACCGACGTTAAATAAAGGAATGAAGATGAAGAGAAGAAATTAAAATCTGTTTGCACATGATGGCACTTCTTGAGAAGACAGTTGATGAATCATGCATCGGTTTTGACCAATAATTATACATGTACCAACCTTGTTCACACTACAGCCTATATTTAGTATTATGAAATATCTTGATATCAGAATTGACACACTAATTCTGAATTAAGTTACCCAATTATTTTTGAATTTCGGAATTTTATTTCTATCTAGTTCGTTTATTTGGAAGTTTCAGCCGCGTTAGCTTTACGGAGCCAATAGTTCATTGTTTATTGTTTGTAACACTTATTTCTATGTCTAGTAGGAGTTGGGCCGAATTCTCGCGGCTTACCCGAGGTTAGAGAGGTACATTATCGAAAGATAGGATTAGGGGAGGAGATTGGGAGTGGGGTTTCGTTGTCTCAACAGAGCGTTGTCGTCAGTATGATCCGTCTGGAGTTTGACCGACTATGGTGAACGGTGGGAGACGATGAGACTCATCCAGATGGAGGGACAAGACAAACAAAAACTAATAAAGAGAGACCAAAGGCAATGGTATTAAATTCTTTTACTAGAAATTTGCAGATATCGTGAGTTACCAACATGTCTCTGATAGGAATATAGGGTTTTCTTTCTAGGGCCTCGAGGGTAATCAAAAGTCGCTACCTGGTGGCGTCATTATCCGTACATTCCCAAACTGCGTGATCGATGTCATTGTAAAAGTTTCCACACCAACAGATGTTGCTGTCCACGAGGTTTATTTTATGGAGATGCGCATCTAGCGAGTAGTGGTTGGACGTAAGTCTACTAATCACGCGACTTAAGCCCAAGCTTTGCAACCACGCTATCGAAGAAACATTAGGAATAATTTAATGTAACCACCGTCCAAGACTTCCAGTTTCCCAATGGGTTTGCCAAATCTAAAGGGTGGAATTGTTCATTTATTTATTTTTTTATTTGATTGCTTATTAACTATGTCTTATATATTATTGCCTGGCTAACCTTGAAAAGAATGCTTTTTTAGTGTTATTTTTTTTATTGTTACATCAATTGATTTAGAATATGCGTTAAAGCAGGACATAATTCTATTCAAAGGTCCGTTTTTAGCATAGTCTGTCCTTTGATTGTTAATGTAAAACAAATTCCTAATCCTCAGAGAGCGAGTGGGAACATAAAAATTTATATTTTCTAAAATTTCCGGATTATTAACTCTTTGAGCAATAACATCATTTATAAATGTTACCATGGCTAAGTCTCTTCGTTTTTCCAGTTCATCTAAATTTATTTAAAAAACATCGTGATTCATAAGATGGAAATGGTAATCTCGTCCAACCTAATTTTCGAAGGGAAAACAACAAAACCTGTTTTTGAACAAACTCAATGCGGTTTATATATGTATCCTGATACGGAGCCCACACTACGCTACAGTATTCAAGAAGAGGTCTCACATAGGCCACATACAATGTTTTAATAGTGTAAGGATCATTGAAGTGCAGACTAAATCTTATGATAAACCCTAGCATGTTACTTGCTTTATATATAATGTTATTCTCGTGATCAACAAATGATAGCTTAGAGTCGAGAATAATGCCTAAGTCTATTACTTGATTCCACCTTTCAACTGTTTTCTCACCAAAGGAAATTGTGTCATTTATTGTAGCATGCTTTTTTTTTGTAAACGATATAGAATTACATTTACTAACGTTAAGCTCTAAAAAATTCTTACACCAAGTGGAATAGCTGCAGACGCTTTACTAAAATCAGTATATAATGTTTCTACGTAATTTCCCTTATCCATTACATATAAAGCATATGTTACTCTACTACACTCTCACTCACTCAATCAGGCTAAGGCCTTGTTGTCCTCTGCTGTCCGAAGAAGTCGTCTCCACTCTACTCGATCCATGGCCACAGTTCGCCAGCCTCGTAGTCTGCGAAGGGTCCGCAGGTCACATTCTACTTGGTCGATCCACCTTGCCCGCTGCGCGCCTCTTCTTCTTGTTTCTGTTGGGTAGCTTTCTAGAACCATTTTCACTGGGTCGTCGTGCGGCATTCTTACGACGTGCCCAGCCCACCGTAGTCGCCCAATTTTTGCAATGTGGACGATGGATGGTTCTCCCAGCAGCTGGTGCAATTCGTGGTTCATTCGCCTCCTCCACGTTCCGTCATCCATCTGCACTCCACCGTAGATGGTACGCAACACCTTCCGTTCGAAAACACCAAGGGCGCGTTGGTTCTCCACGAGCATAGTCCAGGTATCGTGGCCGTAAAGGACCACCGGTCTAATCAGCGTCTTGTAGACAGTCAACTTCGTGCGGCGGCGAATTTTATTCGACCGGAGTGTCCTCCGGAGTCCAAAGTAGGCACGATTCCCTGCCATAATGCGTCTTTGAATTTCTCTGCTGGTATCATTTTCGGCGGTCACCAGTGAGCCCAAATACACGAACTCATCGACCACCTCGATTTCGTCAACGTCAATCTGAACTCGGGGTGGGAGGCTAACATTGTCTTCCCTAGAACCTCTTGCTTTCATATATTTTGTCTTTGATGCGTTGATGGCAAGTCCAATCCGTCTAGCTTCAGCCTTCAGTCTGATGTACGTTTCCGCCATCATCTCAAAGTTCCGTGCCATAATGTCAATGTCATCGGCGAAACCAAGGAGCTGGATGGACTTCCTGAATATCGTGCCACTCGTGTCTATCCCAGCTCTTCTGATCACACCTTCTAACGCGATGTTGAACAGCAGACACGAAAGTCCATCACCCTGCCGTAACCCCCTTCGAGATTCAAAGGGACTCGAGAGTGTCCCCGATACTCGAACAACGCACGTCACTCGATCCATCGTCGCCTTGACCAATCGCGTCAGTTTATCCGGAAATCCGTACTCGTGCATAATCTGCCATAGCTGATCTCGATCGATTGTGTCGTATGCGGATTTGAAATCGATGAACAAATGATGTGTGGGCACGTTGTATTCGCGGCATTTCTGCAGAACCTGCCGAATCGCGAAAATTTGGTCCGTGGTAGCGCGGGCACCCATGAATCCCGCCTGGTATTGCCCCACGAACTCTCTTGCATATGGTGACAGACGGCGGCATAGAATTTGGGAGAGTACCTTGTAGGCGGCGCTCAGCAGTGTGATCGCGCGGTAGTTGCAGCAATCTAACTTGTCGCCCTTTTTGTAGATTGGGCATACGACACCTTCCATCCACTCCTCCGGTAATATCTCCTCCTCCCAAATCTTGGCAATTACCCAGTGCAGCGCTCTAGCCAGTGCTTCACCACCGTATTTCAATAGCTCACTTGGTAGTTGATCTACACCAGTTGCTTTGTTGTTTTTCAGCCGACCGATCTCCTCCTCAACTTCTTGAAGATCAGGGGCCGGTAGCCTGTCGTCTTCTTCGCGTGCTCCAAGGTCTGTTGCCGTGCCACCTTCGTTTTCTCCTGCTTCACCGTTGAGGTGCTCGTCATAGTACTGCTTCCACCTCTCAATCACCTCACACTCGTTCGTGAGAAGGTTACCGTCCAAGTCCTTGCACATATCGGCTTGCGGCATGTAGCCTTTACGCGAACTATTTAGCTTCTCGTAGAACTTCCGTGTGTAGTTTACGCGGTACAGATTTTCCATCGCCTCGCGACCTCGGTCTTCCTGCTGACGCTTCTTCCTTCGGAAAACCGACTTTTGTCTGTTCCGCGCTTGTCTGTAAAGCATATGTTACAAAATGTATAACATTAGTAGCTGTAGATCGACCTTTAACAAATCCATGTTGTTTACTAGTAATGAGAGATTAACTTGGGAAAACATGTTAGCATTAATGATGGACTCGAAAAGTTTAGGAATTGTAGATAATATAGCAACCCCGCGATGGTTTGTGATATCCGTTTTTTCTCGTTTTAAAAAATAGGGATTAAAAATGATTACTTCCTAACTGGAGACAGCATGCTGGTGTTTAACGATGAATTGAGCAACCAAAATAAAGGCTTTATTAATTCTTTCGAAAGTGTTTTTATAAGAATAGGTGGTAAACCATCTGGACCAGCGCCTTTTGACGTATCCTTGAGTCCTGCATGCAAGATTTCTTTAAGGGATAAATTGTTAACTGTAATATCCGTCATCGACTCCGGAAGACATGAAAAATATTGATAATTGCTGATAACTGATCTCACCGGTTCTGTTATCTAACTGCATTTTAGAAGGAAAGTTCTTTGATTTTTGTCTCTCTTTAACATACACACCAAAAAATTCTGAATTTTACTGGCGATGTAAACATCCATGCATGCAAACATTCATACATGTAAACTTCCTTTTCACGTAAACTAGCAGCTTGCAAGAAATGTTGCAAACAAAAGAGGACAGTTGCATACAATATATGGAATATTGCACGACATGTCTCATAAATTTACACGATCTATAATCTAAACTTGTATGATATATGACGCTCCATTTATGTGCATCATAGTAACGTAAATTTACACTACTTTTTTTTTGCTGTGTAGTTAAAAAATGATTTTGGATCTGTTTTAATATTATTTTCTATCTTGGTATTATGTTCTTTATATGCATTTTTCATTTCTTCATTCAGTTGATCGCATATTTCTAGATAAAATGTAAGATTGTCTTCACTATGGTTTCTTTTATAAGTCTTATGTGCTTTCTGTTTCCTATTTTCAAAAGTGATAACCTTTTTATTGTACCAAACTGGTGTCTTGGAATTTGTGGGCTTACTCTGCTTCAAGGGTACCGTCTGTTGAAGAATTTCATAAATAATTTGATAAAATGTGTCCACTGCCTGTTCTATATCAATATTACGTTTTGTAGTGTGCCAGTCAATACAGGCTATTTTTTTTAGAAGTACACTGAAGTCTTTTTTTACACGGTTTTTTTTTACGCGGTTTTTTTTTACACGGTTTTTTTTACGACGATTTTCGAAATAACGCGGTTTTTTTTTACGCGGTTTTTTGAAATAACGCGGTTTTTTTTACACGGTTTTTTGAAATAACGCGGTTAAAGAGCCAAAACATTCTAAGTGTTTTCTGAGGAATGGACTTAGCCAAAAAAACAAACTTGGAAGTGTACTTCGAGTGGATTCACCGGACAACATGAGTACATACATATTTTCGGAACGGGAACGACGTGTAGAGGCCGGAAATCGATGATTCATGCCATTTTGGAATCCAAGATGGCGGCTTCCGGTTTTGTGAAAAACTGTCAAATAGCCAACAATATGGATATTTTTGGAACGGGAACGACGCGTAGAGGCCGGAAATCGATGATTCATGCCATTTTGGAATCCAAGATGGCGGCTTCCGGTTTTGTGAAAAACTGTCAAATAGCCAACAATATGGATATTTTTGGAACGGGAACGACGCGTAGAGGCCGGAAATCGATGATTCATGCCATTTTGGAATCCAAGATGGCGGCTTCCGGTTTTGTGAAAAACTGTCAAATAGCCAACAATATGGATATTTTTGGAACGGGAACGACGCGGAGAGGCCAGAAATCGATGATTCATGCCATTTTGGAATCCAAGATGGCGGCTTCCGGTTTTGTGAAAAACTGTCAAATAGCCAACAATATGGATATTTTTGGAACAGGAACGACGCGTAGAGGCCGGAAATCGATGATTCATGCCATTTTGGAATCCAAGATGGCGGCTTCCGGTTTTGTGAAAACTGTCAAATAGCCAACAATAAGGATATTTTTGGAACGGGAACGACGTGTAGAGGCCGGAAATCGATGATTCATGCCATTTTGGAATCCAAGATGGCGGCTTCCGGTTTTGTGAAAAACTGTCAAATAGCCAACAATAAGGATATTTTTGGAACGGGAACGACGCGTAGAGGCCGGAAATCGATGATTCATGCCATTTTGGAATCCAAGATGTCGGCTTCCGGTTTTGTGAAAAACTGTCAAATAGCCAACAATATGGATATTTTCGGAACGGGAACGATGCGTAGAGGCCGGAAATCGATGATTCATGCCATTTTGGAATTCAAGATGGCGGCTTCCGGTTTTGTGAAAAACTGTCAAATAGCCAACAATATGGATATTTTAGGAACGGGAACGACGTGTAGAGGCCAGAAATCGATGATTCACGCAATTTTGGAATCCAAAATGGTGGCTTCCGGTTTGTGAATGTTTCAAAAAAATGTTATGCAACAAATTTTAATTAACTTTTTTTTCGATAATCTGTAATTAATCTTCTTACATTTACAAGAACTTCATAAATTCAATGTTGAACAACATGTGATACCAGTGACTTGGTTGTGGAATGCATGTAGCACTAGAGGTTATACAGGTACAAGTGGTAATAGCCTGCCGAGATTTGCTCAGCCGAGCTCGGTAGAAAAAAAAACTTAGTGTGTGGATAGTACTTAACATAACAGGAACTGGGGTTGAAGTTGTCGCTGACCGAATAGTCAAAGTCATGAAACACAGTGAACGAAGAATCCTTGTCACTGAAATCGATGTTTAGCCAATAAGACATCATGGACACTGCCACTGCCAAAGTAACTCTAGTCGGAAACCTGACAGACTTAAATCTTATTTACATAACTAAGACTTATCGATACTTAATACAAGCAAATGATGAAATTAAAGCATACCCCGTCAGTCAATGCTAACCAGTATATTATTGCGGTAATGCTCTTCGACAGAGGAACCATGCCATTAGTGCGAAGCATTTTTAGTCCACTGCACAGTGGTCCAGAATGCAGATTTAGGTGTAATGATATGTTTTGAGCCTGAAATTGGAACTTTAGACTAAAAGTCTCTTCTACAAAGTTGTTTCTTAAAGTTAGGCCCTTATTTTTATGACAATGAATTCTAGGGTGGTTCTTATTATCATTAAAATCAAAAATATAACTTTTTTGTTTGAATAAATTAAGGTATACATTCTTCGGCAAAGTTATAGTTGAGCTAATTTCAAGCAACTTTGTAGAAAATAACTTTTTTGTATCTCTTAAATTGGCCGATTTAGAGCTATTTTCTTGATTGGAGTTAGGGTGGCTCTTAAAAATACAGTTTTTTTGCTCTATTTATCTTATTTCGAATTTCTCAGCAAAGATGCCTTGAGATAACTTAGGCGCAAATTTTTAATGCACAAAGCTTGTCAATATCTTTCGCCGATCAAGAGTTATTGACGTTTTTATACTAAAAGTATGCACTTTTCAAATGTTAATATCTCTGTTGGGCGCAAACAAAAAAAAAAGTTTTTTTGCAGCATTTGAAAGAGCGTATGTTATTCTCAATAATATGAAAAATTGGAGGCATGTTATTTTTTAAACTCGTATAAAATCAATTTGAATTTATTCATATTTTTTACTATATTTGAGTATATCTTTTTTATTAGAAGAGATACAGGCAACAAATTCAGCTATAAAACATTCGTCTTCAAGAGTTTCAAAAGTCTCTAGAAGATGACTTTCATGATAAATTTCAAATAAAAAAGATGGATTTCATAGGACCACTCTAATGACAAATTTATATAAAATGTGCTAATACATTTATTTCAATATTTGAACATTTAGTGTCTTGGAAGAAGTTTTTGTTCTTAAAAATTCCCTTCTTTTGGTGTTTACAAACGTCAGGGTGGTCCTCAAATTAGGGAATTTTTAAAACTAACTTTTTTGTTTTACAAAATATAAACATGTGTTGTTCAAAAAAGTTGTAGTTAAGTTACTTGCAAGCAACTTTGTCGAAATTTTTTTTTTCTATCTCTTAACGTTCTCATTAATCTGACCTGGGACCGCGTTTTTCTGCTCAGTAAGCAGGCCACTGTAACCAACGATCTTTCAAATCCGAAAACTAAAAACTACGAAAAAGTACTTAGGCCTTCATTAAGTTCCACTTTCACGCGACGTTCAATGTTTCAATTTGCTCTTTACGTATTGTTCAGGCTATAAATAGGCCACGTACATTTTTTAATATTTAGTTTCAATGAACTTTTACTACACCATCTGTAAAAAACATGTATTTCATTCTGAAACACATTCATAAAATATTTTAAACGTAATAATATTTGACGTAAATTTAAAAAGAATTTCATTTTGTTTTGGCTGCAAAAAGAAATCATTATTATTTCAACAATCCAGCATGTTTGTTTCTAAAAACCCATGGATTGTTAAATCAAAAAGAATATCTTTCCGAATTTACAAGAGCTTTTATGGTTTTGACGTAAGCTGTCAAATTTGGCAGCTGGGTCAACAAAAAAATATGTTTGTTTTTAAAAGAGATTTCTTGTTGATTCAATCATATTTATTTTATTAAGGGGAAGCTCACCGCTCCGAAAAAAATAATTACGTTTTGATTTTTCTAAAAATATTGGAAAAGAATATTGGAAGAGAAATTTTAAGAAAATCACATATTTTTTTAATTTTTCAAAGAAAATTCACGTTCAAAAACATTTTTTATAAGTCATTATGGCATAAAGTTGGACTCAAAAAACCACAAAACATCGACTTTTCGGTTTTGCTGAGAGTCCAATTTTTTTTTTTCATGATGAGATAGAAAAAAAAATTTACATGCAATTTTTGACAAAAATCTAAGGAACAAACTGATTTTCTTTGATTTTTGATATTTTTTCCCAATATTTTTAAAGAAATAAAAATGTACCGAAAATATTTTTTTATTTTCGGGCCGGTAAGCTTCCCCTTAAGCCTGAAATTATACGCAGTAGAAATAAAAATATGTTTATTGATTCAATATTTAATAATTTGCGATTATTTTTTACGTTTTGTTTTCTATTTGTAACAAACAGAATTACAATTGAATTAAAAAAAACCTTTCTGAGGCATAAAATCGCTCCGGTTCATGAGTTGATGGGTCGATAGGTAGGGTCCAGGTGTGGGAGCGGCCTTCCTGGCGTCGCGAGCATTGGTAAGATCGACGGAAAAAATCAGGGAAAAAAAGAAAAACTGTTTATATTTTGCAACTGCAGCATACTTACTTACCTCTAGAGCTGAATCAAACGAGACAACTTTTGTTATTGTTTACATTTTTGTCCGGGTGAAAACGAGGGAATGGTTGGTAGTTATTTTTGCATTCATGGCCCGGGGAATAGACACAACAAATAAATTTTAAATTAAAATTAACTATTGTTGGCTTAATAAAAGAATATTGTTATTTTTACTATAGTTGCAGTTGAAGAGTGGCTTTTTACAATCAAAAAGAATTTTATTTTGAATTTATTTGAATAAATATTATCGAAACAATAAAATGCAATATAATTTCAACCGGAATTGTTTGTCTAAATACAAATAAAGTTTTTTTTGGTTCAATGCCAACAATTTTCTGTCCGTGTGTCATCAGCGTATATAAGCACCCTGATATTTTTTTTATATAAGAGAGACGTCATTAATGTACAAAATAAAAAGATGGGGACCTAGGTGCGAGTCCTGGGGAACCCCTGACGTGACAGGAATGGGCTTAGATGTTTTCTCGTTAAATCTTACAATTTGCTGGCGATCAACTAAATACGATTTAATCCAGGTGAGGAGTTTCATCTCAATTCCATTTTTTTTTCTTATTTGAAAATCAGCATTGGGATATCAATTCTGTCAAACACTTTGCTGAAGTCCGTATATAGAACTTCTACTTGGTTACCTCTGTCCACAAATGCCAAAAGGTTTGTGGTGGTTGAACGGCCTTTAAAAAAGCCGTGTTGTGCAATAGTTATTCTTTGTTTTATTTGGCCAAAAACGTTTTTATTTATAATTGATTCGAAGAGTTGGAATGCACGATATGACAGCAACCCCACGATAATTTCGAATATCGGATTTTTTACCTGATTTATATATGGGTATTACACACTACCAAAAAGTCATGTAAATTTCCGTGTCCTGAGACCGACACATGCAAGCGGCCCAAATGACAAAATAATCAGTTGAAAGAAACGAGAAAATAAATTCAATCAATCGTACTTTTCATCGAGTTGCGTATGTTTCAGTTTGAGAACATAATTTTACATGACATGTTTGTTTACGTTCCATAATTTACATCAAAGATGGATTACGTGTCGTGTAAAATTAGTTATTTTTAAGTGCAAGTGAGATTTTTTCCATTCCTTCGGGAATATACCACATTCAAGTGACATATTAAACAGCCAGAATAAAGGGGTTGTGAGTTCAGTTGCTAAGTTTTTCATAAAAATAGGTGGGATTCCATCTGGTTCTGAACCTTAAGTGGCGTCCAAATCTCGTAGGCCATTCCAAATACCATGAACCGAAATGTTATTAACGCCAACAGTAGTTGAAAAATAAGAAAAATATGCATAATCACGATCATTATCTGAAAATTTCGTGTATGTTTCTTGAAAAAAAAGTGACGAACATATGGATTCTGGCAAAACTTGCTTGTACGCTGCAGTCCATTGCAAAAACTGCCCTTACATTTGTTGTATGAAACTTATGCAGAGGATGTAATAAATCCAACATTTCGTTGGATGTAATAGAAATTTGTTTTGCATGTACTAATCAACGGTTAATTTAAATATAATTCCTTCTTTTGAGGTTATCATCACCGAGCTTCACATAGCCCGTTTCGGTCGGTCGAAAAAGTTGAAGTTCACAAAATCGCTATGCCCTTAATTTTTTACACATTCTTATGATGGAGAGTTTTTCTAGTTTTATGGAAAAATATCAGAATGGTTGTTTTGTCCCTGTGGTCCGACTTATTCCAGTACGTTCCTGGGTTAGGTCAGGTTAAAAAGTGGTATGTTTCCTCATGAGGTCCGTTTGTCATTATGTTTGAGCTGAAACCCTATCAGAAATTACTTGTCTACGTAATAAAACTTTACACACTAAGATTTTTGCCAAGATGAGCACCACCGAGCAGCTCGGCATTTTATTTTGCTTGATCTTAGTGAAAAACTTTTAAAAAATCACAAGTTTTGGGGTAAATACCTCGGTAAATACAGAAACGGTTGAACATAGACATTATAAAAATAGTAGGACAAGTTGCGTTACTTGGGACACTGTTCTTGGCGGTTGATTTAGAACGATCTGGAGAGCCTAAATCACCTGACATACATTGAAATAAATCGTAAATAGTGCGCATAGACTATTTGAATATGTTTGTTGTCTAGTTGAGTCAATGTTGAAGTCTTAGTTGATTTAGGAGATAATTTGATCTAAGTTCCAAGATGATTTGGAGAACCTAGAATATCTAATATACGTGAAAATGGATTGTTTGTGATTTGCAAAAACTCTTTGACTATGTTTGATTATGTATAATTACTTGGGACACTATTCAAGTCATGGTTGATTTAGTAAATCATCTTATCAAAACTGGAAAAACGTAAGTGATTTTTCGGAGTTGACTTAGGGTGTTCCTGGAAAAAATAGATTTTTAGCAATAACTTTTTTATTTGAAAATTCTCATGAAAATTATATTCTAGAGACTTTTAAAACTCTTTAAGACAAATGTTTTATAGCTTTATTTGTTGCCTGTATCTCTTCTAATAAAAAAGATATACTCAAATATAGTAAAAAATAGGTATAAATTCAAACTGATTTTATACGAGTTTAAAAATAACATACCTTTATTTTTTTCATATTATTGAGAATAACATACGCCCTTTCAAATGCTGCAAAAAAACTTTTTTTTTGTTTGCCCCAACCAGAGATATGAACATTTGAAAAGTGCATATTTTTAGTATACAAACGTCAATAACTCTTGATCGGTGAAAGATATTGACAAGTTTTGTGTATTAAAAATTTGCGCCTTTTTAAGATCTAAAAGTTATCTCAAGACTCCTTTGCTGAGAAATTCGAAATAAGATAAATAGAGCAAAAAAACTGTTTTTTTAAGAGCCACCCTAACTCAATTCAAAAAAATAGCTCTAAATCGGCCAATTTAAGAGATACAAAAAAGTTATTTCCAACAAAGTTGCTTAAAATTAGCTCAGCTATAACTTTGCCGAAGAATGTATACCTTAATTTATTCAAACAAAAAAGTTATATTTTTGATTTGATTGATAATAAGAACCACCCTAGAATTCATTGCCATAAAAATGAGGGCCTAACTATAAGGAACAACTTTGTAGAAGAGACTTTTAGTCTAAAGTTTCAATTTCAGGCTCAAAACATATCATTCCACCTAAATCTGCACTCTGTACCAATGTGCACTGATACCAGCGCTCATTTCTGAAAAAAAACTTATAATTTATTCATTGATTGCAAAAAGAATAGATGAATTAGGGCACATGTATCAGTATAAATCAAATTATAAAACTCTATAGTGTGAAAAAAATCAACAAATTGAAAAATTTACTCGGAGTCGTATGTTTGCGAAAAGAATTATTTCGCGAAGTTCTCTTTGGTGCAATTCCGATTTGCAGAATCCTATTTTGCGGTATAAGGATAAAATTTCTGCAAGATAGGACATTACGTGAAATGGGATATTCTGCCAAATAATATTCCGCTTGATGAAATAGGTTACCCCGTAAATCGCTATTGAAATGCCACTGCCGTCAAACTATAGGGCGCCTTGATTATGTTGAGCCGACTCTTTCAATTAGTAATGGATGAAATGGTTTTGCAGAACATACATGTATACCACATTTTTTTTGACCATGTCAAACAGTGGAATTTAAATTGAAGTTTAATTTAAAGGGTCTACTTCAGTACATACCGTGCACTGGTAGTGGCAGTGTCCATGATGTCTTATTGGCTAAACATCGATTTCAGTGACAAGGATTCTTCGTTCACTGTGTTTCATAACTTTGACTATTCGGTCAGCGACAACTTCAACCCCAGTTCCTGTTATGTTAAGTACTATCCACACAATTAGTTTTTTTCTACCGAACTCGGCTGAGCAAATCTCGGCAGGCCATTACCACTTGTACCTGTACAACCTCTAGTGCTACATGCATTCCACAACCAAGTCACTGGTATCACATGTTGTTCAACATTGAATTTATGAAGTTCTTGTAAATGTAAGAAGATTAATTACAGATCATCGAAAAAAAAATTAATTAAAATTTGTTGCATAACATTTTTTTAAAACATTCACAAACCGGAAGCCACCATTTTGGATTCCAAAATTGCGTGAATCATCGATTTCTGGCCTCTACACGTCGTTCCCGTTCCGAAAATATCCATATCGTTGGCTATTTGACAGTTTTTCACAAAACCGGAAGTCGCCATCGTGGATTCCAAAATGGCATGAATCATCGATTTCCGGCCTCTGCATGTCGTCTCGGTTCCGAAAATATCCATATCGTTGGCTATTTGACAGATTTTCACAAAACCGGAAGCCGCCATCTTGGATTTCAAAATGGCATGAATGATCGATTTCCGGCCTCTGCATGTCGCCTCGGTTCCGAAAATATCCATATCGTTGGCTATTTGACAGTTTTTCACAAAACCGGAAGCCGCCATCTTGGATTCCAAAATGGCATGAATCATCGATTTCCGGCCTCTGCATGTCGTCTCGGTTCCGAAAATATCCATATCGTTGGCTATTTGACAGTTTTTCACAAAACCGGAAGCCGCCATCTTGGATTCCAAAATGGCATGAATCATCGATTTCCGGCCTCTGCATGTCGTCTCGGTTCCGAAAATATCCATATCGTTGGCTATTTGACAGATTTTCACAAAACCGGAAGCCGCCATCTTGGATTTCAAAATGGCATGAATGATCGATTTCCGGCCTCTGCATGTCGTCTCGGTTCCGAAAATATCCATATCGTTGGCTATTTGACAGTTTTTCACAAAACCGGAAGCCGCCATCTTGGATTCCAAAATGGCATGAATCATCGATTTCCGGCCTCTGCATGTCGTCTCGGTTCCGAAAATATCCATATCGTTGGCTATTTGACAGTTTTTCACAAAACCGGAAGCCGCCATGTTGGATTCCAAAATGGCATGAATCATCGATTTCCGGCCTCTGCATGTCGTCTCGGTTCCGAAAATATCCATATCGTTGGCTATTTGACAGTTTTTCACAAAACCGGAAGCCGCCATCTTGGATTCCAAAATGGCATGAATCATCGATTTCCGGCCTCTGCATGTCGTCTCGGTTCCGAAAATATCCATATCGTTGGCTATTTGACAGTTTTTCACAAAACCGGAAGCCGCCATCTTGGATTCCAAAATGGCATGAATCATCGATTTCCGGCCTCTGCATGTCGTCTCGGTTCCGAAAATATCCATATCGTTGGCTATTTGACAGATTTTCACAAAACCGGAAGCCGCCATCTTGGATTTCAAAATGGCATGAATGATCGATTTCCGGCCTCTGCATGTCGTCTCGGTTCCGAAAATATCCATATCGTTGGCTATTTGACAGTTTTTCACAAAACCGGAAGCCGCCATCTTGGATTCCAAAATGGCATGAATCATCGATTTCCGGCCTCTGCATGTCGTCTCGGTTCCGAAAATATCCATATCGTTGGCTATTTGACAGTTTTTCACAAAACCGGAAGCCGCCATCTTGGATTCCAAAATGGCATGAATCATCGATTTCCAGCCTCTGCATGTCGTCTCGGTTCCGAAAATATCCATATCGTTGGCTATTTGACAGTTTTTCACAAAACCGGAAGCCGCCATCTTGGATTTCAAAATGGCATGAATCATCGATTTCCGGCCTCTACACGTCTAGATTATACCATGCAAGAGTGGAAATGGCTGAATTCCAACACAAACCTGGTTCATTGCCTGGCTTTGTGGAAGCCAGCTGCTTTCAAGATGGTTAGGATTTACAAATGAGAGAAAATTCCGTAATGGTGTGATCAAAGCATTCGGAAGGTCTTTACCTCCAGAAGAACTTTATCATGAACGAATATGTTCTAGGTGATCATGACTTACAAGTACCGAATAAAATTCCATGCACACTGCTCAGTTTTTTTGTTATGATGAATTTTGAAATAAGACGGGTTTATCACACGGTTTTGTGAAACACATGATCTTTTTTTACACGGTTTTTTGAAACAACGCGGTTTTTTTTACACGGTTTTTTGAAACAACGCGGTTTTTTTTACACGGTTTTTTGAAACAACGCGGTTTTTTTTACACGGTTTTTTTTACGCGGTACGTATCCCCCGTGTAAAAAAAGACTTGAGTGTACATAGTTGTACAAATTGTTATCCAACGTTGCCGTTTTTTCATGTATGAATATGGAGTATTCAATAGCAGTGTGGAACACTTCGTTTTTCCAAAGTTCGGTTAAGTTTGATAATCTGTAAAATATATAAAAATTGTAACACTATATTATCCTTGAATTTGGTCAAGCAAGGTCAATTAATAAATCAATTCTAGACCAACAATTGAAATAGACGGAATAACCAAATGTAAACAATGACTTCAAACGCCAATTTCTCAAGAATAATAACATACTAACGTAAACTAACAATACCATTCGATAAAGGAAGTTTGCTCTTTTAGATGCTGGTGTTAGATTGCGTGGATGTGCTTTCATTCTCGTGAAATTTACTTTTAAAGCCATTGTTTACGTTTGGTTGTTTCGCCTATTTCAATTAATAGTCTACAATCATTTCTATGATGGATGATTATGGTTAGTTAACAAATCTTAATTTACAATCATTAATGAATATGATTAATGATTAACAATTATTCTAAATTATTTGGGCTTAGGGACAACAGTTTGAAAGGACAAAAGGTCGAAATGACAAAAGGTCGAAATGACAAAAGGTCGAAATGACAAAAGGTCGAAATGACAAAAGGTCGAAATGACAAAAGGTCGAAATGACAAAAGGTCGAAATGACAAAAGGTCGAAATGACAAAAGGTCGAAATGACAAAAGGTCGAAATGACAAAAGGTCGAAATGACAAAAGATCGAAATGACAAAAGGTCGGAAGGACGCAAGGTTGAAAAGCCAAAAGCTGATGTATGTATTCTGAAACTGATTTTTATGATATCAATCGAATCCACAAAAGTGAAATATGATTTTATACTGTTTTACCTTCTTTGAAATTTATTCGTTCTTTATCATTTCATCGACTTTCTCTTTCGCTAATAACGTGGGTACAGAACCATTGCTTGTCGTGTTTGTTGTATTAAATGCTAGATAATAGCATCTTTCGTCGATCTGTGTGCTGAAATTAGCTGAGAATGTCTTAATATGGCCATTAGGATGCAAATAGAAAGTCGACGAAGGGAATCTGTTAATGTTCCTTGGGAACTAATGCATTGTTCAGCTTGATTTGGTTTTCAGCTGATCTGTCAGACATTAATTTTACTTAATGTTCAATGAAGTAATACGAGTTACTATAGACTCAATATTCCATTCTTAGAAAGACTTTCATTCTAACATATTGAGGAGGATTTGGATGCCAACTTTTCATCAAATCTACCTTTAGTCCCTTTGGACTTTCCTTCTTTTTGACCTTTTATCATTTCGACGTACTGTACTTGCAACTATTTGTCGTTTGACCATTTTTCATCGATTCTAAAGTAAACTTGAAGCAATATGCGAACTTATAAACACGTATATTACCTGAAAAGGTAATTTCGATGACTCGCCTTTTTTTTCAAAGAGCAAATGAAATTTTGGACATTGGAAATATCCACGGAATTTGGACTGCATTGGATTTTAACGATTCAATCATTATTTTTAGAAATAGTTTTATGAGAATTTCATGTAAATTTTTAGAAAAGAAATAATTGATGGAAAATTAAGAAAGAACCGAGGGAACTATTCTAAGGTTATTCTTAGTAGAACTCAAAAAGAGTCTTGGCAAGAATTTTAAGGCATTAATTTCGTGCGCATCCTTTAGTTCCGAGAAGAATACAAATGATATCGACATTTTTGGAAATAATTACCGAGGAAGATTCAAGGAACAATTAGAGAAGCATTTAAAGAGGAGGAGAGCTCCAAACGATATCAAAATTATGCGTAGCAGCTCATAGATAAATTTGAGCAGAATTTCTGGGGTGAATTGTACTGGAATACCGAGGAATGTTCATGTACATTTTGTATAGAATTATGGAAGAAAACTTTAGATATTTCTGAACAGCTTATCTTATCTATCATACCAAGCATGCTAAAGCTTTGGTGTCCTCTGCTATCCGAAGAAGTCGTCTCCTCTCTACTCGATCCATGGCCACCAGTCGCCAGCCTCGTAGTCTGCGATTGTTCCGCAAAGCGCCTTCTACTTGGTCGCTTTCGAGAACCATTTTCACTGGGTCGTCGTGTGGCATTCTGACAACGTGTTGTCGATGGAGGGTTCTCTCAGCAGCTGATGAAGTTTGCGGTTCATTAGCTTCCTTCTCATTTCGTCATTCATCTGCACTTCAACTTAGATGGTCCGCAGTACCTTCTGTTCGAAAACACCCCGAGCATTGTCCAGGTCCCGTGGCCGTAGAGAACCACAGGTCTAATCAGCGTCCTGTAGATAGTCAAATTGGTGCGGTGGTGAATTTTATTCGACTGGAGCGTTCTCCGGAGTCCAACGTAGGCACTATTCCCTGCCATAATGCGCCAGTATCACCAGTGAGCCCAAATACACGAAATCGTCAACCACCTCAATTTCATCATCGTCCATCTGAACTCAGGATGGGAGGCTAACATTGTCTTCCCTAGAAGCTCTTCCTCTCATGTAATTCGTCTTCGATGCGTTGATGGCAAGTCCAAGTTCCAATGTTCATGGTCCAAGTCCAATGAAAAATATGAAAATTCTGATCGGAGCTGTCCATTATACAATAGGTCTTTTGTTTTAAATCTGAAATTAGATGTATTAATTTGAGTAAATGATGTCTCTTCGGCATATTCCTGTTATATTGATAATTTCTTGATGAACATTTCAAAAGGTCCTATCTGCTTTGATCGACTTGCTTTATTGATAATAATTCAGTTGTAAGAACATTCCCAGCATTCGGGGCCTCCCTTAGCTCAGTCGGTAAAAGGCGCAGCTACAAAGCAAGACCATGCTGGAGGTGGCTGGGTTCGATTCCCGGTTCGGTCTAGGAATTTTTCGGGTTGGAAAATTTCTCGACTTCCCTGGGCATAGAAGTATGATTGGACTTGCCACACAATCATATCAATGCAAAAATGGTACAGGCATCGAAAACTCTCAATTAATAACTGTGGAAGTGCATCTAGAACACTAGGTTGAGAGCACGCAACAAGCTAATATGCAATAAGCAATAAGCTTGAAATGCGAAGAAAAAGAAGATCTTGATATTTGGAAGGATGTACAATATTGGGAATGCTGCAAATCAAGGGCAAAATGGTTGAATTTTCTCCATCCACCACATTTCTTGGGTCAATAATTGACATACTGCTGGTCAACGGATGATTGAAATCAAATATTTTTAAAATCTGATGGAAGAAGGTAAGAAAGAACCGTATAGTTCGTTTTGAAATCATTGCAAATGATTCTGTTATCCTTCACATATTCTTCAATCAAAAGTGCCACTTCTGCTCCTACATAAACCTTTTTTAAATCAACATATGATGTTTGATCATATTCCACATCCTTCAAGTTTTGGAGCGATTTCATATAATCTGATCGAAATTAGTTATCCGAAACTTAAAACGCCGCGTAATACTCGAATGTAAAACAGGCAATTCGGATGTTTCACTTTTAAACAGTTTGTTAACACTAGATTAAAAGCATACGTTATGAAAGTAAGATGAAGATTCGTGCAAGGATTGTTTAATCCATCAAAAATGGCCTTTCACGATTTTTCTCTACTTGTCCCACGTTCAGTACAAACCCAAAGTAAATCCTCAATGCTTCGTAGCACTACAACACCCGTTTCACCACGCTTTTAAGGGGCAGCCAACGAGTTGCGGACGGGTGCGGAATCTTATGGCGCTTTAACTCCAGCAGCGTCTGTATGTCCCAGAGCAAAGTTGGATGTCAAAATACTATCAAAATGATGTCCAATTTTGTTTTTAAAATCATATCCATAACATTTTTTGATATACTATTATTTTAAATTCGGTTGAATTCATATTTTTATATATCAAAAAAATATTATTAAAAACAAAATTTGATTTTTTTTTTTTTATAAAAAAAAGCATCCACATTTATCATTGAAATCTACATTTGTTTTTATTTTTACTTCTTACGAGTCAACCATGATACTTGTTGTCTTTATGAACATCACAAGGCCAATTATGATTTTTACAGTGTTGTTTTACAACATTTATTGATATTAATCTACCTGCGAATTGAATTTACAAACCGATATAAAATTGATTTCGTCCTGTTCGTCTGTAATACTTATAATAATACATTGTCGAATATATAATATAAGATAAATAACTTTCGTAGGCTTAGTCGGCTTCTTAGCTTATATTTAAACATGTTGTCATAAATCTCATTCACTATCAGTTCTCTCCCAACAAAATAAATATCGTCATTTATGTCTGTTAAAATATGTTCGATGCGAAGGAATTGATCATTCATAATAATATAAGAGTCATCGTAGGCTAATTTTTTACATGATTCGTGTGTCCTATATTGACTATTTTACTAGAATTTGTCATGAAAACAAAACTCTAAATTCAAAATCTTCATATTGTCTTTTTCTATGCTGTTGTATCTAATAAACTTTAATAGTTGGTCATATTTTTACTTTTGTTATTTGTTTATAATGACAAAAGATATTCATTGTATACTTTCTTGTAATTTGTACCACTGGATGATAATTTTCAGTTCTGTACTTTAATATGGCACCATTCGCACTTTATTGACTACACAGCAAAATGAAGTAATGAAATTGGGTTGTTAGCGGAATGCTAAATAAAACAGCAAAAAAGGTTATCTTCCATTTAATTCCACTTAATTAATTTTGGTATCCATGACAGATACGTATTTCGACTACACTGTGCAGTCTTCATCAGTGTCATTCCCACTAAAGAACTTATCAAAATCTAACCCCCTCAAGTACTTATCACCTACGTAAAAAAAGTCAAGATCATAGGTATAAAAATGAAACTACAATGTGTTGAATCCTAACCTACCTAACTAATGAAAATCCAAAGATTTAAGTAAGCTAAAGGAGAAAAATCTATACAACTCTCTAATAAGGAAAATCCCCAAAGGCTTGGTAGCCATCATAATGAAGTAATGAAATGGGGTTGTTAGCAAAAAAAAAATGTAATATCGATCAATGTAATTCAAGCTGATGTATGAAAAAATGATGTAATAGCAAAAAGCAGATACAATATTACATCAATGGATGTAATTTTGTTCGCAAAATCGATGTACATCGTATAACGTTATACCGATGGATTGATCTGGTTGCAGCAGTTTGAATGTTATATTGAACAACTTTTTTTTCTGTGTACATTTTTTGATTTTGAATCTCTATTGAATCAACCAATAGATTTCAAAACACTCAGATTAATAAATTTGATATCATGATATCAAAATAAAAACTAATTTATTTATTTTTTTTTTTTTCTACCTTAAAGTTGTAATAACATATTGATTACTCATTTTGTTTATAATTGACGAAATTACTAATATAAAAACGCATACATGGATTTGTTATCAAGAAAACATTATTTGTTATCTTTTTAATATCCTTCATATACCATTTGGATATCATTTTTGTTATGATTACTGTTAACTCGACCACACGGTAGGCAAACTATGTTATCACGAATGCTTGTATCAAAATATCAAATTTAGTTTTCATTTTGTTTTCATTCTCTCACCTACGATTATTAAATAAATCGCTTGTTATAAATTCTGTTTCATTTTACTTGTTCAAACTATAAGTTGCAGTTGCTATCATCAGCGCTATTATAAGCTACAGACTCGATTTGATCGTGCTGAAAATCATTTGTGAAATCGTTCGAAATTTTATTAACTGGTTGATGCGTCAGCAACGCATCAGTCCTAATTAGCTATCGAGAGCAACCAGCTATATTTTTAAAGTCATCACGAGATCTGAAGCATACTGAGAACCATTGTCATCCCCTATTATAAAGAGCACAAGCATTAGCGGTTGAATTATTTGACAAAGTGTTAAGTATACCATTTCTGCTGGTACCGTTAGTAAGTTCGTCAAATTCCCATGCATAATCCTCTTCTGTAACGGCGCCGGTGGTGTAGTGGTAAGCGTGATTACCTCTCACCCCAGCAGGCCTGGGTACAATCCCAGTCGGCGCCGCCGGGATGTTCTGAGGCATAACATCTCTGATCACGCCTTCCTTCGGATGGGAAGTAAAGCCGTTGGTCCCCGGTTCATGAGTTGATGGGTCGATAGGTAGGGTCCAGGTGTGGGAGCTGCCTTCCTGGCACGTCGGTAGCATTGGTGCTCAGCACGGAAAACAAGATCGACGGAAAAAACAAACCAAAGGAAAAAAAAAAAAAAAATCCTCTTATGTGAACTGTGGAGGCTGGTCAGTTGGTTTTTTTCTCTGACAGTAAATGGGTTGGGTGTTGATTACCAGTGGTTGGAACCATTCGAGAACATCTAGAGTATTTTTCATCGTTACACGCTATGTCTGAAGGCACTTTTTTGGCAACATTCATGTACCTCAGTTTTTTCATCACAGGAAGTTAGAATGGATCTTAACAATCAAATCAGTGATGGTTTGAAAATATTTCATCTTGGCTTTTTTGAGAAAAAGTATTTTGAAGTACACTTAGTCGTTTATGAAGGCGTATATGGACTATTGACGATACAAAACTGTTACGGATCGAAACAAATACAGCTGAATATGATTTTTGGAGATTAAGGTAGTCAAAATACTTCGTTTTAATGGTACAGCAAGATTTCTTTTTCGGTACCGTAAGATGTCGTAACTTTGTCGTGAACTCATAATGTTTAAAATGATAAATTAATTTACAATGGATTATTCTCTAAATTTACTATAATTATCAGTTCCTTCTGTTTCATCCATTCTTAAGAGAATGATAAAAAAAACTTGGAGCTGCCAAGATAAGGAGATTTCTTCAAATGAGCACTACTATACGAAACCACCGCTTTCATCAAGTTTTTGTCGTATTTGAATTAATTTTCCACTGCTTTATAGATACTCCATGTTTGGGAAAAATCATTATGAACAGCATCGTTTTTTTTTCTCCGTGAACCAGGCTAAGACTTTTCCTGTACTCTTGCAAAAATCTATTATGTGATATTTTACAATATTGAATTTTGGGGCTACCGGAAGGTTTCGGTAGACCAACTTTCACAAAAAAGACCTATGCACTTATCCATGAGTTCATCACCAAAACAATGTCTCATCATAGCATCCATATTATCCAAAACCATTAGCTGATGATCAAAATTGCATCCTGCCAGAACAACACGTTTATCAAGCACCTACAATGGCGACCAGCGAATCCAAATTGCGCATGTTGAGTCGCATTTGCAGCAGCCACAGAATTTGAAGCGTTATTGGGATCATTATTGGCCGCGTTGCCTTTCTCATAGCTGATTTGAGACCGGGCTGGATAGTTTGACGGTCGGTATGTCTCATACGCTTAGCCAATTTTAGCGTATGTAACATAACAAAAATATAGTGTAAAGTTATGTACATACTGACCTTATTAACACTCGGATTAAGATCTTTTTTAAAGCTGAGTAAATCTTCGTGAGAGCTTTTTTACCTGATTGTTTTAAATTTAAGTCCACTGGTCTTCCAGCGACGTTTGAAAAACTAACCACGGCTAGTTTTTTGCTTGCTAACTCTCTAATGCTTTTGGCAACAAAGTGATCCTTACTTTACTCTGCCAACTCGGAGCGATTCTGAAGTTTCTGGTGTTCACTACATGCATGACTTTCCCCACGTTCTTTTGCGTCAGAAATGATTCCAAGAGGTAGGTCACTCAGCACATAGTGTCGAAATTAGATTCGGCACAGCTTGGGCACATCCATCGGCACAATCTCGTAGGCATTGGATTGTTGTAAATAAATTAGGAGCACTGACGGACAACTGTCATTGAAATCGTTCACAACATTACGTGCTGTTTACTGCATATTCAGGAAAATCCTCTAATTGAATATACCAGAGGAACTTAGACCAGCAGTTTACTTCTTGCTTCACTTATTGATCTAATTACGAAATGTAGGTTCTAGACTGGGCTCAAGAGAAAGAGGCAAGTCTAGAAAGAGTTAATCAGTACCCATAAGTACCCTTAATTCAAATAATGCTGCAACTCACACAAAACAAACTACAGAAGTCATATTCATCATCCTCTTCTATAGCCGGTCTCCAACAACGTACCCAACCGGTTCCAACTCTTTCCGACCGCTGATAGACCGTTGCTTTTCACATCACGAAAAACTAAGTTTCCAGTATGCCTTTTAGCGCATTATAAAATCCTAAAACACAAGACTTTTATTATCCCATGAACACAAAACACCAAAATTTCTCACACCCGCCACTTCCCGCGGGTCATCCTCAATCCGATTTATCCTTGCGATTTCAAACCAAAACATTCACGGCGTCAGAAATACCGGGTTGCCGGGATGGGTATTTTACAAACAACCGCAGCTTACTCTATGACCGGCAAAAATCGGCACACCTGCGGCACACTGACAAAAAAGATGACCCAAGATTGGTGTGCGGAGTGACCTACTACCCCATGATTTACACATTTTTATGAATTGGTTTTTTTTTAATGTGGTGCTTTTTCTTATAAATATCTACACACTCGCACAATTCGACAATCAACATGGTTTAAACGTCTTGTTAACATCTTTTTCTGGATATTTGTGACCTTCAATTTTCATAAACTGATCAATTTGTTTATACTGGTAAACGGCAATGTAACATGCGTGAGAAGTAGTCAGGATATTTTGTAGGTGGCGAACTCTCATTTTTTACGCCCTTCCACCCTGGGGGGAGGTGACTGTCAAATACGAACAATCATCGCCTACCGCATAAATGGTTACAAACGACAGCAAAGCCATAAGCAACGATGGTTTGTTGATGTTTGGAACCAAATTCCATATGGCAAATCAATGAGCGTAAACAGGTGAGGCCCAGTAAATTTGTCGTCTTTGTCGTGATACAGCTTTTAGAAGTTAAATACATTCAAATTCATATCCCTGTTCATTTGGTTTTTCTTGATTTCGTTGAACTTAAATGAAATTCTTCAATTTTTTTCTGATGTTCTTAGAACTTTTTTTTTTAAGTTCTCAGAACGTCTCTGAGTCTCGTGAGTCGTAGAACATATCAGAAGGACATTGAACTCCCCTGAAGCTCACAAAACGTGCCTGAAGTTGGCAGACTTTTCCTGGAGTTTATAGAGCTTCTCTGAAGATCGAAGCACATTTTTAAAGTTTGAAGAATTTTCCTGAACTGAGATCAATGAATTTCTCTGAAGGTTGTTAAACTTCTCTGATTCTTTTGAGGAACGTCTTTAACTTTCCTATAATTCACTAAAGTTCCCTATAATTCGCAGAATTTCCTAGAAAGTCGCTGAGCCTTCCTGAAAGTTTCCTTAGAAAAAATATGGGAACTGCAATGAAGCTCCAGTAATTTTTTAGTAATTAAAGGTGAAGGCTACCTAAACTTACTGGACAAGAGCAGCTAACATCATGTGAGTTTCATTCCTGTATTATCGAAATCATCTGTTAACCGATTTTCATACAACTTCGTCATGGGTTCCAAAAACCCAAACTAATTTTCCTCCCCTTAGGGTTGTAAATGCCACCTTCGTCACCAGCTGAGTACGGGATACAAATATTTCAGATACCTTCTATTTCCTTCATTGGACTGTCCTGCTCGTTTATTTCTCTTTTATTCTTATGAGGGAAGAGAAATTAAGCAAGAAGTTGTTCAGGCAGCAAATATTTATTGATTTTGCGCAAAGTCGACGTAATCAATACGGATCTTACTTGAGATTCAAAGAGAACTCTTTAATGTCATTTGGATTAATTCAATCAACTTTTGAACCTGATGTAAATGCATTTGTTCAATTCGCAATAGTTTTTGGCGTTGTAAACTTCAAAACACTTTTTTCTCAAAAAATCCAAGATGAAATATTTTCAAACCATCACAGATTTGATTGTTAGGATCTATACTAACATCCTATGAAGAAAAAACTGAGGTACAAGAATCTTGTAAAAAAAGTGCCTTCAGACATAGCGAGCGTCATCATGTTATCGAGATGTTACGTCATTGCACAGTGGTCCAGAATGCATATTTAGGTGGAATGATATGTTTTGAGCCTGAAATTGAAACTTTAGACTAAAAGTCTTTTCTACAAAGTTTTTCCTTATAGTAAGGCCCTCATTTTATGACAATGAATTCTAGGGTGGTTCTTATTATAATTAAAATCAAAAATCTAACTTTTTTGTTTGAATAAATTAAGGTATACATTCTTCGGCTATAGCTTAGCTAATTTAAAGCAACTTTGTACAAAAAACTTTTTTATATCTCTGAAATTGACCGATTTAGAGCTATTTTCTTGAATTGAGTTAGGGTGTCTCTAAGAAAACAGTTGTTTTGATCTAGTTTTCTTATTCCAAATTTCTCAGCAAAAGTGTCTTGAAATAACTTTTAGGTCTTTAGAAGGCGCAAATTTTTGCTACACAAAGCTTGTCAATATCTTTCACCAATCAAGAGTTATTGACATCTTTCTTCTAAAAATATTCCCTTTTCATATATTAATATCTCTGGTTGAGGCAAAAAAATTGTTTACGGCATCTAAAAGGGCATATGTTATTATAAATAATATAAAAAAAAATGGAGGTACAATTTTAAATTAAATGTGCTAGTACATTTGTTTCAAAAGTTGAAGCTTAGTTAATTTTTTTGTATCTCGTAAAGTTTTCATTTTAGAGTAATTTTTCGGAGTTGACTTAGTGTGTTCCTGGAAAAAGAAATATATTTTTAACACTAACTTTTTTATTTTAAATTTCTTATAAAAGTCATCTTCTAAAGACTTTTAAAACTATTTAAGACGAATGTTTTATAGCAATATTTGCTATCTGTATCTTTTCTAATTAAAAATATATACCCAAATATTGTAAAAAATATGAATAAATTCAAATTGATTTTTTACGAGTTTTAAAAATTACATAGGGGAAAAGTTGGCTTCGGCAATACCTTAACCTATAATCGTCAGGGAGGTAAACAACGTTCTTGAGAGCTCAATTTTGGCATGTGGATACATTGTGTTGCAGAGCAACTATTGGTCAAATTTGAATGCTCTAGGACTTTGTTTACCCCCCTGACGATAAAAGGTTAAGGTATTGCCGAAGCCAACTTTTCCCCTATCTCATTTTTTTTTCATATTATTGGGTATAACATACGCCCTTTCAAATGCCATAAAAACTTTTTTTTTACCCCAAACAATGATATTAACATTTGAAAAGGGCATATTTTTAGAAAAAAAAAACGTCAATAACTCTTGATCGATGAAAGATATTGACAAGTTTTGTGTAATAAAAATTTGCGCCTTTTAAAGATCTTAAAGTTATTACAAGACACCTTTGCTGAGAAATTTTATATAAGAAAACTAGAGCAAAACAACTGTTTTTTTTTTAGAGACACCCTAACTCAATTCAAGAAAATAGCTCTAAATCGGTCAATTTAAGAGACATAAAAAAGTTTTTTGTACAAAGCTGCTTTAAATTAGCTAAGCTATAACTTTGCTGAAAAATGTATACCTTAATTTATTCAAGCAAAAAAGTTAGATTTTGATTTTAATGATAATAAGAAACACCCTAGAATCCATTGTCATAAAAATGAGGACAGAACTATGAGGAACAACTTTGTAGAAGAGATTTTCAGTCTAAAGTTTCAATTTCAGGCTCAAAACATTTCATTCCACCTAAATCTGCATTCTGGAACACTGTGCATTGTTACGAGGCTCATTATCAGCTTCATCAGATTTTTTCACATCGTTATTACGTTCATGAGACCTTGAATAAATGTCCTGAGTCTCAGATGATTAGAAATCGATGATGATTTTAGAACAAATGTTTGCTTTTTTGAAGAATGACTAGAAATACTGATTTCTAACGAATGAATTCTCAGCATTCGGGTCTGTTGTTCGTTTCGGCACAAAAAGCCAATGCTCAATCCATAGAAGTCCTTGAAAATGAAATTCGTGGCATTCACATTCAGTACGGAAATGATTATAAAAAGGGATTAAAGATATATTGGACAATGTTTGAAGCCAAAATCAGCAAACATGGGATGACTTGAAAAAAGGCCAGACATGAATCGAAACGTTAAAGCGGGATTCAATGTAAACAAATATTTTTAAAAACTCGTTTTGCACAACAGCACCGAATAAATCAAAACATTATTTGACTCACAAATTGAAAAATACATTCGGAAACATTCCAACACTCCAGAAAGTTACGATTCACGGAAATGTAAAACCACTTTAACAAGCACGGATTCAGAAGAAACATATTGAATTGCCTTAGATAAATCACTTCAAAATGCTTTGAAATAACTGTCAGATCACTTAATAAAGATCAGAAAATCGACGCGTCATATGAAACCAAATATAAAATGGCACCATCACAGCACAGCGCAAGCCAACGAAAAAGAAAAACCTCAAGAAAAACTGCATCTCTTTCTATGCAAAATGTGAGTCACATGACATAAACAGATAGCCATACAGTCACCATCATCACCACTCATTTTCACTACCAAGATTACTATAATATAAGCGAAGGGAAGTTAGGAAGGCTCATGTTTTACATTCTAAAAGGAAATACAACAAAAAATCAGTTCTATACACAGGGTTATGTAAAAACAGAATAAAACTGGACAATATTTGAAAAAAAAAAACAAGCTAGGTTTTAAGATTTAACTGTTTGACAAGATGTTGTAAACAAAACTGGAAGAATCCAGTTTAAACTGGAACATTGACATCACACTGCTCTTATCAGTCATAGCGAACGAACAACTATTATCTTTATAGCAAACAAATCTTACGTAGGGGAAATGGCTCTAATGTTGGCCTATGGATCTAAGATTGGGCCCATCGTTAAAAATCTTCTATTTATCAATTTATCTAGATGAACGTGCCATTGAGACTGTACTAATGGATATGTTTGGTCGCTATTGAAAATTTAGTCGATTGCTGAATTTATGTATGGGCCCAAATTAGGGGTATTTAGGCCGAAATCCATTTCCCCTATCTAAATAAAATGGGTTAGTCAACATTGAATTCCATTCATAAACGACCATGTTATAAGCGTTCAAAGCCTGACACTATTTCGTCACATATCTTTTTTGATTTGCACCACAGTATAATCCACAAAGACGAAGTCCAACGTCAAAAATTACAGCACAACTGGCTGCACTGATGCTTATCGACGCCATCGTTGTGATGCGATGTTGAAACGCATCGTAAAGTTTTGCATCTCTAATGCCAGCACGCATCAGGTCACAACACACACTTGCATAATTTCACTAGAAGAAAACGACACACAGAAAACCTTCCTTCTTCTCTTATATCAAACTTTTCTTCCACATGTAAACAAACCCAGCACCCGTGCAAGGTCTCCGTACACACGCACCGTGTGTATCGTTGATGAGAAGTCGTGTCATAGCTATTTTTGCGATCCCAAACATATCTTTAATCCACAATATGAATAAATATCAGCGTTGCAGCAAACATTCTTGTATATTTCCACTATTGACATTTAAGAAAAAAAATAAAAAATACTATTATAACTAATTTAACATACCCGGGATGAGATTTGAACTTGTGACCTTTAGCGTTAGAGACAAGGATGCTAACCTGTACGTCGGGCCCATCGCCCAGTTAAGAATTTTCCAAACATACTGGAATTACTTTGAATTTGATTGTGACATGGCAAGCACATTCAACCCACAATTTTAAAGAAGTGATTTTCTTATGACTGATCACTTTGAACTTACGGCTACATAATGCATAAAGAGTTGATATCAAATTGGCAAAGAACCTACACGACGACCAGTACATCCGAATTTCCAATCCAGAAATGCAATCAAAAGTCAATTTGTCCCTCGACTCTACTTCCACAGCAAAAGCATCATTCTTCTTACCGGAAGCCCAACCACGAGAAGGAACGTATTAAACAGCAGTCTCACACGGCTGCAGCAAGAAATTCATGCTGCACACGCCAGCATTCGCAATTTCATGGATTATTTATTTAGATAATTGTGAGAAAGTTTAACTAACGGCGACAACACGCTGCTACTATCAACCACACCAATCGCATCAAGTGATCCTATCTACTCTTCTGTGTCTTCTCTGGGTACCTACGGGAAGCAATCGAGATAGCTCGACAACTGTCTGTGCCCGTCTTGCCGTTCTAGGGAGATGTGCTGGTAAAAGTGCAATGCTTCCTGCTGACTTTCCCTCCGAATCTCACTGGCACAGTGCTGTTTTTAAGAATGGAGAATGAAATGCAAACAGAGTGACCTGCAACGACGACGCTGCGATGCGCTGGAAATCATTGCTCCACGGTCGGTGGTGGTGATGGGGGTGGTAGTGGTGCTGATCTCATTTACCACTTTGCTGATTTCGAACTGATTGCTGGTGCCGGCGTCGCCGTTGCCACCGATGAGGATGGCACGCAGATCCTACTGGATCGCAGCGAAGAAATTGCAAATGGAATTTGCGATTGCAGTGACAGCGAAAAGTTTGCATGGGAATTTGAACTTGATAAAAGCGTTCGGCGATTGGTTGACGGTGCTGGGATTGTTTTCCGCAGATTTGCAGCTCATGATTGTGGGATTTGTTTGAACAACGTCTGTGGATGGTGATGATGGGGCTTTGTGTTGGGATCAAATGGTCTGCCAACTCAATTAGTCCGCTTCACAGAAGGACGACTCATCGTCACATGTGTACAGGATGTGGATCATCGTTTTCCGAAACTCAACAGTTCATTTTCAGCTTGCTTTCGAACAGCTGTTGGACAAAAGTTTTATTCTGAATTCACATGATTTTTCGATGCAGCATCGTAGTGGGTAGAGTGACAAGACATGTTCGCCCTTATAGTATGTGTTGGAACCAGGGTTACTTCCACTCACTTGCTATAAAAAAATGTTTTTCATAATTATGAAATCATGAGATGGTATAGTGATAATTAGAACTTGTAAGCTACAAGAAGAGGCCGTGAAGTATGTGTTTGACACACAAAATCTGTCAATATTGCTTTCAGTGCGCCACAATCAGCAATTTTACGATTCGTGAGCGCTCACTCTGAGTGAACGCTCACGAATCATAAGATCGCTTATTGTGACGCTCTGAAAGCGAAATTGACAGGTTTTATGAGTCAAACACATACTTTACACCCTCTTCTCGATACTTACAAGTACAACATATCATTATATCATCTAATGATTGCATAGTTCCGAAAATTATGTTTTTATAGCAAGTGAGTGGAAGCAACCCTGGTTGGAACGATGGAAATTTCTGTGCATACTATTTTTATCTTCATTTATGCTTCGCCTACGGCCATGGTGTAGCTGTTCGTGACGTTACACTCAAGTTTGAGATAGCAGAAAACTTTTCTGATGTTCTCGTCCGGAGGGCTTAGAACTAGGAAAAAATGACATTCTACAGGAAGTTTGCCAAGCATCAGACTATCATCAGCACCGCACTCAGCGGGTGGCGTAGGTGGACTGCCAAAATTTCCTGAAGGGGCGGAAAATTAGTTTGGATGTTATAGAGAGAAAACTCATTTTCACTTAACAATGCAACCTGCAAGATAGAGCATACATTCTGGCAACCATGGCCCATTTCTTATCGAATAAAACAGGTGGTCGATAAAACCGACTGAAATGATCTCCAACAACTTTGGGGATTTTCGTCACTTGTGAGCGATGCTTCAGCAATACAAAATTTATAAACATGATCTTCGTTCGTCAATGAACCAAACACTTAGATTTTTTGCTGAGATGGGGCTAACAAACGGGAAGCTAACAAACGGAAAGCTAACAAACGGGAATTGGTGCCCATCTCGGCAAAACAAAATTTAAGTGTGCAGGAAAAAAACAAATCTCGTGCCATTTTTTAAATAAAGGGTGTCACACATCAAATTTCACCCATTGGGTATTTTATCTTGAAAATGTGGGTAGAAGTAGTTTAGAGTGTATTGTTTACACTGTATTTTTATCGCTGTCAGTTTTTCGAAAGTTGGAAAAAAATGGCGTCACCCGAAAAGCAACGTCGCGAATTGATTATGCGCAGGCACCTGGAAAATCCTCAACTCTCTCATCGAGACATCGGAGAACAACTCGGAATCGTGCAGTCAACGGTGAGTCGTGTGATTAAACGTTACTAAAAAAACTCTGAGCATCGAACGGAAGAAGAAATGCGGCCAGAATGGATGTTCTATTCATATTCTATAGGATCACAAACGTGTCGTGAGAGCGTTTGAGTGGAATCTCAATCAGATATGGGAATTGTCGCGTTTGTCGTTGACGCACGACAAGATACATTAAAAAATGGTCATCCCTGAAAATTCTCGTCAAACAACAATTTCTTGTCGCACGACAAGATCACCACGACAAAATCAAGAATCCATCCAGTCGCGACTATCTATTCTACTCATATGTCACTCATTCTGTTCTCTGAGACAAAGTCTATATAGGTTGTTTAAAAAGGAGGATCACGACAAGAAACCATCCATTCTAAAACGGAGGTTAGATTTTAAACAAGGCCGGAAATAATGTTAATTTCCTTCAATATTGGTATTTCCTATTTCAGAAAAAAGTGGGAAATACTGCCAAATACCCTTCAATATTTATATTTTCGGAATCGGGATGACGTCTCGAGACCGAAAATCGATATCCAGCGCCATCTTGAAATCCAAGATGGCGGCTTCCAATTTCAGAAAAAGTGGGAAATACTGAAAAATACACTTCAATATGTATATTTTTGGAATCGGGATGACGTCTCGAGACCAAAAATCGATATACAGCGCCATCTTGAAATCCAATATGGTGGCTTCCGATTTCAGAAAAAAGTAGGAAATACTGCCAAATACCCTTTTATTTTTTATTTTTTTTTATATCTTTATTAAGGAGACTTTCAGCCGTTGGCTGGCTCGTCTCCGAAGGCCAAATACCCTTCAATATGTATATTTTCGGAATCGGGATGACGTCTTGAGACCGAAAATCGATGTTCGACGCCATTGTTTAATCCAACATGGTGGCTCTCAGATTCTGAAAAACTGTCATATACTCTACAATATGTATGGGTATTTACGGAACGGGTTCGACGAAAATATATGTCTGACACTATTTTGTAATCCAATATGGCGGCTCTCAGATTCAGAAAAACTATCAAATTTGGGTATTTTCGGAACAAGTTCTACGCGTACATCCCGAAAATCGAGGTCTGACGCCAGTTTTAAATCCAATATGGTGGCAAGTGACTTCAGAAAAAAAAAAACTGTCAAATACCCTATAATATGGATATTTTCGGAACTGGGTCGACGTGCACATCCCTAAATGATGTCTGACGCCATTTTGGAATCCAAGATGGCGGCCGTTGTTTTCTGAAAAGCTGTCAAATTCTACGATATGGATATTTTCGATACAGGACGCGTGTATGATGCCGAAAATCGATGTCCAATACCATTTTTGAAATCCAAGATAGTGGCTCTCAGATTCGGAAAAACTGCCAAATACCCTACATCATGGGTATTTTCGGAACAAAACTACAATTTATGTCCAACACCATTTTGTTATGCAAGATGGCGGCAATTGACTTTAGAAAAACTGTCAAATACCCAATAATATAGATTTTTTAGATGACATGTAGATGCCGAATATAAATGTCCGATACCATTTTGAAATACAGGATGGCGGCTTCCGGTTTCAGAAAAAGATATAAATACAGTCAAATAACCTACAATATGAGTATTTTTGGAAAAGGAATGACGTCTAGATAATTACATCTAGAAATAGAAGATGAGTGACCTGAAACCCAAAATGGCAGCTACAGGATACAGGAAAAGTTGGAAATACTGTCAAATACACATGAATGTGGGTATTTTGGGATTCGCGGGAGTAGCTACGGATTAGCAATTACTGTCCGATGTCATATTGAATTCCAAGATGGCAGCTTCTGGTTGCAGATAAACTGGATAGTAATGTTAAATACCCCTACAACATGGGTATATTTTGAATGGGAAAGATATGTAGAGGCTCAAAATCGATGTCCGACTGTCAAATACCCTTCAATAGACGGAAAATTGATGGCTGACGCCATTTCGGCATTCCAATTTTCGGCATCTGCACGTCGTCTTTGAGCCGAAAATATCCATATTTTAAAGTATTTTACAGTTTTTCCCACTTTTTCTGATATCGGCAGCCACCATCTTTGATTTCAAGATGGCGCTGGAAATCGATTTTCGGTCCCAAGACGTCATCACGATTCCGAAAATATATATATTGAAGGGTATTTGGCAGTATTTTTCACTTTTTTTTCTGAATTTGGAAGCCGCCATCTTAGATTTCAAGATGGCGCTGAATATTGATTTTTGGTCTCTAGACGTCATACCGATTCTGAAAATATACATATTGATGGGTATTTGGCAGTATTTCCCACTTTTTCTGAAATTGGAAGCCGCCATCTTGGATTTCAAAATGGCGTCGAACATCGATTAACAGGTTTAAGACGTCATTCCTATTCCAAAAATACCCATATTGAATGCCGAAAGGTATTTGGAAGTTTTTTTTTCCACTTTTTCTGATATCGGAAGCCGCCATCTATTATTTCAAGATGGCCGAAAATCGATGTCCAGCGCCATCTAGAAATTAAAGATGGCGCTGGACATCGATTTTCGGTCTCTAGACGTCATCCCGATTCCGAAATATTTCCCACTTTTTCTGAAATTGGAAGCCGCCATCTTGGATTTCAAGATGGCGCTGGATATCGATATTTGGTCTCTAGAGGTCATCCCGATTCCGAAAATATACATATTGAAGTGTATTTGGCAGTATTTCCCACTTTTTCTGAAATTGGAAGCCACCATCTTGGATTTCAAGATGGCTGTTGCGGGGATAGATTTTCCACAATCTTTAATAGCAAACCAGGCTTTCGTGGTGGTAAGCTTTAAGCTAGAATAAACTTTTATTAGTATGTAGCTAGGATACTTTCTTACATTAAACTTACAATTGTTGGTGAACCTTTGAACATTGGGATCTTATCACGAATCAATGGGCGATAAGTTGTGGAAAGCACTGTAGTAAATTATGGTCCTATAGGTTAGATGTACAATTCAATAATTTCAACGTACTTACGCTTTAATTTACCGTTTACTAATATGTTTAAGCAACTTCAAATTTCGCCAAGTAGGTTTAAGCTATGTAGAATTTATCCTATCTTTAGAAATAGTTAGTATTAGATTATGAATTCATCCTCATCATTTTACGTAATGCATGTGTTACCTTTATGTGCGAACAAATAGCATGATCTCGCACGGATATATTACAAATAACCAGGATAATCACTTAACCTACTGATAGCTGGCGTAACTTTATTTGCGTAATCTACTTTTAAGCTTATTTGTATAGTTTTCACCGTTAGATATAACTGTAATTACTAGATTAAGCTAATTCACGTATCATTGTTTATCATTGACCATTGTTCTGAACTCCAATGTCGTTTTCTATCTCTCTTTCCCTCTTTGTTCATGGTTGATCGGCCACTGTGGGGATCGTAGCTCATCCGACCACAGTTGAATTGCGACGGGGGGTCTCGTCGTGACAATGGCGCTTGATATCGATTTTCGGTCTCTAGAGGTCATGCCGATTCCAAAAATATACATATTGGTGGGTATTTGGCAGTATTTCCCACTTTTTCTGAAATTAAAAGCTGCCATCTTGGATTTCAAGATGGCGCTGGATATCGATTTTTGGTCCCGATTCCAAAAATCTCGCCAAAAATATACATATTGAAGGGTATTTGGCAGTATTTCCCACTTTTTCTGAAATCGGAAGCTGCCATCTTGGATTTTAAGGTGGCGCTGGATATCGATTTTTGGTCTCGAGACGTCATCCCGATTCCAAAAATATACATATTGAAGTGTATTTGGCAGTATTTCCCACTTTTTCTGATATTGGAAGCCGCCATATTGGATTTCAAGATGGCGCTGGATATCGATTTTTGGTCTCGAGACGTCATCCCAATTCCAGAAATAAACATATTGATGGGTATTTGGCAGTATTTCCCACTTTTTCTGAAATTAAAAGCCGCCATCTTGGATTTCAAGATGGATATTGATATTTGGTCTCGAGAGGTCATACCGATTCCAAAAATATACATATTGAAGGGTATTTGGCAGTATTTCCCACTTTTTCTGAAATCGGAAGCCGCCATCTTGGATTTCAAGATGGCGCTGGATATCGATATTTGGTCTCTAGAGGTCATCCCGATTCCAAAAATATACATGTTGATGGGTATTTGGCAGTATTTCCCACTTTTTCTGAAATTGGAAGCCGCCATCTTGGATTTCAAGATGGCGCTGCATATCGATATTTGGTCTCTAGAGGTCATCCCGATTCCAAAAATATACATATTGAAGGGTATTTGGTAGTATTTCCCAATTTTTTTTTGAAATCGGTAGCCGCCATCTTTGATTTCCAGATGGCGCTGGACATCGATTTTCGGTCTCTTGACGTCATCCCGATTCCGAAAATATACATATTGAAGGGTATTTGGCAGTATTTCCCACTTTTTTCTTAAACCGGATGCCGCCATCTTGGATTCCAAACATCGATTTTCGACAGCTTTCAGTTCTGTCCGTTCCAAAAATACCCATCACTGCAAACACGAAGCTCAGCGCCAAGATTCAAGCTACTTCGAGTCAGAGGTGAAATCACGTCAAAACAACACAATTCCAGTTATTTCTATCTTGTCCATCCATTTATTAGAAAACGACCAGCGGCAGTTTTGTCGCGACAGAATGGAAGAATGACATGACAGACTTTTTTCGTCAATAACCATGTCGACAGTTTCCGTCAATCTTGTCGTCCGACGTACGTGAAACAACTAAGTCATCCTGGAAAACGTCACGCAACAGATGTTTCGTGACCAAATGAGAGAAAGACAAGAATAGAAAATGTTTCGTCGAGAGACAGCCCAGTAGATCAGTTTTTCAAGCAGAATTTTGTTGCATCGTGCTTGTCAGATGAGCGTTGACTTTTTTTTGTTGTCGTTGTTACATAGTTTATCGTCATGAGGTTGACAATTCCCAAGCCTGATCTCAATGCTTTGGTCAGGGATGTGGTCAAAAAGTTGAATCTGTCCAAGTCTTTCGCCAAGGACCGGGAGAGACTGCAAACGTACAAAGTGCAGAAGGCTTCAAATCGTGACAAACGGCAAAATACGGTGCGAAAGTCACGGGCCCGGAAACTGTACACCCAGATGGTGACGAAGCCTCATTGTCTCATCATGGATGATGAGACTTACGTCAAGATGGACTTCCGGCAGCTTCCGGGCTACTGTTCTTCACCGTCCAGCACAAGTTTGATGTTCCGCAGGAAGTAAGGAAGCAGAAACTTTCAAAGTTTGCCAAGAAATACATGATTTGGCAAGCGATCTGTTCATGTGGCAAACGGAGTGCGCCGTTCGTGACTACCGGGAATGTAAACGGGGAGATCTACCTCAAGGAGTGTATACAGACCTTCGATCTTCTGGCAGGATCTAGCTTCGTGCCACTATTCAACTGTTGTCCTGGAGTGATACGAAGCCAACGGGGTCACTTTCGTACCCAAGGACATGAACCTCCCCCACCCCCTCCAACGCACCGGAACTAAGGCCCATCCAAAAATACTGGGCTATTATGAAGCAGGCACTACGGAAGCATCCCAAGGAGGTCAAATCTGAGGAATACATGAAGAAAAAGTAGGTTTCCGGAAGTTGCAGCCAGATGTTGTACAGAACCTAGTGACTGGAGTTAAGCGTGAGGTGCGAGCGTACGGTTATGTTATTGAAGTTGAATGAAATAAATATGCCAAAAGCTTACTAATAGGTTATATTTTATTGTCTGAAAGTTTGAAAAGGATCGGTCAACTAGGTAATTTTCTACAGCGTTTTTATAAGTGATGGAATTTGATGTGGGACACCCTTTAGACCAAATATTGATCAATTCTCTTTACCGACTTTTTTGACGTAGGACTACAACTTTTATTTCTATATGGGGGTACACTTTGTGAAAACCGAAAATAGAACATGTAACAAATTAAGAAAGATTTTGAGCGTTAATAACTCAGCTGCCCCTGGTCCAATTTAAATAATTTTATCACCAATCGATCGGAAATATGGCTACGCATGAATAAAAATGCCTCCGAATGTTGATTTTCAACAAAAAACTATTGAAAAACTGGTAAATGTCCAGCATTGTCCAAAAGCCTCGAATTAACTAACAAATCCACCAATTACCTACATACATATGCTGCTTCCCCAGCACAGTCGTCAGAGAGTAGTAAGTAGACGGAACAAGTCGAAGTGGCATTCGCCTCCAATCGTCGGGCGCGTGTGAATAGGGAGGATGGAATTGCGTAATATTTTGCACACTCATCACCATACTCAGAACCATACGCTCCCAACGACCACACCACTGTGTGGTGGTGTTCGGTCGTCGAAATTAGTAGCAGCAGTAGCAGTGCTTTTGGCGTGTGGCGTTGAAAATTGTTCTCCAGTAACAACAAAAGGCTGCCTGCCAGCAGCGAGCTGCAGAGCCCACATAAGCAACCATCAAAGGAGGAAGAAGCTGCACCGCTATGATATGGATCAGAATCAGTAGCTCTTCGTGAGTCGCTGCGGATCGGTCATCTATGCCAAGCGTGTCAACCTCGCTCCAAATGACATACAGCTCGACAGCTTAATCCGTGTTGAACACCCAGCTCAGAATTACTCAACCATCACTACAAAACGGTCCTTTTCAGGGTCTCAAAAAAATTGTAAAAGAGTATTATTTCGACATTGGTCAAGGTCATCAGTTTCCGCAAGCAGCTAGCTATCAAGGTCAACCTGTCTTTAGAAGGTGTGGAATTGTAGGCCTGAATATATTGGTGCAATTAGTTTTTCCTCGGCTTTCATTCCGCACGATTAGTTACTTTCGTTTAATCAATCACCTTGTAGTGACGTCGAAAAGATTGTTTCAATCGGCGCTTAAAATGAAATTAAATGTGGATTATAGAATTTTTTGTATGTTACCAAAATTTATGAATGGTTTGCAACTAAATATTGAGATAATTTATTAATTATTGAATTATCACACTGTATACCATGAAAAAGCAGCCTGTTTGTGAGTTTTTCCCTGTTTTCAAGTAAGGAGTTATCATAAAAAACAAATCGCCAGCTGGCATTTCCCAGCGACTTTACAAATAAATAAAATCAAACAAAATCATCATGCAGAACTAGCTAGCATTTGTTTTACTTCATATTTCACAAAATTGCTTCGAGTGTTAAGACATCGTCTCCCGCAAAGTTTACATTTTTCCCTCTACCAACATATACATCAGGGCTAGATAGATCTCCACAGGATCTATACAATCCACGCAATTTCAAAAAACCAAAATGCACAGCATTACGAAAAGAGGTCAGGTTTCGACCAATAGTAGATAGATTTTAATTCTAAACAAACCAAACGATTGGAAATTTATCTACCAATTTGCTAAAATGAACACTTAGTTAATTTTCAATAGGTCACTATTGAAAAATACCAAATGTCCAACTGTTGCAATGGTGATCAAAATTATCACCGAATGTCTGAAAACAGCGCATTCCCTAACACAGACTTAAAAATCGAATTCGATGCGGTCTCACTGAACGGTGCTCATTCAATCACCGGAAGTGGTAGTGTCCAGTCCAGCAGCAGCAGGAATGCTTTCAACAACAACAACGAAAGGCTGCCTGCAAGCAGCGAGCTGCAGAGCTCATATGAGCAACCATAGAGAAGGAGGAAGAAGTCCCACCGCTAGGCTAGGATCGGAATCAGTAGCTCGTCGTGCTCAACTCAGCATTACTCAACCATCACTACAAAACGGTCCTTTTCAGGACCACCATAAATTTGTTAAGAGTATTATTTGGACATTTGTCAAGGTCATCAGTTCTCGCAAGCAGTTAGCTATCAAGGCTCAACCTGGTCTCTATAGAAGGTGTGGAATTATAGGCCCGAATGTATTGGTGAGATTAATCATCATCCGACCATTTTCCAGAACATGCTGGTAGGAAGTGTTAAAAATCCATATCTCGATTACTTTTTCAAAGGGACGTATCAGCTTTTGAAAACAATGCATTTGATCGTCGATTTGGCTTAACTGGTAGCTCGCACACGATTACTAACACCACTAGCAGGCAGGAGAAAAGTTCCCCTATCTGATGGTAATGTTAGCATGCGTGGGCGAGCTACCAGTTACGCCAAATCGACGATCAAATGCATTGTTTACAAAAGTTGATACGTCCCTTTGAAAAAGTAGTTGAGATATAGAATTTGAGAGAAGTGGGAATAATTCGCTTTGGGTGTATTTTCAGTCCCCAGAAAGCCAATAAGTCCGAAGTCCCTCCTTTTTTTACATATTCTGCACAAACGATACTCTCCGCCCTGCCCCTACGTCAAGCTTCCATTCGTGCCCCTAGGCACAGACCCTTCTACTTTTTGAAACACTCCACACAATACCGACAGTTTGTTCTTTAGGTTTTCAATGTGATGCTCACAGCTTAGGATACTGTCCAAAGTGAGACCCAGATATTTGAAGTACCGTATGCGTGATAATGTTTGCACCATCGTACAAATAAGGTTCCCGTTTCACTTGTGCCTACCATGGCTTGGTTTTCTTTGCATGCACGTAACCTATAGCTCATACCGTAGTAGGCTGTGTGTAAAAGAAAATGATTTACTTAATTTGACAGTTGCACCATGACGAAGTGGCAGCGTATTCGTGATTTGTCCCACGCACAAATGTCGCAAAAAGACATTTCAATCGCCGTGGGAGTGTCCCGGTGGACCGTCAAAAGGGTTTTAGACCGAGAAAAGAAAGGACAACTATCCGCGAAGGTAGCCACAGGTCGTCCGAGGTTCATCTCGGGTTCCGAGGGTTATCGCTGCTATCAAAAGGAAGATTCGAGTGAATCCAGTGCGTTCAATAAGCAAAATGGCAAAGGAACATGGGATCAGTAACTTTACGGCACGGAAGATCGTAATGGAAGATTGCGGGGCGAACTCGAGGGCACGAAAAAAAAAACCCACATGATTACCAACCGCATCCGGGAGCTACGAGTCGAACGATGCAAGAAAATCTTGAACTTCCTTAAGCGAAAAAATCCGGTAATCCTGTTCACCGACGAGAGCATGTTTGCCGTCGATCTCGTATCAAATTCCAGAACCGACCGGTATATTACTTCTCTTCCGGTAAAAGACGTGGCCGACGAGCACAAGAACGTGTATTTGATCAAGCATCCTGCTAGCGGTATGGTGTTTTGGATTGGTGGCTTTCGATGGCAAAAAATAGACCCGGTGTTCATTCCAGAAGGCGATAAGGTCAACACGGAGGTCTACATCGGGATTTTAAGTAAGCATGTTCTTCCGTGGATCAAAGAACAGTACGGTTCGAAACCAAATGTTGTATTTCAACAAGATGGGGCTCCGGGCAACGGCAAACATACTTTTGAACATAAAAACCAATAAATGATCCATACAATATTGGAAAACGTTCCATAAAAAACATCCAAATGATCCATAAAACTTCGGAGAAAATCCTTAAAAAAGTGTGAATGATCCATAAAAAATATCAATATGATCCATATTTAATGTAAAATTTAGCAACACAATTGTAAAAATGTACCGCTAAATTTCTAAGGAATGAGCATTGAAATTGTACGACTTACCCATAAACATATTGCAATTGATCCATAATACATTCAGCAGTGAACCTTAAACTAAAGAAAGTGATCCATAGAAAATCATGTTTGCGCACTTAAAAATATAGCCATGTTCGTATTAATGAAAGCAACTTCCTCAGAGCAGTCTCGTTTTGGACAGCTTGAAGCTGAAATAGGTTTTATTAAACTAATATAAAATCAAAACCAATCTTAATGCTTATAAGGTGGCAAAAGGAACCAAGAAGTCTGTCCCAAAGAAACCATCTAGCAGAAATAATAGAGTGAGGAGTGATGCCGCAACCGAATCTGGAAAAGGAAGTACCAATGAGGTCAGCCTGGAAGAATCCCTAGACCAGTTGCTGCAGGAGAAAAGCGCAAATAAGAAAGCGCTGGAGGAAGAGAAATTCCTCCATGAAAAGCGATAGGAGGCTGAACGGGAGATTTTCAAACCGAGAGTTATCTTCCGTCACTCTTTCAACAAAGATTTGGCTAGATTTAGCATTTAGGGATTCAATTATTATTTTAGTTAAGCACGCAAACGATGTAGAATGAGCTACTTACTAGTTACTTAGGGTAAATTATGTATATAGCGTTTAGGAACAAATTGTAGGTTACCAGATTTTAGGTTCAAATTGTAATATCTAGTTTAAGCAAATATAGGGTTATTAAATTCAATATTTGCACGAATTCCACCTCCAACTAACCTACTTCAGTAGCTACATACAGGTACATAACTTTAAGACCAGAAGGTCCCGAAGAAATGTGCTCAACTTTTTGGCTAAGCTCTGGTACTATCTTCGGTCCCAAGCTTATCGATGCACCCCTAAAAAACACGAGAAAATCCACGAACCCCTCATTTTACCTGTCAAACTTTCATAGCGAATCAAAACAAACATTGTGTAGTACTAGAATTTTGACTAGAATGGGGTACGTTAATCGATTTGCTTGGGACCAATAGGCAAGTCAAGTAGTGAGCCAATTTAAAATCGTTAGTTTCGTATTGATTGTTGGTAGCTAGTTCACTACAAATAACTACAATTTAATTAAACGATAGGTATATTAATAAATTTAGGCAATTAAAATAATTTAGCTGTAAAACGTTTTTTTGATGGTTTAGAATTGTATCTTGTTTTCCTCTTTTTTTCTCGTTCATACTCCGACCTATCTAAGGTTTGGTTCAACGGAACTGTGAGTTCACAGTTCCGTTGAACCAAACCTGATGTCTGTCATTTCTGACAGCGACCGTTACCGTAGCTCTCTGAATCCCCCACAGGGTTGTCACTGGGCTTGGCGGTACAGGGATATCCCGATATTCCGAACAGCCATGATCCATAAATTAGACGTATATTATTCACGTTTTGGACACTGTTTTATTAATTTTGATCCATAAACCATGAAAAATTGCTCCATTACTACTTAACTACTTAGATTTACTGTCCTGCCGTGTTTTTAGGTAGATGTGCGGAGCGATGGTCAAGCGTCTAGAATTAGCTTCCAAAAGAAGCTTCTATAATAATCTTCTTAAGAAAAAATGAAAAAAAAAAATGGTAATTTTATGGATCATACCTAGGGTAGGTGTTCCAGTTGTTGGTAGACGTGCTTATTTGGGTGTGTCCCAATTATAGTCTATATCTCGGTCTATATACATATGTTTTTTAATTTGATCAAAATAAACCTTGGAAAATTGCTACATAACTGCGTAGCTACTCAGTTTTACTGTTCTGCCCGTGTTTTTTTTTGTCAGAAGAGCAGAACGATGGGCGAGCGTCTAGAATAAGCTTCTTAAAAGGTTTCTAAATGAAGCTTCCATAGGAAACGTCTTAAGAATATTATTATAGAATCTTCTTTTGAAAGGTAATTCTAGACGCTTGCCCGTCGCTTCGCACATCTACCTTAAATACACGGGTAGGACAGTAAACCTAAGTAGATAAGCAGTGGAGCAATTTTTCAAGGTTTATGGATCAAAATTTAAAAAAATAGTGTCCTAAACATGAATAATATACGTCTAATTTATGGATCATGCCTATATTTTTAAGTGTGCAAACTTGATTTTTTATGGATCACTTTTTTTAGTTTAAGGTTCATTGCTGAATGTTTTATGGATCAATTGCAATATGTTTATGGGTAATTCGTACAATTCCAATGCTCATTATTTAGAAATTTAGTGGTACATTTTTACAATTGTGTTGCTAAATTTCACATTAAATATGGATCATATTGATATTTTTTATGGATCATCCACACTTTTTTAGGGATTTTCTCCGATGTTTTATGGATCATTTGGATGTTTTTAATGGAACGTTTTTCAATATTTTATGGATCGTTTTATCAATTCTAAAGGTGCAAACTTAGGGCTGCCCCGGGCAACACCTCGAACCGCACTCATAAGTGGTTGCAGGAACATCTTCCGTTCTGGGCGAAGGATATGTGGCCGCCATCCAGCCCCGATCTTAACCCGAGTACAGCAAGCCTCAGACAAACATTGACCCGTACCTGGAGAGAAATGGATCCAGACTACATTATTAGAACCTGCCATGCATTCCGGAAACGTGGGGAGGCCGTAATTACAGAAAGTGGAAAATCGATCGATGATTAACATAGTTTAAGACTCAGAGAAACATCCCCCCTTTAAATAAATTTAAAAAACTCGAAAACAAAATTGTTGAGAATTTTTTAAATTTGGACATTGCTCAATGGTGCACACATTATCACGCATACGGTAGTCCACTTAACAAATTTCAATGGCGTCAACTTGTACGATCAGAATCTTTGTAACTAGTCGTCTTGATTTAGCCCATCGCCTGACATCTTGTAGCGGTACTTAATGCGTGAACCTGGAACCGGAGTGTCCTGATCCGGCGAGATGATCTGCTGTCGCGTTGGTTGGTTTGCTGGTGCCGTGGCCGCATGGAAAATTGCTATAAAGACGGAACATTTTGGCGATAGGCTGTGGCTGGCTGCCTCCTCTTGATACTGTAATACCGACACCCGATCTGGGCCGGGAGCCATTCATATACCGATGTGTGTGATCAGCGTAGTCATACCCAAGAAGTTCAGCTAAGGACCGGCGCGGCCACGGAGTTCTCTCCTGCCTTGAAACGGTTTTTAATTCTGTCGTCTACTTTTAGGTCGGAAGAGAGCCAACTCTTCTCTCCGTACCAGTGGACCCTAGCCACCGGAGGAAGGTCAACGTTGGTGACCATACGCATGATGCTCTTCCCCTCGTCGAGATCCTCGAATTACCTGCTGTCTTGCCGGTGAAGGATACGGCTTTGATGACAGTGGATATCATAAGACGAAATCTAAAGGGTAGAATCCCTGCTTCCACGCTAGCTGAATTGGCCTGATATAATACGGATACTGTTGTTGAAGTTCGGTGCGAAGATATCGATTTGGTTGTCCGAGTCGATGCATGTCAGTTCGGTCCCGTATAGCCACCGACAAACCGACATGAATGACCATAGCAAAAACAATAAAATGTCTGGCCAAAGCACACTAATGACATCTGGCTCCGGGTTCGCGGGAAATATTTAGCTAAGCCAAGTACCCGCATGCAAAAGTTATGAATTGGTTCGTGTCTGATCTATTCTGAACAAATTATTTTTACTAGATAAAAAAAAAAATCCTATGGTTTTGACAGTTCGGATCACTGCACATTTAAATCGACCGTTTACGATTTTCGGACATAAGTCAGAATTGTCGGATTGTCGGTGGTATAGCTGCCGACTTTAATTAATTTCCTGCGCGACACATAAACGAATTTCCCGATTAATGTTCTTAACGGGGATGGCTTTATCAGTAATTTTAATGGCTGTTCCGTTGATTCTATGGCGCGACGAACAAACATGACATCTTACGCTCTTCTTAACGGATAGTTGAAACCCTGCTGCTCAGGCGAGTGCTCAGGCCCGTTTTGCAACTGCTGAGACCGCGGCTTACGCTCGCTTCTTCGTCCGCACTGTGGTGGGTCCTGTGACCATGATGAGAACGTCGTCTGCATGTACAAGAACAGTGTTGGTAAAATATCAAAAAATGAAATCTCACCAAAGAACAAGATCACGCTTGATTTTCGTAGGCAAAAATCGACAAGCAAGCTATGATGTCGCAGCTCAGAACATCAAGCTAACAAAACTCACCAGCTGCAAATCTCACCAAACTGTGGTGGGATTGGATTTAATGATTTTTGCTTTACACCCGAACGCAACCGAAACTTTCGTAACGGCTGGCAGCAATCGCTTAAGGGCCACCCACATTAGATCCGTTTGCGTTGCGTTGACGTAAATTTGACAGTTAGACAATAGATTTAGCTGTCACTTTGCCGCAACGCGTCGGATCCGCATCTAATGGGTGTGGGCCTTTAGTGTTTGCCATCGCCGAAGAGAAAAAAAGAGACAGAATTATTATACCTTCTCTTTCGAAGAAAACTAGGTGCAATGGAATCATTTCTGCGTCGATTCAACTCTCAGCTTCAACTCTACACGTTTTCAATAGTCTCGCAATATCAAAGGAGCTTGTAAAATCAATATCAGGTACAGGGCTCTACAATTTCGAAGCTCTAAAATGAACTCGTGTTTTGTTTCTCTCATACATACGTGTTCGACGCTTCATTTCTATAACGCCTAGCTAGACTATCAGCAAGAAACGAAAATAAAAAAGAAGGACGCTTGGAAGGAAAGGCTGGCTGTGGAACTTCTCGTCGTTGCTTTGCTCATCGCTTTCAATGTAAATAACGTCAATTTTCTAGTTAAACGAACTTCATTATGGCTTTCAATCCCCTTTCACGAACACTCTATCGCCGCTCTTTCAATTTGTTTAAAATGCGTTATGTCCCGTTTTCGATCATTTTTTTTAGATAAATATATGGATGGAAGATAAATTAGAAATATGACGTGTAATCTTCAAGTGTTTTGACGTGAGAAATGCTTTAAATGTGTTATTTCATTTTCCGTCATATACGTCATGAAACCTCTGTTGATGTGTTTCATGAAAGAGAAAACTATCAAAGTCGAGCGCTCTTTCGCTCATCCATTTCGACGAAGCTTGAAAGGAAGACCAATGGAGCGACGGGAGAAAGAGAGACAAGCGATTGAATATTTGTTTGTGCACGCCGACTGAGGTTCTAGAATGCTGCGAAGCTGTTCGACTTTAACAGAAAAAGAAATGAAGTAATGAAATTGGGTTGTTTGCGGAATGCTGATAGCCATCATAATGAAGTAATGAAATTGGGTTGTTAGCGGAATGCTTTAATTAAACAGCAAAAAAAGGTTATCTTCCATTTAATTCCACTTAATTAATTTTGGTATCCAGATACGTATTTTGACTACAATGTGCAATTAAATCTTTGGTTTTAATTAGTTAGGTAGGTTCCGATTCAACACATTGTAGTTTCATTTATATACCTGTGATCTTGACTTTTATACCTAGGGGATGAGTACTTAAGGGGGTTAGATTTTAATAAGTCTTTAGTGGGAATGACACTGATGAAGACTGCACATTGTAGTCGAAATACGTATCTGGATACCAAAATTAATTAAGTGGAATTAAATGGAAGATAACCATTTTTTGCTGTTTTATTAAAGTATTCCGCTAACAACCCAATTTCATTACTTCATTATGATGGCTACCAAGCCTTTGGGATTTTCCTTATTAGAGAGTTGAATAGATTTTTCTCCTTTAGCTTACTTAAATCTTTGGTTTTAATTAGTTAGGTAGGTTCCGATTCAACACATTGTAGTTTCATTTATATACCTGTGATCTTGACTTTTATACCTAGGGGATGAGTACTTAAGGGGGTTAGATTTTAATAAGTTCTTTAGTGGGAATGACACTGATGAAGACTGCACATTGTAGTCGAAATACGTATCTGGATACCAAAATTAATTAAGTGGAATTAAATGGAAGATAACCTTTTTTTGCTGTTTTAGAAAAAGAAAGCCAGCAGTCTCTTCGTCGCATCGATTTGGTCGATTGAAGCTGATATTGTGACGCCCTGCTCCAGACTGTGGTGAGATTGAGTTTAATGATGTGTGCTTTACACCCGAATGCAACCGAAACTTCCATAACGGCTTGCAGCAGTCCCTTCGCGTCTGCCATCGGTGAAGATTAAAAATAGATAGCAAACTATGCTTTCTCTTTCTAAGAAAACGATGTGCAATGGAATCATTTTTTGTCGAGTCAGCTCTCAGCTTGTTTTTTGCACGTTGTGAATAGTCCCGCAATATCAAGGAGCTAAAATCAATATCAAGCATGATATTTTGTTCCAATATCACGCGTGATATTGTTAGCTTATGAGAGCGGAAAAATATTATTTGATTGATGATTTTTCCAACACTGCCCTTGAGAAAACTCGTTTGCTGACATATACATTGGAATGACAAATAGGCAGCTATAAACGGAAGTTATCCAAATTTTGTTTCGACATAAACTCGCAAAGTTTAAAAAACTGTGATTTCTAACGAAGAAGAATTTGCTGTTTGATACGTCTATGAACACTGATGGCAGCGCCACCACAGGCTCCATCAGGACGATCATCAACCTTATGGTCAGGTTTAAGGAACACTTCAATTATAACGGCGATATGAACGTTATGAACTCTCAAAAAATTAAATAGCTCGTCCTCATTATTTTTAAGAGATCGAGCATTCCAATTCAAAATATTTAATGATTTAAAATGCATAACTAAGTTTAGAAGTCAGTACGATATTGCTCGACAATTAAACTCCAGTTCAAATTGCATCAAACATGGAGTTAGTTTTAAGCATATCAGTTATCATGTCGATTAATGATTTCTGTAAAAATCTCATTTTGGGAGCAGTAATGCTTCCTAAGTCAAAATTTTCAAAATTTCCGTTTGAATTATGTTGGCTAGAATTCCACTCCATTTACTTGCTGAACATTGTTAGAATTTGAAGCTTGTGAGCTGTACGGGTACGTTGTTACAGCAGAGAAATTAGCACCTGGCCGGGAACGTGGAGCGTTTCCTACCTGTCACTTAGAACGAGATTGTAGGATCGCTTTGCGAGTCTTACATTCCCAAAAATAGGATTTGCGGTTTCTGCCCAATTCAATTCAATTATCCCTGGCGCTTACGGCACTGGGTGACGATGTGTAAATTTTCTCATGTCTTGCTTAAGTGTTCACACTTCCCTCGGACATGGAGCATAAGACTAGCTTTTTCTAAGGCCTTAAGGTTGATTAGTTCACTAGACTTGAAGTAAACTAAATAAAAATCGTTAGAAATCCCGTTGCGCGAATCGTCTGGACGAGATTTAATTTTCATTATGATTAGTTGGACTGCCTCCATTCTATGTAATTTTGGCAATCCATCTTTGATCTGATTCAGGGATTCACCACTGGGTAGTCCTTTCAAGTGCACCTTGATGAGACGTTCAGTGTTGGTGTCGTAGGTGAAAAATTTGTGTTGTTTCTCTGTAAGATACTTGATAATCCGTCCAGGGTTTCAGTCAATACACGGCATTCACCCCAACGGCCAATTTGAAGAGAAATCGTAAAAAGAACGAAGGTCCAAAGCTCCGTGCGAAGAGCATGGAAATCGGAAGTGGTTACCACAATAGGGGGGACCTTTTCCTTCTTAGCAATAAGCCGGGAATGTTTAATGGAATTTTACCTGGATGATGGACCATTCTCATCATCCTTGACCAAATCAAATTGATTCCTCAAATACGTTTCATCAGATGGGAGATCAACAGATTGTCTCTTTCTTTTGCGTTTAGGCGCCATTGCAGATTTCTATAAGAATCCGAAGGATCGAAGAAGAATTCTCCAAGGTGATGGCCAAGCAGGACTACCTTGGGTTGGGTTCAAACAAGGATCAATAAGAAATTAGAATCGAACAAGGTAGAAAATTTGCAGGTAATATTTAGCACTACGAAGTGCTGTTTAAAATTTTTGTAGCTGTAGATAGCAGTAACACTTTTTTCAGCACGGCAAGAGAGCACTATTTATTCTGTAGATCCAAGGCCAATTCCCTAAATTCAATTGCGAATCACAATTTTAAATGAGTTGTAAACTTTTTATATCATTAAAAAAAAATTTGAAAAGGGATTAATTTGCTTGATTGGTCAAGTTGAGGGACTAGCCCTTGTGTACATCCCGTAACCATAGGGATTGCTTTTCCAGATGCCACCAGCACGTGCATCGGCAAACCCAGCATCATCTTTAGATCTAGGGCACCACCATCATACCAGCACCAGTACCTTACTCCGCAAGAACGCTACCAAATGCAACCAAAGCTGATCGGTTTGATTAATGAATCCATCCAATGGATTTTGTGCACATACATTTACCCAGATTGATTGCGAGAGTTCAAAATTCTTCGTGCTTTCTTAGCTTACACAGCAGAAGAAAACGGATTGGCAAAAATACCATTGGATTCCCCACGTTACGTTGCTAGTTATCAGTGATTGATCCAATTCCAAACTCTCTCACTTGATTTCACTAACCAGATTTTGGGAAGACTTGTTGTTTTGGATCATGGTGGACGGGAGGGCGGTGTCAGACATACTGACAGTGATAAGGTTAATTTGTAGCTACTCTACCAGACAGTCAGTCTGCAATAAATTAGACTCATCGGACGGGATAGTGTTGCACATTGCCTGGAGCATACGGACCGCAAACGAACCACAGCCGGAGCGAAACCTTTAGTGAAATCGGTTCGAAGCTGCGGTCTCGTGGCTGCGGTTCAAACGGAGCTGATGATGCAATGAAATATGGATCCGTAACACGAATGGAGGTGGAGGGTCCATCGCAAATTGTTCCGCTGACATACGCTAAAACTCGCCTGGAGAACATATTTCTAGCTGCCTGCCTGGGCTTTGTTGTTGTTGCTAATCCCGCTAGCGTGTTGGGAGTTGTAGTTTCTGCGTTCGAAGCGGTTTGGCTTCCCTGCTACATTTTCGCGGCCATACGGTTTGAACTTTGGTCCGTGCGTTCAGCCCCTCCCTAGGCAGGGCTACACACTACATTCATCTTGTTCCTCACTGGAACTCAACGCCGACTCTCAACTTAGTGTTCTTTTGAGCACTTCCACAGTTGTTAATTGAGAGCTTTCTTAGTCAGGGAAGTCGAGAAATTTTCCAACCCGAAAAATTCTTAGACCAGACCGAAAATTGAACCCAGGCACCTTCAGCATCGTCTTGCTTTATAGATGCGCCTTTGCCAACTGAGCTAAGGAAGGCCCCAATATCACTGCTTTCATATCCTTCGTCAATTCCCTTAGCTGGTGCGTAGTTAAATGTGCTGCAACAGCACACACACACACACATTGCTGAAATGGGCTGCTCCCGTTTGTCGTCCCCTTTTCAGCTGAGTCCACTGACCCATTTCGGGCGAATTGATCCGTCGCTACTATCCGCGCACCGACATGAATCAACGCAAAGCTCCACGGCCGAAGTCCAGCTACAGTACACAACTTTACTGTTTCCATTTCGGATGGATTAATTCACGTGTTGTTGGTGGTGGTGCGTCTGGGTGGAGGGATAGTTGATAGATACCAACCACTGGGAACGCCAGCGTAAAAATGATTCGGTCATATGGGGATGCGTATAGCCATGTTTGAGGTTAGGCGTTTGTTGGATCGGTTTCTGAAGTTATTTTTTGTGAGTTCTTTGAATTGCGCGTCCAAAATACAAGGTCGGTTTTATCAGTTTCATTCCCTTTGTGTCGCGTCGTTTGAAAGGGAAGATATTAAAATCGCACTGAAAATTGCTGTTTGTGTTATTTGAGGTGGGAAGGAAAGTCAGTAGATGCAAGTTTGCCGTAGTTGATGGATTACTTTGCTGGGATTTCCAATGTCTTTGTGGAATATACTGGGGTGCAAATAAAAAAAAAATGTGTAACTTAATAGTGTCAGGTTTTAAACGCTTATAACTTGGCCATTTATTGATGGATTTCAATTTCAATCACACCATATGATTCATATTTGATGTAATATTTGTTTGGTTTACATACTATAGGAAAAATGGATGTTATGTCGGCCTAAATGCACCTAATTTGGGCTCATACATAAATTTAGCAATCGTCTAAATTTTCAATAGTGACCAAAAGTATCCATGAGTACCGTCCCAACGACGTGTTCGTCTAGATAAAATTGATAAATAGCAGATTGTTAGCGATGGGCCCAATCTTAGATCCATAGGCCAACATTAGAGCCGTTTCGCCTAGTAATTTATCATTGGTAAACTATTAAAAATTGATCAAACTTTTTGGTCGTAATCAACCAATCACGTGCTTGCATGCTAAGCCTATCGAGAGATAGATAAGCTGATCAGGGCTGAAAAAACTCATTACAGCTAAAATACTACTTTTCGAAAGTATGAAACAATGAGAAATTATAATAATAATTTGTGTATGTAACATGGAAGAAGAGGAGGTGTATGACACATAAAACCAGACAATTTTGCTTTCAGAGGGTCACAATCAGCTATTTTAGCTGTAATGAGTAATCGCCAGGTGTGATTACTATTCGTTACAGCTAATCGCGAATGGTCAATGGAACATGGCATCTCGTTCTTTAAAATACTCGGTTCTTTCAAAAACTTCAATGCATCTCCTCTGAATGCAATGCTTTTCCTTCTTGGAATCTTTCGCATTGATGAAATCAATGGGTCTGAAGACACCATCAGTCGGCTTAAAATGTCTTGATTTGTGGCTACACTATTGAATACAAAAACAAAACATAAAGCATAACTATGATTAGAAAATATAAAAAGCACATATCTGTACCGTGAAAATTTCCTTGCCCGATGTTCTCGAAAGTTTTTGATGTCCTTATTTCGGCATTCTCGAGGTTCTTCTGATAGAGTACCAACAGGAAGAATAGAAGCTCTTATAATGTCTGCGCCGTGAATCAGGAAAATTCCAGCAAATAAGTTCAAATAAATGTGTTACCACCTACTGTATTGCCATTTAATATTGATAGCTAGTGCAAATGTTCACCATAATGATTTCTTTTTTCATAATTAACGGTAAACAACACATTTTTTGTCTTCATGTATGTACATACTTGGAAAAATCTTCATGAAAACAGCAAAACGTAACAAAACATTGAGGTACATTTTTTGAACATTTATTAAGCATCCCCTTGGATCCCCCTATGAATTGTATATGAAACAGTAGTGTACAAGTTGCTGAATGAAATGACGTTGTCATTAGCTGCTAATACCTGCTAACCTGCAAGGTACACCCTCTTAAAGATTGTGTAAAAAAATTGTAAAAACTGGCGTAAATCCTTTTAACAAAGAGATAACGATTTACTGTCTTCTGCAAAAATGTGCATTTTCTAAGCACTTACAACTTTGTAGAATATTTAAAAAACGAGAAAATTCAAAGAAAAAAGTTATGGTGAAACACCGTTTTTTAAGGGGGTACTACCCAAGTAACCATAGGCACGTTATTTCGCCTTTTTGGCTAGATACAGCTGAACAACGGCTATATCAGTGTTTGCAAGTTCTGATGAGGCCCGTGTATAGCCAAAAAGGCGAAATAACGTGCCTATGGTTACTTGGGTTCCGTTTGTAGTCCATTTTCACCCTATAACTTCGTCCACCCTTGAGATAGAAAGTTTACACCTTGGACAAAGTTTCTTAAAAAGACTACATCTTCAATGTTTTCATAGGTGTTCATCAAATTTAACAAGACATAAAAAAGTTATTTTTTTTTATCTGAGCGTATACCCTCCTTAACCAAAAATTTTTACTACTAAAATAAAGTACTTAAAAAAAAGAAACATTCAAGAAGACAACAAAAAACTATACTCAATGTCCAATGTCCCACTTTTTGAATTCGTCCCACTGCACAGCGGTCCAGAATGCAGATTTAGGTGGAATGATATGTTTTGAGCCTGAAATTGAAACTTTAGACTAAAAGTCTCTTCTACAAAGTTGTTCCTTATAGTTACGCCCTCATTTTTATGACAATGAATTCTAGGGTGGTTCCTATTATCATTAAAATAAAAAATCTAACTTTTTTGTTTGAATAAATTAAGGTATACATTCTTCGGCAAAGTTATAGCTGGACTAATTTTAAGCAACTTTGCTCCATCATAACTTTTTTGTAACTCTTAAATTGGCCGATTTAGAGCTAATTTCATGAATTGAGTTAGGGTGGCTCTGAAAAAAAAAACCAGTTTTTTTGCTCTAGTTTTCTTATTTCGAATTTCTCAGCAAAGGTGTCTCCAGATAACTTTTAGATGATTAATTTCAAATTCGCCTTCTTAAGATCTAAAAGTTATCTTAAGACACCTCTGCTGAGAAATTCGAAATAAGAAAACTAGAGCAAAAAAACTGTTTTTTTAAGAGCCACCCTAACTCAATTTAAGAGATACAAAAAAGTTATGTTGCAACAAAGTTGCTTGAAATTAGCTCAGCTATAACTTTGCCGAAGAATGTATACCTTAATTTATTCAAACAAAAAAGTTAGATTTTTGATTTTAATGATAATAGGAACCACCCTAGAATTCATTGTCATAAAAATGAGGGCGTAACTATAAGGAACAACTTTGTAGAAGAGACTTTTAGTCTAAAGTTTTAATTTCAGGCTCAAAACATATAATTCCACCTAAATCTGCATTCTGGACCACTGTGCACTGTGGGACGGTGACGCTTAATGCGTTGCAAGCAATCTGCTCCCTCTTCAACGTCATCATTCGTTGGGAGTCCTACCGTGGTGAACGCCGCGATGTAACGCAGTGTCAGCGCTGTCTCAACTTCGAGCACGGCATCCGAAACTACAATATCAACCCGCGCTGCAGCTTCTGCACCAAGGACCATGCCTCCTCCGACTGCCCAAAGGACAGTCCTGAGGTTATCAAGTGTGTCCACTGTGGCGGTGATCATTAGGGCTCTGACAGGCAGTGCCCCAAACGCGAGGAGTTCAAGCGTATCCGAAACCATGTATCAACCTCCAAGCAACCAGGACATAAGAAAAATAAGTTCCCGACTTTCGGACCAGGCGATTTTCCGCCTCTTCAAACCAACCAGCAACCGCGAGTGCAACCCGTTCTCCCCCAACCAACGCACGGTGAACAAATTCCATTTCCCCCCTGGATCCTGGAGAACACCGCCAACGCTAGAAGGTATGTACTCGATGGACGAGTGTTGGAACATGTTCGTCCATGTTACAAGCGCTTTCCGCAAGTGCACCAACAAGAACGAACAAATCGAAACTATCGTGAAACTGGCTATGCATTATGGCGTCTAAACCACTATGCATAGTCACATGGAACGCTTGCTCCTTAAAAGCAAAAACCATCGAACTTGCAGACTTCCTCCGCAAGCATACCATCGACGTGGGCCTCCTCACCGAGACCCACTTCAAGTCCAGCAGCAGTTGCTGGTTGCCGGACCACAACATCATTCGGCTTGATCGTTCCAGCTCCAGGGGGGTGGTGTTGTGATCATCGTCAGAAAAGGGATAAAATACCGCAGTCTGTCCCATATCCGCACCTCTATCATCGAGGCCCTTGGTGTGGAGGGGGAATCGGCGACTGGATACGTCCAGTTCATCGCCGTCTACTGCCCTCGACAGTGTGCCGCCAACAGCGGACTAGCGGCTAAATTCAAGAAAAACCTGTCCACCATCACCCGCACCGGTTCCCGCTTCGTTGGAGCAGATCTGAATGCTCGCCATGAGGCCTGGCGGAACTATCAGCAGAATCAGAACGGTCGTCTGCTGTTCGACCATTCGCAGCATGGGCTGTACTCCGTTTGGTTCTCGGACGAGCCAACATTCATGTCACTGGCGGGCAACCCATCGACGCTAGACCTGTTTCTTACAAATACCGGCTTGTCCAAGCCGGTAGCCTTGAACGAACTCAGCTCCGACCAACCGGTGCTGGCTGAACTGGGATACAACGTAGCCCCTGCTCCAAGCCTGCACAAGGACTACCATCGCGTAAACTGGGCCCAGTTTGGACACGTGGTAGACAGGCACATCATCGACAACCCGCCGCATGACTCCGTGGAGGACATCCACCGAGCGTTGGAGGTACTCCACCAAGCCATAACCGTGGCTGACGAGGCGTGCGTCCGACGAGTTCCTGTGAGGGGTAATTTTATTGCCATTGATTCCCACAACTAACTCTTGATTCGACTGAGAAATGTTCGTAGACAAAGAACCGGAGATCTAGCGTGGAAACGTGAAATAGCCGATCTGAACAAAGAGATTGCTTCCAGAATGGTCTCACTCCGGAACGAAAGTTTCGGGTGGCTCATCCAGAGTCTGGATGACCGCTCCGGATCATTCTGGAAGGTTGCCAAGGTCCTAAAGAAGCACCCCAAACCCATTCCACCACTCAAAGATGAAAATTATGACGATCGGCTCATCATCGTCAGGAAAGGTCGTTTAAGGTATCGATGAATGGCTGTCTTTCAAATACGTTATTAGAAAATTCACTAAGTATCGTACGCTTTCGCTGAAACGTCACTACGTTAGGCTCAATTATGAGTTCAAGCGAGTTAGCCGTCGATGCTATTCGCGATATCAACGAGGGATTCAGAGGAAACTCAAGTCGCACCCGAAGTCATTCTGGAATTACGTAAATGAGCAGCGCAAGGAATCCGGCCTACCTTCTTCAATGGTGTTGAATGGAGCAGTTGCTTCCACTCCTCAGCAGATCTGTCGCTTGTTTTCTGAGAAGTTCGCCAGCGTTTTCACGAATGAGAGATTAACTGACGAACACGTTACCCTAGCAGCTAGTAATGTTCCACTGTACGATCAAACACTGGGTGCGATGGATGTCAACGTCGAGATGATTTCCACTGCCGCATCACAACTCAAGTTGTCCTTCAATCCAGGACCCGATGGCGTTCCATCCGTATTCCTGAAAAAGCATATCGCCAGCTTGCTGATGCCCATGCTTCACCTATTTCGATTGTCCATCTCGAGTGGTACATTTCCATCTTGTTAGAAATTCGCACATATGTTTCCTATCCACAAAAAGGGCAGCAAACGGGATGTGGACAATTATCGTGGAATTACGTCGTTTAGTGCAGTTTCGAAGTTATTCGAGTTAGTCATCATGGAGCCTCTACTCTCTCATTGTAAGCAGTATCTAAGTGGTGATCAACACGGCTTCACTTCCGGTCGTTCTACTTCCATAAATCTGCTGTGTTTGACATCGTATCTTACGGAAATCATGGCAGAGAGGACTCAAACAGACGTCATATACACCGACTTGTCAGCTGCCTTCGATAAGCTAAACCATGCCATCGCGATTGCCAAGTTGCATAGACTTGGGGTCAACGGCAACCTCTTGCGATGGTTTCGTTCATATCTCACTGATCGGCAACTGATGGTTGCCATTGGTGACAACTGGTCCAATATCTATCTAGCTACGTCAGGAATACCTCAAGGAAGTCACCTGGGACCTTTGATTTTCTTACTCTACTTCAATGACGTGAACTTGGTCATCGAAGGCCCACGACTATCGTATGCAGACGATCTTAAAATCTACCTACGAATCCGCTCGATTGATGACTGTCACTTCCTTCAACGTCAGTTCGAAGCCTTTGCCAGCTGGTGTAATTTGAACCGAATGGTGGTTAACCCCACTAAGTGTTCAGTGATCACTTTTACTCGGAAGAAAGAACCAATCACATTTGAATACAAACTTATCGGCACTGTAATCGACCGTGTGAACCATGTGAAAGATCTGGGTGTTATTCTGGATTCTCAACTTACGTACAAGCAGCACATCTCGTACGTTGTCGACAAGGCGTCTAGGACATTGGGATTTATCTTCAGGATAGCAAAGAATTTCTCCGATATCTACTGTTTGAAGTCACTGTACTGTTTCTTGGTGCGATCCATTCTGGAATATTGTTCTGTGGTCTGGAGTCCAAACTACAACAATGGTGCTGAGAGAGTTGAGTCCGTTCAACGTTGTTTTCTTCGATTCGCTCTGCAGAAGCTGCCTTGGAGAGACCCATTTCATTTGCCCAGCTATGAAAGTCGTTGCCAGCTGATTGATCTGGAGCCTCTCCGAACTAGAAGAGACACCTCTAGGGCCCTGTTCATTGCGGACACTTTACAAGGTAGAATTGATTGCAGTGCAATCTTGGGGCAAGTCAACATTAACGTCCAACCCCATGCGCTACGTAACAACGTTATGCTGAGATTGCCACTTCAGCGCACAAACTATGGCATGAACGGTGCAATAGATGGGCTGCAACGAGTGTTCAATCGAGTCTCGGGCATCTTCCATTTCCATATGCCTCGACAGCTGCTACGAAGATACTTCTCATCGTTCTTTTCTGGCACAGTTAACCGTGAATGATTGTGTGTTTTATTTATGTATTTTATTCTTAGTTTTTATTTTTTGATTTACCTATATAAGTTACTTAAATCATCATTGGGGCTATACACAGCCTGTTGATGCAGACAAATAAATAAATAAATACGTTCTCCATCCCAGCAGGAGTTCCGCAAGAAAGTCTGTTGGGCCCTTTGCTTTACAGCATCCACACTTCAGACATTCCTTCCCTCGGAGATGGTTGCGTGTTTTTCCTGTTCGCAGATGATACCGCAATAACCGTCAAGGGTAGGATGCCTCGCGAAACAAACAAACAAGCTCCAACGATGTCTTGACGCCTTTGCTGATTATGCCACCACGTGGAAGATCAAAATCAATGCCTCCAAAACACAAACAATCATGTTGTACTGTAATCATGGATGGCACAAGGGTTGAGTGGTCCGTCGAAGTAACCAATCTCGGGATGTTGTTTGATGAAAACCTCCTATTCCGCTCGCATGTGGAGAAAACCGTAATCAAGTGTTCCGCCTTGGTTAGGTGTCTGTATCCGTTGATTTGCCGTAGATCTCGCCTCTCAAGGGTGAAAAAAACTGGCTGTCTACACAGCTCCGGTGTGGGAATCATGTGCACAGACTCACAGGAACAAAATCCAAGTCGCTCAGAACAGAGTGCTTAGGATGATCTTTGATCGGGACTTTGACACAAACTTGATGACATTAAGATTAGGTTTGTGCATAAATGCAATACATCAGAACATGCTTTGATAAGCAATTTGTATATTGTAGGCTAGGTGTGTATAGTAGTTGTAGATTAGTTGTGGTTGTAAATAGTAGTTATAAGTAGTCTTCTTTAAAACAGGCCTGATAGGACTAGGAACTGTAAATAATAATTAAAATCTCTAATGTACTAAAGTTGAAAAGATGCATCTGTGTCACTTGAAAATGCATACATGTAAATCACACAAACACAAGAAATAAAGAACACTTAAAGTCAAAAACTCATTGACGGCATTCTTATGACGGACTGTGGAGAGAGCGGTCGACCAGCAGAAGGGATAGCGTCACTAGCGGACCAACAGAGGGAGCAGCAGATTCGTGAAACCGTGACCAAGGCTGGAAATCTCGGTCCCGACATGACAGTAGCATCTAGTTAGTTAATTTTTTTAAAAACGTATCACAAAACGTACGTATCTTATTCTACCTGGCTTTGGCGCTCTTTAAACGAGCCTTTGACAGCTCTCAACTACGTGTTCTAGATGCACTGCCACAGTTATTAATTGAGAACTTTCTATGCCAATACCAATGCACGAATGTTTATATTGTGTGGCAAGCACAATGATACTTTATGCCCAGGGATGTCGAGAAAATGTCTATCTCGAAAGATTCCCTCGACTGGACCCGGAATCGAACTCGCCGCTTTCGGCTTGGTAATACCGTGCCGTTACCGACTAAGCTATGTGAGGCCCAAATGATACCTATATACTCTAAGAATCTGTTTGAATATGTTTCGATGCTATTGACATTGTCTCAGCCGTAGTCGAACTCGTAGATCATTTTATATGAACTCCAAGACGATTTGCAGAACCTAGAACATCTGATATACATAGAAATGAATCATAAATGATGGAGTATTGATTCAATTCATGTACTTGGACATGTTTTGAAGCTGGGGTCGTTGTTCCATAAAGGGTGTCCCACATCAAATTGCATCACGGAAAATTCACTGTAGAAAATTACCCATTGGGTATTTCCTCTTGAAAATTTGGGTAGAAGTTGTTTAGAGGGTATTGTTTACACTGTGTTTTTATCGCTGTAAATTTTTCGAAAGTTGGAAAAAATGGCGTTATCCGAAAAGAAACGCCACAAATTGATTTGCGCAAGCACCTGAAATCCTCAACTCTCTCATCGGGACATCGGAAAACAACTCGGTATCGTGCAGTAAATGGTGAGTGTGATTAAACTTTACTACGAAACTTTGAGCATCGAATGGAAGGAGAAATGCGACCAGAATGGACGTTCTATTAGTGATCAGAATCACAAGCGTTTAAGCGGAATCCCAATGCTTCGGTCAGGAATGTGGCCAAAAAGTTGAATCTGTCCAAGTCTTTTGTTCAGAGAGTCAAGGGTCGGAAGGAACTGCATACGTACAAAGTGCAGAAGGCTCCAAATCGTGATGAACGGCAAAATACGGTGGGAAAGTCACGGGCCCGGAAACTGTACACCCTGTACGAAGCCTCATTGTCTCATCATAAATGATGAGACTTGCGTCAAGGCGGACTTCCAGCAGCTTCCGGGGCTTCACCGCCGAGCAGAACTTTGATGTTCCGGAGGAAGTAAGGGGGCAGAAACTTTCAAAGTTTGCCAAGAAATACATGATTTGGCAAGCGGTCTGCTCATGTGGCAAACGAAGTGAGCCGTTCGTGTCTACCGGGACTGTAAACGGGGAGATCCACCTCAAGGAGTCTCGACAGAAGCGTCTGCTTCCTCTGTTAAAGCAATACGAGGGCCCTACGATCTTCTGGCCGGATCTAGCTCCGTGCCACTATTCAAATGTTGTGCTGGAGTGGTACGAAACCAACGTCACTTTTGTACCCAAGGACCGAAAATGGAACATTTAAAGAAATTATGAAAGATTTGGAATGTTAATAACTCAGCTTCCCCTTGGACCAATTTCAATATTTTTTTCACCAATCGATCAGAAATATTTATACGCTTATATAACAATGCTTTTGGCATTTGATTTTCTACAAAAACTATTGAAAAAAGGTAAATGTGAAGCATTGTCCAAAAGCGTCGAAATAACTAACAAATCCACCAATTAAGTACATGCATATGCTGCTTCCCCAACACAGTCATCAGATAATCGTTTCTAGACGAAACATGTCGAAGTAGCATTCCTATTTCCCCAACACTGTCATCAGAGAGTCGTTAGTAGACGAAACAAGTCGAAGTCACTCATCGCTATATTCAGATCTACACGCCGCCCAACGACCAAACAAAATTCTCTCCAATGTTGTAATCTTGTAACCAAACTTGAAAGCGGGGGTGCAAGTGATTTTGATCGATTCTCTTCATCGACTTTCTGTTGGTTGTTCTGGATGTTAGAATAGCATAGCAGAAATAGAGCGAAATAGGTTAGTGAAGCCATGGTCATCAAAAGAGGAAATCATGAAGATGATTGACTTTCACCCCTCTGCTTCTAAGCCTCTTAATCCTGTCATGGCAATGAAAATTAGCATCGCACCACTTTTAGTTCTTGCTGGTTGCAATTCTACTGTTCGATTTTTTCAAAGGACCACCAAAAAACATGAAATTACACTATTTTCTAGGGATGCGTGAAAGTCCAATTATTCGATTAACGATTAACCGTTAAGATTTTTCCAGCTATTTGATTAAAATTTATCGAATTTTCAATTTTTTAAGCGCGTAACAGAAATCCCTTTTTATTTTTACTCCTTTGATTTAGCGCAGTAGAGAAAATAAATAAAAGTTCTCATTTATCTGAACAGGCAAAGAGAAAATCATGACGTGAAACAGCTATCATACATTTCCCGAAAAAAGTGTTAAGCGTCTTTCTGCTAAAGGCTAAGATTTACCAACTTGTTGAGAGAAGGAGTTTAACGAGAAAAAACTAAAAAAGGGAGAAGCTTTAGCTGGGTGGACACTGATATTCTGCGGCCTTCCAACCTGTGGCTCACCAGTTCAACCCCAAGCCAATCATTGAACCGATTATCCGGTCTGATTTGCTGATCTATCATCATCATCTTCCAAAGGCTTTAGGCTTGTACTACCATCAGCCCTTTTCAGGGCCACCAAAATTTTCCAAAAGAGTTGACCCAACTAAAATTCATTTTTTTTATAATGAGTTTATTTTCCAAGCTCATTTGCCGTAGCTTTTCGGAGCCGATATTCATTGTTTAGATTACAAAATTTCTTAAAACTAACGTTACTAAAGCGGGGGCCGATTACTGGCGGCTATCTCGAGGTTAGGGGTAACAAATTGCAAAAAATTGATGGCAGGGTAGGGATTGAGAACACAAGATTTGGAGAGCAATGTGCTCTTGATCTCGAAATAAGCGACCACCTAACTAAAATTCATATCAAAAGGTTCTTTTCGGGGCAATCATAGTCATCCTGCAGTTAACATATATTATTTATTATATAAGACATTGTATTCCTACGTCACCATAGCGTACAACCCCATAGGGCTGTCCCTTGTAGTTTTTTTTAAATTTATTTAATTCACACTGCATCAAAACTATAATCACATCTGTTCAGAATTGAAATAGGCTAAAATTGAATTTACCTTTTAAACCCCATGCACTCTATAACCGTGCAGTACTAGAGTAGGGACATATCTCTCTATAAATCCCTGTTATTCAGACAGCTTTAGTGAAGATCATCGATTCCAACGGATACCTACTGTGGGCCAGAGCTCTGCTTGATCCGGCCTCGCAGCTCAATGTAATCTCCGAACATCTCGTACAACGGTTGCATACTCGAAAGATTAAGGATCATCATACCATCGGTGGCATCGGGAGATCTACGACTGTGTCTACTCACTCTGTCCTCCTCAGCATCCGTTCCCATTGCACCAATTTCAGTGCAGACTTGAAGTTCCATGTCCTCAGCGAAATAACGCGAGACCTACCGTCCAACGCGGTGGATACTACCAACTGGGAATGGCCATCTCATATCGTCTTTGCAGATCCAAAGTTCCACGAGCCAGCATCTGTAGACATGATCATCGGAATGGAGATTTATTACGATCTTCTCCTAGAAGGTTTCTTGAAACTGGGTCCAGGAAAACCGGTGCTGCAGAAAACCATGCTCGGCTGGGTCGTCTCAGGTAGAGTTGGATTGAACCAACCGCCAACTTCAAATGTGGTTGCTCGTGTGTGCAGTACTCAAGCGGTAGAGGATCAGTTAACCAGATTTTGGGAGATAGAGTCGTGTCAGTCTTCCAGTACGATGTCCGTCGAAGAATCGTCATGCGAAGCTCATTTTGCTGCTACTACGACTAGATACAATAATGGTCGTTTCGTGGTTACTTTGCCAAAAAAGCCTTAGGTCCTACAACAGCTTGGAAACTCCTACCCGGTTGCTAAACGCCGGCTCCTTTCGCTGAGTCGCCACCTCGAAGCGAACCCTTTGCTCAAAACAGCTTACTCGGAGTTCATACAAGAATATCTCCAGTTGGGGCACATGCAGGAAGTATCTGAAGACTCTTTGTCCACGTCCGCTTCCTTCTACCTTCCGCATCATTGCATCGTACGTCCGGACAGTCTCACCACTAAACTTCGTGTAGTGTTCGACGCGTCTTGTGCCACCGATACTGGAATCTCACTGAACGACGCTTTGATGGTGGGACCGGTAGTGCAAGAGGACCTTGTATGCATCACCATGCGATTTCGTGTGCCGAGATACGCCATAATTTCCGACGTAGAAAAAATGTACCGTCAGATCTGGGTATATTTTCTCGACTGCCTTCTCCAGCAGATTCTGTGGCTAGACAAACCTGATGGACCTATCCGAATCTTCCAGCTCAAAACAGTCACGTACGGGACCTCTGCCGCACCCTATCTCGCCACAAAGTGTCTCCAGGAGCTCGCAAAGCAGGGTCAGTCGTCTCATCCGGCTGCTTCAAGGGTTCTTGCGAAAGACTTCTACATGGACGACATGATTAGCGGGGTCGACGATGTGGAAGAAGGAAAGGTGCTATGCAGCCAACTGCTACAGCTTCTCCAAACAGCTGGGTTCAGCCTTCGTAAATGGGCTTCAAACTCACCGGAAATACTCGAACACATCCCAGCGCATCTTCGAGACGAACGCTCGGTACTCGACCTTGATTCGACTTCTTCCGTCAAAACTCTGGGACTCAAGTGGACCCCCTCCTCCGACGAACTCGGGTTCCACGTACCAAAATGGAACAAAGATGATGTCATCACAAAACGTATCGCCCTTTCAGATTCCGCTCGCCTGTACGACCCTCTGGGACTCGTAGGGCCCGTCATCGTACTTGCCAAGTGCTTCATGCAGGAACTCTGGATGAATAAGAAGACTTGGGACGAACCATTGGAAGAAGAGCTCCAACAACGCTGGGTGCGGTTTAGGAGCGAATTAACAGCGGTCGAAACAATCGCTGTTCCACGTTGGGTGATACCAATTCCACAACCAGTCGTCATAGAGGCACACGGATTCAGCGATGCTTTTCTACGAGCATACGGTGCCTGCATCTGTCACCCAGTGGCAAAATATCCGTACAGCTCCTCACCTCCAAATCAAAGGTCGCTCCACTGGGAAACAGCAAAAATCAAAAGAAGATCAGTCTTCCACGTTTGGAACTTTCTGGTGCATTACTCCTCAGCCACCTCTTCCAGAAAGTCCAGCACAGTTTGAAAATTGATCTAAAGTGCTTCTACTGGGTTGACTCCACCATCGTGCTACATTGGTTAGCTGGAACACCATCACGATGGAAGACGTTTGTAGCAAACAGGGTCTCCGAAATACAGCACATCACTATGCGTGGCAATTGGGGACACGTGGCTGGCCTAGAAAACCCGGCGGACATCATCTCCCGTGGAATGCTACCAACTCAACTGAAGGATTCGGATATCTGGTGGCATGGTCCAACCTGGCTCAGGCAAACGTCCAGGTTTTGGCCGTCACACATTCGTACGGCTGACGATGATTTTCTGTCCGAGGATCTCGAGGAACGGTCGATCGCTCTGCCCGTTCAGATCCAACCTCCAAACCCAATACTCAGTCTACGATCATCCTTTCCATCGCTAGTTCGTCTGGTGGCTTACTTACGAAGATTTAGCCATAATTGCAAGCCTGCTAGCCGACAGGATCAAATGAAGGGATTTCTCCGAACCACGGAACTCAACCAAGCAACCTACACTCTTTTCCGAAGACCGGAAGCATCCGATCATTCTTGCCACGCACCATCCACTTACGGAGCTTATCATAACCTCCTATCACGAAAAGTTGCTACATGCTGGTCCACAGCTACTCATCGCAAGCGTGCGAGAGAAATACTGGCCACTGCGAGTACGCAACCTGGCGCGGAAGGTAGTTCATGCTTGTCTAAAGTGCTTTCGCTGCAAACCCACTGCTCTCGAACAGATAATGGGCGATCTACCAGCTGAACGCGTCACACCAACGTTTCCGTTCTTTAACACTGGTGTCGATCTGTGTGGGCCACTCTTCTATCGGCACGCTCCGAGGAAATCGTCTCCTGTCAAGTGCTACGTCGCAATATTTGTGTGCCTTGCGACAAAGGCGGTGCACATCGAGCTTGTAGCGGATCTCTCGACAAATGCGTTCATCACTACCCTGAAACGATTCGTTGCCCGGCGTGGCAGGCCAGCAGTCATCGAATGCGACAACGCTAAGAACTTTGTAGGTGCATCACGAACGCTAGCGGAACTACACGAAAAATTCCGCTCGCAGCAGCACACGCACGCTGTAACCACTTACTGTGGTGAAGAAGGAATCCACTTCAAGTTCATTCCCCCGCGCTCTCCCAATTTTGGCGGACTTTGGGAGGCTGCTGTGAAGTCCTTCAAGAAACATTTTAAAGCTACAATCGGGACAACAGTGCTGCTCAAGGACGACATCGAAACGCTCCTGACGCAGATAGAGAGCTGCCTAAACTCCCGTCCGTTGACTCAGCTGACGTCCGACCCAGAGGATTTGGAAATTCTAACTCCAGGTCATTTTCTGGTTCATCGTCCACTGGTTTCCATCCCAGAACCATCCTATGAAAAAGTGCCGACAAATCGTCTCGACCGTTACCAGCAAACTCAAGAATTCGTCCGACGCATTTGGAAGCGTTGGAGCATGGACTACCTTTCCGGACTCCACCCCCGCACGAAGTGGACTCGCTTGCGGGATAACATCAGCATCGGGACAATGGTGCTGCTAAAGGACGACAATCTTCCGCCGCTCAAGTGGCGCTGTGGCCGCGTGACCCAGATATTTCGCGGTGATGATGGAAACGTCCGGGTAGTCTCCGTCCGAACCCAAGATGGCGAATACCGGCGCGCAATCACGAAGGTTTGCGTGCTTCCTGTGGAGCAACCAGCATCCGCTGGGACCAACGATCTTCTATCCGAGATGTAACAGCATGTTGTCCAATATTCTAACAGTTAGCACAAAACTAATGCTTCTTTTCATTCTCGACCGCAATAACACCACCGAGACTGGCTCCACTGGCACCCTGGTCCTCCGATGACCCCTGGCTTCCCAAACCAATGACTGGCCTCGATGCACTTCCAACAAAGGTACGAACACTCCCTTCGAACACTGCAATCATCCCCAAGGATTTCCGTCAGGCTTCACCAGCTTAGTTCCGAAGCCAGCGCCAGGGTACGAAGCCAGCTCAGGATTCCATCGAACGAAGGCCGGTCGGCAATCAGCTGATCGAGGAGTTACCATTGTCCACCGAGTCCTCAATGCGATGGAGACATATCATATGTGTTAATAGTTGTTAGAATTATACAGCTTTGCTCAATCGATCGCCTAGTAGTGTTAGGAAATTAGAAATTGTTTGAAAATTGAACTTTTCAACGGTGGCCGGCTATGTTCAGAATTGAAATAGGCTAAAATTGAATTTACCTTTTAAACCCCATGCACTCTATAACCGTGCAGTACTAGAGTAGGGACATATCTCTCTATAAATCGCTGTTATCTCTTCTTATCATCGTTCCGAATGATCGGGCGAACGAACGTTTGGATGTTTGTAGAGTTTTACTCGTAGCTATTCTCTGTACACCTCATATAACCAGTACACAAGAGTCAGAGCAGTTAGTTGCAAATAAACAAGCAAATCGTATGCATCCACTCCTATATCTCTGTCGGATATTGAAGCGAGCAATAAAGAAAATTCACTAAGACCGAACCAAATTAGTTTCTTTTTCGTACAACATCACTTATCAAGGTGAATCTTGATACCTACATACAAACCTAACCCCCTTACAAAATATCACTCCCGTGATCTTTATGGGGAAGCGACATCACGCTCTAATATTCGCTTCCCATTCCCGCCTGATTACAAGGACGTGGCCTGTGCGGTTAATGATCCTTAAATATTCGGAGTCAGTCATTCAGTTGCTTCATTGTGCAATTTCAGTGCATTGATATGTACAGTCAGTCTAAGCTAAGCTATTTCGGTCAGAGTGAAAGTTGGCAACCGAGCTGACCAGCAAAAGGAATAACAATTATTAATAAAAAAAAAAAACTTGTCCTCTCGGTCACCAGCTGTCACTCTGTCAGCAGCCTAAGGTGAAGTATAAAGAGACTACTACTCTCAAGGCACACGCAAAAACGCTAAACCATGCAACGGTGCCCCACGTGTCCACCACGTCTTCGAATTCAATCATACCGAACAACCAGGAGCCTCCACCCCTCAAGAAGGAAAGAATAAAAAATAAAGCAACATCAAAGCCTTCGGAAAACAACGAATGAGGATGCTGGCTAAATGAATTCATATCGCGGAAAGAGCCTGTGCAACACCACAGCACCACCAACAGAACGAATAATACAATGGGGATCCTTTCCCGCATTCTTTTTATTCTCAGCAGATGCAAAAAAGGAAAAGTTCCCAGATTCGCGGTTGGAGGGGTTTTTATTAAAATGCTATCTGTACAGTTGGAAACATTTGCCTCCACCGTTCGGAATTATGATACAGCCAAACTATGCGACCTCCACTCTTGCCGCCCAGGGCATGTTATCCAGCTGACTTCCCGGGCACTGGGGATGCATCAATTTCGAATATTTTCAAGAGTATAACCACATTCCCAGGCTGAAATTTTCATTCGAATTCTCGTTCGCAGAAATAGTTTACCGCTGCTGGGAAGGTAGGAGGTGATAAAGGTTAGAATGTTACAACATCTCTCCCCTTCCGAAGTAGAAGCCCCTCGTCATGCGGTTTTTTTGGGCCCGATGAATAACATTGAACGCACCGGGTGCGGGTGGTTCTGGCGGTGGGATGTAAACAAATATATGACAGAAACAAGCTCGTAAAATGCAAACTACTAACCCGGATGACACCGACCGACGACGGGTACATAAAATCCGAACATTCCGGTGTCTGCTAGAAGCCAGGGAAGCAGAAAAAGAAAGTCGATCTGAGTCAGCCAAACACAACAAAACACCAATCCTCATGCCTAAAGGGTTCTCGAGTGTAATCGGTAATGGCTATTCAATACATGTGCCCGATGTCTGCTGTGGTATAGGCTGGATGACGACGAGACGGTGTACCCTAGGAGTCAGAACTACACGTGTTTTTAGTTTGAAACGATTTGAGATTCTACGGACTCAGTACAGCTTTCCCCCGAAGAACGCGTTACCCACTGCTTTTTCTCGGTGGGTTTTCAACCAATCGCTCTGTTTTCCTGCGAGTGACTAGTTCTCCATTGAAACTACTCACATGTAAAAAATCACCCCGACTGGTTGAAAACGCAACGGGGAAAAGCGGTGGGTAGAACTCAGTGGGTAACGCGTTCTTCGGTGGAAAGCGGTATATCGATTTGTCTATATAGGTTTCCAAACTCAGGCTCCCGCACCACGAGGGAATGCACGAACCCACTGGGAAAACGGAAATAGCACCACCATAGAACATGAATATTTGTCAAATTATGCTAATAAAATAAAATATTTGATGATTCCAATAAACTGCCTCGGGCTCCCTTCGTCGCAGGTTCCTAGTTTTCCACCGATTGGATTAGAAACGGGAGGCAACGAACCGTTCCGTTTGCAATCAACGTGCCTCTGAAGCAGAGCAGAGATACCTACTAAGTCGCTTTTCTTATGGATGGATTGCAGCAAAATGGAAGGGATAAGAAGCTGCTTCCGTCATGTAACTATATAGGTAGGTATGTGAATGTACATACTTCCGAGTTTATTGATGAGCAATATGCTGAATGAAGGTGGAATGGATTGACGGGTAAAGCTGATTGAGCAGAGAGCTTCGTTTTTATATCCAGGATGAAGATGAAGGATCCGAGTTACTTGTATCGCATGTCTTCCAGTTGGTTACAATGTTGGATTTGTTTTATGGAATCAGATTTCAATGGGAGTAAAATTGAAACGGAAGCATTTCGGTGTCATGCTGGGAAGAAGGTTAACGTTTCAAAAATGTTCTTACGTTGGTAGTTTTTTTTTAAAGTCGGTGCTTCGAAAGGGTTTCTGAATTTCCAGGCACGCAAGTGATTGCGTATGGTTGCTTGGAATTCAATTCAATTTTATAATCATGGTTGAAATGGTGTGGAAACAGCACGTTTTTATGAAATTCATGCAGGGTTGTGCAGTCGGAGGCAATTTTGGCAGTGAAATAATAGAAATACCATTGATTTTGAATCAAGAAAGTTTAATAATGCCTCCGGTTTGACTGCACAATGATGTGTCACTTTTTTTTACTCAAATTTCGATTGTAAATTTCGGTTTTGTTTTAGAGTTATGATTTGATGAAAAATATGGAAAACTTCATTTTGATTTTTTTTGCAAGATTCAAAATGGCCGATTTCAGCTCTAATGTTAACGATTGAGCATAACAAACAATTAAGCAAAGTTTCACGCATATTAGAGACTATCATGTCAGATCGATTCATCATTTGCCGTGGAACTTCTCATTCCGATTCAGCTGTGGACTCGGAGTAGGATTCATTTTTGAGTATTAGGAGTCAGAGTCGATAAAAAAGTACCAACTTCTATTCAGATTCATATGAAAACTATTATTAACTAAAACGCCCCGAAAGTAAGTCCAAGTGTAGCTTTTTTGACGTACACTACGTCTTACGGGAAGGTACAGGGGGTAAATCGAAAATCTAAAATTTCGATTGTCACAAAAAAGTGTTAGGCTTGGAACACTTACAGCTTTGTCATTTATAGAAGAAATTAAAAGCCAAATACATCGATCGATCGGAAATAATTCGACGCATTTGATGAAATAAGATTTTTTTTTTATTTTCCATAAAAATCTTTTAAAAAATGTGCAAATACAAAATGAGAATTTTCAATCGGTTCTCCGTTCTGAAGGACAGTGCAGAACCGGTGACGGAAACTACAGGACCGCCGAAGAAGGACAGAATGCCGCCCTTCTACGTGAAGGGCTTCCCTCCCGGATTGCGGAAAAAAAATAAACTTCTTCATCACGCAGGGCGTCCGATGCACTGTGCACGGAAGGATACAAACTGATGGTTCCGGCATTGAAATATTACAAGGCGGTAAAGACCATAATGTGTAACAAGTAGGCTTTCGATATAGATAGTTATTTATTTAGTTAGCTCAGAATTCATATATATACAATATACTCATTTAATCAATTTGCATGAAATTTCCTTTTTTTCAATTAAATTCATAAATGTTGTCGAGGAATGTGACCCATTCGACTACAACCATGGCATCCCCACGCGACTAGCACCAAAGCAGCACAAGAACCACACACCGATATGTCGATCTAACCCTGCACGATCGAATCAGTTTTCTCAGCACACGCAGGAACACTCACTCTGGAGAGAGCGAAGCCATCATCATCGTCATCATCACCATCATCGTCATCGATTGCTGTAGGAGTGATAAGGATGACTAGTGATAAGAGCGGTGAGAATATCACCCACTCTCAGATATCGACGGAGGAAATCATCGCATCATCGAAGCACCGGACTACCTACGGCGATCTTCGGAAGCTGCGACCAGTCCACCTCAACCAAGTCACCGAATCGCACGCGCGGAGACCCACGGAGGAATTTTAATTCGTGTTAATTTAAGTTTATATGTAGTGCTGAATATATGTAGTGTTTGAAATTAAATTGTTTGCATGTTGACTCAATAAAGTGTAGTTAATTAATTAACCGGTCGCGAGTTATGTAATTGGTGTTTGACGGACAGAACAACCCTGGATTCTTCAGCACAACACCGTGTTCCACCTCACAGCAACTTTATCACCATCGATGTCCGGGGCTGGAATCGCAGCTGAGCTTGTCCATCGAAGGTAACTGGCCCACCCCGTTCAAATGTGTTCACTGCCAAAGAATATCCACTCATGTTGAGTTAAACTTGTCATACAAAATGAGTTCCCTGCGTTCAGATGCAAGCGCAAAACAAAATGTAACTGCCTGTTGAGCGTACCGACGCGACCACGTCGAGAAGCGGACATCGACCCGCCAAATTTCCATTTAAAATGCGTTGACCCTTTTTTTCCGTTCGGCTTTGCGCCCTCCCCCTGAATTTCGGAGAGAAATTGTCTGGATGCTTGAACAGCTCGTTAGAAGGAGATGCTGCGAAGCCCTAACAATCAGGTGCACAATTGCCAGAATTTTGGCGTTCGTGAAATTGGACTTCGTTCAATTCCACGATTCCGGGGCAAAGTTCTGTACTAGCGGCTAACTGAGGAATGTCCTAGCTTGAATCGTTCAATTGGAATCGACTTGTGGAAGAGGCAAGATTGGTCAGTTTTCTTATCGTGTCGTGGTGTGTTTAAACAGGTAGTTAACGACATGAGAATCCCTAGTAGGATTGTTAAAACATTTCCCTTTCCTTTAGAGAAAAGTTAGGCAAACTCTAGCTAGTGCAGTACAGTGGGCGGCAAAGTGTGTGGATCCAGAAGTTCATGAGGTAAAGGTAGTAATTCCTAGACTACAAAATAGGTCGACTTACTAGCGTGCGCATGTGTTATCCCCATAGGTTCGTGGCAGCGAAGGCCATTTGCCGACACACCACCTTTCGTGAGAAACCGCTTTTGACCCCACCTGTCGACTTCGGAGTATCTCCGAGGCACACGTGGTCGGAAGAGGTCGCGCAGGCCAAACGAAACCGTCATCGGTATCTGTCGGAACACCGAACAACCAACGCAACACGTGGTCGTGGGTACGGACGAACGAACGCATGTGCCGCGTTCCCGCGTAAGCCTGCGCTTTCGTTGAGTGAGACCAATCAGCATCGTATGATCGCATCCGCGATAGTTTCTGGGCCGAAGCAGTGCGTACGCAGCTTCGCTACCGCGCGCCGCCGTCTCCTCATCAAGCTGCAGGTAGTCAATCGTGAGTACATACATGTAACCCATTTCTCGTTGTATCTTCCATGCGCATGAGACCGAACGAAAGTCCGTGAGAGTCTCACTGAATGGGTTAACCAGTGAAAACCCGAAGCACCCGAAGAAAAGGAATGGTTAAGAGGACACACGCCGAACGCACGTCTGAGAAATAGCATTGGCACACTAAAGGATAGGAAAGAGGAGAGGAAAGGGAAGGGAGGATAAAGGCCTAGGCAAGCAGACATGTAGAGAGCAAACAATACACAAACGAATGTACCGATCGGAAAAGCTTGTTTTATTCGAGTGGAGCTTTGGTGTCGAGAGGAGCTTAGGTAAAGGGCAACAATTGTGATGTTCCCCTAAATAAATACCGTTGAACACCCAATTACATGGTTTTCTTATGATCGCGTACTAGGAAACACTCTCTGGTTTTAACGTCTTCGGGGGTTTCCATGCCGTTCCGTTCGCTTTGGTAGTTTACTGGGATGATCAGCCCGATTCTGATCTCTGGCGTCTCTCGAATCTTAACAGTTGGTACGATAGATCGTTCTGGTTAGGCCCGTGATGAAAACCCCGCTCACGTGACTTCTGTTCTGGACAAATTGTTGTTCTTGTGCACCTGTAATTTTTAGGGACTTCGCGGGAAATCTTCTCGGTTGAATCTTTCCCGCAGCCAGTCAGCATTCTCCCCGTATTCGGGAAACATCGACCCAATCCTCAGGAAGGTCTCAGGCCGGGCAAACCACCCATGTTGTGAACGGAAAGCTCGACAGGCTGGCGGGTTACAACTGGACCAATCACAGGTGGAGTACTTCTCCCATGACATCGAGGCTGTTAAGCCGTTCAACGTGATCCTGCGCGGACTATACGACATAGACACAGGCGTCCTCTTGGAGAGCTGGTGGCTAATGGATTGAAGCCGGTTCAAATTCAGAAGATGGCCCGCCACAACAAGGCCGTCAAGTACCGCAACGTTGTTCGCCTCCCCGTGGTGCACCCTGGAAACGATGGACCACCAGTGCTGCGGTACTGATCCAGTCGGCTAATCGAACAACAAACGAGGGGACGCGCCGGACGGCGCCTTGCGATCGATGTCAGTAAGATCGCAAGTATGTATACTGACACACTGGCATTATGTAGGATACTGAGTGGAAACTTATCATAAACCACGCTACGGGCTGGCGCTCAAGGTATTTCATTCTCTTAGTAGAGTCGGGTGGAACCGACCGAAACGACGTTTGAGCTAATGCCTTGTTCGTCTCCGTCCCATAAAACCCTGGCAGGCATTAGAATACGTTCCTCCCGTGCCACCCAGTTGGGGCTGCGGTGGGAATAGGTTCGGTTGAGTTATTCCCGTCTTACGTGATCCGGCTCTGAACATAACGCCCCATGAAGGCCTATGTCAACCCTCGTCATGGACCTCACTGCTCGCATAGGCACCCATGGGGATCAATCAGCAACTATTCCATTTGCACGGTAGGATAGCGGTCTAAGGGGGACCCAACAGTCGGGATGATTAAACAAAATCATCAAAAAAGTCAAAAACCCCAAACCCCAGGTGAACAAGTCGCCGAGGAGGCGACCGCGAATCCGTTCGCAAAAGGAGGTCTACCCAGATCTCCCAAACACAGTGAGCCGAACAAACGGCCGAAATCTCCGCGCGATGCAGAGACAACGGCCGAGATCGGTGGACAGCCGGAGGAGCAGCCGAAGGACTGGCCCGGGCTAATCAGAACCATGAATAGCTTTGGGCTCCTCCCTAGGCTGCTTGCAATCGCGGGACAGATCGACGCCATTATAGAGTTCACGAGCACGAAGAGCAACATCGCTAAGGACCTAAAGCAGGCCTTGCGACAGCTCCGTGCAACCGTGAACGAGGCCCAGGACGACCACGAGCGGCTCAGGAAGCGACTAGAGGTCGCAGAGAGGGCGGAACAGAAGGAGCCGAAGTCTACCCAGACGGACGCCTTCAACTTCGCGGGCAACAATACGATGTCCAGCGAGGCCCTCCACTTTGCCGTTACGCAGGGACAGAAGCGCAATCGGCCCTCGCCTTCGCCAGTAAAGGGCGCAGCACGCCCTAAGACACGGAAAGTCTCTGCGCAGGTGGAGAGTGCGGCGGTGGCCCATCAGTCCACTGCATCAGTGGACGTACCGAAAAAGAGGGCTGGAATAACCAGTAGCAAAGTTGACAAAGTAGCGACTCCAAGGGCGGGAAGCAGGGCGGTTAGAAGGGCGCCCCCCCGAAACCCCTGGACAAAACTGCCCCCAAGAGCAGTGCTGCCCGGACCAGGAACAAGGGCGAAGCTCTCATCTTCAAGACGGACGCGTCGAAATACGCGGAAGTCTTGAAGAAAATGAGAACGGACGAGCGCCTTGTGGAGATGGGCAGTAACGTGAGGAGCATCAGGCGCACTCGTACAGGCGAGATGCTCCTGGTGCTCAAACGTGGTGCTAAAGACCAGGGACCAACCTACCAGAAACTGGCAAAGGAGGTCGTTGGTTCTGGGGTGCAGGTGAAGTGACGGAGGCGACCGAGATAGTCACGGCGCTCCGGGAACAGTGTCAAGTCGAGGTACCGCAATCAGCGATTACCTTGAGGAAGGGACTGTTTTCCACCCAAGTGGCTACCATCAGGCTCTCTGCAGCTGAGGCCAGAAAGGCGGTAGCCGCAGGGAGGGTGCGAGTGGGCTGGTCGGTCTGCCCCGTCAGTATTCCCCGACCGGTTACGGCTTGCTTTAGGTGCTTCTGACTGTAAGAACACCGACAGGAGCAAGCTTTGCAGATGGTGCGGTTCGGAAGGCCATAAGGCGCGAAGTTGCCAAAAGCCGCCGAGGTGCACTATATGCGCGGAGAAGGGGAATACCCCTACCAACCACATGGCAGGTAGGGGGCCAAGAGCAATGCTGCTAAGGCAAAGAGCAATGCTCAGCCATGTTCGAGGTAGCGCAGTTGAACCTGAACCACTGTTCGGCTGCCCAGCAACTGCTGTGGCAATCGGCAGCGGAATGGGGAGCGGATGTCGCAATCATCTCCGATCCGTACCGCGTCCCAACCGGCAACGGGAATTGGGTCACGGACGCGTCGGGGATGGGGCCGATATGCACGATGGGGAGGTAGTCGTGTCCAACTCGATCGCCAGGGGTAATGGAGTATACTTAAGTAGCTGCTATGCTCCGCCCAAGTGGTCTATCGAGCAATTCTCGCAGATGGTGGACAGACTCACTGCGGTACTTGTCGACCTAAGACCGGTGGTCATTGCGGGCGACTTTAACGCATGGGCGGTAGAGTGGGGTAGCCACCACACCAACCAGAGAGGATGCATCCTACTCGAGGCAATGGCCAAGCTGGACGTTGTACTATCCAACACCGGCTCGGTCAGTACCTACAGAAGGAATGGTGCAGAATCCGTCATCGACGTGACATACTGGAGCCCGAGTTTGGCGGGCAACCTACACTGGAGGGTCGATGAGGGTTACACCCATAGTGACCATCAGGCGATTCAGTACAGTGTGGGGCCAGGTGAGAGCCGAGTGGCAGGAGGAAATTCTTCCTGCGCTCGAAGCTGGCGGACGTCGTTCTTCGAGGAGGAGGTCTTCGGCGAAGCACTGAGGCGGGAGCGAATAACCCCGGATCTGACGGGGGAAGAACTGGTAGCAGCACTGACAAGGGCGTGCGATACAACCATGCCTAGGAGAGCTTATCCCAGGCATGGCCATAGACCGGTGTACTGGTGGAGCGAGTCGATTGCTATCCTCAGGGCGTCTTGCCTCCAGGCGAGAAGGAGGATGCAACGAGCTCGTACGACTGAATCTCGGGAGGAACGCCGCGTCGCTCTTCGAGCGGCTAAGGCAGCCCTCAATAAAGAGATCGCCAGACGCAAGCGCGCGTGCTTTGACAGCCTATGCCAAAGCGCCAACATGAACCCATGGGGGGATGCTTACAAAGTGGTCATGGCAAAGACCCGCGGTGTGACGGCACCCCCGGAGAGATTACCAGCGGTACTGGCTCCGATCGTTGGGTTCCTGTTCCCGCGTAGGGACGTAGACTCCTGGCCGCGGATCCCAGGCGCGGATCAGGGAGAAGTGTCTAGAGTGACGAGCAGTGAACTTGGCGGTATTGCCAGGTTGCTGGTGGTGGGCAAGGCCCCGGGCCCAGATGGGATCCCGGTTGTGGCTCTGAGGGAGGCCGTTGCGGAAAATCCAGACAGGTTCCGTTCTGTTTTTCAGACTTGTCTGGACGTAGGCGTCTTCCCAGACGCATGGAAGCGGCAGAAGCTGGTGCTGCTTCCGAAGCCAGGAAAACCCCCTGGGGACCCGTCAGCATACAGACCTATCTGTTTGCTGGACACCACTGGGAAACTGCTTGAGAGGGTCATCCTCAACAGGCTGTCGGCCTACACCGAAAGTGTAGACGGCCTGTCAAGCAGCCAGTATGAGTTCCGAAAGGGCAGATCCACGGTGGACGCCATCTGCGACGTCATCCAGACGGCAGAGGTGGTCCATCGGAAACGAAGGGGCATTCGCTACTGCGCGGTGCTAACCTTAGACGTGAAGAACGCGTTCAACAGCGCGTGCTGGGGGGCGATAGCCCGCTCGCTACACCAGCTCCAAATTCCCGGAGGGCTGTATAAGATTCTGGAAAGCTACTTCCAGAATCGTGTGTTGACGTACGACACAGAAGATGGCGAAAAATGCGTTAGAGTCAGCGCAGGTGTGCCTCAAGGCTCCATCCTGGGCCCGGTGTTATGGAACGTCATGTACGATGGACTGTTGAAGATAAAATTCCCGGTAGGGATGAAAATTGTAGGTTTTGCCGACGATGTCACGCTGGTAGTCTGCGGGGAATCCCTCGAGGAGGTAGAGCTGACAGCGGCCCACTGCGTCAGGCTTGTGGAGGAATGGATGAGAACCAGGAAACTGGAGCTCGCCCATCACAAGACGGAAGTGGTCGTAGTCAACAATCGCATGTCAGTACAGCATGCGACGTTGACAGTCGGCGGAAGCACAATTAGGTCTGTGCGCTCTCTAAAACTCTTGGGGGTCATGCTCGACGATAAGCTCAGCTTCGGCTGCCACATCGTGTACGCCTGCAAGAGAGCGTCTATGGCTGTGGGGGCATTATCCCGTATGATGTCAAACAGGTCGGCAGTGAATGCCAGTAAGCGCAGGCTCCTCGCTGGGGTCGTAGTATCTATCCTCAGAAAAGGCGGCCCTGCGTGGGCTGCGGTACTGGATACTGACTGCCACAGGCAGAAATTAGAGAGTACACACAGGCTAATGTGCTTAAGGGTGGCTAGTGCATACCGCACTATCTCGAGAGAGGCCGTCTGTGTCATAGCAGGGATGATGCCAATCAGCCTTATCATTAAGGAGGATGTGGTGTGCTATGACGCGAGGATCGTTCGAGGGGTGCGCAACAACGCGCGAGTTGTGTCGACCGCGAGATGGCAATTGGAGTGGGAAAACTCCACAAAGGGGAGGTGGACTTACCGCTTGATACCTTCCGTATCAAGCTGGGTCAACAGGCGCCATGGGGAAGTTAACTTCCACCTGACACAGTTCCTGTCAGGCCATGGCTGCTTTAGGAGCTACCTGCATAGGTTCGGACATGCAAGTACTCCCATCTGCCCCACATGTGCTGGTGTCGAGGAGACCGCCGAACACGTCGTGTTTGCCTGTCCACGTTTCGAGCCAGTACCGAGCGCTATGCTAGCGATATGCGGAGCGGATACCAGTCCGGATAACATCGTTCATAGGATGTGTGGTACCACCGAGAACTGAAGCGCGGTGGTGACTGCGGTCACCCACATAGTTTCGGTATTACAACGACAGTGGCGAGCCGAGCAGCAGTTACCTACTGCCCGACCAGATCGTTAGAGTAATGCTAGAGAGGCGCCATAGCGCTACAGCGGCCCCTCCCACGAAGTAATGCCTTCGGGCGGTTCCGGGGAGGTCAAGGGCAAAGCGCACAGGGTAAGGTTTAGTGGGTCGGGAGTGAAATTCTCCCATCCCCACACCCTGAGTTCCTTCTCAGGTGTCTGTGAGCAGATTCCCCCCCGTATAAATAAAAAAAAAAAAAAAAAAAAGTACCGCGACCAGCTATACCTGGTTCACCTTGAGAAGAACTCAACAACTTTGATGAACCTCCAGGGCATCTGCGGCCTGTTCAACAAGCCGGTTAGTCGTGGAGTCACCCAATGCTCGAATTGCCTGCTGTTCGGGCTTGGAACGAAGAATTACCATATGGTCAGCCACTGCATCAAGTGTGGCAAACAACACAAAACTCGATGAAGCCGATCGCATTTGTGTCAACTGCGGTGCTGATCACAAAGCTACAAGCAAGGCCTGCCCGAATCGCACCGAGTACATCGAGATCCGGAAAAAGCATCGACGAGAAACCAGCCTGGCCGTAAGAAAGTGCTGAAAATTAATGACAGGTACTTCCCACCGGACAGAACTTCCCACCGATACCACGACGACCGATTACAGTGCTGCTCAACGAGTGGCTGCTGCTCGTGCCGCTGCTACTGCTGCGGCGGCCGCCACCGCTCAAGTTCAAACTGCAAGAGTCCCTGCGAACCCAGGTCAAGAGAAGACTGCTGCTCCATAGCCGCAGGATCTCCCCATAGCCCCTGGGCTAAACTGGCGTCAGGATGGACCGTCTCTACCGCTGCCAGAAATCAACTATGGTTCGTGGTTCACTGCAGCGGAACTAATGATCATCTTCCTCAAGATGCACGACATTGCCAACACCATCAAAAACAAATCCGACCAGCTCCAGTGGCTACCTTCATGCTCAGTTATGGACCGTGAACTCATCAAAATCGCAAACTGGAACGCTTGCTCGCTCAAGAGCAAAATTATCTAGTTCGGTGACTTCCTCAACGAACATACCATCGACATTGCCATCATCACCGAAACTCACCTGAAACCGGAGATGAACGTATTCCTTCCTGGATTCCGGCTCGTGAGGTTGAATTGGATAACCTCTGGGGGTGGTGGAGTGGCCATCGCTACCAGGAACAACCATCATTGCAGCCTATTTCCCGAAACAAGCCAACGCCAGGGACGGATCCGCGGCAGACCTGCGGAGGGATATTATCAAGATAACACGATGCCGTGGAGCGTTCATCATCGCTGGCGACCTGAATGCCAAACATCAAGCTTGGGGCAACTATAGGCGGAATCAGAACGGCACCATTCTAAACGACGATCTGCAAGAGGCCCAGTACACTCCATCATCGATATATTCGTCAGCAACATGGAAAACATCTCCCAACCAGTAGCCCACCAAGAGTTAAGCTCGGACCACTTTCCGGTGGTGACCGAGGTGGGCTCCTCCGTTAATCGATTCCATGCTTCCCGTCGGAATTACCATGGGGTAAGCTGAGATCGGTTCCAACAAGTCGTCGACGAAGCCATCGATTTCGGTGCCCTACTGGAGAAGAATGATGACATCGATAGATCACTGTGCACCGTCGAGGAGGCGGTATCCCGAGCCCGCGAACAACACGTGCCAGCTTCCAGACGGGTGCGTAATTCTCTGAACCTAAAAGCCTAATCAGTCTCAGTCTAAGTAAACTAATATTTTTCACTTTTCGAAAAAACTGCCGCTCCGGTGTGGGTACTCACACGAATTTCGCTACCGCCGTTAACGCGATTTATTCGCTTAGCGTAAAAAACGTGCGAGTTTGGGGGGACCTTCATGGATGGACCACTTTTCCGGATATTCCGGAGAACGGTTCCATGGTCATTCGGGCTCATGCTTATGATACGACCCCAAATTATTATTACTTATAAGACAGTTCCACGTGTTTTTGAAAAAAAAAACACGGAACTCTCGGATCAGTTTTACGGATTGACCATTTTTAAGGATGTTCCAGATCTTCTGGATGCCATCCAGGTCTTTAATTCTTTATTATATCACAGTTCCAATTTTTTTCGAAAAAACCGTGGAGCTCTAGGATCAGTTTTGTGGATTGTCCATTTTTAAGGATGTTCCAGATCTTTCGGAGGTCCGATGGCCTTCTAGGTACATGTTTATGTTACAACCCCAAATTAATAAATGACAGAGTGAAGTATTTTTAAAAAACCACAGAGCTCTAGCATCAGTTTCATAGATTGATTACTTTTACTGATGTTCCGGATCTTCCAGAGGACGGTCCGATGGCAATCTGGTCCATGTTTATGTAACGACCCCAAATTATATCTTACATCACAATTCCTCATGTGAAAAAAAAAACCATGCAGCTCTAGGATCAGTTTCGTGGATTGTCTTCTTTTACGGATGTTCAGCATCTTCCAGAGGACGGTCCCATGGCCATCAGAGTTCTTGTTTATGTCACGTCCCCAAATTCATTCTATCATCACAGTTCCAAGTGTTTTTCAAAAACTGCGCAGCTCTAGGATCAGTTTCATAAATTGACCACTTTTATGAATGTTCCGAATCTTACAGAGGACGGTCCCATGGCCATTCAGGTCCATGTTTATGTCACGATCCACATTCTTTCTTAAACCATAGTTCCTAATGTTAAAAAAAACAGAGCTCTAGGATCAGGTTGGTCGATTGACTACTTTTACGGATGTTCTGGATCTTTCGAGGACCGTATAACTGTATTCTGGCTAATCATGAACATTTGTGCCCAATAATCTAAATTATAGATCTTAAGTCACTTGCAAAACCCATAAACACACATTTAAAACAAAAACGTGTAACGACTCTCATCACTTTAAAAAAAGTAGACAACCCTATTTTCAATCTTTTAACGATTAAAATAATGTACAAACCCTAGGAATTCTAGAGGTACCATACTTTTTGAAATTCATCTAGAAATGGCTAAGTTATGCCATTGCAAACATGCCGTTACACGCTTTTGGAGGCTTCGTAGTCGGCGTAGAGTTTTTTACCCACCGTATTCGGAGTGTTAATAACCCACAATATAGGTATTTTTGGAATCGGAGTGTTGTGTAGGGACCGCAAATGGTCGCTGACAAATATTAAAACTCCTGTAAAACTTGTGGAGCTGTTTGTGTATCCCTTTTTTCTGGTTATGCACATTTCGCTTGTACCCCATCACGAAACAGAGGAACACACAACTTATCAAGAAATCAGACACCCACATCGAGCCTACAATCCGCACCATTATCCTTACTTCATGTGATTGAATAGCATTAAACTTCCAGGAAGCGGATAACAATCTCAGTTTTCCTACCCGAGATAATAAGCCTTATGGTTAGAAATTCGTTCAAGATCTCATCACGCACAGCAACTTCCCTAAAAGCACCACCGTAACCGGAAACCCTGAGTCCGCCTTTGTCGTCGTCGTCGTCGCCTTCGCATCCATCCACACAAGGCGACAAAAGTGTGACACAAAGCAATAGTTTCAATTAGCTAATCCTGGTGTTCTTGTGTGCGTTATTCTCCGAATCGGAAATGTAAATGCCAAAATCTGGATCTTTGACACGTCTCTGGGAAAATCACTGTCCTCCCGAATTGTGAGGGGGTGTGAGACAAAATGACGCAAAGTTGATCCACTTTCCGAGTTGATTCGATGAAACGATGTGGCATCCATTCATCGGTGCCCGGCAAGGGAAAACACAGCCCTAGTAGAGCAGTGCAACCACTCGAAACATGCACCGAAATGATGGCAGCTAGCAACAGGACAGATGTGGTATCCTTTTCGTCATCAGTCTATCTGGCGAATTCGAGTGGTTGCTTCTATTCAGAGGAACTCTTTTTTGTTTTACGAAAGAAGGGAAACCTCGAAAAACATTGACCATACTTGGCAAGTTTTTTTTTTGTTTCGATGCTTGGTTGGTTGCTTGATGATGTCGGTGCTTTCGGTGATGAATTGGATGTCTGTGTTTTGATTGGTCGAAAAGTAAATTAATTAAAGTGGCAATTCATTTCAATATCTTGGAAACATGACGATGTGCTGTCATCAGAAAGGATGGCTTTGAGGGATATTTAGGATGCACATCTCTGCTAGATAGTATAGTTAATCCATTTCTACTGCCATATCGGATTGAATTGCTTCAAAATTAAATCATTCCCCCATAAACCACACATGGCAGCCCCCAGAATCGGCGCACCCATCCGTGAGGAAAATGAACGTGTCCCTGATTTACGACCAGCTAATGACCACCATAAATTTCACTTTTCATCCCGGAGCTGCCTTTCTTCCAATCTGAGTCGATTGTCATAAAATGTATAGCCAAATCCATTATCAGAGCTTCTCTGGTGTCCCTCATACGACCTTAAAAATTATCCCCTTTCGCATGGATGGATTAGCTAGGAGGACGCGCTTCGCTCGCAAAGTCCATTTTATTAGAGCGGATTTTCTTCCTGTTCTTATCTTCTCCTGCCTGGTGCCCAGGACATGCATGGACTCTGGCTTTGTCTTTCCAGCTCGCTGATCACTTTCATTTAGGATTGGATTTTATCCCGGCAAAGCGCAATATGCTGTGCTGTGTTTTGTATTACTATCAGTTCGTATTCAGGAAGGGAAAAATGGAAAAAGTTGCTGCTCCAATTTGCCAACAATGAGCATCGGTTTTTCGATTGTCGAGAGTTTTACCCGCTATAAGGGTGTTATTCGCGAAACACAAAAACAAAGCTGAAATGGATTTCGAGTTTGAATGCCCGCTGAATGCTTTCGACAGTTGTTGCGATTTTGTAAACTTGTTGTTGCAATTTGGATTAAAATTCACCTTGACGATAAATTCTACAATTTTCCCCCCAACAACATCACTTGTTATTGTGATAATCCCTTCGTATCCGGTAATCGATAATCCATCTAGTGGTATTTACCATCATCCCCTGCACTTGTGAAAGTGTAAAATCGGATAAAACCCCAACTGATGAGCAAACCATATTTCATCCTACCAACTCTCAACAGCGACATGGATGGAATGTAAATTTCATTTCAATAAACGGGAAAAGACCGTGTTGGAGGCTACCGCAAAATTAGCTGGACATATCGTTAAAACATGCTGTTAATGCGATTAAATGTGCTGCAATCCAATTGTTTGTGTTACTTTGTGCCATACTGTCGAGGGACAGCTCAACGGGTTCTGGGGAAAATATATTTGCACTCTTGTAAATGGTAATTAAATAGCCTGAAAACGTGCTTTGCTCTGTAATGGTGTTTGCCTTTCTCGTTCAACTAGGTGTACGAGAAAGGTCGTAATATCACTTGGAAAATCGCATCGCACTACAACACAAAACATGATCCTACGTGTCCAGACCGATGCAGGCACTTACTGAAGCTGTCGTGACCAGATAGCTATTGAGTCAGGTGGACGTTACCTCTTTAATACTTTCTGTTTACCCAAGTTGAGAGGTGTCCCATTACTGCTGCCATCTGATCAACGACTTGGCTCTTACGTCCTTACGTATTCCTCTGGTATATTTTCGCTGGTAGCACTCGCTGTGAACCGGTTATGACCAATAATGCTTGCTACGTATGCGCTCACAACTTGCATAACCGACTATAAATCTAAAACCACTTGTTTAATTTCGCTTTATTCCGCTTGGTATCCAGCGCTGCAGCTCAGGTTGGACCCTTGTCCCTAATGTGGTGTTTAAATATCCGCTGGTTCACTAGCGCCAGTGTACTAGCACTGTACTAAAAAGTAGCCAGTAAGTAGTGTCAGAATCTACCAGCATGAGGTTTCAGGAACAACTGAAATTCGTGCTGGCTGGTTGAGTTGGCTGAGCTAGTGAACTAGCTTAAGTGTAAACATCCCATAAGTACAGACAAACAGACATAACACATTAAATATTTTTCATTGTAAAACATCGTCGCTAAAACATTACCGCCATCTGTTGAGTACACTGTGGTGGGTAGTACGCTGAACAGATGGCGGTAGTGTGTAAATGTCAAACGCAAGGGAAATAACTATGCGCGCCACAGGTGGCAGTACTACCAACTGAGATACTTTCAAATTGACCGTTAAATGATTGCCCGATGAACAACTTATGAGAGTTATGTCTGTTTGTCTGTGCAAGAGTTGATAGGCTCGATTTTAATAATTTCCGTGATGACCTTCACCGCCTTCTAGCAAGCGTAGTCAACGTGGCTGTTGAAGTTAAGCAGGTCATCGATCATCACTCCCAGGCAGTGTTCGGAAAATAATTCTTAAATCTCATTCATTGAGCCTCCCTGCGATAATGACCTCGCAAACAACATTCACGCTGAGATCCTCATGGATATTCACGCACTTATACTCATAAAGGGTGATACGGTCAAAATTTGGTCAATATCAACATGACGTATTTCTTTCAATTTTGCATTTAAAAAACCTGAACACCCCTCATTTTGAAGGTGTGTGTGTGTGTGTGTAGAATGTTGCTCCTATTTTGATTTTGGAATTCACTCTTCAGTTGTCAAAATGCCGTCCAAGCAAGAAGAGCAGCGTATCAAAATTTTGCTCGCGCATCGCGAAAATCCGAGCTACTCGCACGCAAAGTTGGCAAAATCGCTAAAAGTTGCCAAATCAACCGTAACAAATGTAATTAAAGTGTTTGGGGAACGTTTTTCGACAGCCAGGAAGTCTGGATCGGGGGGAAATCGAAAACCGGAAGCCGCTGAGACGAAAAAGAGAGTTGCCGGTAGTTTCAAGCGAAACCCTAACCTCTCTCTCCGAGATGCCGCAAATAAGCTGGGTGTATCGTCTACAACCGTGCATCAAGCCAAAAAACGAGCCGGACCATCGACTTACAAGAAGGTAGTGACTCCAAATCGCGATGATAAACAAAATACGACGGCCAAAGCGCGATCCCGGAGGCTGTACACGACGATGCTGACGAAGTTTGACTGCGTGGTAATGGACGACGAAACCTACGTCAAAGCCGACTACAAGCAGCTTCCGGGACAGGAGTTTTATACGGCAAAAGGAAGGGGAAAGGTAGCAGATGTTTTCAAGCACATGAAACTGTCAAAGTTCGCAAAGAAATATCTGGTTTGGCAAGCCATCTGTACCTGTGGCTTGAAAAGCAGCATTTTCATAGCTTCCGGGACTGTCAACCAAGAAATTTACGTGAAAGAGTGTTTGAATAAACGTCTGCTGCCTTTCCTGAAGAAACACGGTTGTTCCGTACTGTTTTGGCCGGATTTGGCATCTTGCCATTACGGTAAAAAGGCCATGAAGTGGTACGCCGCCAACAACGTGCAGGTGGTTCCCAAGGACAAGAACCCTCCCAACACGCCAGAGCTCCGCCCAATTGAGAAATACTGGGCTATTGTCAAGCGGAACCTAAAGAAGACCAAAAAAACTGCTAAGGGCGAGCAGCAGTTCAAGGCAAACTGGCTTTCTGCGGCGAAGAAGGTGGACAAGGTGGCTGTACAAAATCTGATGGCAGGGGTCAAGCGCAGGCATACCAAAAGTACCGCCTCATGACATTATTCCAACGGCTGTCGCTTTCTTTTCCCTACGACAGCCTTGAGATTGAGCTATAAGCGACAGCCCACGGTGAGGCTGTTATACGACATGCAACGTTGCCGTCTTGTGCAGTACACGACAGCTCGTTCTTAGTCATGTATTTTGTTCGTTCGGCTATGACAGCCTCGGATGGTCATTCGTAACGTTCCTCGTACATACAACAAGCAGTCCGTCGAACTGCCGATTCGTTGCTGTTGTCTTTGAAATTTTGTTTGTATGTCGTAAGACTGCTACTACACTACCAGTGTGGCGCCGGAGCTCGTTCTGTTGCTATCAAGTTCGTGCTGCCCATTGCAAAATTTTCATCCGATATTTTTTTAAAAACGCGCGGTCTCCGGCGAAAAATATAAGCCTACCCGACACCAACCTGACTTCCACCAAACCCCAACCCGATGTTGGCCCGACATTGACCCGACATAAACACAAAATTGACCCGACATCGACCCGACATTTGGTCTACGTCGACCATAAATTGACCTTACATTGATCCGACATCGGGCCGACTGATCTGTTCGGGATCATTCTTCTGGGTTTCTTCCATACTCCACTGCCGTATATCAATTGTATATAATGTCTCGTGACAGCCTTTTCGTGACAGCCACTTGGGTAAGCTGAGGGATGTCGTCGGTTTGTGAAGGCTGTTATGACGACAGAAACATTGAGAACCTGGTTATAAAGAAATGTATAAATACAGCCCGTTCGGTTCACTACGTTCCAAGCACGATGATTTTAGCAAAGCGGGTATAGATGCGACCTTTCTAATACAGCTTTCATTCGTTCGTGCGTGCGCTGTTGCCAATACACTTCGAATTCAGATCCGAACGTACGGTAGAAAGCGGCAGTAAAGCACACATAGGAACAGTCAATTCAGGTATAAACCAACTGTCGCGAGGAGGCTGTACTATTTGGAAGCCTGGTCAAGCGTAAGGCCCGGTAATTCGGATTTGGAAAAGCGGAAGCCTAACTGAATATTTTTCCTGAATTTTATACTAATTGAACTTGAAAAAGAAATTTAATTTGATTTTTTAAATAAACGATTTCACCGATTTACACGCGTTTTCCCTTGACCAAATTTTGACCGTATCACCCTTTACTTCTCTGAAAATTGGTAGGACGTCCCTGAAGTTCGTCTAAACTTCCCTGAACTTTGGCAGGACTTCCCTGAACTTCGGCAGAACTTCTCTGAACTTCGGCAGGACTTCCCTGAACTTCAGCAGGACTTCCCTGATTTCCAAGAATTGAAATGGCATGACTTTCCTGAACTTCAGCAGAACTTCCTTGAACTTCGGCAGGACTTCGCTGAACTTCAGCAGGACTTTTGTGAACTTCGGCAGGTCTTCACCGAACTACGGCAGGACTTCCCTGAACTTCGGCAGAACTTCTCTGAACTTCGACAGGAATTCCATGAACTTCAGCAGGGCTTCCCTGATTTCCAAGAATTGTAATGACAGGACTATCCTGAACTTCGACAGAACTTGTCTGAACTTCAGCAAAACTTCCCTGAGCTTCGGCAGATCTGCTGTGAACTTCCCTGAACTTCAGCAGGTCTTCCCTGAACTTCGGCAGAACTTCTCTGAACTTCAGCAGGACTTCCCTGAACTTCAGCAGGACTTCGCTGATTTCCAAGAATTGTAATGACAGGACTTTCCTGAACTTTGGTAGAACTTATCTGAAATTCGGCAAAACTTCCCTGAACTTCGGCAGGCCTCCCCTGAACATCGACAGAAGTGCCCTGAACTTCAGCAGAACTTCTCTGAACTTTCACAGGACTTCCCTGAATTTCAGCAGATCTTCCCTGAACATCGGCAGAACTTCTCTAAACTTGGGCAAAACTTCCCTGAACTTCAGCAGAACTTCCTTGAACTTCGGCAGAACTTCGCTGAACTTCAGCAGGACTTCTGTTAACTTCGGCAGGCCTTCACCGACAACGGCAGGACTTTCCTGAACTTCGGCAGAACTTCTCTGAACTTTGGCAGGAATTCCATGAACTTCAGTAGGACTTCCCTGATTTCCAAGAATTGTAATGACAGGACTTTCCTGAACTTCGGCAGAACTTCTGTGAACTTCAGCAAAACTTCCCTGAACTTCGGCAGAACTTCTCTGAACTTCGACAGGAATTCCATGAACTTCACCAGGACTTCCCTGATTTCCAAGAATTGTAATGACAGGACTATCCTGAACTTCGACAGAACTTGTCTGAACTTCAGCAAAACTTCCCTGAACTTGGGCAGATCTTCTATGAACTTCCCTGAACTTCAGCAGGACTTCCCTGAACTTTATCAGGACTTCCCTGATTTCCAAAAATTGTAATGACAGGACTTTCCTGAACATCAGCAGAACTTATCTGAAATTCGGCAAAACTTCCCTGAACTTCAGCAGGCCTTCCTTAGGCCGAATTTGAGCAGATCTTCCCTGAACATCGGCAGAACTCCTCTGAACTTCGGTAAAACTTCTCTGAACTTCAGCAGGACTTCCCTGATTTGCAAGAATTGTAATGACAAGACTTTCCTGAACTTCTACAGAACTTCTCTGAACTTCGGCAAAACTTCTCTGAACTTCTGTAGGCCTTCCCTGAACTTTGGCAAAACTTCCCTGAACTTCGGTAAAACTTCCATGAACTTCCGCAGGATTTTTCTGAACTTTGGCAGGACTTCGCTGAACTTCATCAGGACTTCCCTGAAGTTCATCAGGTCTTCCGTGAAGTTCGGCAGGCCTTCCCTGAGCTTGGGATTTTGGAATTGAAGTTATCATTTCAATAGTAGAATTATTATAACTATACAATAATATTGAAGATAAGAATATGGTCAACATTTCAATACTTCCCATTTTTAAAATTTGTAATGCTTGTTGGTATTGGTACATTTTTAATTTGGGTGTGGTTCGAACGGGTGTAGAGTCATTTCAAGTTTCATTTTAAGCGTCTGCAAGCCGTTGAACATACTGTTGGGTTAAGGATGGAGCCTTGAGGAGCACCTGAAGTTATCCTAATCAATCTCTGTCCCAGCGGCGCCGGTGGTGTAGTGGTAAGCGTGATTGCCTCTCAGCCCAAAAGGTTTGGGTTCAATCCTTTGTTTTTCTGAGGCATTGATCCTCGGTCTATGAGTTGATGGGTCGATAGGCAGGGCCTAGGTGTAGAAGCTGCCTCCCTGGTGTCGGTAGCATTGGTACTCAGTACAAAAAACAAATCAAGAAAAAAAATCTCTGTCCCATATCTGTCTCGTAGAACAATACCTAGCTCTGGAACAAGTTATTCAGAATAAAGTAAAGGTAATTAGGGGACCTCATCCTGTGCTACGCTTCAGCGATTGCTTTCCAGTTGGCGCTATTGAATGTGTGCTTCACGTCAATCGTTATCACGGCACAAATCGATGACGATTACAAATACTCATTTCGCTATAAAATATACTTCTTTCAATTATGATCTACGGTGATTTTTTGTACTTGCAAGTTACAAGAATAAGGAGGAAATGCTATTCTAAATAATATCAACATGAAGTGCGATAATTTATTAGCTACAAAAAGTTCTGAAGGGGATAGATTGATAGTTCCGTTGAGTACGGAAGAGTGAAAATTGAAATCACAGACACAAAGACGTAACACTTCAGCGTGTATCTTCGTTCATGCATTTAACGGTTGATTTGAATATTATCAGTTCCGCGAATTACTCGCTGCAGCGCTGACATCGGATCACTTTGACGTTTCTATAAATTCTATAGAACTTTGCAATATTGTTTGCGAGTTAGCGAGCAAGCTTGTTTTCCGCGAGAAGCCCGAGAGCTGTCGTTACTAAGGTGCTATGTTTTGAGATACTATGTTTTCAAGGAAAACTTTTTCAAAGTGTTACGTCTGTTTGTCTATGATGAAATGATGTGAAGTGCCATTGATGCGACAATACTAATCAAATGCGCACTCCTTTGCCTACACAGCAAAAAATTCTGAATTATAATTGTGATGTAAACATTCATTCACGTAAACTTGTATTTCATTTCACGCAAACGAGCAACTTGTAAGCAATGTTGTTTACAAATATGAGCTGTTGTATACAATATTTGCAACATTTCATGAAATGTCTCAGAACATTACACGATTTATAATGTAAACTTAGATGATATGTGACGCTCCTTTTATGTGCATCATATTAAACAGAAATTTACACTACTTTTTCGAACCGTGTAGCTCTCTTGATGAGTTACAGGTTTTGAAGTTTTTTCTCTAATCCACTGGCAAAATCATGCGCGTTTGACTTCATTGTATACTGCTTGCGGCTGTAGAATAGTTCTAGCGACGTTTAATGTCTAAGAAGTTCTGAAAAATGCATAGAAGTTCACGAAAATGTATGGAAGTACAGGAATCTTTACAGAAGTTCAGGGAACATCAAATAGTTTCACATAACTTCACAGAAGTTTACAGAACTTCAAAGAAGTCTATGGAACCTCAAGGAAGTTCACGAAACTTCAGACAAATTCAGTACTTCAGAGATCCTAAGGAAACTTCAGAGAAGTTCACGGAACTTCAGAGAAGTGCACGGTACTTCAGACAAGTTTTCGGAGCCTCAGAGAAGGTTTCTGAAATTACGAGAAACTCACGAAACTTTCGAGAAGTTTACGGAATTTCAGAGAAGTTTCCGAGAAAATCACTTAGCATCAGAAAAGTTCATGGAGCTTTCAATAAATTCGCTGATTTTCCGAGAAGCTCATGGAACTTTCGAGAAGTTCACGGCAGCTGAATTTTCCAGAAGTTCGCTGATATTCCGTTATCATCTGTAAGGTTCCCTGAATATATTTCACGTTCCTTAAGCTTCTGTGATGTTTCCTGAACTTAATGAACGTTTCTTTTCTTGTACGAAATTTCATGTATTTGTATGAAGCTTCCTGAACTTCTACGAAGTTTCTTAGGATCTACACTGCCCATTAAAGGTCTAAGAGTCCAAATTGTTCCGAAGTATATAACAGCTGAAATGTTCCAAAGGAACTGCTTAATAAAGCCCTGCCAATTCAGAATCGGTACGTTTTCAATCGAATGTATCTCAGAATCTGTTTGGCATAGAATAAAACGTTATTAGAAGAAAATTTTATGTATTTACTGTAGATACAATATGGGTTTTGCGATTTTTATTCTTGAATGAAAATTCGATCTTGTGTTTGATAAGTGCCATCAACTTTTGCACAAGTTGATGGTCACCCTCACCGGCTTCTTTTTTTTTTCAGTATCTGGTCATTGAAATAGCATCCTTAGTCATTTTTCCACTCTCCTTCAGTTTAGCTTTGATGATACCCCCAATACATTTCGATTGGGCGGAAATCCGGACAGTTTGGGGGATTGATCCCTTCCTCAATGACGCCTTCTTCATTATCGCGATCCCACTGTTGCGCATTCTTACTGTAGAGGCAACTCGCCAAATCTGGCCAAAACTTGCCGGGGACTTGGTGAGACGTAATGAATGGCAATAGAGGTTTTTTTTAAGGAATTCCTTGATGTATAACTGTCCGTTCGTCTCCACGACCCCTGGCAACACAAGCCTTCTTTCCCGAAAGCTGTAGTCCAATTTGACATTGTACGTTTCATCGTCCATAAGGATGCATCCGTTGAATTTGGCGAGCATCTGGTTATACAGCTTCCGGGCCCGGGTTTTGGCCGTAATGTTTTATTTTATGGTCCAGTTCAGTTGTTTAATAGCCCGATACTTGGAGAAACCTTCTCGAATGCGTATATTACAAACTGTACTGCGAACAGCACCGAGTTTTTTTGGCCACATTCATGTACAAAAGTCCTGGATTCGCTTTGAAAGCCTTCATATGACGTTCTGACGCAGATTCCTGTCAACTGTATTGCTTCGCCGCCTTGATTGCACCTTCCGACAAACGTACACACAAATAACTAAAATTGTTGCTATAAAAATGATGCAATTTCAAAATAAAAGTTTTCTAAATTTCGTAGTTTTAACTGTGAAAATTTTCAAAATGAAAGTTATATCTTTGGTTTGAAAGTGTTTCTTTCATTTCTGACTTGTAATTTTAAAAGTACATTTTTTAAAATAAAAGTTGTTCAGCTATCAAAAATACCTCTTCATAGTAAAGTTTTTGGCAGCACTGAACTTCACTTAATTTACCGCCAAATTTGAGTTGGCGAGACGAGGAAAACAAATCGTTCTACGGAAATCAAATGCGTGGAATCACTATTTGATAGATACCTCCGGTGAAGGTAGTACAGTGGTACTTGATTGTGATTCCACCGCTACAACAGCGAATGATAGGTGAGTTGGATTTTTGTTTTTCTTAGGATCGATTAAATTTATTTTAACATTGTAGCTACATTGATCAGCCCGCTAACTATTGGCAAACAAGCGTTTCCGTCGGGTGGTTCCTGCTTGTCACCGTATACATCACTGTCATCATCGGCCAACAAATCCCGTAACAGTCAAAAGCGTCTCTCTTGGAAGAAAATACAATCCGCGCAAAAAACCCCGTAACATTGCACCAAACCCATCATTCCGGAATCTGACAGCCGATGGTATGTGGATGTAGAGCGGCTGAACAACAACACAATGATGTATGAATTATCCTGGACCATTAGTGATCTAGTTCGGGTGGTGGTCGTTTCCAGTGGCAGGTGGTGTTCTTTCATCGGTGTTGATGGCATTTGAATCCTAGGACTCGGACAAAATCTGCACTGGTTCCAAAAACAATGATGTATTTTCATTTTCTATATAAAGTATATGAATAAAGACAATTTTTATAAATGGTACAAATATGAGTAAGGGTATTTGTCTTTAATCTTGAAAACTATTAACCTGATAATATTTCAAATTTGAGATAAAACACATATTGTCATGATAAAAAAAACCTTTTTTATTTGAAACATTTTGTACTTTATTTTAAAAGCATTGGTTTTTCATTTGACAGTTCTACAATTTGATTCGAAAGCTTCAACTTTTAAAATTAACGAGGGGCTTAACTTTTGATTTGACAGGCTACACATTTTTATTCTGAATGCTTCGGACTTTCTACCAAAAAGAACCAACGAAAACTTTTAATTTGACCAATGGTTTTTTTAATTTTAGAAATGATTATTTTTTGTGTGTACCATGAAACGTTTCAGCACTGCGCAGACGGTGCTTTTGGCTATCTTCTACTCCTTTACTTCCATCTGTGCTTCCATTTATTTACGTCCTTTTAAACGGACCACCTTGAAGAGGTGGAAAAAGTTCATTCAGGACGGCAGCCTTCTATTTACTCCTTTGCGATCCTCGTGCGATGTGTGCAGAATTGATTTTGTTTTGTTCTTCCATCGTGTGGCAATTCTAGAAAACGAATTTCTAGGAAAAGATTCCAGAACCGACCACTAGGAGCGTTGTACCGGACAAAAAGAAGCGTACCGATTCTAAACTGGCAGGGCTTTAGTTGCTAGTAATCTTCTGCAAAGCTCCGATGAAACTTCCAAAAGGTGCAGAGGAATCTTTTGGTATGTTGTTGAAGATCCTTTTGGAAGTTCGAAGGGATCTAATTTTGTTTTTCCGTCGATCTTGTTTTCCGTACTGAGTACCAATGCTCCTGACGCCAGGGAGGCAGCTCCACAACCTAGACCCTACATATCGACCCATCAAACTCATAGACCGGGGACCAACGGCTTCATTTCCCTGATGAGAGATTGTATGCCTCAGAAAATCCCGGCTGCGCCAACTGGGATTGAACCTAGGCCCTTTGGGGGTGAGAGGCAATCACGATTACCACTACAGCACCATTGATGTTCAACTTGCCCTTAAATTCTAACAGCATCTCAATGACCGTCACACAGAGCCTCCGCAGATCACCCTGCTGGCTCGTTAACGGTGCATTGACCCGGTGGGTAAATTTGATCAACTGCCCAGATGAAACGGCTTTTTTTTTTTCCTTTGGTTTGTTTTTTCCGTCTGAGCACCAATGCTACCGACGTGCCAGGAAGGCAGCTCCCACACCTGGACCCTCCTAAAGGGTGATACGGTCAAAATTTGGTCAAGGGAAAACGCGTGTAAATCGGTGAAAACGTTCATTTAAAAAATCAAATTAAATTTCTTTTTCAAGTTCAATTAGTATAAAATTCAGGAAAAATATTCAGTTAGGCTTCCGCTTTTCCAAATCCAAATTGCCGGGCCTTACGTTTGACCCCTGCCATCAGATTTTGTACAGCCACCTTGTCCACCTTCTTTGCCGCAGAAAGCCAGTTTGCCTTGAACTGCTGCTCGCCCTTAGCAGTTTTTTGGTCTTCTTTAGGTTCCGCTTGACAATAGCCCAGTATTTCTCAATTGGGCGGAGCTCTGGCGTGTTGGGAGGGTTCTTGTCCTTGGGAACCACCTGCACGTTGTTGGCGGCGTACCACTCCATGGCCTTTTTACCGTAATGGCAAGATGCCAAATCCGGCCAAAACAGTACGGAACAACCGTGTTTCTTCAGGAAAGGCAGCAGACGTTTATTCAAACACTCTTTCACGTAAATTTCTTGGTTGACAGTCCCGGAAGCTATGAAAATGCTGCTTTTCAAGCCACAGGTAAAGATGGCTTGCCAAACCAGATATTTCTTTGCGAACTTTGACAGTTTCATGTGCTTGAAAACATCTGCTACCTTTCCCCTTCCTTTTGCCGTATAAAACTCCTGTCCCGGAAGCTGCTTGTAGTCGGCTTTGAAGTAGGTTTCGTCGTCCATTACCACGCAGTCAAACTTCGTCAGCATCGTCGTGTACAACCTCCGGGATCGCGCTTTGGCCGTCGTATTTTGTTTATCATCGCGATTTGGAGTCACTACCTTCTTGTAAGTCGATGGTCCGGCTCGTTTTTTGGCTTGATGCACGGTTGTAGACGATACACCCAGCTTATTTGCGGCATCTCGGAGAGAGAGGTTAGGGTTTCGCTTGAAACTACCGGCAACTCTCTTTGTCGTCTCAGCGGCTTCCGGTTTTCGATTTCCCCCCGATCCAGACTTCCTGGCTGTCGACAAACGTTCCCCAAACACTTTAATTACATTTGTAACGGTTGATTTGGCAACTTTTAGCGATTTTGCCAACTTTGCGTGCGAGTAGCTCGGATTTTCGCGATGCGCGAGCAAAATTTTGATACGCTGCTCTTCTTGCTTGGACGGCATTTTGACAACTGAAGAGTGAATTCCAAAATCAAAATAGGAGCAACATTCTACACACACACACCTTCAAAATGAGGGGTGTTCAGGTTTTTTAAATGCAAAATTGAAAGAAATACGTCAAGTTGATATTGACCAAATTTTGACCGTATCACCCTTTATCGACCCATCAACTCATGAACCGGGAACCAACGGCTTTACTTCCCTTCCGAAGGAAGGCGTGATCAGAGATGTTATGCCTCAGAACATCCCGGCGCCGCCGACTGGGATTGAACCCAGGCCTGCTGGGCTGAGAGGCAATCACGCTTACCACTACACCACCGGCGCCGTTAAAGATGAAACGGCTTGACCGCTTTGATAATACATACTGCTCTGCTCGAGGGGCGCGCACTCATCGATTTGACTGCGTGTTGATGAAAATACCGTTCAAATATTTATTAAAAATTAAATTATTTCAAGCGGTATTGCAATAACAAACAAAATATTTAAAGTAGTTTCGAAAATAATTATCAAATATTGTGCGACAATTCAGGTAATTAATAATATATTGTGTGATATTGAATGAATTTTAAATACTAATGTTTGACAGCATTTTAATTATTCATAGAATTGAAGAGTGTGCTTAACGTGATGAATTCAATAATGATAAGATTTTAAATATTTGTTGATTTTGCTGAATAGTATTGAAAGATTTGTGCGTGCGAGATCAGTTTCTGTCACCAGCGATGATACCACAAATACAGATTTTTGCCGACGAAAAAAGTTGGTTGTTTATTTTGTAACCGTGCACATTAACTATTTTTTTGAGCTAACAAACTTGCTATTATAGTACGTTCAGACTACAGAGTTATAACATGTTATAGCGCTATCTTCATGGTGGCAATTATTTGACAACCGTTAGAACATGATATAACTCTCCAGTCTGAACAAGGCATTACGGTATCAAAATATACAAGGGGTTCCCAACTTTCATCTGTATTTGTGGTATCGCTATCTGTCGCACCTGGAAACAGTGCTAATAAAAATCATTCTTTCTACACTCAACTTACACGGTAAGAAAAAAGTACCTAAAATAAGGTTCTTATCACCCAACTAGGTACTATAGTGTTGGAAGCCAAAACTAGATAAAGTCCAATGTACTCAATTTTGAGTACCCGTACCAAAGGTTATAGATGGGTTATTTTTACCCAAATTTCGGTCATATTTATTTTAACTGATTGGGTAATTTTTAACCAAATTTAGACCAGATTCATAAACAATATTATTTTTAAAATAACGGTTCAATCAGAAGAAGTGTTTCTAATTAATGTATTCTTTTTTAAGATATACATTAACCGTTTGTTGAGCTTACTCAATTACGGATTTTCTTCGTACTCTTTGAACACATTGGTAAGTTCAGCAACTGTTGTGCTTTTACAAGATGCTGCTGTTTTAAAGAAGTGGAATAAAGCAAATGCATGGAACTTCTTCAAAAGTGAAGAAACTGGAATATCAAAAACGTCAAACAGTTTTAGCAATACATCAATGGCCCTCGACGAATATCGATCGCACTCGATAGTGTTAAAACTGAATACAATAAAAAGATCAATCGCAGATTTTTCACTTTTAATTCGCTCAATATCAGAAACAAACTATACCAAATGGTGGAAAAATCATTCCTCTACCTGTTTGTGTTGATAGTTTCCCAGGTAGAGCTCCGAAAAAAATCTTTGTTTATGACATGAGCAGTTCTTTGGGAGGTATTATCGATTTAGACGTTGACGTTTTAACCTTTATCCACTTCGACCATTCGTCCTTATGTCAGAGATTCTCACCAACACGATACATTGGTTACATTTTAACATGTGTTCGGTGCCCTCAGCAGTGGCTAAAATCTGGCATAAAGCACGGTTACATGCTTACATCCGGGAAATGCACTTATCGCCGGTAGGTGGATTAATCAGTGTTTTATTTATTAATTGTGGCAATTGGTAAATAATGCCATGGTGAAAAGCGAAATGTTATTGAAAGTTGAAAGAGGCTTGATGAACACAATGATTCCAATTGAAATGATTTTAAAAATTAAATTACCCCAGAGACCAATGAAATGACAACTTTCAAGCACCAATCCAATCAAATTTGATTAATTTAATGAAGATTTTTGTCCGCATCATTAACATTCAGGATTTCCGCAATTACTTCAATCGTCTAATCAGTTTGCAGAATTGTTGAGCCAATGGACCGAAAAAATGCATCCAGTCAATCCCACACATGATTAAATTGCTATTTAATACTCTTCCTTGAAATGTTTTCCCCAAATCACATCTAACCACTTCAGCCACAAATCTGGACTTGATTAGACTAATGGAATAACGAAAACCATTAAGTACGAATCCAGCAGTATCACTGCCAGTCGCCCAGCCTTCATGAAATAAACATTTATCTTCTTCTTATTCTTATTCGTTCCTGCTGTAACTTCTTTCTTCTCTCATGTTGGAGTTCTTGCAGACTTGAAAACATTTACAATGATCCGAATAAATCAAGACTGGATCGGGATTCGAACTCACCACAAGATCGGCATAAACGGCCATTTGTTCTACGCTTTCGGTTAATCAGAGGCTCTAGTAGCTTATCGGCTTACTTCACCAATTCAACAGCATACAGCTAAGTTTTGTGTGACAAATTACTGGCGGAAATCCGAAACTTGACTGGGTAAATTGCCATTGAATTAGTGACAGTTGGACAACACTTTTTTGAGATTGGAATTTTGGATTGCAGTTCTGATTCAAGTTTTGAGATAGTACCTTTGAAGTCCAATCCAAACAAGCCTGCTCAATGTCCTATGAAGAGTAATTTATCAATGGTAGCTTCTAAACAGTAGCATTCAGAAAGCCCATTAGCAGGCATAACAACGTATCTGGTGATATTTCTTTCTGTTATCCCCCAGTTCCGGAAAGCAACCCCATGTATATAAATTACTCACCGTATCGCCTTTCGCCCTTCATGATTCGGAATCAAACCAAGCAGCTGGAGATAGAACCAAGAATAATGAACCCAATTTAGTATTGTACCATTCCCGAGTTGCCAAGGCCCTTAAAATATTCACACGATAGCTGTTTTTCGCCCTTCCCTGGACCAGAATGAGCTCAGCACGTTCCAGGACGTAGGATGAGTAGTGTTCTCTGATATCGTTTCTCGTTAGGTGCTATTTTTCATTCTATTTATATTGTAGGTCATTGTTTATATTACAGCCTCAGTAGTTCATCCGTTCGTTTGCTCATCGTCTATCACTAAGAAGACTGAGTCAGCCAGTGCGGAACATCCCCGGTGGGAATTCTAAGGATCGTCGAACTCTCCCCATCAAAGGATTCAGTCAAGCGTAGCACACCCAAAGTTCGTCTCTGATAGTGCGATACTCGAGATGTGTGAGCTCAGCAGCAGTTCTCTATCGTAATTTATGTGTAATGAAATGTAGATTCCACGGTCATCCATCTCCAAGCTACGCCCTGCTCCTCATTCGGTTTTATTTTTACGATCAAATCCTCACTCTCGCACCGTCTAATTCCTGAGTTGGTGCTTACACTTGTCTAATTCCGATTGCATTATGGGAGATTAATTCCGACGAGGTTTCCGATAGTCATTTGTAGGATGGACGGTTTATCTGTTCTGGAGCTGGGAGGTTGTGGCAGTCCATTTATACGCTTCGGTCCTGATGGCAAAATGGATGGACTATTTGAATTTTAGATCAGATCGTTTTACTTTTATATGCCAACACTTGTCGCTGCCGCCGGGTGGCTCTTTTCCAAAGTGGACATGGTGTGGGAACTGCTCTAATAAATTAGACCAAAGTGGTCATCCCAGTCGAACCTATGTGTGACGCTGAAATGGATTCAGTTCATAACGGATTTCACTTAAACTTCGACATAAATTATCGTGATAAACAATTCCAATGCCGAGAGCTTAATTACCCAAACGAACGGCACGTCAGTTTTTATAATTAAGCTCTATTTCAGTGATCGATCCAAACAAATTTTCCTACGGAAAACTTTTTGATGCCAAAGATAGATAAACTTTCAGCACCAGCAAATTAAATTAAATCCAACCCAAGTCAGAATCCCTCGTCTTCGTCTGTCAGCTCCAGGCCCCGACCGACACCCCCATTCTCAAAGGAAAAGAAAATGGATAATCATCTATTACTGAACCAGTGAACGCGCTGTGACTTTTCCTCCGGGCCAGAGAGAATCGACAAAACGACATCGGCTGGATATGTAACGAAAGTAATGTTTATTAAATTCAGAAACGTAATCAGGCTCTGCCTCTCTCGCTGTAGGATGGGGACGACGGTGGCTGTTTCGCTGCTGAAGCTTTGGCAAATCTTACGCTTTGTTTGTGTGTCTGTTATCCTCGGAGGAAGGGTTTCCTCGGAGCAAATATCAAACATTTTACATTTGTTTTCATTTAGGCATTATTGGGCGCTATTGTTTCAGCCAACGATGGGTTTTCCGTTTGTACTTCGTTCACTTGGTTGATAGTAGATGGGAAAATACGATGGATGCGGCTGGGAAATTTTCTGAAAAAAAATCTTTCTTGTGCCGCGTTTTTCTTTATTGTGTATGAATTTCCCAAATTAGGATTAGAACGAAGATCTTATTTGAAAAAAAAAATCAGTTGAAGGCATATATATTTTGTTAGCTTGTGCTTGCTTTGAAGTTCTGGAAACATTCTAGAAGTGCAGAAATCCAGAAAATTCAGCTTAGTTTATAAAAGCCCAGCAAACTTTGCATAAGATCATTTAACGTCATAGAACTTCAGTGAAATTCAGTTGAACATTAAAGTTCAGATAATGTTGTTGAGCTTGTTTTGTAGAAGATCAGAAAAAACTGTAGAACTTTATCAAATATTGTGAAAAATTAGCATTAATGTTATTAAGCGAATTGTGTAAACAACCAAGGAAATATGCTAAAGTTCAGAGATTTTTCTATAATTTTAATTTTTAATTTAAGTCCGAAAAGCACTGGCGTGCACAGGGTGGGGCAAGGTGGGGCAATTGCCCACTCTTTTAAAAATAAGATTTTTTATTTCCACATTTACAAAATTATGATATAAAATAACTTGATTTGAAGGTAAATGAAAACCTTTTATTGCGTCAATTCCTTTGAGATGGTGTTCTCTGAAAATTGCACCATAAAGGTGCATGAAGAGACAAACTTCAATTAACTTTTTGGTCAAAAAAGTTGACCGGTGCATACAAAAAAGTTCTGGTGTAATTTATTTTCAAGGAGGGTTAAAACAATAGGGCAAATTTAGGGTTGAAAAAAATAAACTTCATGGTGGTAAATCAAAGAAAAAGCTTTTTATTGAATATTTTTGGTGTAAAAATATCATCAAGGTGGTGTATGGAGGGACTAATCAAACTGAATAACATGGAGGGACTAATCAAAATGAATGACTAATCATAATGAATTAATTGAATCACGCTAAAAATTTGGACCTGCACATTTAACTGAAAATTTCTGGTGGAAAGTTCGCAACACTGTGGTGAATGTAGGAGCAAGGTTTATTCATTTTTCTGGTGCAAAATTTGCATCGTTCTGATGAATGTAAGCTTCATTGAAAATTTATGGTGGAAAATTTGCACCAATATGGTGCATGAAAAGGTAAAGCCTGAAAATTTACCCACAAAGGTGCATGGTGAAACAAACTTCACTGACAATTTTTGGTGCACCGTTCTGATGAATGGAGGAGCATGATTTATTGAAAAATTCTGGTGCAAAATTTGCATCGCTCTGATAAATGAAATGAACGGAAAATTTCTGATGGAAAACTTGCACTGTTCGAGTAAATGAAGGCACAAGCTTTATTTAAAAATAAGCTATATTGAAAATATCTAGTGGAAAATCTGCACCACAACAATGAACGGATGGGTAAGCTTTTCGGAAAATGTTTGGTCTTAAATTTGCATCTTTCTGCTGAATAGAGAAACATACTTTAATGATAATTTCTAGTGTAAAATTTGCACCATTCTGATGATTGAAGGGAAGCTGCTTTACTGAAAATTTATGATGAAAAATATGAAAATAGGGGCTGGCTTTATTTGGTGGAAAACCAGCAACATTCTGATGATAGGAGAAGCAAGCTATATTGATAATTACTGGTGGAAAATGAAAAAAAGGAAATCTGCACCAATCAGAAGATTGGAGAAGCAATTTTTATTAAACACTAGCTGAGTGTGCCCGGTATGGGAGCCCCCCCTTACAGAAGGGGGAGGGGTCTCGAACCATCATAAGAACCTTCCACGGCCCCAAAAATCCCTGTATACAAATTTTCACGCCAATCGGTTACAGACAGACAGACAGACAGACAGACAGACAGACAGACAGACAGACAGACAGACAGACAGACAGACAGACAGACAGACAGACAGACAGACAGACAGACAGACAGACAGACAGACAGACAGACAGACAGACAGACAGACAGACAGACAGACAGACAGACAGACAGACAGACAGACAGACAGACAGACAGACAGACAGACAGACAGACAGACAGACAGACAGACAGACAGACAGACAGACAGACAGACAGACAGACAGACAGACAGACAGACAGACAGACAGACAGACAGACAGACAGACAGACAGACAGACAGACAGACAGACAGACAGACAGACAGACAGACAGACAGACAGACAGACAGACAGACAGACAGACAGACAGACAGACAGACAGACAGACAGACAGACAGACAGACAGACAGACAGACAGACAGACAGACAGACAGACAGACAGACAGACAGACAGACAGACAGACAGACAGACAGACAGACAGACAGACAGACAGACAGACAGACAGACAGACAGACAGACAGACAGACAGACAGACAGACAGACAGACAGACAGACAGACAGACAGACAGACAGACAGACAGACAGACAGACAGACAGACAGACAGACAGACAGACAGACAGACAGACAGACAGACAGACAGACAGACAGACAGACAGACAGACAGACAGACAGACAGACAGACAGACAGACAGACAGACAGACAGACAGACAGACAGACAGACAGACAGACAGACAGACAGACAGACAGACAGACAGACAGACAGACAGACAGACAGACAGACAGACAGACAGACAGACAGACAGACAGACAGACAGACAGACAGACAGACAGACAGACAGACAGACAGACAGACAGACAGACAGACAGACAGACAGACAGACAGACAGACAGACAGACAGACAGACAGACAGACAGACAGACAGACAGACAGACAGACAGACAGACAGACAGACAGACAGACAGACAGACAGACAGACAGACAGACAGACAGACAGACAGACAGACAGACAGACAGACAGACAGACAGACAGACAGACAGACAGACAGACAGACAGACAGACAGACAGACAGACAGACAGACAGACAGACAGACAGACAGACAGACAGACAGACAGACAGACAGACAGACAGACAGACAGACAGACAGACAGACAGACAGACAGACAGACAGACAGACAGACAGACAGACAGACAGACAGACAGACAGACAGACAGACAGACAGACAGACAGACAGACAGACAGACAGACAGACAGACAGACAGACAGACAGACAGACAGACAGACAGACAGACAGACAGACAGACAGACAGACAGACAGACAGACAGACAGACAGACAGACAGACAGACAGACAGACAGACAGACAGACAGACAGACAGACAGACAGACAGACAGACAGACAGACAGACAGACAGACAGACAGACAGACAGACAGACAGACAGACAGACAGACAGACAGACAGACAGACAGACAGACAGACAGACAGACAGACAGACAGACAGACAGACAGACAGACAGACAGACAGACAGACAGACAGACAGACAGACAGACAGACAGACAGACAGACAGACAGACAGACAGACAGACAGACAGACAGACAGACAGACAGACAGACAGACAGACAGACAGACAGACAGACAGACAGACAGACAGACAGACAGACAGACAGACAGACAGACAGACAGACAGACAGACAGACAGACAGACAGACAGACAGACAGACAGACAGACAGACAGACAGACAGACAGACAGACAGACAGACAGACAGACAGACAGACAGACAGACAGACAGACAGACAGACAGACAGACAGACAGACAGACAGACAGACAGACAGACAGACAGACAGACAGACAGACAGACAGACAGACAGACAGACAGACAGACAGACAGACAGACAGACAGACAGACAGACAGACAGACAGACAGACAGACAGACAGACAGACAGACAGACAGACAGACAGACAGACAGACAGACAGACAGACAGACAGACAGACAGACAGACAGACAGACAGACAGACAGACAGACAGACAGACAGACAGACAGACAGACAGACAGACAGACAGACAGACAGACAGACAGACAGACAGACAGACAGACAGACAGACAGACAGACAGACAGACAGACAGACAGACAGACAGACAGACAGACAGACAGACAGACAGACAGACAGACAGACAGATAGACAGATTCCGAGAAGAACCTCAAGGATATTCTTAGGACAGTTCTCAAATATTTCTGGGTAGAGTTCAAAGAAAAATTTGCGGATAATGTGTAGTGCATCCTGCAGATAGTTCCAAGATAATTTCGAATGAATACCAAGAAAAACAAATTCGGAGTGAAATTCCATAGGGATTTTACGCAAAATTTAAAGCGAATTCCGAGGAAAAATTTCTGAAACTCTAAACGAATTTCAGTTTTAAGGTGTTCTGAGAAAAAAACATCAAAAGAGCTCTTAGGAGAGTTCTAAAAATATCCGAGAAGACCCTTAAGGATATTGAATTCTGAGGACAGTTCCAAAGGATTTCTGGGGAGTATTCCAAGAAAATTCCGCGAATAATTTCTAGTGAATCCTGCAGATAGTTCCAAGATAATTCCGAAAAGAATACCGAGAAAAAAATAGATTTTGAGTGAAATTCCAAAGGGATTTTGAGGAAAATTTCTAGCTCATTCCGGGAATAATTTCTGGAGAATTCTCCTGAAACTCTAAGGGAATTTCAGTTCCAAGGTTTGCTGAGTAAAAGTCAAGAAGAGTTCCAAAAATAATTCCAGAGGACTTCAGAGAAGAATTTCAAAAGAACTCATTGAGTTCTAAAAATTACGAAAAGAACCTAAAGGTATTCTGAGGATGGACTTTTTCGCAACTGTACAAGGTTGAAGATGCTTTTGGATTCCCTAATTGAAAAGTGGGTATAAGTCTGCTATTTATAAATTTTATCTAGATGAATGCGTCAGTCCGCATCGTGCTCTCTTGCCGTGCGGATCTATTTGCTTTTTGCTTAAGGAAGTGTTATTACTACCTAAAGCTACAACAAATTTAAACAGCACTTTTCAGTGCTCAACCTGTAAAAATTTTCTACCTTGTTCAACTCCTCTTATTCCTCTTCGATCCTTGTTTGGACCCTACCCGAGGTAATCCTTCTTGGATATCGATTTGGAAAATTCCTCTTCGATCCTTCAGATTCTTATAGTAATCTGCTTGGAAGTCGATTTGGAAAATCGCATAATCGCACTTTTCAGTGCTCAACCTGTAAAAATTTTCTACCTTGTTCAACTCCTCTTATTCCTCTTCGATCCTTGTTTGGACCCTACCCGAGGTAATCCTTCTTGGATATCGATTTGGAAAATTCCTCTTCGATCCTTCAGATTCTTATAGTAATCTGCTTGGAAGTCGATTTGGATAAAAAATTTACTGCCGCCATGGCGCCTAAACGCAAAAGAAAGGGGCAAACTCTTGACCCCCCTTCTGAAGAAATTAATTTGAGTAATCAATTTGATTTGCTGACGGATGATGAGAATGATCCATCATCCAAGAAAAATTCTAGTAAACTTTCCCGGCTTAATGCCAAGAAGGAAAAGATTCCCCCTATTGTGATAACCACTACCGATTTCCATGCTCTTCGCATGGAACTTTTGAATTTCGTGAAAGTTAAGTTTTCACTACAAATTGGACGTCGGGGTGAATGCCGTGTATTGGCTGAAACCTTGGACGGATTTAAATGTCTTCTCAAGTATCTTACTGAGAAGAAGCACAAATTTTTTACTTACGACACCAAAACTGAACGTGTGTTCAAGGTTGTCATGAAAGGACTGCCCAGCGGTGAATCCCTGGATCAGATCAAAGATGAACTGGCAAAATTACTTGGAGTTGTGCCACTCCAAGTAATCAAAATGAAAATGAAATCCCGTCCTGGCGATTCGCGCAACGGGATTTCTAATGATTTTTATTTAGTTCACTTCAAGTCTAGTGAACTAAACAACCTTAAGGCCTTAGAAAAAGCTAGCCTTATGCTCCATGTCCGAGTGAAGTGGGAACACTTCAGGAAGACTGGAGGAAATTTCCAAAACCTCACTCAGTGCCGTAAGTGCCAGGGATGGGGTCACGGAACTAAAAATTGCTACATGCCAGCTAAATGCATGAATTGTGGTGATTCCTCTCACGCAAAGGACGACTGTCCTGTGAAGGAAGATCCTAAGAAATTTAAATGTTCAAATTGTGGTGAAAACCACAAATCCAATTTTTGGGAATGTAAGACTCGCAAAGCGATCCTACAATCTCGTTCTAACCGTCAGGTAGGAAGCGCTCCACGTTTCCGATCAGGTACACATTCCTCTGCTGTTAACAACGGTCAGCGAGGAACAAATTCTACATTCGTACCCGTAGGTACAAATATCACCCCTGCTTCAAATGTTTCATCTGTACCTACTCCCCTCGCTGCTAACAATGTTCAGCGAGTTAATGGAGCTACCTATGCTGCTATTGCAGCGGGTAGAAATCAAAATACTAACCAACGTTCTAACGGAAATTTTGACAATTTTGACTTAGGAAGCATTACTGCTCCTAAAATGGAATTTTTACAGAATTCATTAATTGACATGATTTCTGATATGCTTAAATCTAACTCCATGTTTGATGCTATTCAAACTGGAGTAAAATTTGCTAATAATATTGTCATGACTTTAAAATTCAGTAATGGATTTTAAAGTATTAAACATTTTAAATTGGAATGCTCGATCTCTTAAAGATAATGAAGACGAGCTATTTAACTTTTTGAGAGTTCATAACGTGCATATTGCCGTTATAACTGAAACGTTCCTTAAACCTGGCCATAAGGTTAAGAAGGACGCAAATTACTTGATTTATAGAAATGATCGTCTTGATGGACCCTGTGGTGGCGTTGCCATCATTATTCATAGACGAATCAAGCATAAAATTCTTTCTTCATTTGAAACCAAAGTTTTTGAAACTTTGGGAGTTTCTGTTGAAACAAAATTTGGACAACTTACGTTTATAGCTGCCTATTTGCCATTCCAATGCGTAGGCCAGCAAAAGAATTTTCTCAAGGGTGACCTCCAGAAACTTACCCGTCATAGGTCTAAATTCTTCATTATTGGTGATTTTAATGCAAAACACCGCTCATGGAATAATGCTCAAAGCAATTCCAATGGTAATATTCTGTTTGATGATTGTTCTGCAGGTTATTACACTATTCAATATCCAAACAGCCCAACATGCTTTTCTTCTGCAAGAAATCCCTCAACTATTGATTTGGTCTTAACTGATTCATGTCATCTTTGTAGCCAATTGGTTACCCATGCTGACTTCGGTTCTGATCACCTTCCAGTAACTTTTGAAATATCCCAAGAAATAATTTCTAATCCCAACAGCTTTACTTTCAATTACCATAGGGCTGATTGGGAGCAATATCGAACATTTATGGAATATAACTTCGATCCAAACATTCCTTTGCAAACCAAAGATGAAATTAATTATGCTCTTGAATCTCTGACTACTTCTATAGTTGAAGCAAGAGCTGCCTCAGTACCAAAATGCGAGGTTAAATTCGATTCAATTATAATAGACGATGATCTTCAGCTCTTGATCCGTCTTAAAAATGTCCGTAGGAGACAATATCAAAGAACACGCGATCCTGCCATGAAAGTTATCTGGCGGGATTTGCAAAAACAAATTAAAAAGCGATTCTCTGCCCTGAGGAACAAAACTTTTGAAAATAATGTTTCTAAATTAGACCCGAGTTCCAAACCCTTTTGGAAACTCACAAAAATTTTGAAAAAACCTCAAAAGCCAATTCCAGCGCTTAAAGAAGGTGGTAAAATTTTGATCACAAATTTGGAAAAAGCTCAGAAACTTGCTAAGCAATTCGAGAGTTCCCATAATTTCAGTTTGGGTCTTACTAGTCCTATTGAGAATCAGGTTGCTCGGGATTTTCGGAATATTTTCTCTCGGGAAAATATTTTTGATGATTCCTGGGGGACTGATTTGGACGAAGTAAGGTCTATAACTAAAAAGTTTCAAAATATGAAAGCTCCAGGTGATGATGGAATTTTCTATATCCTCATCAAAAAACTCCCAGAGAGTACCTTGTCTTTCCTGGTAAAATTATTTAACAGATGTTTCCATTTGGCATACTTTCCTGATAAATGGAAAAATGCAAAAGTTGTTCCAATTTTGAAGCCGGATAAAAATCCAGCTGAAGCTTCTAGCTACCGTCCAATAAGTTTGCTTTCTTCAATAAGTAAACTTTTTGAAAAAATAATTTTGAATAGAATGATGCTTCACATCAATACGAACTCAATTTTTGCAGATGAGCAGTTTGGATTTCGCCATGGGCATTCAACTACTCATCAACTCTTGAGAGTTACAAATTCAATTCGTTCAAACAAATCTGAAGGCCACTCAACTGGAGTTGCTCTTCTAGACATAGAAAAAGCATTCGACAGTGTTTGGCATGAAGGTTTGATTGCTAAATTGAAAAAGTTTAATTTTCCACTTTACATTATGAAATTAGTTCAAAATTATTTAACTGACAGAACTCTGCAGGTAAATTATCAAAATTCCAAATCTAATCGACTACCTGTTAGGGCAGGAGTTCCTCAGGGTAGCATTCTTGGGCCTATATTGTATAACATTTTCACTTCGGACCTCCCTGATTTGCCTCAGGGTTGCCACAAATCTTTGTTCGCTGATGACACAGGCATTTCCGCTAAAGGAAGAAATCTTCGTGTTATTTGCAGCAGACTTCAGAAAAGTTTAGATATTTTCTCTTCTTATTTACAAAAATGGAAGATTTCTCCCAACGCTTCCAAAACTCAACTTATAATATTCCCACATAAGCCTAGAGCTTCGTTTTTAAAACCTAGTAGTAGTCACATAGTCACTATGAACGGAGTTCCAATTTCCTGGTCAAACCAAGTGAAATATCTTGGATTAATACTTGACCATAAATTAACTTTTAAAGATCACATTGAGGGCATTCAAGCCAAATGTAACAAATATATAAAATGTTTGTATCCTCTTATAAACAGGAAATCCAAACTTTGCCTGACGAATAAACTTCTAATATTTAAACAAGTTTTTAGACCGGCCATGCTTTACGCTGTGCCAATATGGTCTAGTTGTTGCACTACCAGGAAAAAAGCACTTCAAAGGATTCAGAACAAAATTCTGAAGATGATTTTGAAGTTGCCTCCCTGGTACAGTACTACCGAAGTACATAGAATTTCGAATGTTGAGACTTTAGCACAAATGTCCAACAAAATAATTAATAATTTCCGGCAAAAATCGTTACAATCCTCAATTGCAACGATTAATTCCCTTTATACTTAGATAAGATTTAGTTTTAGTTATTTAGTTTTAAGCTATCAATTGTTATACTGACATGCAGGTTTAAAAAACCTGTTTAAAATACTGAATTGCCAAGACAGGAACAATGTAAAAACACTTAGATATATATCATAACAATTAAGGCTGGTAAGTTACTGTAGTAACTGGAGCACCTAGGTTAAAAATGAAATGTAATTTATTTTGAATTTGGAACAAATAAAGAGTTAAAAAAAAAAAAAAAAAAAAAAATCTAGATGAATGCGTCATTGGGACGGTACTAATGGATATTTTTGGTCGCTATTGAAAATTTAGTCGATTGCTGAATTTATCTATGAATAACACAGTATCATCTGCAAAAAGATTAATGTCGCAAAACCGTACAACACATTGCAAGTCATTAATATACATAATAAATAAAAGGAGCCCTAATACACTTCCCTGGGGCACTCGAAGGTTATTCTCCACGGGACTGGAAACAGAATCATTAAAAACAGTCCGTTGAGTTCTGTCAGACAAATAGCTTTCAAACCATTTATATGCAGTACTCGTAATTCCAAAGCGCTTGATTGTATTAACAGTAAGGGCCTGGAAATTATTTCAAAAGCGCGTTTCAGATCCAAAAAAACAGCAACAGTCGTATCTTTACGCTCCAAGTTGTCTTTCAACTTTGCTAATACCAAATTCAACACAGTTTCATAAGAATGACCTTCCCGATATTGTTCTGGTATCAACGAAGAGTTGCTATTCAAATACTCTAACATCTGGCGTTTAACAACAAGTTCTAAGATTTTCTCTAATGTGTGCAGCATGTTGATAGGACGAAACTCTTCGGCTTTAATCGTTCCAGCAACTTTTTGAATAGGAACCACTAAGGATTCCTTCCAAATTTGTGGCACATGTCCAGTTTGTAATGATTCATTAATAAGGTCCAGCAAGATGTGGCCAATGACATGAAAGCAATCTTGAATAACTCTAGCATTAACATTGTCTATTCCAGCCAATTTTCCTAATGAAAAACAAATAGCTCAGCTGTAGATTCATCTAAATTACCGGCCACGAATGGAAAATCCACGCTCCTCTGAACAAGATTTAAAACAGCCTGTTTCGAAAATTTCCTCCAGCACATCAATTTTACAAAATTATCGTTATCGTTAACATGGTCTAAGACATTAATCACTAAGGTCTGATTATCGGTTATTTTCAAATCAGTATCAGTAACTGAACAAATGGAATCTTAATTAGAATAAACTTGGTCAATTAAAGTTCTACTGTGACTGGAAATACGCGTATATTCTTCTACCGTTTGTTTTAAATTGAAGAAAAAAAACCGCTAAGCGCTTAATCATTTGACCAAATCAAAGTTGTTACACCAATTAATATTAAAATCACCATCACACCAATTAATCTTTAAATCAACCATGATAACATCCTCCTTTCTTGATCCAACGTTCTTCGGTGAGACTTCACCTGCTGTACACTGTTAAGCCAGCCAACTCGGTTCGTTGCTCTTTGTCTCCAGTTTTTTGGGCGTCCTATACTTCCAAGATCTTGCTCAACTTGGTTGCTATGCATACCATTTTTGCAGAATTATTTTCCGGCATTCTTACAACATGTCCCACCTTTTGTACCCTTCAAACCTTAGTGGCTTTCAGAATACTGGGCTCACCATATAAAAAAATGGTATTGGCCTCACTTCCGTTTAATGCTGAATGGTGGTGTCGTTAATCTGTAGCACATTTATAGAAAGACTCACGGAAAAGGACCATTGCTCACTTTCGTTAGAGCTATCTGCGAGGGACATAAGAACAATTTTTTTTACGTAGGACTACGTCTATATCACACTTTGAGAAAACCGAAAATGGAACATGTAACAAAATTATGAATGATTTTGAACGTAGGGTCAGCTGCCACTGGACCAATGTCAATAATTTTATCACCAATCGATCAGATATATATCTACACTGTTAAATTTGTGTGTATGTGTGTGTGTATGTATGTGTGTGTGTATGTGTGTGTGTGTGTGTGTGTGTGTATGTGTGTGTGTGTGTGTGTGTGTGTGTGTGTGTGTGTGTGTGTGTGTGTGTGTGTGTGTGTGTGTGTGTGTGTGTGTGTGTGTGTGTGTGTGTGTGTGTGTGTGTGTGTGTGTGTGTGTGTGTGTGTGTGTGTGTGTGTGTGTGTGTGTGTGTGTGTGTGTGTGTGTGTGTGTGTGTGTGTGTGTGTGTGTGTGTGTGTGTGTGTGTGTGTGTGTGTGTGTGTGTGTGTGTGTGTGTGTGTGTGTGTGTGTGTGTGTGTGTGTGTGTGTGTGTGTGTGTGTGTGTGTGTGTGTGTTTTTTTTTTTTTTTTTTTTTTTCTTTTTTTTTTTTTTTTTTTTTATAGTAAGGTTTAGGAAAGCTTCAAGAAGCCTGGCCTGTAGTGAAGGTGGCACGGTGTGGTATCCACTAGTTGCCTAGTGCAGCTCCACTAAAACCCATTCCTTACTCTCTCCTCTGCCTGGATCCCCCCGGGACCACTGTGAAGCGACTACTTCGGGGGGTGGCTGTGCTCATGCACTTGTCGTACTCTCAGCGCTAGCTGGCGTTGCTAGATCGCTGCTCTTCTCTCCATTTACGCTGCAGCTCTGACATAATCTGTGTGACTGCCCTGCTGACGGCATTCCAAGAGTCCTCCTCTCGACACATTTCATCGACGACATTCTCCACGTTAAGGACGGGCATCTCCGTTCGCACTGCCTCGAACCTTGGACAGTCAAAGACCACATGCTCCGGCGTTTCATCGACGTTGCCACACTCCGGACAGAGGGGTCCGAACCGATGCAGGTATTTCCTGAAGCAGCCGTGGCCAGACAGGAACTGCGTTAGGTGGAAATTGACTTCTCCGTGTTTTCTGTTCACCCAGGTCGAAAGAATCGGTATTAGTCTATGTGTCCATCTACCGTTCTCCGTCGTGTTCCACTCCTGTTGCCACTTAGCCAATGACTCCACTCTCACAACTTTCCGTACTCTTCCGGCTTCTCTCTGCCTGTAGCACTCACTGTCCTCCGCCAGGGTGATGCCGATAGGGATCATACCGGCGATAACGCATACTGCTTCCGACGAGATGGTTCTGTACGCACTCACGACTCGCATGGCCATGAGCCGGAACGTACTGCTCAGTTTCCTTTGGTTCTGCTTCGTTTCCAGCGCTGGAACCCAGGCTGGACCTCCATATCTCAGTATCGATGATGACACGCTGGCCAGAAGACGCCTCTTGCTACTGCTGGGACCAGCGTTGTTCGGCATGATTCTAGCTATCGCGTTGATGGCCTTCGAAGCCTTCTCACAGGCATATTCGACGTGGCTGTTGAAGTTTAGCCGGTCATCGATCATCACTCCCAGGTATTTTAACACACGCTTCGAGGCTATGGTGTGCTCCCCGACGGTGATTTCCGCCCGCTGTACCGCTTTACAGTTACTGACCAATAACACTTCCGTTTTGTGGTGGGCTATTTGCAGCTTCGCTCCTTTCATCCAGTTACCAATCATGTCGATTGCCTCGGTTGACAACACTTCCACCTCTTCCAGCGTCTCGCCTGTTACCGTCAAGACGACGTCGTCCGCAAAGCCAACGATCTCAACTCCTTTGGGCAGTTTCAGCGTTAGCACGCCGTTGTACATCCCGTTCCAGAGCGTTGGACCAAGGATGGAGCCTTGTGGAACTCCCGCTGTGATCCTAATCGATCTCTGTCCCATGTCTGTCTCGTAGACCAGAACCCGGTTCTGGAAATAACTCCTCAGGATCCTGCACAGGTAGTCAGGGACCCTCATTCTATGCAGTGCTTCGGCGATGGCCTCCCAGCTGGCGCTGTTGAACGCATTCTTGACGTCGATCGTTATGACGGCGCAATATCGATCTCCTCTCCGCTTCTGTTTGGACGCCTTTTCAGCTCTCTCGACCACTGTCCGAATTGCATCCACCGTCGATCTCCCTTTCCGGAATCCGAACTGCCTCTCCGACAATCCGTGCTCACTCTCCGTGTATTTCGTCAGCCTGTTTAGGATGATCCTCTCCAAGAGTTTTCCGAGTGTATCCAGCAGGCATATAGGCCTGTATGATGCTGGATCCCCCGGCGGTTTTCCTGGTTTCGGCAGCAACACTAGCTTCTGTATCTTCCACCTGTCAGGGAAGTGACCCTCGTTCAGGCATTTCTGCAGCACCATCCTGAACATGTCCGGGGATGACTGGATCGCCGCTTTCAACGCTACGTTGGGGATTCCATCCGGACCGGGAGCTTTCTTCACCTTCAATCCTTTCGCCACTACTACGAGCTCCTCGTTGGTGATTTCGACGTTATCTCCCTCTCTTTCTCCGTACGGTGTAGGTGGCCAGGTTGTTGGGTCGTGCTTCGGGAAAAGTCCTTCCACGATGACTTTCAGCTTCTCTGGGCACATTTCAGCGGGCATCGTTGGACCTCTGATCTTCGCCATCACGACTCGGTATGCGTCGCCCCAGGGGTTGGCATCAGCGTCTTGACACAGCTCCTTAAAACAGTTCGACTTGCTCTGCTTAATCACTCGTTTAAAAGCGGCCCTGGCCGCTCGAAACACTTCTCTTCGTTCCTCTCTGTCTGCTTCCGTTCTTGCTCTCTGAACACGTCTTCTGGCTCTGAGACAACTAGCGCGGAGAGTACTAAGTGCCTCGTTCCACCAGTAGACTGGACGCCGTCTGTTATTTGGCTCCAGTTTCCTCGGCATGGTCGTGTCACATGCTCTCACTAACGTTTCTGTCAGCTCGTCCGCATTTAGATCTACGGGACTCCCGTCCACACGAAGTGCCTCAACGAACAAATCCTTGTCGAAAGCTTTCGTCTTCCACTTTCGGTCACAAGTTCTCGTCCTCCGTACTGCCACAGTATTCCGTTGACCGATGCCATATCGTATCGCCTGATGGTCGCTATGGGTATATCCTTCGCACACTCTCCAATCCATGTTTGCCATCAGCGACGGACTGCAGAAAGTAACGTCGATAATGGATTCTCGGCCATCTCTGCGAAAAGTGCTGCTGGTGCCTTTATTGGCCAGCATAACTTCCAGTTTTGCCAGAGCTTCCAGCAGACTGTGCCCTCTTGCATTGGAACACCTGCTTCCCCACTCCACTGCCCAAGCATTGAAGTCTCCTCCAATGACTACCGGTCGTCGTCCGACCAGCTCTTCGGTAAGTCCATCAAGCATCTCGTAGAACTTCTCAATCGTCCATCTGGGGGGTGCGTAACAACTACACATGAAGATTCCGTTGATTTTGGCGATGACGAAGCCTTCGTATGAGCTCGCAACCACTTCTTGAATGGGGTATCTGCCCATAACTTGTATAGCTGCCATCCCAGCTCTATCCGCAACCCAGTTACCGTTATCGGGAGGGACTCGATACGGTTCCGCAATGATTGCAACGTCGCACTTTGTTTCTGTTGTCGACTGCCACAACAGTTGCTGAGCAATGTCGCAATGATTGAGGTTTATTTGGGTTACCTCCATTACTGTTGGCCTGCCATCGCCTTTTTGTATGCTAGGCATTTGAAGCCTCCCGTCGTATGATCGTTACCGTCCTCTTTTTTGCAGAGCATACACCTCGGATGCTTCGTGCAGCCTCTTGCAATATGGCCTTTCTCTCCGCATTTCCTGCACAGATCAGATCTGTCAGGGCCATTGCAGTTCCTCGCCTGGTGACCGAATCCCATGCACTTGAAGCATCGCTCCAATTGCTTGGTAACCCGAGGAGTGGCTTTCAGCGAGCACAATGACCAGCCAACCTTGACCTTGCCCGTCTCCAACAGCTTATTCGCTGCAGCTGTCGAAAGCCGTATAACCGCCGTTTGCATGCCGCCGTACGCCTTCCTCATGCGGATTGACATCGGGACATCTCCCAGATCGCAGTGCACTCTCAACGCACTTCTTAGCTCCTCTTCTGTGGTGATCTCGTCCAGGTCCCTGCACTCGACCACTGTCTCCTGGGATAGAGCTCTTACGCTCGCCCCTTCGCCAAGAGACTTTTCGACGAGCTCCTTGAAGGCGGAGCTCTTGATAGCAGGATCCTTCTTCAGCTCAAAGAGGATCTCGCCTTTCTGGGTTCGCCTGGTTTTCACCACGTTCTCTCCTAGTTGCTTCAACTCCGGATCCTCTCGTACCTTCCGGAGGAGTGCTGCATACGACGTTTTGTCCTTAGCTTCGACGATCAGAGCATCGCCCTTACTTCGCTCCCGACGAGTCCTGGGTATCACCTTCTTCTGTTCAGCTTTCTTCTTCATATCTTTTTCCTTCCGTTTTTTCCACTTCTCCTTTGGCTTCTCGACGGTACGCCAGCCTTCCTCCTTGTTGTCTTCTTTGTCGTTCTTGACTTTTTTCAACTCCTCTTCCTCTCCTGGAGTTTCCCTTTTCCTCTTCTCCGAGCGTGGATTTCGAGGTCCCTTTGGCGTCTCCTGTATTTCAGCTGCTGCTTTCTCCTTGGCCTCGATCAGTGCCCTTTCGGCAGTTACGGACCTCGTCCTCAGCGCATCCTGTTCACGTTCGGCAGCAATAATGGCGGATTTGATGCCCGTCACCATTTCCTTTATTGCCTTGTGGACGTTGCTCTTATCCTTGATGAAGTCATGGAGTTCATTGATCCTCCTCCTGACCTCCATCAATTTGGTCTTCCCAAGCTGCAATCCTTCTTGGGGTGTGCTACTGCTGGATTTCGGTGTGAACACCTGGCTTAGCATAAGACCTAGCTCTCCTTGGTGTCCTTGCTGCTGTGTGTGTGTGTGTGTGTGTGTGTGTGTGTGTGTGTGTGTGTGTGTGTGTGTGTGTGTGTGTGTGTGTATTCCCTCTAACCCCCACTGGCCGGCAGTGTTATTATGGAAGAACTCTCTCTACAATGTCGCATTTATGGTCATTGTAGACAGCTTTAGTCCGGGAGTTAGAAGGTGATAGCTCTATTGCAGATCCAGCAACCCATTTCAGAATGTCTGGAGAGTCACGCCCATTCCGAGGTTACTTTCACTCACAATAAGCCCCGCATGTATGCATCACCGTTATCAAATGGATATTGGTGATACATACACACTACAGTGATGCAAAATTTGAAATTTTCGCTCCACAATACTTAAACTGTTCCAAATCGGATCCTGAATAACCTCTCAAAATTTGAACCCATTTAGTGAGAAACTGAGATGGCACAAACCGTTTGAAGTTTGTATGGGAATTACTATGGTAAAACCAAGATTTTTGTTCATGTCAATCTTAAAATTCACCACATTGGTCTGCTTCAAAAGTTTTCAACTGTACTTGTAGGAAATTTTCTAAGCTACAACTTTGCTCAAGACCACTTTTTAATTAAATGCAAGGATCTAAAGTTATCAATGGTTCAATGCGCTGATGTCTTATGATCATGCTCAATCAACTGCTCAGCAGGCAACATTGGTGTTTCTGGGGCGTTGAATAGGACACACAAATCATGGCTACTATGTCACACTGCAAAATACAGTGTTGCCTACAAAGCAGCTGCTTGATCATGTCATAAGTTTACCAATCTCTTAAATAATTAATAACTTTTTGCTGTCTCGTTTTACATAGAAACGATCTTGAGCAAAGTTGTAGTTGAGAAAATTTTCTATAAGAATGGCTATCAAACTGTTTCGCAGCTCAATATGGAAAAAGACTAGAAGGCAATGAACAAAAAGTTGAGATTTCCCATAGTAATTTACATGTAAACTTCAAATGGCTTGTGCGAAGTCTGTTTCTAACCAAATGAGTTGTAACTTTGAGAGGCTAATCAGGACCCGATTTGAAACCATTTAAGCACTGTGGAGCGAAAAAGTCAAATTTTGCATCAGTCTAATACACACTTCCAGGTTCAAAAATATTCTTTTCAACCCTGGCATGTATTTAGTGTAATTTTGATATTTTTTTTTTTTTAATAAATGGAAAGCTCTCACCATATTCTGCTCTTCCGCCGTCATTATTTGCTTCTTTTGGAATCCCTTGGACTTTTTCTCTAACGCTTCGTATTTCATTCCGTGCTTCACCGGCAATTTCCTTCCGTAGACCGTCCTTGGTTGGTTGGTTCTAATATGTTTCTGCCTTTTTTGGTCGGTTTGATGTCCACCATATGTTATTGAATTGCCATGGTAATCTGAGACGAGGCTCACGTCTAAAGTCACTGGTCCATCGAGCGCTCCGTTTGCGAAAGGAGAATGAAAGAAATACGAAAGGCATCAGTTTCAAGAAGTTACAGTTTCATCAGATTCCCCAACTAACCATACTCAAGCACAGTAAGAATATACAAGCTATATTGCGACTATATGGTTACTTGGGTACTCATATGGCCGTCAGAATGGTTCATCGGTTGCGAAGTGAAGTATTTCTGAAAGTGATGCGTAATATTTCTCAATGTTTTGAATTTATCCTAACGTTACCTCAATGTTATTTCACAGACAAGCAGACACAACACATTGAAAATTTATAAATGTAAACCCTACCGCCATCTGTCGTATATACTTTGATGGGCAATACACTCAACAGATGGTTGTAGTGTGTAAACGTCAAACGCTAGGGAATTGATTATGTGCACCACAAATGGCGTACTACCAACTAAGAAACATTTAAATTGACCGTTAAAAACGATTTTGATGAACGTTTTAAGAGTGTTATGTCTCCTTTTCTGTGATCATACCTTCACTATCGCAACTTCGGGTAATCTGCGAAAGTACTTGCATATTTCTCAGGCACTTTTGATCTAACTGCAATCACTCTCTCATACTCGAAATGTGCCACGACCAAATTGGCACAACGACGCCTTATACGCTCTCTGACCGAAGCGCAGGGTATATCTACACTGTTAAATTTAAGACTTTATTATTTTTCAAAATGTCACTATTGAACATTTCACGAATGTGCAACAGTTGCTATGATACTTAAAATTATCACCGATTACCTGCGAAAATCGATTTCCCTAACACAAATTTCAAAGTTGAATTCCAACCGGTCTCACCATACGTTGTTTATTCAATTACCGCGTGGTGAGTGGTGGTGTTAAAAAAATAAGATTTATTATAAAAGACCACTTAGTCTTACGTCACCATTGCGTACAACACCATTGGGCTGTCCCTTGTTGTTTTTTTGCAGGTGACACCTTCACCCAATTGTATAGTGAATAAAAACCCGGTGCTCTAATTGTGCGTAATAAAGTAGAGGAATTACAATAACAATAAATAAATGAAGATTACTAATCCTTCTTTCTTTCTTTATACCGGTATACCAATATAGACACCCACATTAATCGGGAGTAAGACATGACTTAATTATGAAACTTTCACATGTCCATTCATACAATTAATCTGAAGACACTTTATGGCTAAAATGAAATGGTCAGACTTTAGGAAAAAAAATCCACTTTTTGCCATTTTGAACCTCACTGAAGTGTGTGGCGTTCAACTCAATTGAACTACGAAATTAACGACCGATTGGTCGATGTACAACTTTTAGTTTACACTTTCAGTCAATTGAACGTCGACCCAAAAGTCGGGAGTGAGTTGAATTCAAATCTTCAAAACCCATCATTCCAACCCTATAACAGTGGTAGATGCTATTGGTGTAGGCCAGCTCTCCGTCGATACACTGATAGCTGACGCGGTGAGCCGCAAAAAATCACAATATTGGAAGCCCTGTTTTGGCACCATACGGGAATATTTTTCAATTAAATCCACTTCCAACACCACCGCCATTTTGGATCTCGGATCCTCTAAGCAACTGTTCGGCTCGTCCAACAGATGCAAATCAAATAAAAACGGAAAATCAGCAATTGCTCTTCGCCTTCCAAAACGAGTAGTAGTAGGCCCCTCCCTCTCCCATGTTCGGTGACTCGTAGAAGCGAGTTCCATGAACTTTTCCCATCCGCCATCGTAATCCATTCGGAAGTTTAAAGCTGCCATCAACTGAATCATCCATCTACCGGAGCCGCCAATCTAAATAGGATAGATCTAGAAAGACGACTACAACTGAATCCCGTCGGCTATAAACGCAGAAAGCCGTCGTCGTCCCGTCCGCCGTCGCGTAAATTGGAATCTATGGGCATGGTTTGATCTGCATGTGTTCGCGATATTAGAACCCGATGGCGATAAATGGAGCTTTGACTGGGGATTGTTTGTCACTGATGTGATCCGACTGAAGCTGCCGGAACTGTTGTTCCAGTTCTCCAGTCAGCCTGTGGCAAACTGCGAAGCAGTTTAGTTTTATTGAGCCGATGATTGGATTGGCCGTTCTGTCTGTCATTTGGACGTCGATGAATGCAAAGAAATGTATGCATGGACGATTACGGGGAGTACCCATTGCAATCAAACGGAGTAATAACTAAAAGCTTATGAGGTGCGATTGATTCCTGGGAAAAAAAAATAAAGCTTCTTAAGTTATAACCTGCATTGCAAAAGGGATAATATTCCCAATTTTTATCCTTCACGCTCCGATTCGAATGCAACTCAATGAGATTTTCTCTTTTCCTTCCCCGGAACAGCCCGTCACACTAATGCACAGTAATGTAAGTCTTCCTATTCGGTTATGGGAAAAAGGATATACATATTGATTTTGCGATTGATGAATAGTTTACACTCCATTACCCCATGCTTTTAGGATTAAGAACAACATTAGAAGCTTACAAGATCATTTATAAAAATTGATTGTGGAATCTGAAGGATCTTGATGAAATGGGCAGTCTAATTAAAAAAAAAAGTTTTTAAATCCTAGTTCACACCTCTTCGTATTGTTCTTATGAATGAAATATATGTTGTCTCTAGTTATCGGTAAAATTAAAGGTGATTAAAGGGTGACACAAAGACGGGGGCCTTCCTTAGCTCAGTCGATAAAAGGCGCAGCAACAAAGCAAGACCATGCTGGAGGTGGCTGGGTTCAATTCTCGGTCCGGTCTAGAAATTTTTCGGGTTGGAAAATTTCTCGACTTCCCTGTGCATAGAAGTATGATTGGACTTGCCACACAATTATACCAATGCAAAAATGGTACAGGCATCGAAAGCTCTTAATTAATAACTGTGGAAGTGCATCTAGAACACTAAGTTGAGAGCACGCAATAAGTTAATATGCGATATACAATAAGCTTGAAATGCGAAGAAGAAGAAGAAGAAGACAAAGACGATGGATCGCTTTGGGGATTTCAAAACTCTTGATTTTGAAGCAGTCTACAAGCTAATGAAAATACAATTATGGATTAAAAATCTATGCAATATCATTTGCTAATTTAACTGGAATTTTCATTTCAATTCATTCATTTCATGACCTAAATCAGCAACTCATGAGTGTAAATGGTCCACTGAAAAATGTAATTAAACAAACATTTTTGGCTCTTACAGTGAACAAAACCTACGTTTGAACTGCTACATATCTCCACGCCTTCCTTCGGAAGGGAAGTAAAGCCGTTGGTCCCCGGTTCATGAGTTGATGGGTCGATAGGTAGGGTCCAGCTGTGGGAGCTGCCTCCCTGGCGTCGGAAGCATTGGTGCTCAGCACGGAAATCAAGATCGACGGAAAACAAATCAAAGAAAAAAAAAATGCTTAGAACGGTGTGACTAAGCAAAGTTTTATGTACGTATTCTTTGTTGTAAATTTTGTGTACTTTCAATATATCAAGTTGAAAATATAATGGAACCAAGGATTAGATATTTTACGAAAAAAAATTTAGTTTTTTTCCAAAAATCATACCTTTTTTGTCCACAATTTCTAAATGTTGGCCTATGGTGCAATAGGTGATATTTATGATCGCAGTAGGCCGCGCTTGAAAGCTGACGTGTTTTAGTTAATTTGTGTGCTGAAATTTAGTTTCAAGTGTTCATAAAGTTATCATTTAAATAACTTCGTGTTTTGCCTGTGTTTGCCTTGAGTGGTTCGGTTGACCTTGAATCTAACCTCCAAAATCTAAGACGCAGCTTCAGTTCTATGTTCAGTTTCAAATTCTCCAACTGTGCGATCAAACAACGTGATGACATTATGCCGAACCTTGGCTGGAAGACACCGACGGCAATGCGTCTGTCCTGAAGCTTTCAACCGAAAAGAGTTGCACAGGGAACGTCAAGCCAAACGCACCGAGGAAGTCCGCAAAGTAGAAAAGGGACTTGAGAAGGCCGTAAAAGCGTTTCCCCAAACCCGTGGCTATGCGAGGGGGACGACTCTATCTACGATGCAGAAAGAATTGTGTTTTGCTGTGGCTAGCTGCACGCACGCTGAGTAGATAGAAGGAAGATTTATGTCGATTTTGAAGATTTTCTGCAAAAAGATGAAGCGCGATGCAAGTAGATGCGATAAATGAAAGATGATTTTTCGAAGATTGATTCGCTAGTGTGAGATTTTTTGTGCATCTAGAATTGAGATTTAGATGTGTCGCCCCCCTCGTGGCTATGTTGTACGGCAAGATGGGCAAGTGTTCTACCTTCGAACACCAACAGAAGAAGCACTATAAGGCCGACAACATAGTAGAAGCGATTCGAAGCGATTCGATTCGTTGGCAATAAGCGGAGCGCTTGCGTGAAAGCACCCTCTATGAGCGTTCTATGGGAATCGCCCAAACCAGCCATAGTGAAAGCGATGCGAAGAGGTGTAAAGCGTTCAGCAAAGCGACAGAGCTGTTCGTGTTGTGTTTTGACGCCTTCTAACGCAAGTGGACTGATTCTAGTGAGGAAAAATGGACACCGAAATCGATTCGGAAAATTTTGCACTGCGCGCGCGACTGTAATGTTTTCAAAAACGCTTTCACTATGTCATAGGTTGCTTCGCTTGCCGCTGCATTTCGCTTTGCCAATTGCTATCGCATCGAATCGCTTCGAATCGCTTCTACTATGTTGTCGGCCTAAGAAGTATTTGGATTCAGCTTGCATTTTCTGGTTATAAATAATTAACTTATTATGATAAGATGGAACCTAGTTCAACAAAAGGCAGTAACAAAATCCTTCCGGTTTAGCTTGAGGATTAGCCCTTTATTTCTCAGTGCTTTAGAAAAGTACGATGAATTTTGTCGAATTGTGTCACCAGTACTGAAAGATTACTTTTTAGAAGCATTTTTAATTCCATAGTACCAAGTTCCGAACGTTTTCATCAGCAGATGTGTTGTTTTCATGTCGCATTTAAGTTTTCATTAGAATGTATAAATTAATTATTAATTTATCTGAATAATCTTAATATTGAATGTATATTCAACCCCTAGGATATAATTGTTCTGGTTTCGTCGTCCTTCGGGTTTAGTTCAGCTTGGATCTTATCTGGATAAACTCCTACGAGATTATTGAGAGAGGGCCGGGTTCTTTGAGTTTGCGACAGTATGTGTAATAGCTACGTGAAAATGCGGGGCTTGGGGGCAAAAATCAGAAATCTTGTGGATGTTATATTTTAATCGCCCCTGAGCCTCCAATCCCCAAATATCTCGCACAATATGGGGACGATTGTACTCGTAAGTATGCAACCAAAATACGTAGCCGTTCGTGGTGCCTGAACTCCACAATTTCATAAAGCGCACAACCGAGAAACGAAGGAAAACGTGACGGATTTTGCGATCTCTTGCTGAATACTGCGAAGTCCAACTTGGAAGCATTTGTGATGTGGACGAGATCATCCGGTGAGCAGAATCGGAAGAATACGAATTTATTCGTGGCACTTGTGAGGAGCATGACACCGGTTGCGTAGATCCAGAGCTTAAAATTATTGACTGCCTAGGCTGAGTGTGAAAGCACTGCACTATTCAATCCATTGCTCTGTGCAGAGCTTCTCATTGAAGTAAACAAAGCAGTAACCATAGTAATGAGTACGATTGACAATGCTTAACAGTGCTGCCGTTTTATATTATACTGTTTGTGTCACACTTGTCAACGTGTGCCCTACGTACCGAACAGTGTGTCATGCTGTATTTCGGCACAGTGTGCAGAGTTGATTACCCCTTGGCTCCATTCCATTCTCACAGCACCATAGCAGAAGCTCGTCAACATCGGTATGAAGAACACAGCAGTCGAGATGCGATGATATCACTTTGTATATTTTAAGATCGTCAGCGTAAAGCAGTAGGCTCAATTTCAGCCGAAAGCACAAAACATTCAAGATCAATATGGTCCCAGAATACTTCGTTGTGGAAAACCTGACGTGATGAAAAAATCACGGGAGCGAGTACCGTTTAATTTGACGAATGCCCTCCGACTGGATGCCCAATTGCGAGGTCATGAGGAACCTTGTCAAACGTCTTCGAGAAATCGAAGTATATGGCATCTAGATTTCTGAAGTCAGGAATCTTACGTAGGACATCAGGTTCGTCGTCGTAACAAATCCATGTTGAAAGTCCGATATCAGCGGTCGGGAGGCGACATACAGAGCTTTGCGAACCAATTGTTCGAACACACACAGCATAAAATCGAAACACCTCTGTAATTTTCAAAAGCATGATTGTTACTTCCACGCTTCGGCAAAAGTAATTTCACTGAGTGACCTGTTAAAAGTAATCGTCAGCGGTGTTAGCAGTGAACTAACACATTCTCTTAAAATCAACGGCGGTTTGTTGTCAGTGCCAGGCCGTTTCGAAACGTCTAACTTTTGCAAAGCTAAAAATATTTCGTTCTGGCTCACAACTAGAGGTGGACAGTTCAAATTGTATGCAGGGCAGGTTCTTACACTGTCAGGAGAGAATGTCAGCGATGTTGTACTGGGCAAATTCGCTAAAATATCAGTGAATCAGCAGAGGAATTCTTGAAAGTCATCTCGGCAGGAATACGATTGGATTTCTTACAGCTACGTTTAAACGACCAAAAGAATGACGGGTCTTTCTTCGCGGTCAGCTCCATTCACCCGACGCAAGATCCGACGTATCTACGGAATGCAGCAGTCCGGCAATCGCTGTAATCTGTTTCGAGGGAATGTAGATTGATCTGGTTCTCAGCAGTCCGAGCTCTAAATTAGCGTTTTCTAGTTTTACACATGACGTTACGGAGATGCTGTAACTCAGATGTCATCCACGGATGCTTGAACGAATAAGGCCTACTTCGTCTAAGTGAACAAGTTCTTCCAGAATGTTGTACAACGTCGAAAATCAACCATTCGAATTAAGCAGGCTGTTGAGCTGATGCAGACCGCAGGCAACCATAGATTCAACCAAAGCGATTTCCTGTTCAGTAGAAACGTTGGATGGAAGCATCTTTATCATACGGCCATACCAGCTGCGGTAGATTGTAATCTCCAACGATAACAATCCTATCAGAATCCAAGACATGTTCACAGATCTGATGGACTGCTGCAGAGTGCGTTGAGTACAATTCCGGTGGCAAGTTCGGACGGAGATATATTCCACACCCAGTTTATGGAGGTTGACACAAACAGCGACTTGCTCGATATTACCACAATTTATAAGCTCTGCTGAACTGCAGTGGAGGTTGGGCTCAATCGCAATTAAAACTCCACCACCACACTGAAGGTTGCTAGAAGCTGCACTGCGATCGAAATACCGAGTAGTTGGCAGTGAGCTCAGAGCTAGTGACATCAGGACGAAGACAAGTCTCTGTGAGTACTATTACGTCGTATTTACAGGCAGAAAGTTCCCGAAAGAGCTTGTTAGTTTTAGTGCGAATACCTATTACATTTTGGAAATTCGCCGTTAAGTATTAATATATTTATTTATTTATTTATTTATTTCTTTATTTATTTATTTATTTATTTATTTACTTGGAGGGAAAAGCCCACACTAGTGGGCGCAAAACCTCATCATTTCAGTACCAACAGATAACATGGAATCCTACCGATACATTTGCTTGAACTAAGTCCTAAACATATAAGAAGATATTAATGGACATATAATTAACTTAATTTAAATACCGAAACGGTCAGGAAGTTAAAAGTACATTATAACACAGATTCTTAAGCCTAACACGGGAGATATTAAAATCAAATCAGTTATAACATTTGTTGAAAATCTTGGACATGCTAGTTAACGGCTCATTAGCGCCGTAGTTTGTGCGAGAAGCCGGGATGTTGAAAAAATATTAAGAACGTAAATTTACGCGTCTGATATTGACATTCAACTGCTGCAGAAGTGAACCGCAATTAACGTCCGATCGTAGGAGATCAGCGATGAAGGTAGCTTTAGAGACGCCTCGGCGAACACTAAGTAATTGTAGGGACATCAAATTACAGTGACTTTCATAACTAGGGAGATTGCAAGGATCACTCCAGGCTAGCCAACGAAGAGAGAAACGTACAAATCTTCGCTGAATGGCATCAATACGATTTACCCCGTTGCTGTAAAATGGAGCCCATACTACGGAACAGTACTCTAATGAGGAGTGGACTAGGGAACAATAGAGTGTTTTTAAAAAGAAAATTTCCCTAAAGTTTTGGCGAAACGAAAAATGAAACCAAGTTGAGAAGATACTTCAGCGGAAATATAAGCCACATGGTCCTTGAAGGTGAGTTGTGAATCAAGTAGGACGCCTAAGTCTTTAATGGTAGATTCACGGTTTAATATTTGCTCCTGCAGGCTGTAAGCATAACAGATAGGTGATTTTTTACTGGAAAACGTTATAATGGCACATTTAGAAGCATTTTTTGACTAAGACACTGCTGAATTGCAACATGAACAGGTCAGTGATTCCCGTATCCGTATCTGATTCTTCTTGATCCGTATTGTACATTGTAGAAGGTAAACCCGATTCCTTCCGCTGATCGTTCACATGATTCCGGAAGCTCTTGGGATTTGCTTTGAGTTTAGTTTGTAGATGGCGCTGATGGGCTTGATAAAGCTGTTTGTTGAGCCGCTTATACTGTTTGTTAACGAGGTTGTACTTCCTCTTCGATGCATCCGTTCGAAGTTTACAAAATGTCTTCAAGGCAGCTCGTTTGGATGACTTCAGTCGCTTGTGTCGGTGGTTGATCCAAGGAGGGTTACTAGATGTGGGTGGAGTTTTCATGGGTACAAACTGGTCGATCGCATACACGACAAAATTCGAGAAAATAGAAGAGGCAGCATTTGCGTCACGATCTCGGAGTTCATCGTCCCAGCTGATGTTTTCGAAAAAAGTTTCCATTCCCTCGAAGTCAATCTTACGGTAGTCATACGCTACGCTGTCCACGGTAACCCGAAAAGTGCAAGCCTGATATAAGTGTAATGATAACTGCAGAGGTGAATGGTGTCTAGCGGTTCGGGTGCCTCTTGAACCGGACAATTAGTGGGGAGTTCACGGCTAAGGCAACATAGATCAAGCAGTCTATGATTTTCATTGGAGATCCCGTTCCGTTGCAGAAGATCAGCAGTATTGTAGCAATCTAGGAGAGATGCTACTAGAGGGGTAATGTATGAACCCTGTTTCATTCGATGACCAGTTGACTGAAGCAAGATTCAAATCACCAACAACAAGGATTTCAGTGAATCTATGTCTTGATCGATCACCTCAGAATCGCCAAGTCGATCCGGGGGTAAATACAACACGCAAATGAAAACCACTTTCAACGGTAGGGTAACAGCCACCCACACCTGTTCGACACCTGAGCTATTAGGTGGATGAAGTAACCGAGAGTTAAAAGTAGAACGAACTGCTAGCAAGACACCACCGCCGGAAGCTTTGGAGCTAGTAGCTCGAGAACGATCAGTGCGATAGACCGTAAAATCCGCACTAAATATTTGCTTAGAAAGTGTGTTGCTGTTCAACCAAGTTTCGGTGAAGGCGTAAATATCGTAACAAGCATCCGAGCATATCGTAACAAGCATCCAATTTATACTCAGCTACAGTTGTATTCATGCCTCCAACGTTTTCGTAATACAGCAATATTTCAGCTCCCTGAATCCTGGATGCGTTATGGTTGTCATTAGAGTCATCATGGTGGGGAATGACTGAAGTATTGCAGATCGGAATGGTGTCATGTATCGAACACATAATTCACAACTTCTTATTTTAACTTACAAGTATAAAACATAATTATAACATCTAATGATTTTATAACTCCGAAAAAAATTTTGTAATAGCAAGTGAGTTGAAGCGACTCTGCCCTTAGGATATAAAATGGTCTACAAAGCTCTGCGTGTTCAACAATTTTAAACGTAGCTTCGTACAATGTCTCGTTGCGTCTGTAGAATCGCAAAGTCAGATCTCCGAGAGGATTTGGAAAATCTAAAATATCTGAACATCAGGATGATTTGCAGAACTCAAGTTATGTTGTTATTTGATTGCTATAGCCTACTTGATATAAGGGGGCTCAAAGAGGCTCTACGGATGCCAAAATTTAGCCAGGACATCGTACCATATCTCGTTGAGTCTATAGAACATCAAGAGCTGAGCTCCAGGATGATTTGGAGGATCTTAGGTATTTTGTTATAACAAAATGATGTTATGTTCCTGATGTAGAGTTCTTACACAGCTCTCTGTAGTTGTACATTTAGTTGGGGTATCGAAAAAAAAAAAAATTCCGAGTATGTAGAACTTCATGATCAATTCTTCAGGATGATTTGAAGATCTTATTTGCCTCGTATATGCTATTTTTGATTTCACATAGCGTGTTTGGGCTCTACGAGGATTAATAAATACATATCCTTCGATAACATCTCCTTTGAGTTTGTGTTGATCCTTTAGAGATAAAGGACTAAACTTGAACAAATGTTGTCGGTTATTTCTATGACTTTGTATTATTATAACTGAATTCTAACAGATAGCGTTAAAAGTAACTTAAAATAGGCCTTAGAAACAATGTGTGACCGAGACGGATACGCGATCAATAATGGTGCACACTTAGAAATTATCGCCGAATTCGGTATTTTTTACCGAAATCTGAACAGCTGAACTATTCGCTAAAATTTATGCAATTCAATTCAATTGCTTTTCAGCCACTTTAAAACTAAAACTCCACTAAAATGACAAGATTTGACCATTTAAAAAAGGTTGAACATGATTTGAAATTATTTTCAAGTTCAATAGCCTGTAGAATGAAGTTCAAAGTTTTACCGAACGTTCAGCTGTTCTGATTTCGGTAAAATTTAACGAACACGAAAACAAAATCTTAGTATGCGTATATCTTGTTCTATCGCTTATTCCAATTGATCCATAATGCACACAACTTTTATTTCGTTTTAAAATTCACAAATTCAAAGCATTCTTCATAAGGTACTTTCGTATAGCTTTGAAAAGTAATTTTTTTCCCATTTGATTTTCCATTAGACAATCCATTCATCAGGACCGAACCGCGTCTTCTACATAAATCTGGAGCCGTCAGAGTGTAAGCATCTGAATGTTCATCAATAGCTCGCTTCCAATCAATTATCCTCGTTTCGAAACGCCTTACTCCTGCCACTCAATTCCTGTAAATCAATTCCATTCCACTTGAGGCGTTGAAATGAGCAAAACCTCACACCAATCAACAGCGGCCATCATCTCTCTCTCACTCTGGCAGCAAAGCCCGAAAGCCAAACAACGGCAGCAAGTGGAGTGCTGATCGGATTCAACTGTCTGCTGCCAATGATAATGCTGCTGCTGCTGCTGCTTGTGGTGTGCGTTCAAGTGTGTTTTCTGGTCTCTACAGGCAACCCAGCAGCTGCGAAAAGAAATTATCTCCCGAGCGAGAAAAGCCACACGCAGATCCGATTCAAGTGGAGCCAATCCTTCCAACCAACGGCGGCGGCGGTCGGTGCCAGCGTCAGGTTTAGCCAGTGAACCACGAGTAATGAGATTTTACCACCCATCCAAGACTTCAAAGGAGGGGCGTGGGGGAGTTCGAAAAAAATGACGTGAAATTGGTATTTCGATGGAAAATCGATCCATGAATACGGTAGGATGAACAATTTCCTGCAATTTCCACCTAGATTACCAGCAGGTTAATGAAGTAATGCGCTGAAAAATAGGATTAACGAGGTGGAAGTGTTTGTGCGTATTTCTCATTATGTGGAAAATTAACTTAAAAATAACGTAATGCTGGTTCGATTTGTTCTGCAACTAACAATGTCGTCGAGAGAATAGCAATCGTTTCAAAGGAAAAAAAAGAAAACTCTTCGATAGGAATTAAACTGTCGATCGCAGGACATAAGCCAAGTGGAATTCCGATGAAATATTCCCCATTCCTGGTCCCCCGTTGGAAAAGAGCGCGCCATTAACAAATGCCATGTTCTTCCAGCCAGCCATACAATGCTGAGGAATATTAGAAAAACACATTCCGCTGCTTCTGGAACGACTGCGATAGGAAGGGCCATAAGTGGTGAAGATAATGAACTTCCCGGTCCCCAGAGTGTTTTCTCTTCCAATTCGTGTCATTTCTGTTTCCCCCCTTTTGAACAATCGGCACTGTGAAGCTTAGCGATCACCATTATGGTGGTAGTTGGCATGTGCTATTAGTGCCGCTAATGAAGCCACTTTTTTTTCCACGTTATCACGTTCGATTGGGTGAGGCTGCTTCTTTCAGGACATGGAATCTTAAAACTCTTGAAATTGGTTACTTCCTTGTTAACAGCCTAAACGAATAGAGAAGCCACCAAAATCCGAAAGCCATTAAAAGTCCACTCTTTCATCCATACTTGATGATGGGTCATTAAGTATAAAATCAAAGAGTTATCCTACAGCGCTGTGGTTATGGGTAGTCACGGGTAGTCGACAAGTACTTAACTCCAATCCGGTGAAAAAAGATTTATGCACGTGTAAATGAGAGCAAAATCTTACCGATTTTTTTTATTAATTACTTTATTTTAACAGGCTCAAGCGAATAAACTTTACAAAGCCAAGTTATCATATTCGTTATACATTGTTAATGTATTACATTCAAAGTTAAAGGAACTGGATCGAATACTCGCGTTTAATCTCACCAAAAATCTTAAAAATTAAAAATCTTAACATTACACTTAAGTCAGTTACCTTCGAACACTTGCGCCCCTGATGAACAAGTTCAAGGTAAAATAAAAATGGTTAATTTGAAACAACAAGTGTCTCTGATATGCATGATCAGGGAAAATTTAAATGGTTTGAACCCTGGTAAACATGTTCAGGTGAAACATGTTCAAAATCTAAAAAAAAATGATGTGGTAACACGTTAAGGAAAAAAATAAAAAAAAAATATATATATAGGGTTAATCACCCCATTTCCGGCCTATTAAGCACAACCCGCACTTAGTATTTCTTAATGTAGCGCAGTTTAGCACCAAACGGAATGCTATTATTACTGATGGCTTCCAAATTTATTTACCCCTCCGTATGTACCGTAAGATTTGATAAAGAGAAACCAATCGTTGAGATATTGCCAAAAGTCGAACACTGCTTCTTGACGCCAAACTCGGCCTACGGATTCTAAACTCGGCTTTACGCATTGAAACGCCATTGAAAAGCTATTGAAACGCCAATGAATTCACTTCGGCCTATCGGATTAAGATAAAAATAAAAATTGATTCGGTCGGAGCGTTTTTTTTTTGGGAATAAGGCCCCCCCCCCCTTCAAAAGTTTGGAATATCACCAAATAAAGTTTTTAGTGTATATTTATTTTTCGCAAATTCATTTGGGTATGGATACTCGCTTTGCTAGATTTTATTATGTTGTTGTTGTTGTTGTTGTATCACCTTGTTCTTTTAAAGAATTTTCACATAAATTGGTATTTGACCAGTACGGCATGACAGGTCCTTGAAATCGGATTAGCCAGTTTCAGTTGTTGAAAACGGATTTTATCGAACGTCATTCCTAATCTTGTTTGGCAACTCACTAGGTAAGCCACCTTCAATCTGATCGATCCCTCTTGTTCGGAACCATTTTCAGTGGGTCATTATCCGACATTATTACGATGTGCCCAGCCCACCGTAGTCGCCAGATTTTTGCATTCAATCTACATTTCTTAACTTACAAACCTTCTGCAATGATACTTAATGATTCTACAGTTATTCAACAATTTCCGAGCTAAATCCAATCTTTTCAAAATTGGTTTAAAATTTTTAGAAGTGAGACCAAATCAGAAACGATTCAGGAAATTCCTAACTGAGATGACACTTTTCAAAGCAGATTCAAAACTGAGTCTGAACTTTTTTGAAGTGAGTTCAAACTTTCGAATAAGTCATCAATATTTTTCTAAACTTTTCTATTATGTTATTCAATCCTTATATAATTTGTCAAAACTTTCCTGAAGTGATTCAACATATTCCAAATCCAATCTTTAATGAATTGGTTTTGCATTTTCTGAAGTGAGGCGACATTAGCTGATTAATCCTTTTCCTAAATGAATTCAAGATTTCCTGCATCGATTCAACTTTTTCCGAACTGAAGCCAAACTTGTCAGAACGGGTTTGATATTTTCCTAAGTGAGCTCCAGATTTTTGTTAACTGCTTTGGCATTTGGCAAGGACACAATCTTGCTTAGTGAAAGTGTAGAAAGTTTTCCGAAGTGAACCGACAATTTTTTCAGTGGTTCAAAACCTTCCTTAGGGAGTCCAAAATTTTCTGTTGAGTGATTGAATTCTATTGAATGTTAGTCTGAGCTTTCCTGAAGTGATTTACCTAACTTTTAACTTAGATTCCGCTCCCTTAGATCCCTCCTCGTTCTTGTGAGATTCACATCCTTTGAAAATTAGGCTGATATTTTAAAGTATGGACCGTGTGTTCATACCTGATGGTAGATTTTTTTAAAGCAAGCACAATTGTTGAGAAAACTGGGTTTACATGCACAAAAGTATGTATTTTTATAGAAATTTGGGTTTCTTGATCAGCCAAGTTAGATTTTGGCTCCGTACTTTGAAAAACACGCTTGGATGTTATGGAATAGACCTTTGTGAGTTCATACGTGATAGTAGATTTTTTTAATGCCAGGTTGGATTTCGTTTCAATCTTTTGAAATTTGTGATTGGATTTTATAGAATGGAACTTGCTGAATACCAGAAGGACGAACCTGGTTATTATTCATAAAAGAAGGTATTTTCATAGAAAATAAATTTTCTGCTTATCCGAACTGAATTTTGGCTTCTATCTTTGATAAATAGGCTTGTATTTAAATATAAGTTGCTGAATCCATACGTGAGGGTTGAATTTCTTCAATTTTTGAGAATACCGACTTTAAATTCACAAAAGAACGTATTTTCATAAAAACTTTGATTTTCTGTTCAGCCAAGTTGAATTTCGGCTCCGATCTCTGACAATAGACTTGAATTTTATAGAATGAACTTTGCTGAATCCATACGTGATGGTACATTTTTTGAAGCATGCACAATTTTTCAGAAAACTGGGTTTTAATTCTCAAAAGTACGTATTTTTATAGAAATTTGGGTTTCTTGTTCAGCCAAGCTCCTTCCTTCGAAAAATAGGAGTGGATTTTACCGAATTGCTGAATCCATCCGTATTTTCATAGAAATTTGGTTTTTCGGTTCTGCCAAATTGCATTTGGCTTATATCTTTGAAAAATAGGCTTGTATTTTTTAGAATGGACCTTGCTGAATCCAAACGTGAAGGTTAAATCGGGTTTGTAAGTTGAAAAGGTTTTTTTTGGGTTTCCTTTTCTGGTAAGTTCGATTTTGATACTGTTCTTTGAAAGTTATGCTTAGATTTTATAGAATTAAACTTGCTGAATTCATATGTGATGATTATTTTATTAATCCTCCGTTACTCGCGCCAACTTTTGTAACACGAGTACTCGCGCGTTGTACTTTGTACAACAGTGTGAGTTTTCCATTGCCATTTTGCAGCCGAGCTACCAATCGATATGAAACCAACGGGTATTCCTGAATAAACTTGTTTTTAACTAAACAAGTTAAACTTTTATCACAGTTAACCCCCAAAAAATGCGGATAATAGAGAAAATTTGAAAGGAAACCGCGTAAACGGTATCCGTACTACGTGGGATTTTACTTAATTGGTTACAACATGGAAAATCTCGAGATCCTGAACAGCTCGAATGGTACTTTCTTGGGCAAAGTTGTTCTAGAGATCATAACCTTTTCGCTGGTGGAGAGTAGTTCAGAATTTTCTCACTACGTAGCGCTAGAATACATGTGAAATTCTCGCATGTGATATATCTCGAGATCCTGACCAGATAGAAAGTTACTGCCTCCGACAAAGTTGTTCAGGAGGTCAAAGCCTTTTTAGCTGGTAAACAGTAGTTAATAATTTTCTCACCACGTGGCGTTAGTATACATGTATACTTCTCGCATATGCTATATCTCGAGATCCTGATGAAAGTTACTGTCTACGACAAAGTTGTGCAGGAGGTCAAGGTATTTTAACTGGTGAACAGTAGTTCAGAATTTTCTCACAAATTCTAGACTTTAGCCTCCTGAACAACTTTGTTCAAGACAGTAACTTTCTATCTGGTCAGGATCTCGAGATATATCACAGGCGTGAATTTCACATTTCACTAGCGTGATAGCGTCCATTTCACTGTCCACGAGCAAAAATTTTGTGATATCCTAAACAACTTTGCCGACGACAGTAATTTTCTGTCTAGTCAAGAACTTGAGATATTTTATATGCGAGAATTTCACATGTATACTAGCACCATGAAGTGAGACAATTCTGAACTACTGTCCACCAGCCCAAAGACCTTGCCCTCCTGAACAACTTTGTCGCAGACAGTAACTTTCTATCTGGTCAGGAGTCAGCAGTCGAGTATTAGTACAAGACACTGAAGAAGTCTGCACATTGTAGACGAAATACGCGTATCTGTCAAGGATAAGCAAATAAAGTAGTGGAATTAAATGGAAAATACTAATCCTTCTCTCTCTCATTATACAGGTATTCACTAAGACGCCCACATTCATCAGGAAAACAGAACGTTTTTTTATAGGAACTGTTACGTTTGTGGTATTCCGCTTGATGGTTTATCCGGAATTTTTCAATACCCAAAAATCAATTGCTTTGATCCTATTCATCTACATTATAACGAATGTTCTTCCTTGAAAGGATATAAAAACTTATGCGCGAAATGTGTTGTTGATAACTCGAGTGTTACACATAATAAAGTCAACATTTGTGGCATTAGTGTCAAAAATCACGGTTTCAATGAAGTATAAGGGTAAAGCGAAGGCTAAGAAAAAATGTTAGCGTTTAAAATATACGGTTTAGATATAATGTAAAACGAATTTTAAAGGTTTTATTTCTTTTTGTTTTTTAAATAAAAAATAAAAAAAACTGTTAAAAAGTTCATCCGATTGAGGTTAACCACTAACGCTGCAAAACCTTATTGGTGGTCAAAAATTGGCGCTACCCCTGTTGTTTATCAGGTTGCGAAAGATAGACATTTTGACATGATGATGCTTTCAAAATTCTTTCACGGTGAGCTATGAATGAGATTTTTTTATATAGCTGTACACCCGACTTTTTTTTACGCGGTTCTAATTTAAATTTTTCTGATAGTTATATGAAACCAAGCTCAATGCAACTAAACTAGCAAAGTTCTACGCATATCTAAAAGAAAATTTCTGTAAAATATTATGTATAAAATCAGGCATAACATTTGATAACGGTACAAAAGCATTTGTAAACAAACTTTCTAAGGCCCTTCACACGCGAACCAAAGTACGCATACGCAAACCAATACCACTTTCGGAAAGGTGATAGTTGCCCCTATCCGATGATGTTGTTGGTTTGCGTGGGCGTACTTTGGTTCGCGTGTGAAGGGCCTTAGAAAGTTTGTTTACAAATGCTTTTGTGCTGTTATCAAATGTTATGCTTGAAATTAAGCAAAAAGGCGATAAAGGCTGACTAAAATTAAATTGGTACGCCCCTCACGCGCCGCTAGCACACCTCTAGCGTTGGGAATCGAAAATCTTTGACAGTGGTTTGTTTACACTTCTATGGAGAATAACTGGTGCAAGTTTGATCCAAGTAGTCGATCACGTTTAGAAATAACGTCAAATGGAACTCGAAAGAAGACAACATATTGTGCACAAACACCTGAAAAATCCAGATTGTTCCGGTTCCAAGCTGGCTGAAGTGCTGAAGATGCCGAAAACAACGGCAAACATACTTTTGAATATAAAAACTGATAAATGATCCATAACAAATTTAAAAGCGCTCCTAAAAAACACCCAAATGATCCATAAAACCCCAGTGAAAATCCCTTAAAATGTGTGAATGATTCATACAAATAATCAATATGATCCATACTTTCAGTAACATTTAGCAACACAATTGTAAAAATGTACCGCTTTATATTTAATGAATGAGCATTGAAATTGTAAGAATTATCCATACACATATTGCAAATGATCCATAAAACATTCAGCAATTAACCTTAAACTAATGAAAGTGATTCATAGAAAATCAAGTTTGCGCTCTAAAAAATATAGGCATGATCCTTAAATCTGAACATATACTGTTGATGATTTGGACACTAACTTTTTGATTTTGTTCCATAAACCTTGAAATGATGTTCCATTGTTTTTTGAGTTAGGAGTGCGAAGCGAAGGGTAAGCGTCTAGAATTAGCTTCCATAAAAAGCTTCCATACTAATTTTCTTAACACTCTGAACACGATGCCCCTGGTCAAATGTGTTACGGCAAACTTGTAATGTTTGAAAAATCATAGCTCAGCTATTTATTGACGAATTTCAAATCTATGGTTACTACTTGAAACTTAAAACTTTGAGAATTTAATTGGTATGAATAGGTTTAAAATCTATTGATAAATTGCTGAGTAATGATTTTGAGTTTGGAGTGTTAAGAAGCATCCTAGGGAATATTTTTAAGAAGATGCTTATTCTAGATGCTCACCCATCGCTCCGCTCTTTTGACAAAAAAAAAACACGGAGTAGCTACACAGTAATGGGGAAATTTCCCAAGGTTAATGGATCAAATTTAAAAAAAAAAGTGTCCGACACATGAACAATATATCTCTAATTTATGGATCGTGCCTATATTTTTAATTTTCTATGGATCACTTTCATTAGTTTATGGTTCGTTGCTGAATGTTTTATGGATCATTTGCACTATGTTTATGGGTAATTCGTGCAATTTCAATGCTCATTATTTAGAAATTTAGCGGTACATTTATACAATTGTGTTGCTAAATTTTACATAAATTATGGATCATATTGATTTTTTTTAAAGATCATTCACACTTTTAAAGAGATTTCCTGCGGTATTTTATGGATCATTTGGATGTTCTTTAAAGAACGTTTTTCAATATTTTATGAATATGTTTATCAATTCTAAATGTGCATACTTAGGGCTGCCGAAAACAACAGTTTGTCACAGTGCTCAAAACCTACAAGGAAAACCGGAGTGTGGAAAGGAATCAGCGGACCTACGCGAAAACTGGAACCAGGGATCGTTAGCTGCGCAGCAAGGTGTTGAGGTGCGTTAAAGTCAACCCAGGTCTTTCGATCCGAGATGTGGCCAGAAGGTACAGCGCCAACTTTCAAACGGTGCGGAACATCCCTGCCAGGGAAGGATACAAGTCATACAAAACCAGTAAACATCCGAACCGGCACATGAAGCAGAATTCCGTGGCCAAAAAGCGTGCAAGGCTCTTGTACGACCGTGTTTTAACGAAACACAAGGGCTGCACTTTGATCGATGACGAAACATACGTCAAACTCGATTTTAAGCAGCTTCGCGGTCAAAAGTTTTACATCGCGACTGGACGTTGAGATGTGCCGGAAAGATTCAAGTTCGTGTTTGCCGACAAGTTCGCAAAGAAGGCCATGATTTGGCAAACGCTTTGAAGTTGTGGCCTGAAAATGGAACCATTCGTCACATCCTCGACGATGACATCCCAAGTGTACATCGAAGAATGCATGAAAAAGCGTGTATTGCCGTTCATCCAAAGGAGGGCAAAGTCATCTTTTGGCCCGGTTTGGCCAGCTACCACTACTCCAAGGTGGTTCTGGAGCGGTATGCTGCCAACAAGATCGATTTGTCCCCAAGCTAATGCTTCCACCGAATTTCTCAGAATTTCGACCATTCGAAAAATACTGGGCAATTTCAAAGCAGCGACTTCGACGAAGCGGCGGGGTAGTCAAGGGCATCCAGCAAATGCGGGCAAAATGGAAGAAATACTCTGATTCCGTGTCCGTTTCCACTGTGCGAGCGCTGAAGGGCTCCATCAAGAGGAAGGTTCAAGATTTCGTTCGAACTGGAGAAATGTAACCATCTAATGCTGTAACTTTGATGTTTTAATAAAAGTACTGCAAAGCAACCATTAATTGACCTTTTTAATCTTATTGAATCATGAATTACAGGCCTTTTTGTGCGTATCAATTTACTTTTAGCCAGCCTTCAATAAGATATCATGGAGCAAATTACATAAAGATTATGTGTCATATAAACAGTATGTGTGATCACATACACTTCCCATCATAGTTTTCGATTTACGAGCGACTTGCAGTCAATTTAATTGTTTGTAAGAAAGTTTGAACATACTGAGAGGCTAGCACATATCACACGTCTCTTACCGATGATATGTGCTAACCGCTCAGTATGTTCAAACTTTCTTCCAAACTTCTCATCATAAGTATGGACTGGAATAGACGCTCATTTGAAGATTGCATCACCTTGAAAAGTTTAGCATCACTCAAAGAATATGTGTCAAAGTGTTTTCAATCATTTAAGAAAGTATTTAATCACTATAGAAAAGTTTGAAATCACTTCGGAAAGTACTGAATAACTTGATAATAGTTCGGTATCACTTCAAAAAGTACTGAATCGCTTCATTACAGTTTGTTATCACTTCGGAAAGTACTGAATTGCTTAAGACAATAATTGAATCACTTCGGAAAGTAATTAATCACTTCAGAAATGTTTGGTATCACTTCGGAAAATATTGGATCACTTCAGGAATTTCCGGAATCACATCGAAAAGGAATGAATCGCTTCATACAAATTCGGAATCACTTCATAATTTGAATAATTTCAGAGAGCACTGAAAAACTTATGAGAAGTTCAAAATTTTATTTATCACATAGATTTTTTTTTTATTTTTTTATACAATACAAGAATAATAGCACAAGTAATCTACTAATGATTTTTAGAGTACATACTACTATTACACTACCAATGTACCTATTAACCTAACTGAAGTAGTTGCTGCATAAGCGTTTGAATGTTGATATACTTCTTCCTGTCTTGCATTCCCTCGGTAGCGAACGATAGCGCAACGATAAACGTAAAAATATGTAGAGCATCTTGGAATACTTAAAACACTTGTCCTAGAAGATTGTGAGTTAATAAAGAAGTTTCGAAGATACAACGGACTTTCACTTAAAATTTTAAAAATTTGAATACCTATTCTAAGTCTCACCCGAGGGGGGCGACACATCTAAATCTCAAGTTTAGATGGTCAACAAATCTCACACTAGCGAATCAATCTTCGAACAATCTTCTTTCATTTGTCGCATCTGCTTGCATCGCTCATCAATTTGTTACAGGAAATCTTCAGAATCGTCATCAATCTTCTTTCTATCTACTCAGCGTGCGCGCAGCTAGCCACAGCAAAACACAATCTTTTTTGCATCGTAGATAGAGTCGTCCCCCTCGGTCTCACCTCAGAAAGTTTTGCATCACTTCAGAAAAGTTTGAACTCACTTCGGAAAAAGCAGAATTTCTTCAAAAAGTACTGAATCACTTCAGAAATGTTTTCAATCACTTCGTAAAATACTCAATCACATCGGAATGAATTGTATCACTTTCGAAATATTTGGAATCTCTTCTGAACGTACTGAAGCGATTCAGAACAGTTTGGTTTCACTTAAGAAAGTACTGAATCACAGAAAAGCTTGAATGCTTTAGGAGTCACTTCACAAAGTACTAAATAAGGAGTGCAGTTTCGAACGCCTTTGGATACGGTTGTTCTCTGTTTTGTGTGTGCGTTCGCGTTCATAGTTTTCGGCTGCATTTGCCGGATTAGCGCTGGCGCTCTGCCTCCCGGACGTTTCTACGTGTGTGATTGGTAGTTTTCTCGCTTTCCGGGAAGTTTTAGAATAGAGAAAGAAAACGTGATTCAACATGTTTGCAAGCATCAGAAGAGATTTCGCAAACTGCGTTATTTGATTTTCTCCCGGGCCAGAAATTAGTGGCATCGCGAGTGATAATTTTTAATTTCAGTTTATTTACGCGCTGCAAGGTGCCTGAAAGAGTTCGGCAAAATCGGTGTTGACTCGGGTGTTAATGTTGGCTCGACTGCAACTTTTTTTTTGTGTTTTCGAAAGAAATTGATCGAAAGTGTACCAAAAGTGCTTCTGAACGTGTTTTGCAGTTGGGAGTGGAAAAATTCGTAAATTCGCGGTTTATGTTCAGTGAAAATTCCGTATCACAAAATTGCTCACCGAGTTCCCTTTTTTTTGCCGTTCGACGATGACGGGCATGCGAGAGAAAAATTAGCATCGGGATTGTGCTTCCGGATGTATTGATTTGGTGAGTACGTTCCAGTTGAATTTTTTTTTTTTTTTCTTTATTTTTTTGTGATTTTTAGCCGTAGGCTAGTTCATCACATTTGATAATCGAGGGTCAGGCTTAGGGCCTGCCTCGAAAGAAAGCGTTTCAGTCTATCATTACATAACGTACAACTGGCTCTGATTACCCACCAAAAGGGACAGACAACATTTTAAAAAACTTAATGTAAAGTGGGAGTTACATCGGGACTGTGGTGAGGAATGGATGCGCGAACAAGGTAGAGCTCCACCGTAAGAGACAGTGCCCCAGTCCGGCAGAGATACCCCGACGGCAGGAAAATAGGAAGGTGAAAGAACACGGACAGCGCAGCCCACGACGAGAGGGCTAGATTTGGTCGTTCCAGTTGAAGATTGTTCTTATACATATCTCGATTGCATTTTCGAGGGGACGTCCGGAGAGCTTTGAGATTTAGGCGTTGTTACTTTTGCGGGCAGACGAGTTGGTCGCTGGTAAGGGCCAGTAAGTGCTGCCAGCAGATGAATCAAGAGGTATTCGAAACAAAATTGGTAAGAAATGTCTATTCAAATCAATTTAATACAGTTGATTAAATTTAAAAACTATATACGTGCCAGATTTGGAAACAATATTTTTTGAATCTGGAAGTGTGTTTATGATACCATTATCCATTTGATAAAGGTAGATTGAACATGCGGGGCTTATTGTAAGTAAAAATGACCTCGGAGTGGTCGTGAATTACCAGGCATTCTGAAATGGGTCACTGGAGCTGCAATAGAGCTAACACCTTCTAACTCCCGGACTAAACCTGCTTTAATATAAGGGTAATAAAAAGCAGTTTTCTTCCATAATAACACTGCCGGACAGTAGGGGTTAGATTGTACACACACTCACACACACACACACACACACACACACACACACACCCACACACACACACACACACACACCCACACACACACACACACACACACACACTCACACACACACACACACACACACACACACACACACACACACACACACACACACATTCACACACACACACACACACACACACACACACACACACACATTCACACACACACACACACACACACACACACACACACACACACACATACACACACACACACACACACACACACACACACACACACACACACAGACAGACGCACACACACACACACACACACACACACGCACACACACACAGCACACACACACACACACACACACACACACACACACACACACACACACACACACACACACACACACACACACACACACACACACACACACACACACACACACACACACACACACACACACCACACACACACACACACACACACACACACACACACACACACACACACACACACACACACACACACACACACACACACACACACATACACACACACACACACACACACACACACACACACACACACACACACACACACACACACACACTTCACAAAGTACTTAATAAATTTTTCGAAAAATCAGAAACACTTACGACAAATCCTAAATCTTTTTGGAAAGTACTGAATCATTGCGGATCGTTCATTTTGGAAATAGTTAAATCACTTAGGAATGCACTGAATAACTTCAGGGATGTTCGGAATCACTTCGGAAATACTGAATCGCTTCAAAAAAAATCATGATCACTTCGGTAAGTACTGAATCACTTTAAAATTCGGAATCGCTTTAAACAGTACTGACTCACTTTAGAAAAGGTTGGAATTACTCCGGAAAATACTGAATTATTACAGAAAGTTTGTAGTCACTTCCGCAAGTACTGAATAACTTTGGAAAGAACTGAATAATTCTGGGAACCTTGAAATTTATTAAAAAAGTACTGAACCCTCAACTGAATAACTTCATAAAAGCTCGGAATGTCTTCGAAAAGTATTGAATCACTTCAGAAAATTTCAGATTCACTTGAGAAAGCACGGAATCATCCCAAAAATTTTGCAATCTTTTCCACAAGAAAATAATAACTTTTAAAATTATTGAATCATTTAGGACTACTTTAGGATCACTTCGGAAAATACTGAATCACTTGAAGAATCTTCGGAATCACTTCGGAAGTACTCAATCGCTTTATAAAGTTCATAATCACTCCGAAAAGTACTGAATCATTTAAGAAAGTACTGAATCACTTTAGAAGGAACCTTTCTTAGCTCAGTCGGTAGAGGCGCAGATACAAAGCAAGATCATGCTGAGCATAGAGTATGGTTGTACTTGCCACACAATTATATTAATGCAAAAATGATACAGGAAACGAAAGCTCAATTAATAACTGTGGAAGTGCATCTAGAACACTAAGTTGAGAGGACGCAATATATTAATATGCGATAAGCAATTATCTTGAAATGCGAAGAAGAAGAATAATAATAATAAGAAGAATAAGACAAAGAACAAAAATCACTTCAGAAACAATCGGAATCACTTCGGAAAGAACAGAATCATTTTTGAAAAGTTTGAAATCACTTCTGATAGTACTGAATACTACATTCTCAAAAAACTTAAATTGCTTATTTATGCCGACGACATGAAGCTCTTTTTGGAAATAAGAAATGAAGAAGACATCAATATATTCCGGAATGAAATACACATATTCTACATATGGTGCAAAAAAAGTCTACTAGAATTGAATGTAAAAAAATGTAACTTAATATCATTTAGTAGAAAAGAACAACTTCAAACATTTCAATTGCATAAGGAAATCAAACTGTAGACAAATGTGAAAGAGTTAGGGATTTAGGAATCATCTTAGACTCTAAGCTAACTTTCATAAACCATTACAATACAATTATTCACAGGGCAAATAACATGCTAGGCTTTATCAAGCGCTTTTGCTATAACTTTCAGAACCCTTACACAATTAAAACACTATATATTGCCTATGTGAGGTCAATACTGGAATATTGCAGCATTGTATGGTCTCCATTTTCAATCACGCACGAAGAAAGATTAGAATCAGTACAAAAACAATTTCTATTATACGCTCTTCGTAAATTAGGTTGGACTTCATTTCCTCTTCCATCATATGAAGCACGCTGCATGCTTATAAACATACAAACATTAAAAGAGCGTCGTGAATATGCAATGGTTTCATTTGTAAATGATATCGTTTCGCAGCGAATTGACTCAACAGAACTTTTATCAAAATTAAATTTCCATGCACCCACTCGGCAACTCCGAAATCGAAATTTATTTGCCATAAAACATCATCGCACAAATTATGCAAAATATGGGCCATTAAACCGCATGATGGCCTCTTACAATAAACACTGCGAAGCCATTGACTTTACAATATCTCGGCATAAACTAAAGCAATATTTTTATTCCATAAGAAATAACAACTCATAAAAGAAAAGACAAGAAAGCTGACACTACTTTTTTTTTTATATAAATATATATTTAAGAAAACAAAACTGTATTAGTTGTACTAGTCTACGTTGGTTGACGAAATAAATAAATATAACTTCAGGAAAGCTAAGGATCACTTTGTAAAGCACGGAACCAAGCTTAGCATTCTGAACAGCACGAAACTTTGGAAAAGTTTTGATTCAGTTCGGAAAAATTTGGCGACACTGGATCGATGTATTCAGCTCATAAAATACTATTATTTTTATTTGTTTTCCGTCGATCTTGCTTTCCGTGCTGAGCACCAATGCTACCGACTCCAGGGAGCTCCCACACCTGGACCCTCCTATCGACCCATCAACTCATGAACCGGGGACCAACGGCTTTACTTCCCTTCCGAAGAAAGGCGTGATTCAACGATGTTATGCCTCAGAACATCCCGGTGGAGCCAACTAGGATTGAACCAAGACCTGCTGGTGTGAGAGGTAATCACGCTTACCACTGCGCCACCGGCATCGCTTTTATAAAATCCTTTATAACTTCGGAAAAGCTTGAATTCAGTAGGGAAAATGCTGAATCACTCAAAGAAAGACACACTTCCAAAAGTGATACATTTTATGGACTGATTTAACACTTTCGGCAGCAATGCCAAATCGTGATTACTCCCACGGAACGTCTAAAACAAGAACCTGATGTAACCGTTAAAACCTGGCATTTTTTTTCGAGGTGACTCGTGTGCGTTATGGCCGTAGTTAAAGGTGCTGAAAGAGTATAGGCTGAACGGAGGGCCTCCGTCGGACGGCTTCGCGTACTTTGCTTCCGCTATGACCGCCCGAGATGAAATGCAACTCTCCTTCCCGTTGGATGGAATCCGGACCGCGGCATGCCATAGGGAACGCAATCGCACGGTCCGAGCTCTCGGGCGGAAACAGTCCACGGGGGATATTTCTTAAATGGACCTTACCGACGGATAGTTGACGACCGACGGGGTTCGCTTTGAAGCTGGCGAACTTCACTCTGTTCCGTTTAGCTACCTCGGGAAAGGCGGGCCTTCGCAGTGCACTCGAGTCAAAGGTCCGACTCCATCGGATGAGAATGGCGATGCTGCAGAAAGGTACCCCCGACGATCCGACGTTGACGATTGCCGAAAAAGCACCAAGCGCTGAAAGTCCAACACGTATTAATTATACTAGTTAGATTTTAATTATAATTGAAGAAATTTACTTTCTGTGCACCAATTCACTATTTAAATAAATTGTGCCAAACCAATTGCATAGCGACCCATTTCATGGCGGCTTCAGAAAGTATGTAAGTTTACAGCGGCTCACTGTATGCTCAAGCCTTTATAGCAATGTTGTAACCTCGACACGGTTATTTCTATTCCTACGTTTACATTTTCTGTAGCCACTTTTCAATTTATTGTAGTTGGGATTTCTTTTTTTTTAAATTAGCGAATAAACTGGGCAGCAAGGTCTCAGATTAAATTTTGCTTTCAGGTAGAGTTTATGGTTACAAAAATAAATAAAAAATCAACAAATTCGGGGTGATTAATTATTCCGTAAAATTTTACTTCAGATTTTCCCAGACATCACGTGCTTTGAAAATTCATAACTCATGAACCAAGCATCGTAGCTAAACGTGAATAGCAATCTTCTGAACGAACAGCATTTCGGATGACAACAAACAAATGCCGGTCATAATTTGCCCAAAACAACGACTCGATAGAAAGCGGCAAAATTTTACAGAATGAGGATAATGTTTTCCACACCGCCCATTTATGTCCCTTAAAGCAGCACCCATACCACTTTGAAACACCTTCCAATATAGGTTAAGGTAGGTGCCTGTTTCCCGCCCACTACTACTATGCTGCTCTCCTGTGCAAACAAACAGAAATTTCATTGTTTCGCCATCGGCCATGGCCTGACATTGTTAAAGGATCTTAGCTTCTAGCACTGGCAGTGATTAGGAGTAGTCCTTCCTGCCTTTTCAGAACATCCTTATACTCTGGCTAGACAGGTACAGGTCCTCGATGACCTTTAGGCTCTCAAGTGCAGGTAGTTTTAACGAACCCCCGCCCAGATTCGAGCTTTCGACACTTGAGGCAGTGAATGTTTGGGAGAGGCGATGGTATGCTAACATTTGCCAAGGGGATATTAATTTAGTTTAATTAGAGCTACCTTTTTTCCTTCTTCCCTGCTCCTGACGGCATGGTGTGAGCAGTGTTGTTGATGTTCATTGGATTTTGGGAGGTGTTTGTTGTGGGCTGTCTGTATGAGAGAATATATTTGTCTTGATACTTTTATGGCATGCTGGTGTTGGGAACTAGGGAATAATGAAGGCAGACGGAGAATGGTTTAGATTGATGTTTTTGGAAAAGCATTTCAAACGTTAATGACTGTCAGAAATGGGTCGTTCATAGTGATTATTGAATAGTGGTTCATTAGTGGACCACCACAATCTCAAACAATATCCTCTAACAATGCTGAGTAGGCAAGGAGTGTGACTGTGGAACGTGTGTATTGTCAATACGTGCCAGCAGGGATTTGAATATTCATGCAAGAGATATGATCTATTTAAGGGAATGGTTGTAAATGTTGAAGGCAAACAGAAAACATTCAAACAGATGTAGAATGGTATACTATTGCAAACATTAGGATGTTGCAGCTGGATCTAAGTTAATTGATATTAAACTCCAGTGAAAGCATTGATTATTATGAGTTGAAATAGAGCACCTTCCAGGAAATACATATGCACAATATGGAATTCGCTGCACTGACAATTAACCGATTCGATCTCACGGGGTCATATATGACCCTAACACGAAATCATCTGAAAAAATCACCAATTATCATATGATTACTTCAGTAAAATTGTTCTAAAATATGCATGCTATACAGAAAAAATATGAAATGGGATTTTCATGAACATGTTGAAGACCTCGATCTAAAAATCCTTATGGAATTATGAATTCGCTAATAATCAAATAAACATTCATCCAATTACGAGCTTGAGCATTTGTATGTATGCTGAAAAAAACATACATCAATACAAAATACTTGAGCTGAAGAAATGCGGGTTTGAAAGTTTTCCAAATCAAAGTTTAGATTTTGAAACTGCACAGAACAAACAACAAAGCACTGTACGATGTTTCGTTAGAACTGGTATACTCAGTATTTGTATACAAATCTAAACTTTGATTTGGAATACTTTCAAAACCGCATTTCTCCAGCAGTGTTGGGCCGCAGAGATTTACTCACGAACATTCTATGGGACACAACGTTGTTTTAACTTTATACCGTAATGCACTGAAATCCAGACACTTCCAAAAGTGGATTGATGGCCAAATATGATCCAATGTTGAATGCTGATCTTATAGTGTCGGTTAGCAGCAGGCCATTCTCGATGTGTGTAACGCGATCGTCTGTTTACTCGGCAGCAACCATTGTGTGGTTCCCTTCATTGTTCTTCATCAAAAGTTCTTTGGGTCGATGCGTCGTCGACTTTGGAAATCAACCGTGAAAGCGCTCTGCCCCTCTGTTGCATTGAACAATGCGCTTGCAGAAATTGATTGGCAATTTATGGAATCAGCCGCTAGTGTGAATAATGCTGTGGATTTTTTCAGTGCTGCACGACGACCCCCGCCGAAACCTCCATGGTCCAGTGTGATCCATGGTCCAGTGTGATAAGTGCGACGGGTACACGCATTATTCGTGGGCAGAGGTAGGAGACTCAATTGCCGATGTGAATCGGAGTTTTACCTGTAAGAGGTGCATCGAGAGAGACGAAGTAGCCACCATCTCGTCCCACCGAACTAGTCAGCACTCCCGTACGACAACGCGCAGTAGCGTGAGAGCGGCCAGACTGGCGCTAAAGTTGCAGCAGCTGGACAAAAAGCGTCAAAACCGGATTAAAGAGTTGGAAGAAGCTGAAAGGTATCAGCGGTTACGATTGCAGGTGGAAGCTGATTTTGAGAAGCGGCGTTTCGAAGTGCCGGAGGCACAGTTACTCGAAGAGGAGCAGAGTTCCAGTATCAGGAGCAGAGTTAGTTCCCGGATTGTCCGGGAGAACACCAACCGTTGGATCGGAGCAGCAAGTCAGACAGATGGTCAAGTAATTACCACGTCGGCAAACCCTGCTGCCATTTCTAATAAAGCGGACAACGTTATTCGAAGCCAGTCCCAACCAGCAATAGAAACCCCCCTTCAGCAGCACCGTGTCGGTTGTGGTTGGCCCAGCTTGTGTGGGGAAATTATCCACAGCGTTGACAAGTAATAATGCAGTACAGCAACAGGTAGGAACAGTACCGATTAGCGACGTCACCGTCACCGTCCAGCAAGAAAAAGGGGTGCACTCGAACTAGGTGATTCACCTGTCGTCAATGCAGAGGAGCTGCAAACAACACCAACGTCCTAACACCACGATGCACGCAAGAAGAGCAGTACGGAGATGCATCGCAAATCTAACCTGTGATTTCCATATCGCAAAAGTAGGGTACACTGGTGGAATACGGTTACACTTTGGTACACCCACCAGTTCAGGTCAGTCTACAGTGAATCAGATAGTAACTTAAATACTGGGTTGCAGCCTAAAGCCGAGGCTAGCACAATCAGTACACCTAATCAATCTTTAGTAAAGCAAAAAATAAACGATAAAGATAGTCAGCTAGACGCTAAGAGTAGGTCAAACGCTGCCAAATCAGGAGCTCTATCAAAGATTAGTCAGGATCAACTTTTTCAACAACCTCTCCCTCACGAAATGCATTTTGCAGGTGAGCCTCCTCCTAACATGTCAGCCTCAGTCCTCCAGACGAAAAACAATTGGTGATCCCAGTTAAACTCGTCGGTGCTTCTGCCACCGCCGGGGGACAAGCAGGTAATCGTACCGAATCCGTCGGTGCTTCTGCCACCGACGGGGCACAATCAGTGTGTAGTTTCGCATACGTCAAAGCTCCCATCACCATCGATGTCGATTCAGAGTACCGTGCAGAATCATATGTCGTCAGTGCAACAGTTGCGTCTGGATCAACAGGCACAGTGGAATCAATCAGAGATCCGGCCAAAGGTCTTCGAGAGTGTCGTGGAAAAATCAACAGTGCCTACGTCAAATACCCAAAACGATGCGATTCCGTCAGTGCAGCAGTCATTCTTGGGACAATATCAGCACCCAGCATCAAATTCGTGGAAATCGATCCCGCAGCAAGGAGCTGCGCAGACTCCTCATCTACAGCAACGAAACGAGTATTTTTTGCACAGAAACCGATAGATCCTAGGTGTTTCGAACGAGAGTAGTCACGTTGGGGACAAAGTGAGCAATCGAGGATGCACCAAGTTGATCAACAGATGGAGTCTGGTAAATCGGCGCCTAGCCCTCAACCAGGAAGCCAACTATCGTCAGAATTATGCTACATCAATGTAGTGAATCACACACGTCGGAGCCCTTGCCATCGTCGGAGCAACAGCGGTTTTATGTACTAGTGTCATCGGTGCCTTTGCCACCGCCAGGGCATCACCAGTCTCAGGTACCGCGCTCGTCAGTACTTGTACCACCGTCGGGGTACCAACCATTTTCCACACCGAATCCGTTGGCTCCAGAGACACCACTGGGGCCTTAGCAGCCGTCTACGTTTGAGAGCTCCAACGTACGATCAGTGCCAGTGCAGCAGAACGTTTTCGACCAAGCCCGTCCACGTTATGCAAGGGGGCTTACAGCTGAACAAGTATCCGCTCGCCAAGTGATATCGAGAGAACTACCTGCCTTCTCCGGAGTTTCACAGGAATGGCCACTCTTCTTCAGTTCCTTCCGCAATTCTACCGACGCGTGCGAGTATAGCGATGCTGAGAATCTGGCGAGACTACAACGGTGTCATGCCCTGGAAAGTGTTCGTAGCCGGCTGCTGATTCCAGAGTCAGTTCCACACGTCATGGCTACGCTGGAAAGACTCTACATTTATTCGCTCTTAAGGCGGATGCGCGAAATTCCTGCTCCCAGAAACGACGATCTAAAGACTCTTATAAAATTTGGAATGGGAGTAGGGAATTTGGTCGACCACAAGACGATTGCAACCCGCGCCAACATATCAGCAATCCAATGCTATTGCAAGAGCTGATGGATTCGGAGACGTTCAATACCTTCATGACGGAGCTCGTAACGATGGCAAGCGAAGTCACTCTGTAAATAGATCCAGGGCAGCAGAGCACAGCTAGATCGGAGAAAGGTAAAACAGAAAAACTTGCAAAGGAGAAGCTGTTCGTACACCAACAAGCTCCTACGACGTCTGGATCAGGAGCAACCGTGTCTCAGCAACAGGAATCTGTAAATACGATGGTTAAACCCTGCTTACACTGCAGTCGAACGGCTCACCGTATCGCTGAGTGTCCAGAATTCAAGAAACTGAGTATGGACGAGCGCTGGAAAGTAACAAGACAAAAGGGGTTATGTCGAATCTGCCTAATCCCTCATCGAACGTGGCCATGCCGCTCCAAGCAAGAATGTGGAACAGGAGATTGTCGTATGCGCCATCATCCTTTGTTACATTCGAGGAAAACTGAGTTGAGCTCACCCTCATCGTCAACAGCTACCGATAGTAATGTAGCGCACCAACATCACCACTCTATGACGTCTTCCGCGTTACTTCGATACCTCCCTGTAACACTCTCCGGGCACGGGAAAAGCATAGAAATCTATGCTTTGCTTGAAGACGGATCTTCGTCGACTATGCTTAAAGCTGAAGTGGCGAGCATTCTTGGAGTAGAAGGACCTAGGGAGCCGTTGTATCTGTATTGGACTGGAGATGTAACAAGGATCGGGAAAGAATGACAGCGCATTGAAATTATGATCGCAGCAATGAGTGACAAGAAGCATTTCCCATTAAAAGCGAGAACGGTGGGAAGACTAAATCTGCCCAGCCAAACCGTGGACCATAAGGAACTCTGTGAGCATCATCCGTATCTGAAGAAGATACCGTTGAGCAGTTACGCCCAAGTCACACTTCGGTTGATCATCGGAGTAGATAACGCTAGACCGATCAGTGCACTCAAGAGTCGGGAATGCGGTACTGGAGAGTTAAGAGTGCGTATATGGAAGGTACGCCACCAACAGCAGACTGATGGAGAACGTGAATGCTCATGTGGAGCAAAACGAAAAGGACTCGGAGATTCACGACCTGTTCAGACAGTTCCTAGCAATCGATGAGGCGAGCATCAAACATTGCCCGCAATCGGAGGATGATAAACGAGCGTTGAAGATCCTTCAAGAAACCACCCAAAGAGTCAACGGAAGACATGACATGACAACGACATGATGTTGAAAGGACCGGATATGCTGACCGCCCTACCTAACGTAGTTTTGCGCTTCAGACAGAAGCGTGTAGCTTTCAGTGGAGACATAAGGGAAATGTTCCACCAGTTCCTGATCCGGCAGAGGGATAAACAAGCCCAGAGATTCGTTTTTCGGGAACGACCGGGACAGACACCACAGATATTCGTTATGGATGTAGCTACGTTTGGAGCAGCCTGCTCGCCGTATATCGCACAGTACCTAAAAAACAAGAATGCAGAGGAGTATGCGGAACAGTTTCCCGAGACTGCGAAAGGTATCATCGATAATCACTACGTTGATGATTATCGCGATAGTGTGGATACGGTTGAAGAAGCGGTGAGACTGATCGAAGACGTTAAATACGTACACGCCATGGCTGGCATAGAAATTCGGAACTTCGTATCGAATTCCATCGAGGTGCTAGAACTTATCGGTGAAAGCGGTAAAGTCCAGGAGAAGTCAATGAATATTGAAGTGAAGGTCGAAAGAGTACTTGGAATGGTGTGGAGACCGTCGGAGGATGTCTTCAGCTTTGACAACAGCTTGAAGGAAGAAGTACGAAGCATCGTTGAAAGTCAGGAAGCATCTATCAAACGTCAAGTGCTACGAACGATCATGTCACTTTTCGATCCGTTAGGAATAGTGGCGCATTTCTCTGTGCGTTGAAAGATGATCATGCAGAGAATTTGGAGGACTGGATCGCTGTGGGACGAATCGATCAATTGTGAAATACTAGAAGACTGGCGCAAGTGGAGCGGACTACTAACAAAAATTAAGGAAGTTCGAGTCCCAAGATGCTTTTTTTTACAAGACCAGTGCCGCACCGCAGGATTCCCAAATGCACGTCTTCGTGGATGCGAGTGAAAATGCGTACGCTTGCGTTGCGTACCTCCGTAGCTTTTTCGACGGAGCACCTCGATGCACACTGATAGCAGCGAAGACAAAAGTAGCGCCGTTGAAGCTCATCTTAATTCCACGGCTGGAGCTACAAGCAGCCTTAATCGGTTCCCGACTGTTGGAAAGTATCTGAAAGGCGTTGGCAATACCAGTGGCTGCAAGATACCTATGGTCTGACTCTTCGACAGTCCTGGCATGGCTGAGATTCGAAACTCGACGCTACCATCAGTTCGTTGGCTTCCGGGTTGGAGAGATACTGTCCACAACTACCGTGGATGAGTGGCGAAAAGTTCCATCCAAGGTTAATGTAGCAGACCTAGCCACGAAATGGGGAGACGGACCCAGCTTCAATCCACAGGACTGGTGGTACACCGGACCGAAATTTTTGAGAGAATCAGATGAAACCTGGCAGACAGAAACAAGGAAGGAGTTTCCCACCGAGGAGGATTTTCGCGCCGTCTTTCTTCATCATCGAACCATGCCACAGTCGGTAATAAATGTAGAACGGTTTTCCAGATGGTCTGGGCTTCATCGAGCAGCCGGATACGTAATCAGTGCGATCAAAAGATTCCGGGGACTAAAACCGGAGGGTCATTTGACGCAAGAAGAATTGAAGAACGTGGAAGTACTGATTTGGCACACAACTACGCGTAGTAGTAGCAAAAATCGCCAAGCAATGTCAATTCTGTAAAATTAGAAACGCAGCACCGCAGACTCCGATCATGGTGCCACTTTCAGAAATTCGGTTAACCGCGTACATACGCCCATTTACGCACACTGGGGTAGATTATTTCGGACCAACTTTCGTAAAACAGGGTCGCAGCCTGGTCAAGCGATGGATCGCGCAGTTCACATGCCTGTCAGTCAGAGTGGTGCACCTGGAAGTTGTACACAGCCAGTCTACCCAGTCGTGCGTAATGGCCATAAGAAGATTCGTGGCGCGCAGAGGTTCATCAGCGACGTTTTACTCCGACAACGGAACTCATTTCAACGGAGCAAACAACTTGTTGCAAGAGCAACTCCGAGTAATCTACGAACACTGTGCAGCAACGTTTACGAATTCAGACACGAGATGGCTCTTCAATCCACCACTGGCGCCCCACATGGGAGGACCATGGGAGCGCATGGTGAGATCGGTCAAGGCAGCCATGGAGACTATAGTGCTCGAAGCTGAATCGATAGTAAACTCGAGACCACTCACGTACATTCCGCTAGATCACGCAGAACAAGGAGCACTTACGCCAACCACTTCCTACTCTACGGAATGAAAGGCGTGAACCAGCCTCTTCGGAATTTGGCTGAAGAATCCGCAACACTGAGGGATAGCAGGAAACTGGCGCAGCATCTGATCGACACGTTTCGGAGTCGCTGGATTCACAAATATCTACCAACGTTGACACGGCGCACCAAATGATTCAAGCCGGTGAAACCGTTGAAACCCGGTGACCTGGTGGTGGTAGTCAATGAAGGCAAGCGTAACGGATGGACTCGAGGACGGATCATGGATGTTGTGAAGGCAAAAGACGGGCAACTTCGACGGGCCGTGGTGTACACGTCAAGAGGAACGATCAGCCGACCCGCCACCAAGTTCGCTCTACTGGACGTCCTTGATGCATCAGGAGGACCGGAAGTGTATGTCTCGGGCGAACCGGAACTGCATGCGCGGGGGGTGTTGGCGAACCCACTGGGCAGTCGTCACAGGCTGTCAAGTGAGTACCGGTTCCGCCCTTTCCGTGACTCGGTAAGCAGCATGACAGATACGACAGCAAAGCATAAAATATCAAAATGTGGACGGAAGAAAAAGGACAATGAGAAAATCGAACTGAAGAGGAAAACAAAGAATCTATCAGAACAATTGGATAAAAGACCTAGTAGGGTCAGTATAGAAGAGTTGCATTTGTAATTTGGATAGTTAAATTAAATACTTGAATTGAATTGAAGTTATTTATCACCTCATTTGAAGTGTGGATAATCGAAACAGAATAGAACGGTACGTGTGAATTTTGATAAAGGTGTAATCTAGACTAATGCTTGTTTATTAAAAACAGCACTTGAAATAGGATAGAAAAATCTCTTAAATAAAGAATTAAAAAAAAAAAAAAAAAAAAAAATAGATATCCTATGTATCGCAAACTCTGCGCAACCAGGGAAAAACACCAAAATGTAGGTATTACCATCATTAATTATAAGAATGTAGCTAAAAGACGCAATACATTTCAGCTTTGAAGCTGTATCTAAACGCATGCTATCATGGAGGTGTTTATTTACATCGCATTCCCGAAAACCTCACCAACAATCGTTTTCTCTATAATCAACACGTGAGACGCTCGGAAGCGAACCTTCGCACGGACCCGAAAAGTTTTTGGTTGTTTGTCAACTCCAAACGGAAGGAATCCAGGTCACCAGGTTTCTTGGGAATGACTCGGCTAATGGCGGAAGAGAATAAGGTGACTTGTTTGCTCGTCATTTCAGCCAAAAGTGTAGATTTCTCCGCTTTGCCGGCACAAGTGCTGGATGCTACTATTGGGATGCCACGTGATGTGTTTAGTTTCGATATTCCGCGCATTTCAGAAGTCATGGTGATTGCCGCAACACTCAAACTGATGCTCTCGTTCGCCACCGGACCTGGCGGCATTCCTTCATCAGTTCTAAAACGTTGTGTATCCAATCTCTGCCTTCCACTTGCGAGGCTATTCAATCTTTCGGCACAGCAATGTGAGTTCCCCTGCCGCTGGAAACATTTTTATCTGTTCACAGTCTACAAAAAAGAAGATAAACGGAATGTCACAAATTTTCGTGGAATCACCTCCCTGTGTGCCTGCTCAAAACTGTTCGAGATTATCATAAATGATGCTCTGTTCGCGTGCTGTAAAAAATATTTCGATACAGAACAACACGGCTTTTACCCGAAGCGCTCCGTGTCCACGAACCTGGTACAGGTTACTTCTAACTATTTGCGATGCATGGATTCAGGATGACAAGTCGATGCTGCGTATATGGATCTAAAAGCTGCATTTGACACGCATCTAGTCAACGGCTGTGGATTGTACGGGTTAAGATTGGCGCGTCGGAATCGGATGTTTTCTCAAACAACTCGGGCAAGGCAGTAACCTAGGACCGCTACTGTTTTCGATCTTTTAAAACGATACCATCAGGATGCCGCGTTTTCTATGCAGACGATACGAAAATCTACAAAATTATTTAAAGTCTATCGGACTGTTGGGATCTCCAGAATATGTTAGGTATTTTTGCTGACTGGTTCTCAAGAAATTTAATGAGTCTAAGCATCGAAAAATGGAAGATTATTTCCTATCACCGTAAAATCGAACCAATCATGTTTGACTATGTTCTCTACGGACGCTGTCTTGCTCGTGTAGAGCACATAAATGATCTCAGCGTTACCTTGGACTACAGACTCACTTTCAGAATCCACTACAATGATATCATCTCCCAGAGCTTATCGACAATTGGGCTTTATTTTCAAAATTGCCGACGAGTTCCGTGACCCGCTATGCCTCAGGTCACTGTACTGCTCGCTTATGCGATCCTTATTGGAGTCAAGTTTAGTTGTTTGGTGCCCTTTCCATGCTAGTTGGATCACTAGAATTGAATTAGTTCAACGCAAGTTTGTGCGATATGCTCTTCGTTTCCTCAACTGGCGTGACCCAACAAACTTTCCACCGTACGAGGAGCGTTGCCGTCTCCGCTGAATATGTATGCCCCTGAGAGGCCTCTTCGTCAACGCGACTCAACACGAGCCAATTCGAGCAATCAGCCGGCAATTCAACAACTTCTTTTATATTTTCAAATTCAATGTATCAGCTGACGTGTTTCATCATCGGTTACTTGGCCTTTTCCGTTGACCGTAACTATTTAGTTTAAGTTTTATTCAATTAGACAATAATTGCCAGTAGAATTTTTCAATATACATACAAATAGAAAAATAATCCTCGGCTCTGTAATGTCAATTTGATTGAGCCTTAACTAATAAATTACTAAGCAAACAAACCAAAAATTGACGGCTGTGGCACACGGTGAAAATTTCTCCGCTAGGCAATTCAAATTAACACTCAAAAACTGATAAATCCATTACTCAATAGCATCACAGGTGCTCTCCATTAAAATATTCAACCCAGATACATGGGTCTACCCTGCGATGACATCATTCAGGAGGCTACCAAAGCGATCCTGCACCAAATCCCAGAGCATCTTCATCACAATTTGTGACAGAGAGAAACAGAAAAGGGATGCCTTCGAACCCAAACCTTTTTTCAATCCATCGACGGGAAAGCAAATACGAGGACTATGGGATCAATCGCAAAACCGAAAACCATACACAACACCACGTGTCGTCCTTCCCGTGATTGGGTTACAGCCTGAAGAGACACATGGGAGAAGGGACTAAATTTGCATGCAAACTGTTTATATGGGGTCGATGGCATAAATTAAGTTCTAAAATTAAATTAACGATTCTTTATGCATGGATAGATCGTTCCTAGACGCATATTTTTGGTATGAAGTGCCATCCCTGAAAGAGGGTCTATTATTATCGTAAGCATGGACGTATTTTTGCATCTCATTTGCTCATCCCTCTTCTGGGAAATCTTCCATAAGACGTTCACTCTTCATTATTGATCTATCCACGATTTGTTACCGTCTGGCTTTGCCATACAATATAGACATGGACGATCCCAAAAGGTAGAAAAAGGTAACAAACAACACAGATTAATCGCTAGGCTTACGATGTCGCACAATGATGGTCCCAGCTGAACGATTAGCTGTCCCTTGAAAGTATCCCTCGTTTTGCAAGTAAAAAAATGAAGCGTTGCCGTGGAGGAGGGTAGGCTTCTCTCAGGAGGCAATTTGATCAAAGTGCAGGATGTGAAAAAGGGGTCCCGGCAGCAGCTCAGCTGTGCAGACTGCTAAGCATAGATTACAACCACCACAGTCCTTGGGACTTGAGTCACAAACCATCCACTCTCATTATTATTTAATCATGAAAAGACACCAGTTTCAAAGGAAAAGGATTCTTCCTACCGGAGAAAGTTGAATATTTATTTCCGTCTCATTATTTCCGCTGTGTCATCAGCAAAGCACAACCCACAATGAGTTTTATCAGTCAAGAAGCGGTTGAAACTTCCGCATCGGGTCGTCTGAAACTTTTTACGATCCCTCGCAATAAAATCCCAACCACCGGTTTTAAAATGGTCCATTCAATTCTAGAATCGAAATTGTATCCAGCGTAGTTTTCACCATGTTCTACTCGTTGAACTGTAAAGTCGTAACCATTTCTATAGATCCGAATGGATTCACTTTCAGTGTACATTTTCCCTGATGGTCGCCTGGTAATTATTTTCCGCCATTAGAGAAGCGTAAATGGCTGATATAATCGCTATCGAGCGAAAAGCGGCTGATGCAATCTCCCATTTAGATGACCCGGATTGGTGAAATTAATTTGCAGGATGTGCACTCGGCATTTACATATCCTGTGTGCTGACCATCACAGGTGTAGAGCATATGTGAGGTTCGACGTTGTAGATGTTCCTACGCATTAAGCAGAGAGAATTACGACGATGATGATCCTCTTTGAATGTGGTGTGAAATGCAGGCACCCTTTTTGTGGAGCATCTGTCCGTACACTGTACCAAAACATCATCCTCTGTTCGAATGAAACCGCAGACGGTTGTTTTGTAATCAGATGATGCTCCTCTTGAATACAGGATGAATATACGAGAAGCGAAAGGACTTCAGTTGAAATGCTCTCTGTAGAACGATTGTCGTCCCATATTGAAATGTAGGTATATGGTACCAGTTCAGTTCCATTAACGCAAATCATCCAAAATCATGAGGTAAATCATTCTATCGAACGTCATTTGTTGATCTGAACATGGATAAAGCGTGGAAACCTAAGATAGTCTATTTCGTGGTGGAGCAAGTTTCCTTTATCAACAAACGATTTTTGTATCCATGATGGAATTGCTGTTCATGACTATTCAATATCAAAATGTAAACAATCGAATTATAAATATAATTTAAAATATTGTCAAGTTATCCTATTCTTAAATTGTTGTCCTCTGAGCGCTGTATGTTCTACAACCAATTTTCAAACTAATATCATCCTTATTTGGATGACAGTCATATGGATGGTCATCAGCTGACGACGAATTCAACCATAAGGCAATCATCCGGAATTGGAAAGCATATTGTCAAAGGGCTCGAGCAATGCAATAATCATTCGAAGTATTGTGGATGGTTTCGTTCAGTGTAGGCAGCCACGCGTGTGATGGCACAGATGTATCAGATTTTATCGTTGTCAAGTAATATGCCTAACCCTTTGAGCAGGGACATATTATTATATGCTGACAAACGTGCTATTTTGGATTGCTGTAAGCGATGCTTTGAGCATAACATCAGTAATTGTTAACTCATATACACCCAGTGTCATAAAAGTAGGACAGATGCTCTAAACGCCCAGCGTCCTTTATGTAGGCTATTGCTTCTACTGTTATTATTTTGATATTGATACAAGAAAGATGCTACATGTTTTCGGTAGAGTTGTTCAGCAGACTTTTGCCTCGGTCATGGTGAACATTTTGCTTTGTAATCCACTCGCTAAGTGGTGCATACTTTAAGCCCCCTTTTGTATAATTTCTACGTCAGAGAAATTGACAATTGTCTAAGTGACAACTGCACGTTGAGACAACTTGCAGATGACGGCGTAGTGTCTATGACAGGGCCCAAAGGGACACCTTAGACCTTAGACAATTTGTCTACTTGGGCTATCCAGCTAGGTATCGAATTCTCCACGGAGAAAACTGAGTTGGTCGTTTTTTCTAGGAAGCATAGCCCAGCACAACCGAAGCTTCAACTTTTGGGTAAGCCGATCACTCATTCCATGTCTTTCAAATATCTTGGGGTCTGGTTCGATTCCAAATGCACCTGGAGATCCCACATTGAGTATCTGAGACGAAAATGCCAACAAAGGATCAATTTTCTCCGAACAATTATCGGAACGTGGTGGGGAGCTCATCCGCAAGATCTTCTAACGTTGTACCGGACAACGATTTTATCGGTTTTAGAGTACGGTAGTTTTTGCTTCCAATCGGCGGTTAAAACTCACATCATCAAACTGGAACGTATCTAGTATCGTTGTCTTCGTATCGCGTTAGAATGCATGCACTCGACTCATACGATGAGTCTAGAAGTGTTGGCGGGCATGTTGCCACTATCGGATCGGTTTTCGGAAATGTCCCTCAGGCTCCTCACCCGTTGTGAAGTTATGAACCCACTGGTAATCGAAAACTTTGAAAAGCTTCTTGAGCTGAACCCTCAAACTCGTTTTATGTCATTGTACTACGTGTACATAACACAGGATGTCAGCCCTTCACAGCATAATCCTCATCGTGTATGCTTTTCCGACTTCGGCAATTCAGTTAGTTTTGATTTATCTATGACGCGGGAGATTCGTGGGACCCCAGAACATCATCGTTCCATGATTGTTCCGTCAATTCATGCTGCAAAGTTAGGCCAAGTTGATTCCGCAAGATCGTTCTTCACAGATGGATCATTAATAGAGGCGTCCGCTGGTTTTGGTATTTATAACAAATTTCTTAGCGCCTCTCGAATGCTTCAAGCTCCTTGTTCCGTATATATTGCTGAGTTGGCGACTATATACTATACGCTAGAAACGATCGCCTCACTTCCACCAGATCACTATTTTATTTTTACGGATAGTCTCAGTTCTGTCGAGGCTATTCGCTCTATGAGGCCGGTAAAGCACTCCTCGTATTTTCTCATGAAAATACGAGAGTTTCTAAGTGTTTTATCTGTAAGATCATTTGTCATCACCTTTGCATGGGTCCCATCACATTGCTCGATTCCGGGCAATGAGATGGTGGACTCAATAGCTAAGGTGGGCGCTATGGAAGGCGATATTTACGATCGACAAATCGCCTACGATGAATTTTTCTTCATTTATCGTCAACACACACTCGTCAGCTGGCAGAATAAATGGAGCGAAGGAAGTTTAGGACGATGGCTATATTCGATCATCCCTAAGGTGTCAAACAGTCCTTGGTTCAAGGGGTTGGATGTGGGTCGAGTCTTCATTCGTATGATGTCTCGCCTCATGTCCAATTACTATTCGTTAAACGCTCACTTGTTACGTGTTGGGCTGGAGGACAGCAATCTCTGTGAATGTGGACAAGGTTACCAGGACGCAGATCACATTATTTGGTCTTGTGCTGAGCATCGCGGAGTCGGATCTGAACTGTACGATTCCCTTCGGGCTCGAGGTAGACAACCTAATGTTCCAGTTCGAGATATTTTGGGTAGACGCGATCTGGAGTTTATGAAACTCATATATGTTTTCTTTAAGAATATTAACCTTAGATTGTAAGTTTGACTAACCTTGTGTTAAGTTTTTGTTTTGTTCGTGTGGGGTGTTTTTAATGTTTGTTTCTGTAATAAATGTATAATTACACTGTGGATACCAAATTGAATAGGAATAAGTTCATGTTTTAGGAATAATGAAATACTTGTATCGTAAATCATAACTCAATCCTCCTCCTCCCTCTCCCCATCCATAAAACTGTAAATCTCTAATAACCTCGAGATGACCGCGAGTAATCGGTTCAGTTCCTTTAAATTCAGATTTAAGACATCAATTATGTATAACGCAAATGATAACTTGGCTCTGTAAAGTTTATTCGATTGAGCCTGTACAAATAAATTAATAAATAAAAAAAAAAGTGGTGCATAGAGAAAGTTCGTACTTGCTTGTTTTCTTTTACTTTAAGTTACTGCAACTTTTTGTAAGTTGCTGTTAGAAAATAATATGATTCAGAAAATAAGGGGAACATACTCTTGCTTTTTGTTGTAGAGAATCTTGCAGAAAAGCAAGTTCTGGAAGTTGGTATATTCTTCAATAAATCAATTCAATAGCATAGCAATAGATTATATTGCTAAAAGATCATAATTTACTGTTATTTTGATGTTATGATAGCTTGAAATATGCATTTTCCAGAGAAAAATATTGTTTCTCTATTTTATTTTCTTCAAACTTATTCAAATTGGTATTTTACAAAATGATATTTATAGCTTAGTCTAGCCAATGTAGGTATTCGGAGGAAGATAAAATAATATAATCACTTAATAAGTTTGCAGTAAACTAAATAACTATGCATGTTATTGATTGAAATCATATGAATAAACATCAGAGTAAACAGCAAAAAGAGTGAAGCAATGAAATAAGGTTGTTAACACTCCGGTCATGATGCCTCCGGTTAAATGTGTAACGGCAAATTGGCAATATTTGTAAAGTCATTGCTCAGCAATTTATCGATCGATCTTAAATCTTTTGACACCGAAAAAAAAATTTAAATTCCGTAGTTTCATATGGCGCCATTATATTTGAAGTTTGTCAATAAATGGCTGAGCTATAATTTTTCAAACATTGCAAGTTTGCTGTTACCGTTTTATTTATGTATTACACCATCTTCGACTGACTTAGTCGTACAGACTGAATAACTTATAATTAAACATAAACCTTATCTTTAATCCTATTACTAAACACATTTTTAGACAAATTCAAATCGAACTCATCGCTAACGTCATTGAATGCTCGAAGACACTAGTCGAATGGATTATTATGGCCGTAGTTTGTCCTATGATAAGGAACCGCAAGGAGTGGCGAGTGGCGGAAGCGTCTGGGTGGAGCATTCAGTGGAATCTGTTCGAGAAGTGCAGGATAATCGATGAATCCTTTGATGAGGTCAAAGACAAACAAGCGTTGCATGTTGACTCGCCTGGCAGAAAGAGGTTCGAGTTTAATCAGCTGGCATCGATCGACGTAGGGAGGAAGATTTTCTGGATCGTTCCAAGGAAGTTGACGAAGAGCGAATCTTATGAACCTTTTCTGCACACGTTCGATCGTCAGAGTCTGTGTTATGTAATACGGCGACCAAACTGGTGCAGCGTACTCCAGGATACTGCGCACCAACGAACAGTAGAGTGTTTTTACAACATATACATCGGTGAAGTCAGAAGCGTGTCGACGGATGAATCCTAATACCGAAAAAGCTTTGGCTGATATAATCCCTACATGATCGTTAAACCTCAGCTTTGAATCGATGGTGACTCCCAGATCGCAGATCGAATTTACCCGTTCGACTGTATCTGCGTCCATATAGTACTGATGGTGAGTTTGACCGATACAGCGAGTGAAAGATATTATCTTGCACTTCTTGCTGTTAACGCGCATGCCGTTGTCACCGCACCAGATAAGCATGACGTTTATATCCTCCTGCAAAGCGTCACAGTCTAAAGACGAGGCAATGATGCGATACACTTTGAGATCATCGGCAAAGGAAAGTTTGAATGATGAAAGTTGTATGCACAGGTCGTTAATAAAAATGTTGAAGATTAGAGGACCGAGAACGCTACCTTGCGGTACACCAGACATGATATTGAATGAATGGGATCGTGCAGAGTTAACAACCACATACGCATTTCGATTCGATAAGTACGACAAAACCACTCTGTTATCCAATCGGGGAATCCTATGTTCCTCAATTTATCAGTGACTAGAATGTGCGGTACAGTATCGAACGCTTTAGCAAAATCAATATACACCGCGTCTACTTGCTTTCTTTGTTCAATTTCACGAGACAGTTTGGTGACGTAATACATCAGATTTGTTGTTGTAGACCGATGTTTCATGAACCCGTACTGGCTCTCCGAGATAATCGAGGAAGAGGCATCATGCAAGACCTTGTGGACCAACTTTTCCAAAACCTTGCTTAGGCAGCAAAGTTTAGACACCCCACGATAATTATCCACGCTATTACAGCTGTCAGATTTATGGATTGGTACTATCGATGCCGTTTTCCACGCAGTTGAAAAAGTCCTGTCCTGCAGCGAACGGTTGAACAATCGAGCGATTGGAGATGTTAGTGTGGACGAACATTTTTTCAATAACAGTGGAGGAATGCCGTGTGTCCCAGGCCCTTTGTTCGTTTCTACATCTTCAAGAGATTTTTGAATTTCCTCTGAAGAAAACTGGAGAACAGGAAGCGTGATGTTATGTGTAGTAATATGGGCAAAGCTGTCATGTCGAAGTACAGGTGACACATTAGTGAACACACTCTCGAAGAACGTCGCAAACAGGTCAGCAGCTTCAGCGTTGGTGCAAGCATGAGTTCCGTCGTAATGAACGTTACATGAAATCCAGGTGGAAGATTTCTGTTTCCTAACAAAATCCCAGAAAGAAGCAGGGTTTTGTTTCACACAATATTCAATTCCCGATACATAGTTTCTATATGATGACAAAAGAAGTTCCTTGTACGACGTTTCCACTTCGCGGAGGTTAACTTTGTCGCTATCAGTCCTTGTTAAGAAGAACCGTTTGCGTGATTTCCTGAGATTGTTTCGGAGACGTCTCAGCTCTGTAGTCCACCATGGTTTGCTGAAAACTGTGGTAATGGGTCGCCTTTTCCGAGGTACATGCTCGATAAAAACTTCGTACAGCTTTTCATAAAAAACTGCAAGTGTTTCGTCCACTGTTCTGTTCTACAGTAGAAGATCCCAGTCGATACCAGCAAACGCGTTGTTTAAGAGATCGTAGTCGCATGCTTTAAATTCGAAGTTGAAACACTCGTCTTGGTCGTCCATTGCAGCCAGATCGTCGCTGTTCTCGTCGAGCAGTCAAATGAATGGCTCGTGATGATTGTCAACGGGTAACAGTGGAGTACAGGGTGCGATGACGTCTAGATGCTCAGGTAGGTTGACAAACACGAGATCGAGAAGTCTACCGTTCATGTCATTTTACAGGAAGCATCGTGTTCGGAGTGTTAACAGAACTTAAATAAAACGGCATAAAGCTTATCTTCATTTAATTTCCCTTAAATAATTCTGGAATCCATGACAGATACGTATTTCGACTATAATGTGTAGTCTTCATCAGTGTCATTCCCACTAAAAACTTATTAAAATCTGAGTACTCATCCCTAGCGGATGCAAAAATGTCAAGATCACGTTTTCGCTTGTTGAAGAATTGTATAGATTTTTCTCCTTTAAATCTTTGGTTATTAGTTAAGTAGGTTCCGTGGGCTACAAAATAGTGAGTTGACAACCTGGAACGAGCGGAATACCTAGCCCTGGTCCTCACAAGCTCATACTTCACGCCTCCCCGAGTCATATGATAACAAAAGACTACCAGCTGAAAATGAACACAGCTGGGCAATGTTGCCAGTCCTGCAATAGCAAAGTGAAGAGGTGCGACGCGAACACTGGCGCGGTAACCATAGTACGGTGATAGAGGAAATACTTCACCAAACCTGAGCGTCTGTTCACCATGGAGGTGTGGCTCAAAACGGCGTCTGTTCTCCATGTTAGGAGCGGCTGATCACCGTCCTAGTGCCAGCGTGGGACTCTAAACAGAGCTGTGCACGATGGTCCCCCGATGAGACAGGGGGTTGTGGCAGGCTCAACAAGCCGCCATGGAAAAAAATAAAGTTGCAAATACCGATGAAAGAAATAAGGACCGGAACAATCGGCACAGACCTACGCAACGAAATAAGGACTACGATTGAAAACTTGGAACATGGAACTGCAAATCGATCGGCTTCCCGGGCTGCGATAGGTTAATCTATGACGAACTTCAACCACGCAACTTCGAAGTCGTAGCACTGCAGGAACTTTGCTGGAAGGGACAAAAGGTATGGAAAAGCGGGCATCGAGCAGCTACTTTCTACCAGAGCTGTGCCACTACTAACGAGCTGGGAACCGGCTCTGTAGTGCTGGGTAAGATGCGCCAACGCGTGATTGGTTGGCAGCCGATCAACGCGAGGATGTGTAAGTTGAGGATAAAGGGCCGTTTCTTCAACTACAGTATCATCATCGTGCACTGCCCACACAAAGGGAGACCCGACGACGAGAAAGAAGCGTTCTATGCGCAGCTGGAGCAGGTGTACGACGGCTGTTCGCAAAGGGACGTCAAAATCGTCATCGGCGACATGAACGCTCAGGTAGGACGGGAGGCAATGTATAGACCAACAATCGGGCCAAACAGCCTGAATGCCGTATCGAACGACAACGGCCAACGATGCGTGAACTTTGCAGCCTCTCGAGGAATGGTAGTTCGAAGTACCTTTTTCCCCCGCAAGGATATCCACAAAGCCACCTGGAGATCACCTGACCAACACACAGAAAACCAAATCCATCACGTTCAAATCGACGGGAAATTCTTCTCCGACATTATCAACGTCCGCACGTACCGCAGTGCGAACATAGATTCGGACCACTACCTAGTTGCAGTATGCATGCGCTCAAAACTCTCGACGGTGCACCCATCGAAGTCGTACGCCGCGACCCAACATTGAGCAATTACGGGACGCTGGAGTTGTTCAGGACTACGCGCAGCAGCTGCCCACGGAAGAGCAGCTTGGCGCAGCTTCTCTTGAATACGGCTGGAGGGATATCCGTTCCGCCATAGGTAGTACCGCTGCTGCGGCACTAGGTACTGCAATCCCGGACCGAAGAAATGACTGGTTTGACGACGAATGCAAACTGTTAGTAGAGGAGAAGAATGCAGCACGGGCGAGAATGCTGCAATACCGCACGAGATTGAATGTGGAACAATACAGGCAAGCGCGGAACAGACAAAACTCGGTTTTCCCAAGGAAGACGCGTCAGCAAGAAGACCGAGATCGCGAGGCGATGGAAAATCTGTACCGCGTAAATGACACATAGAAGTTCTACGAGAAGCTAAACAGTTCGCGCAAAGGCTACGTACCGCAAGCCGATATTTGCAAGGACTTGGACGGTAACCTTCTCACGAACGAGTGTGAGGTGATTGAGAGGTAGAAGCAGTACTATGACGAGCACCTCAACGGTGAAGCAGCAGAAAACGAAGGTGGCACGGCAACAGACCTTGGAGCACGCGCAGAAGACGACAGGCTACCGGCCCCTGATCTTCAAGAAGTTGAGGAGGAGATCGGTCGGCTGAAGAACAACAAAGCAACTGGTGTAGATCAACTACCAAGTGAGCTATTAAAATACGGTGGTGAAGCACTGGCTAGAGCGCTGCACTGGGTAATTGCCAGAATTTGGGAGGAGTGGATGGAAGGTGTCGTAAGCCCAATCTACAAAAAGGGTGACAACCCAAGTAACATTGCAAGTTTTATGGAGTTTTAAAAGCATGCTACAAGTCTAAATGATGGTCTAAATAACCCTTATAAAACCTAAATTGTTACTTGGGAAGTTAGATTGCTGCAACTAACGCGTGATCACACTTCTGAGCGCCGGCTACAAGGTACTCTCCCAAATTCTATGCCGCCGCCTGTCACCATTTGCAAGAGAGTTCGTGGGGCAATACCAGGCGGGATTCATGGGTGCCCGCGCTACTACGGACCAAATTTTCGTGATTCGGCAGGTTCTGCAGAAATGCCGCGAATACAACGTGCCCACACATCATTTGTTCATCGATTTCAAATCCGCATACGACACAATCGATCGAGATCAGCTATGGCCGATTATGCACGGGTACGGATTTCCGGATAAACTGACGCGATTGGTCAAGGTGACGATGGATAGAGTGATGTACGTTGTTCGAGTATCGGGTACACTCTCGAGTCCCTTTGAATCACGAAGGGGGTTACGGCAAGGTGATGGACTTTCGTGTCTGCTATTCAACATCGCGTTAGAAGGTGTGATCAGGAGAGCTGGGATAGATACGAGTGGCACGATCTTCAGGAAGTCCATCCAGCTTCTTGGCTTCGCCGATGACATTGACATCATGGCACGGAACTTTGAGACGATGGCGGAAACGTACATCAGACTGAAGGCTGAAGCTAGGCGGATTGGACTTGCCATCAACGCATCAAAGACAAAATACATGAAAGGAAGAGGTTCAGGGGAAGTCAATGTTAGCCTCCTACACCGAGTTCAGATTGACAGTGATGAAATAGAGGTGGTCAATGAGTTCGTGTATTTGGGCTCACTGGTAACAGCCGAAAATGATACCAGCAGAAAAATTCAAAGACGCATTATGGTAGGGAATCGTGCCTACTTTGGACTCCGGAGAACGCCGCCACACGAAGTTGACTGTCTACAAGACGCTGATTAGACCGGAGTACCAACGCGCCCTTGGTGTTTTCGAACGGAAGGTGTTGCGTACCATCTACGGTGGAGTGTAGATGGATGACAGAACGTGGAGGAGGCGAATGAACCACGAATTCCACCAGCTGCTAGGAGAACCATGCATCGTCCACATTGCAAAAATTGAGCGACTACGGTGGGCTGGGTACGTCGTAAGAATGCCGCACGACGACCCAGTGAAAATGGTTCTAGAAAGCGACCCAACAGGAACAAGAAGAAGAGGCGCGCAGCGGGCAAGGTGGATCGACCAAGTAGAAGGCGACTTGCGGACCCTTCGCAGACTACGAGGCTGGCGAAGTGTGGTCATGGATCGAGTAGAGTGGAGACGACTTCTTCGGACAGCAGAGGACAATTAGGCCTTAGTCTGATTAGTAAGGTAAGTAAGGTTCCGATTCTGTACGTTGTGGTTTCAACTAAGTAAAAGCAAAGTAAGCTATTGACAATAACAAACCATTATCATATTGAGCTATTAGAGAAATAGCCGGCGCCGGTGGTGTAGTGGTAAGCGTGACTGCTTTCAAACACCCCAATGGGTCTGGGTTCAATCCCAGCCGAGGTCGGTGGGATTTTTCTGAGGCATAAAAATCTCTGGTCACGTCTTCCTTCGGAAGGGAAGTAAAGCCGTTGGTCCCGGCCCATGTGTGTTGTGAATGGGTGCGATATCCTACGCAGGTGTGGAAGCTGCCTTCCTGCACATTCGGTTGCCGTCAATTGATGGCAATCGATGTCCGTCGGTGATTGGCACTAGATTGCGGAACAGAGACCGACGTTAAATAAAGGAAAAGAAGTATTATAGAAATATAAATTTTAAAAAAGTATTCAATATGGATTCAAGGAGTGTTGAAGTTTAAGTAGTTTACTTACACAGTTAAAATTATTTTGTTATTTTAACAAGAATTTCCATGTACATAAAAAGAGCATGCATTTTCATGTAAAATTAAATTGGTTAAATTTAGACAACTTGAAATTTACATGAATGCAAAATTAAACGTCACTTGAATCTTAAATCGATGACTTTAGATGAGCTCATCTTGTAATTTTACAGGACATTTAAAATAACACACAACCGTCATTGTGCTCGTTGTCTTTTTGTAGAGGAATCTCAATTGCGGGACTTTTGTTTTTTCTACCGAGCTGTGCAAATCCCGACAAAAAAGTTTTACTGAGATCTCAGCAAACATTTCATTTGTTTGCTGATATTCAGCTAAACACTATCCGAAACTCAGCAATCAAATGTCACTTTTGTTGATATCTCAGTGAAACTTATTTTTGTCGAGATTTGCACAGCCGAGCTCGGTAGAAAAAAACTAGGTGTGTACATATTTTTTAACGTAGAATTAAAAAAATCAAAACTCAGACATGTAGTGAAAAATCCCAAACACGGACGCAACAATAGAGCGCAAATCGAACACACGAAAAATTGTGCATGCTCACATGAGCGAGGTCAATGCTCGGCAGGGCTGCCAAAAATACAAATATGCACGTTTTTTATTGGGTAAATGTACACACTTAAAATAACTAATTTTACACGTGACGGAATTCATCTTTGACATAATATATCAGACGTAAACAATTATTTCATAAAACATTAAGTGCTCCGAGTCTGAAAAGTTCGTTACTCGACGAAAAGTAGCTTGGATTGAGTTGAATTGCGTGTCTGTTATGACTCAATTTTATGTCAAAATTGACGCTCAGAGCACCTTAATTTACATGATTTTTTTTAAGTGTGTATATATAGATATGTTGAGGTCTCCTTCCCGTCCTTCTTGAAATTGGGTAAGGAACAGGATATGGAAAATGAGTTCCGTGGTTGATCTGTGGAGAAGTTCTCGTCACCGGAACTTACCTTTTTAAATATTTACTTAAATTTGACAGATGAGAAATTTAAAAATAACTCTGCTATTGAGATTCCTACGTCTGGTTGTATTGGCACCGACAAACCGACGTGAAACAGAAACTTAACTCTTGATCGAGAATCCATAACGGCCGATTCAAATGTGCAGCGATCCCATCCGTCAAAACCATATAAATTTTTTATCTAGATAAACCTATTGTGTTCGAAATAGATAAGACACGAACCAATTCATAAATTTTGTACGCGTTTTCGTGACTAAGATAAATATTTTCCATGAACACGGCGGTAGATGTCAGTTTTGTGCTTTGATTAGAAATTTCTTTGTTATTTGTATGATGCTTTATGTCGGTTTGTCAGTGGTATTGGTGCTATATATGAGAGCGTGTTAGTAAAGATCCGAGGACAATACAAAACAAATCACTGTCAAACGCATTTGGACAAATTTAATTTCATAAATTGTTTAGGTTAGTTAGAGGAAAATAATAAACAACTTTACATGGTGATGCACCCGCTAGTGTGCGTCCGTTGAACGTCGCTAAAGGGTGATACGGTCAAAATTTGGTCAATATCAACTTGACGTATTTCTTTCAATTTTGCATTTAAAAAACCTGAACACCCCTCATTTTGAAGGCGTGTGTGTGTGTAGAATGTTGCTCCTATTTTGATTTTGGAATTCACTCTTCAGTTGTCAAAATGCCGTCCAAGCAAGAAGAGCAGCGTATCAAAATTTTGCTCGCGCATCGCGAAAATGCGAGCTACTCGCACGCAAAGTTGGCAAAATCACTAAAAGTTGCCAAATCAACCGTTACAAATGTAATTAAAGTGTTTGGGGAACGTTTGTCGACAGCCAGGAAGTCTGGATCGGGGGGAAATCGAAAACCGGAAGCCGCTGAGACGACAAAGAGAGTTGCCGGTAGTTTCAAGCGAAACCCTAACCTCTCTCTCCGAGATGCCGCAAATAAGCTGGGTGTATCGTCTACAACCGTGCATCGAGCCAAAAAACGAGCCGGACTATCGACTTACAAGAAGGTAGTGACTCCAAATCGCGATGATAAACAAAATACGACGGCCAAAGCGCGATCCCGGAGGCTGTACACGACGATGCTGACGAAGTTTGACTGCGTGGTAATGGACGACGAAACCTACGTCAAAGCCGACTACAAGCAGCTTCCGGGACAGGAGTTTTATACGGCAAAAGGAAGGGGAAAGGTAGCAGATGTTTTCAAGCACATGAAACTGTCAAAGTTCGCAAAGAAATATCTGGTTTGGCAAGCCATCTGTACCTGTGGCTTGAAAAGCAGCATTTTCATAGCTTCCGGGACTGTCAACCAAGAAATTTACGTGAAAGAGTGTTTGAATAAACGTCTGCTGCCTTTCCTGAAGAAACACGGTTGTTCCGTACTGTTTTGGCCGGATTTGGCATCTTGCCATTACGGTAAAAAGGCCATGGAGTGGTACGCCGCCAACAACGTGCAGGTGGTTCTCAAGGACAAGAACCCTCCCAACACGCCAGAGCTCCGCCCAATTGAGAAATACTGGGCTATTGTCAAGCGGAACCTAAAGAAGACCAAAAAAACTGCTAAGGGCGAGCAGCAGTTCAAGGCAAACTGGCTTTCTGCGGCGAAGAAGGTGGACAAGGTGGCTGTACAAAATCTGATGGCAGGGGTCAAGCGTAAGGCCCGGCAATTCGGATTTGGAAAAGCGGAAGCCTAACTGAATATTTTTCCTGAATTTTATACTAATTGAACTTGAAAAAGAAATTTAATTTGATTTTTTAAATAAACGATTTCACCGATTTACACGCGTTTTCCCTTGACCAAATTTTGACCGTATCATCCTTTAATGTCTATGAAAGCATGTTCATTTCTGACAGACAAATGCTTAAATTTGACAAACACTGAATTGAAAACCATTCGATCATCAAGAAAGGGATTTTCGGCCATCTTTTTTTGAAATGTCTTGAAATATCTTTTCTTACCCGAGCAGGAAAAAATAACTTACATATTAATACCAAATTCAGGTATGAAAATAGCATAACTGGCAACCTGAATATGGTATTAGTGAGGCTGACATAAGAGGTAAAATACCAAAAATAATACCTCAAAAATGTTCTACGAATAACGAACTAATAAATAATTTAGTTATTACAATAACAAACGGACAACAGACGTTTTTTTATGCCAGAATACCAAAGTTTGTTATTTTCTAATACCAATTCAATAACTCTCTAAGGTGTCATTGTCTAAAAACTGAAAGATCATATTTTGTTATTTTGGTATTCATTTGATATTTTACAAAATATTTCGATAACTGAATAATATCAAAACAAGGGTTTATACTACAAGCATACCGGAATCTGGTATCATACCATACCCATCCAACGGGGGAGTTTGGTAAAGAGAGATGATCAAACCGATTTGTACCTTCCTTAAAAAGTTGTCCTTGCTCGCTTTCTATTCTCTATATGCAATTTTCACACTGCCGTACTCTAACGGAACTATAAATTCTATACTTTCATCTCCTTATCTATAATATAAAAATTACCACTTCAGTCTGTTATTTGAAATTAGCATCTTCAACTATGAAAATCGTTGACTTCACGCAGAAGTAATACTAAACATATAGTCAAAGCTGAAAAATACTGTCAAATACCCAACAATATGGGTATTTTTGGAATCCTTGTGACGTGTAAGAACTGAAAACCCATGTCAGAATCCATTTTGAATCCAAGATGGTGGCTGGATGCCATAATGTCGGGTATTTGATAGCATTTCCAAGCTTTTCTATAAGCAAAATCGGCCATCTTAGATTACAAAATGGTGTCAGACATAGACCTGTGCTCCGCCACGCCACACCGCTGCCGCCAACGATTTTCATACGCCGCCGCCACCGATGAAATTGAGCCGGCGCGCCGCCATCGTAAAATCTTTCACGCCGCCGAAAAACTGTATGTCACGCCGATGATAAATTCGTAGCACCTTGCATCTTGAACGCGTTGAAATTAGAACTTGTGTGTGGTGCAGCGATTGTAATTTAGTTTTTTGACGTTTGTTCACACTTTCTCGATCTAGCACACAGGAATGAATCATTTTTAAAAACGTTTAATGCTCAATAAATGAAAGAATTCCTAGAAGTGGAAAGGGGACCCGTACAGAAGGCCGAATCACAAAAGGCCGAATCACAAAAGCCCGAATCACAAAAGGCCGAAGCACAAAATGCCGAAATTATTCTAATAAATTTATCAAAACCCGAATTTGTTGAAAACCGCATCCAAACAATCTGTTACCCTTTCTGCTCGCACAACTGGCTCGGCTCGTTAAATGGTTTGCATTCACAAAAAATTAAGCCAAGATGAAATTAGATATAGAGGTGTTCTCACTTGCTAAATTTTTGGGAAAATCCAGTAAGCGGTAAGCTGCGGGTAAGACAAGGGTAAGGAAATGAGAGATGCGATAGAGGTGAACGGTTTATTTACGCATACACAACATTCTGATTGGGTAGCGAGTTGCGCAAGCAGTTGAATGCGTGTAACTAGAACGATCAGCAAAACCGACCAAGAGAACTATCGCTGCTAATGACGATTTTCGATTTGAGAATACCTCCCATATTGAATTTCATCTTGAACGAAGCCATAATCGTCATTGCATACTGGAAAAATAAAGCTAATTATCACTTTCTCTCTCATTCAGCATCTGAAGCCTTTCTGCTCTTATAACTGAGTCACCTAGTTGAATTGTCCGCATTCACAAAAAAACGAGCATTAAATCATCGATAAACACTCAAACAAACATAAAACTATAGCTACCCAAATTGTATGTTTTTTTTTCATGTCCTGCAACGGTACCTTGTGCAAGTACCGAAGACCCGATGGGCCTGACCCAACTGTCCGCCTCGATGTTCCCTGGGATCCCGCAGTGTCCGGGAATCCATGCGTATGTAGTGTTTGGTGGCGCAACCTTCAAGATGCCCTGGATCCAGGAGTGAACCGGAACTTCCGACGAAAGGACCTGAATAACACTGTGGGAGTCCGACAGGATCAGGATTGGGCGATCCGCATGAACCGTGACGGCATGAAGAATAGCCGCTGCTTCTGCCGAGAACACCGAACATTGTTTTGGCAGACTTCTACTCGTTGGGGAAATGTCACCAGCGATTCCCATTCCGACTCGAGCTCTAGATCTTGACCCGTCCATGTAACGATGCATGTAGTTTGGGTACAATCCGGTCAGCTCTGCTACCGATCTCCTAACTTACTTAAGGGTCCTGTGCACCACCAGCGGTGCAAAGGGCCAACGTGAAAGACTTCCATCCTGGGCGGCTGCTCGCTTTTGCCTTGATCTGGGCCCAGGTCAGATTTCTATCGACTTGCTTAATTTCCTTATTGAGGCTCCGCCGCTATAAGCCCCTGGGTCTGCCTCTGCTGCGATGTCCTGCTGGATTCCAATCCAGCGCTTGCTTGCAGATTTTGTTTCCGCCCCGTCGAAGTGTGTGGCCGACCCACCTCCACTTTCGCTCTCGAATTTCTGTTGCTATCGGCTTCTGATGACATCGACGATGGAGCTCGGCATTCGAGATCCAGTGGTGAGGCCACCAGGCACGAATTATATACCGCAGGCATCGGTTGATCAAGACCTGCAGCTTTTGAGTGTTCTCCGCTGATACACACCACGTCTCGCTGGCGTATAACAACACAGATTTCACGTTCGAGTTGAAAATTCGGATTTTGGTGCGTTGACTTATCTGGTTGGATCTCCATACGTTTCGTAAACTCGCAAAGGCAGCCCTAGCCTTCTTGATTCGTGCACCTATGTCGCTCTTGGTCCCGCCGTCCGACGCTATTTGGCTGCCAAGATATTGGAAACTTTCGACCTTCTCCACTGCTTGCCCCGCTATCGTAAAGTTGGAAGGGTTGCCCGTGTTGATATGCAACGATTTGGTCTTGTTGACGTTGATGGTGAGACCCGCCGCAGAGGAGCGTTCGGCTAGGTCATTGAGCTTACTCTGCATATCAGAGCACAGTTGTGCTAGTAGAGCAACATCATCTGCCAAATCGAAGTCGTTGAGATGCTCCATGGTGATAGGTTGCCAAAGCAGCCCACGGTTCGGTACACCGATCTCCTAAGGGCTACGGAATTGTCCCCGGCTCTGAACTTCTCCTTTATCCGACTGTCAATGTTTGGTGCGGGAGATTTCCAACTCTTATCTCCGTACTAGTGAATCTTGGCCACTGGGGGAGCTCTGCGTTGGCGATTGTACGGAGAACTCTGTCCCCCTCGCTGAGGAGGCAGATTCTGTCGTTTACGGCGGTATTTACTGAAAAAGCAACGGCTTTGTTGGCAATGGCTGCGTAGATGCGGTACCGGAAAGGGATAGTAGACCGGAGATATGTAGCTATTGTACACCGGAGCGAGTATTTGTATTGCATTTTCCGGTAGCGATGTAGGTCAGCTCCAGGCCATACATCAGCCGGCTGTCTACGAAAGCCCGGGCAACACGGAAACGTACTTCTCTGTTGTTGGACCGTTGGGGACGGGAGATTGTGCGGATGAGGTTGATCCTGCTGCGACAGCTGGCCTTGACTCCTTGAAGGTGCTGGTCAAAACTCAGCGACCGGTCAATGACAACCCCCAGCAGTTTCACAGTTTTCTTCAATGGGATAGTTTGATTGCCGATCTTTATGGAAGGTCCGCAGACCCGATGTCAGTACTGGCAAACGTGGCACCAGCAGACAGCTGAAAACCTTTCGAAGCGGCCCTTCTAGCTACGGCGGAAACCCCTGCTTGGACTCCACCAACAAGCACTTGACATACTTTTCTAAACAAATTCTGCATGGACGGCAAATGAGAACGACTCAAAATTGAGTAAGAGTAACTCCACTGGACATGGACTTCTTCTTCTTCGCATTTCAAGCTTATTGCATATCGCACATTAGCTTAATGCGTGCTCTCAACTTAGTGTTATAGATGCACTTCCACAGTTATTAATTGAGAGCATTCGATGCCTATACCATTTTTGCATTGGTATAATTGTGAGGCAAGTCCAATCATACTTATATGTCCAGGGAAGTCGAGAAATTTTCCAACCCGAAAAATTCCTAGACCGGACCGGGAATTGAACCCAGCCACCTCCAGCATCGTCTTGTTTTGTAGCTGCGCCTTTACCGACTATGCTAAGGTAGCTCTTTGGAAATTCGGATTCACCGGGAAAATGGTCAATTCCTGAAAAAAGACCTAGAGATCCGCGATTTTTTCCTAAATTGCATACAATCATGAGCATAGAGGAAATATACCATCACCATAGCTATTTTGCAACCAAGTGGCCAGAAAACGGTCCTCTGGATATCCGGAATCACCGGAAAATTAGTCAATTCCAGAAAGTAGACCTAGAGATCCACGATTTTTTCTAACTGGATTTTAGTGCTTTAGCAGAAGTTTCTTGGGAACTTCTAAAAAATAAAGACCATTTTTCAATCACATCGAGTTAAAACTTAATGCTATTTTAGGACATGTCCCTTCCATTTCGATGGCTTTTCCACAAAAGCTGAAAATGGGTTATAGCTCGATCCCAGATTTTTTTTTTTCATTCAGAAGGATTATCCCTAAATAAAATCCTTTCCATGTAGTCACTCTCTCCTCCTAACACATCACCATCAACTTGCATCCATTCCTCCGTTCTCTCTTTACTTCATGCGTTGGTAGTTTATCATCAACGTGGATGCGTGTGGCACCACTTGATTGCCGTTCCTACATTTTGGAGCTCGGAAGTGCGTGTGCTTCCTCGGCATCTTCATAGGTACCTACATAGATGGAACCCAAGTGACGTTCGGCAAATATTAATACAGAGAGGTAACGGTTTTGGCGGAGGGAGTTTTAGCCGGTATTATTTTCTCTGGACACCATTTGTGGTTAGTATTCTTACTACCATAAGCTAGGCAGCTAGGATTTGGGAAAATGGAATACCGGCAAAAAGCTCTATCCGCAAACAACGGTACCTCTCTGTTTGAACCCGCTCATTCATCGTCCAGATCGCTACGGAGCAGTCGGGGAATGCGCCGCAGGTCGGTGGCGGTGAAGAGCGTTATTATTTATGTCGCAGCTACATTATCGTCATGATTAATCTTAATCTTTTTTTATTGAATTTTGACATATTCTCTCCGCATGTGGTGCGTGTTCACATTGCGTACGTGACAATCCCGGATAAGACATTGTGGGACGTGAGTGGGTGGTGTAATAGTACAAATCATGTCGCTCGGTTGTCGTCTTAGTGCTGCACTATTTTTCTCCGATAACACTTTTTTTTTATCCTGAAGGAGCCTTGTTTCAACATTCCAGACCAGACTGGCTGGCAGGCAGAAAGGAGGCCATTAGGAGCCTGATGACGGACGATGACAACGTTGGCTTGAGAGTGAACATAAATTATACGATTTCCTTGTTTTTCCTGGACTCATTCAGTCATCGTTCCATCGGGGTTCACATCACACTGTCTCAACGGGAAGTGGAACGTAACTACATGGGACAGGCGGAGGGATAAATCCTACACATAAATATTGACCTGTCTCTCGTTCGAGCACTCATTTATTCATGATGGGACAGTGAGCACTCTGAGCTGGCTTTGTCTGTTGTGGCTTTATGGCCACTCCGCCTGGTGTTCAATTTTGCAAATTTTATGGGGTTGCAATCTGATCAGTGTCAACGGCTGGGTGTGGGATTGGGGTTCGATTTGGTTACCATCAAATAACTGGGTCAAGTGAGCGATCCGTTCGGATTGACAATTGAATTGAATTGAAACAGTGTTTGTTGAGCCATTCAGACGTACACTAATTGTTATCAATGCTGATGTTCATGGAATGGAAGGATTACAGGATTCAATAGGCTGCATAAGCATATCATCAACAATAGGGAACAATCGCTTTGACCCACAAAGACTCCAAATTACACAAGCCTTCAAGTTTAAAACTAGGGCGTTTGCAATTGCATATCCATTATTAATCGCTCCTGCAGTAATGCCTGTTGAATTGTGAAGATAATTTAAAGTAAATTTAAGATTAAAATTAAAATTTCTTTACAGAAGGAATACTTTTGGATAAGCTTCACTGGGTAAATTGCCCAGCGCTTATCTTCTATAGTGCAAGGTAAAAGTGGTTGTTGCTGATCACATCACATGGGCTTGTGCCTAATCGTAACTGATAGATGTTGGGCGGAACGCTTTGGAATGTTTATAAAAATAGGGTGCACGCTTTATACAGTTTAGGATACATTATTGAGTGCTTTCGAGAACGTAATTTCATTTGAATAGCTTGTTTAACCAGAGATTAAACAATCATCGCATCGGTCATAGCTAGCTATTATGGAAGAAGTAATATAGCCTGAACAATGCGTAAATAGTTAATCGAAACATTGAACGTCGCGTGAAAGTGAAACTTGATGAAGGCCTAAGTGTTATTTCATAGCTTTTAGTTTTTGGATTTGAAAGATCGTCGGTTGTAGTGGTTTGCTTACTGAGCAGAAAAAGGCAGCTCCAGGTCCTTTAATATTAAAGAAATTTATGCTCAAATCGCTTGTCATCGTCATCGGTGCCGGGTTTGCATGATTAAATCAACTCGATATGATATGTGATATGAGAGGTTCGGTGGCCTTAGAACGACCGTTTTTGCTTACTGAGAAGAACATCATGAGTCTAATCTCAGGCTCATCCACATTCAAGATTCTTCAATCGCTTTATTTGTTCACTACATGGTAATAACAGCAACTCGATGATTAAAAAGGGCCTCGTTTGCCTAGCGGCGTGCTGTGCAGAAGACCTTGGGTTCAATCCCTAGCTCCTTCACGTTATATGACTTTTCTTGACTTGCGTTCTGGCGTGGCCGGCGTTGGTATTGCCTAGTTTGAAATCACCAAGTTTTAGAGATTGAAGATGAATTCCAGTCCCAAGCATCGTCTATTAGTTCTCTGTGCAATTACAGCTGATTTGGCAATAACATAGTAGCAACTATGAGCGTTCAACCCTGCTCATCCTCATGCTCATCTTAGACTTAGTAAACTGAAGTAAATGTTAAACTTCAACATTTAATGGTTCTGATTGTAAAACTATTTTCTGGAAACGGAATTTTTCATTAATTTGTTTGATAAGGCTCAATCGAATTAACATTACAGAGTCGAGGTTTTTTGTTCACTGAACAGAACATCTTAAAACTATAGTCAAAGATACAACACAATAAACACTTTATCTTCCGCTATCCAATAAGCCTCCTTCATCAAAATAGGATTCGCTTCCAGTGGTTTCATTGTATGGCAGTATCGCCAACGATGGGCAGAGCGCTTCCATTGCAGCAATGGACGCAAAATGCTGTCATCACTCACACACTCATCACGAAACGGTTGCTTTCCAAAGTCGACGACGCTTCGACCGAAAGAACTGCTGATGAAGAACAATGAGGAGGACCACACAATGGTTGCTGCCGAATAAACAGACGATCGCGTGACACGCATCGAGAGTGGCCTGGTTCTGTCGACAGCCGAGTGAACACTGTTCTGGAAATGGATTGTCATGTGTTAAAATCATTTGCGGAAATAAATTTGTTGCGTTACCAAAATATCATAATTTTATCGCAAATAAAATAGAGCATCGGCGGGCGTTGACGGAAGATGACCGGAGACAATCCGAACGTAGGTATTGAAAGTTGGTGTTGGTATCTGCACGAGCTTTTCGGGGGCGATGCACGTCATCTCAAGACCGTACAGTAGGCGACTATCGATAACGGCTCTTGCAACCCGGAAACGAGTGTCGCGATTGTTAGACCGGTGGGGGCGAGAGATGGTGCGGATCTAGTTGATCCTACTGCGGTAGTCGTTCTTGATCGCCTTAAAGTGCTGCTCGAAGTTGAGGGACCGGTCAACAAGTACCCCCAGAATACGGACCGTCTTCTTCAGTGGTATGGACTGGCTTTCAACTTTAATAGGTAGCCCGCTGACACGGTGCCGGGATGGACACACGTGGCACCTGACGCTTTTGATGGCCGAAAGCTAGAAATCTACCGCGCTGGCACACCTGGCTACAGCGGAGACTGCTGCCTGGGCCTTGATCCTGTTACGTGGTGCTGTTGGGCCGGTAGTTAAGATAAGTATTTCGTCAGAATACACGAAAATGTAAACATTTTTCGACAGTCCTCCGAAAACTCCGTTCATGGCCACAAGGAAGAGGGTAACGGCGATAACTGAAACTTGTGGGACGCCCGTCGCTTCTCTGATCGGACGATCGGTCAGGAAATTTTTGATGAAGTGGACACAGCCCCCAGTTGACAAGCTGCTCTAAGACGAGGGCGTCCACGTCCTGTTGAAGGCCTTTGATATATCCAGCGAGACGATCTCGGTGTGGAGACTGCTATCGTTGGCACTCGTGAGGACCTTCCCTAATGTTGCGAAATAAGTTGACGTTCCGTACCCTTCACGGAAGGCGTGCTGTTGATGGTCTAGCAGGTTTTCAGCTTCAAGGAAATGCTTTAGCCTCCTGTTGACTATTCGCTCCAGGACCTTGGACATAAAGCATGTCAAGACAATTGACCGGAACGTGCTAACTTCACGGGTTGTTTCATTGGCTTTTGGGATGGGAATAACTAAGCTCTCCTTCCACGACGCTGGATACGAGTTGGTGAGCCAGAGCTTGTTGAAAAGCTCCAGCATGCTTAGCTGGCCTGGCGTTGGTAACCTCTTGAGTAGAGGGTACCCGATTTCGTCAGGACCCGCCGACTTTCCGTTGCTGCAGCGGAGGGCATGCTGTAATTCCTGCCAGGAGAATGTCCGAGTTCCCAGCGTCAGAAGAAACAGAAAAAACTTGCAATGGATGACGTCGAAGGCTTAGCTTTCCGCTTGAATTTATCTTCGACTTCTCGGTGGCTGCGAGATCGGCAAACTACGAGCCAAGTTCGTCCGCTACAATTGCAGGGTCAGAAACCGCTTCACCGTTAATCTGTACGTGGAGCGATGTCATGCGCCGATTCCCACTGAGGGCGTTGACTTGCCTCCATAAGTCGGCCGAAGATTGTGACGAATTCATTACTTCCAGAAAGTCCATCCAGCTGGTTCGTTTGGCGACACGGATTTCTTACCGGCATTTATTGTGCGACTGATGGTAGTGACGGAGAGCATCCTCGCGGTCGGGATCTCCGATAGGAAGGCGCTTTACTCGGCGAAGTGCTTTACGCCGGGCTTTAACGGCTTCCACACCTGCGTAGGATATCGCAACCATTAAAACACACATGGGCCGGGACCAACGGCTTTACTTCCCTTTCGAAGGAAGACGTGACCAGATCCAAAAACCCCACCGATCTCGGATGGGATTGAACCCAGACCCACTGGGGGGAGAAAGCAGTCACGCTTACCACTGCACCACCGGCGCCGGCTCATAATAGCAAACCTGCTAAATGCTTGTCGATTTTGTGACATAGCACGCCTGTGCCGTTTTCGTGATGTGAAATTTTTACAGCATCGCCAAGCATCTTGCAAGTATGGTATTATGACTTTAAGAAAATATTGCATTTTATGATTTATATAAAAGTTCAAACTGTAAGTATCTGCATCATTCTGTACTGGTTATCATCAAAATATTTTCCTATTAATATGAAAAAAACTGAATAAAGGGTGATACGGTCAAAATTTGGTCAATATAAACTTGACGTATTTCTTTCAATTTTGCATTTAAAAAACCTGAACACCCCTCATTTTGAAGGTGTGTGTGTGTAGAATGTTGCTCCTATTTTGATTTTGGAATTCACACTTGAGTTGTCAAAATGCCGTCCAAGCAAGAAGAGCAGCGTATCAAAATTTTGCTCGCGCATCGTGAAAATCCGAGCTACTCGCACGCAAAGTTGGCAAAATCGCTAAAAGTTGCCAAATCAACCGTTACAAATGTAATTAAAGTGTTTGGGGAACGTTTGTCGACAGCCAGGAAGTCTGGATCGGGGGGAAATCGAAAACCGGAAGCCGCTGAGACGACAAAGAGAGTTGCCGGTAGTTTCAAGCGAAACCCTAACCTCTCTATCCGAGATGCCACAAATAAGCTGGGTGTATCGTCTACAACCGTGCATCGAGCCAAAAAACTAGCCGGACTATCGACTTACAAGAAGGTAGTGACTCCAAATCGCGATGATAAACAAAATACGACGGCCAAAGCGCGATCCCGGAGGCTGTACACGACGATGCTGACGAAGTTTGACTGCGTGGTAATGGACGACGAAACCTACGTCAAAGCCGACTACAAGCAGCTTCCGGGACAGGATTTTTATACGGCAAAAGGAAGGGGAAAGGTAGCAGATGTTTTCAAGCACATGAAACTGTCAAAGTTCGCAAAGAAATATCTGGTTTGGCAAGCCATCTGTACCTGTGGCTTGAAAAGCAGCATTTTCATAGCTTCCGGGACTGTCAACCAAGAAATTTACGTGAAAGAGTGTTTGAATAAACGTCTGCTGCCTTTCCTGAAGAAACACGGTTGTTCCGTACTGTTTTGGCCGGATTTGGCATCTTGCCATTACGGTAAAAAGGCCATGGAGTGGTACGCCGCCAACAACGTGCAGGTGGTTCCCAAGGACAAGAACCCTCCCAACACGCCAGAGCTCCGCCCAATTGAGAAATACTGGGCTATTGTCAAGCGGAACCTAAAGAAGACCAAAAAAACTGCTAAGGGCGAGCAGCAGTTCAAGGCAAACTGGCTTTCTGCGGCGAAGAAGGTGGACAAGGTGGCTGTACAAAATCTGATGGCAGGGGTCAAGCGTAAGGCCCGGCAATTCGGATTTGGAAAAGCGGAAGCCTAACTGAATATTTTTCCTGAATTTTATACTAATTGAACTTGAAAAAGAAATTTAATTTGATTTTTTAAATAAACGATTTCACCGATTTACACGCGTTTTCCTTTGACCAAATTTTGACCGTTTCACCCTTTAAATCTGGATGATTTTAAACTTTAACTGTTTGACTGGATTCGTCCAAAGAAACAGGAAGAATCCAGGTTGAACTGGAATGTTGGCATCACTGCTTCTTGTATATCTCTCCATTAAATCTCTCCAAACACACGTAAGGAACATCGGCTGATTGCCACGGATGCCAAGGCCACCACCACGTGAGTTGGTACTAAATATTCAGGTGGTTATGGTGATTACAAAATACCGTGAATAGAATGCCAAACAATGTTGATGAATTAATTCGGTTAAATGGTAAAGATTGATGATGGTTTAAAGGCAATGTATCTTAAATTAATGCTAGTTAAATGTATTGTCCCTATTTAAGTAAAGAACCCGCTCCAACCGATAAAAAGGACATTTCAAAGCTAAACACGAGAAAACCAACGGAGCAATTTGCTCTGCTGCTTGATTGCTTCCCTTAAGTAACGGCAATTTACTGCAGCAACTCGCAGATGGAAAAGAAATCGTTCACGTCCACAGCAGTTCCAGAGCACGCACGACAAAAGGACCAGCCACTTCGTACCACACTCTTTCAACCGCTGCCTCTTCGATTCACAATCACCAACAACCGGAAACCGGAAAAAAGACAAATCCTCACCGAAGCTCAGCTCTCCCAGGCAGAAGCTCTTTTTCTCCTTTGTTGTGTCGAGAAATCTTGACGATTCCCGTCATCAGCTCCGCCGATGCCACCACACAATCAACCAGAACCCGAAAGGGGGTGGGCGGCCAAAAAAAAAAGCCACTTAGGATGAATCTCATCTTGGAGGGAATGGTCAATTCCGTCGTCCTCGTCGTCGTCAACACTCTCTGCCACTGACGTAAGACGGAAATTTATAACTCAAAAGTACTTGAAGCTTTGGTTGTTAGTGTTGGAGGAGGGAGGGATATCCTTCCTTTTTCCTCTTTATAGTTTAAGAATTCACACTACCAGCCGGTTGGCTGGCGACATAGGCGCCAAGCTAGAGGGGGCATGGCACTTTTGCCCCTTCCCAATAATTTTCAATAGGGGCAAAGTATCATTTTGCCTCCAATGATTTTCGTACATTTTTTAAATTTTTGACAATTCTGTCCAAGTAACAATGATGGTTTTGTGAGGGTTCTGTAGACATTTTTTTTTTTCTTTGATTTGTTTTCCGTACTGAGTACCAATGCTACCGACGCCAGGAAGGCAGCTCCCACATCTGGACCCTACCTATCGAGCCATCAACTGTCATGTACCGGGTATCAACAAGCTTTACGTGATCAGAGATTGTATGCCTCAGAAAATCCCGACGGCGCTGACTGGGATTGAACCCAGACGCTTTGGGTTGATGGGCAATCACGCTTACCACTACATCATCGGCCCAACTGTGGCTACTACTCACCATCACTGTGGCTATTCTCCGACAGGTGTCGAACAAGCCGTGGTTCAAGGGTTGAGCCGTGACTTTATACGTGTGATGTCGAGGCTCATGTCCAATCAATACTCGTTAGACACGCATTTCTTTCGAATCGGGATCGCAGCCAGCAATTTGTGGGCTCGTGGTAGTGGTTATCACGAGATCGCCCACGTGCTTTGATCATGCACCCTCCATTGTGTTTCTAGATCCGAGTTATCCGCATCCCTCAGGGCCCGAGGAAAACAACCTATGCGGCCCGTTAGAGACATCTGGGCGAGCCGAGATCTCGACTATTGTTTTATTGTTTTAATGTTGTTTTACATCAACAGACTGGATGATGTCCCAATGATGTTAACCTTATCAACTATAGTAAAAATAAATCAAGTATGGTCATAACATAAAAAAAATATCTCTTATCGTCAGTTACTCCTTCTGGTGAAAAACAGAAGAAAACTTTCAACGAAGCGCATCACGTCAGAGATGAAAGTCGAAAACAGATGCAACTCTGTTGAATATTCTCTGCAGTCCACAAATCGCACCGTATGATCCATAATTTGTGCGACGTAGCACGTAGTCTTAGCATAAGGTTATTACGAAGCGGTCGGGGTTGAACATTCAGGTCAATTTGCCTCAGGATAGCCTCGCACCCAAGTAACATTTCAAGTTTTATCGAGGTTTTATAGCATTATACAAGTCTAAATAATGGTCTGCAGAATTTTCATAAAACCCAAATTGTTACTTGGGCAATATGTCCTTCCTTGTAGGATATCGGCCACGGTAGGGCTCTGCTTGAGTTTCTTCTAGTCCGGAGAAGTTCTAGGTTGATAATTTGACAACGGCTTTCGTAACTGGGTAATCGAAACGGATAATTCCAAGACAATCTACGCAACGCAAAACGAAGAAAGTGAAGTTGAACAGATTCAATTCTCTCGGCACCGTTGTTGTAGATTGGGTTCCAAACTGCTGAACAATTCCCAAGCGGCGATCGAACAAGCGTACAATAGAGAAATTTTAGACAGTAGATATCGGTGAAGTTATTTGCTATGCTAAAAATGAACCCTAAAGTTCTTGACGCCTAATCGACAACATCCCAAGTAACAATTCAGTAACCATTTGGCATCCACTCTGATTTATGGTGGTTTTAAAACGGCAATGAACAATCCATTTAGGTTTGTGTGGGGAAAATCACAAATCCCAATTGATATTTTCTGTGTCAACACACGATATTTTCTGCAAAACGTATTAGTTGACCATTAAACAGCCACCCACGATTTGTACAATCGCATATGCTATGCTATGCTATGCTATGCTATGCTATGCTAATGCTGCAGATTTTACTGAAACTGATTCGGGCATATTTTCATTCAAGCTTCAAGCTAAATCTTACAAAATCTTATAATGAAGAGAGGGGAGGATGGTCGAAAAATTTGATAAAAACCCCTTACGTAATAAGTGCACGGTCCCTTACAAGACGCTCACGAACTGGTTTTTCAATTAAAGTTGTAGCATACAAGAATGGCAGAAGGTACCTTAACATCAACATCATCAGTTCTGTCTGACTCACTATCCCTTGCCATTTTGTAAAAGGATCTATTATCAAAAACATCTTGCCCCCCTCCCCCCAGAAAATTTCATGAAGTTGGCGCTTCTGGCTGACGAAGACAATTGCAAATAAATGAAGTGCACGCTTCAAAGTGGCGGAAGGCTGCTGCTGCAGATGCTGGCTGTGATGATTCTCATTTTAGGATTTGGAGCAAGCTGCAGGGGTAGGGCGAAATAGATCACAGACAAGGGATGGCTTCGAGTGTTGAACACTTCATGCCGACGACGACGACGACGGAAGTGGACATTACACGGTTGAGTGAGTGCTTTCAATTGTCCGGGTTCCGAAGGAAATGAGAACGAAGCCGTCTGTTGCCGACATAAAACTAATATTCTCCTTGTGGTGATTAAATTTGCATCACAGCTGTAAGAAGTAAAAAAAAAAACAGCCCGAGAATGTTAATTCCACAAACTTTTTTTTTATCACTTCAGCCCTTCTTAAGAACCCATAAACCCATTGACATTATGACAGTAACGATCAACATACGTTCTTAGCGTGGAGCAGAACAAAGAAGCGCTTCGCAGAAGCAGCGTAGCGGGAGGTTTAAAAGAAAAATAATCCGCTTAAAGGGAGTGAAGAAAGACTTTTTCTTTTGCATCCTCACGGCGACGCATAAATTTCCGTTGGTTGACGAGCCAGAAGCTGGTAAGAGTACCTAACTCCTACCCCTGCCCACAGCAGTACGAAAGATTTGCTTACGCAATAATCATCGTCTTCCCATGTCGCGGGGGAGGAATTCCGCAAAAATTGCGATGGGAAAGGATGAGCGCTCATATATAAGATTTTGTCAAATTTGTGATTGTCAAAATATTTCATTCGTCATGCTTCGCATTATTCTGGTGGGGAAGATCATATGGATACAGAGAAATGCTCTCAGTTTTGATAGAAATCTTCATGCAAGACGAAATAATATTAAATTAAATTTGAGAACTTCTAAATTGCACCTGGAATCAGTGCTGCAAAATCTCTACAGTACATGGTGATATTGACAATTCTGCTTTGGTTACTCATTTGAGCTAACAGTCACAGTCAAGGCAAACCATGTCAATTGTGAATGACAATACTGTCAGTGACAAACATGTGTAGATTTTTATATTAACTAATTTTTTAACGAAATCAAATGACTTGAGCGACAAAATTACATGAAGCCGTTAATGTTAACCAGCAACTACGTCCTGAACTGCTTGGATAACATTAATGTGACACAAATGTATAATATTACCAAATATTATAAATTAACAATATGGTTCACTTCCAGAATTTCCATATGTTTCTGAAAAGACGCATAAGTAATACCCTCTCCCGGTGAGAAAGGTGACTAAAAATATTCGTGGCCGTATTATTTAAGCGTGTAATCAATTCATAAGTAGGTCAAATAAAAGGTGTGGCAAAAAGTATTAGCTTTCTCATGCATGTTACACGCTTACCCTGACGTCATACAATGTCATGTTCAGTCGTTCAGACTGTAGTTGATATTAATAACGTAGTAACGTAATATAATATGATATCAAAAATGGCTAAATTACGTGATATCTGCTAAAGTTTGAATGTACTGTTAGTTTAGAGGCAAACCAAACCAAATAAAGAAAATGCAGATTATATCTGCCATCCCTCTTTACATACCACATTGGCAACTGACAGGAAGAAAACTTTCAGCAGAATTGTTAACTCGATTTTGGGTAATACACGGTTAGAAAAAAGTACCCAAAATTAAGTTCTTTTCACTCATCTCGGCACTATAGTGCAGGAACCCAAAAGTAGGTAAAGCGGGTCAAAGTAATTTTCATTTACTTGTGTGCAGTTCGTATGGAATTTTCCACTGGCTTTTTAACCAAAAGTAAGTTAGTTGTACCCAACAGTAGGTAAATATGATTATACTCAACGTTGGGTTCCCACACTTTACTACCCTTGTTGGGTGGTTTTGCTTCTCCGTTTTTGACAACATTAGAAGGAGAAAAGGAGACAAACTAGTCAAAAGTAGGTAAAAGTGAACTGGCCGTTGGGTACTTTTTCTTACCGTGTAGATTAACAAACACGGTAAGAAAAAAACACTCAACATTGAGTTAAAAAAGCTCAAGAACATTAAAAAATAAAAAATAATTAAATTTTTGTTAAAAGTACTCAACCGTCATGTTTTCACCGGTATTTTTGGATGAAAATCATAGCAACCTGCGCTGCCTTTGATGCTGTCATTTTTGTGTGCTTCATCGCCTTCTCTCGTGGTCCATTATTGGCGTTAAAGGCACCGTCGAAAAATTGTCTCTTCTAGAAAAGATTGACAGTTTCTCATGGGATTTTCGGTGAAGTGAAAGGAAAATACGAAGTCCGCCATGTTTCAGACGTTTACTTTCACTCAATGGATTATTGATGAAGATTTCTCAAAATTTAGTTTTCATCATTAATTTAATTTTACCTAGCCCCATGGAAGCCACATGATGAGTAAAAGTGCTAAACTAACTGACATACAAAATTACCGAGGAATTGCTATTATTTCCTGTATCCCAAAGCTTTTCGAAGCGATTGTCAATGAAAAACTATTCAATCAGATCAAAAACAGAATCACTAACATGCAACATGGTTTCTTCAAAGGACGATCAACTAATACAAATTTACTTGAATTCGTCAACTATTCTTTGGTTGCAATGGATAACGGAAACCATGTAGAAGCACTCTATATTGATTGATTGATCGTATTGATATAACCATGCTTCTTTTCAAATTACAAAAAATAGGAATTGAACCTGGACTTCTCAAATGGCTTGAGTCATATTTAACTAATCGCCAACAAATAGTGAGATTCAAAAGTGAAAAATCAAACCCTATTACTGTTACTTCTGGAAGCCGCCATCTTGGATTTCAAAATGGCGTCAGACATCGATTTCCGGTCCCTACACGTCACCCTGATTCCAAAATTACCCATATTGTGGGGTATTTGACAATATTGTCAAAAACCTCTTTTTACGAAGTAAATCGCTAATAACGAGGTTTTTTTTACGAACTAATTTGATTTACGAACCCCCGTTTTGGTTCGTAAATGGAGGTTCCAGTGTACTCTAAAAATAAAAAATAAATGTTCAGGAAAATATATGACTGGCTAAAACCTATCGAAAAAAAAATGATGGCTTCTTGGACCCGGAATAGAGCCGGTTTGCCAATCTATTCCAATTTTTAGTAGACCATAATTTCGAACATTTTTCTACTCACTGTGAAAATTTCAGCCAATTTCATAGTTCAACAAAAAAGTTATCCCCATGCAAACAATGCTATTCATATGCCTTTTCGTAAAAATGAAAACCAGGGTAGTTCTGATCCACATCCGGTCTGGAGCCAAGATGTTCCCAATACTCCAAAGGTTTTACATTTTGTACACGAAGAAAATCGACCAACTAAAGGGCCAACTAGCGCCACGAATATGAAAGTGGCTCGCTCTCCCATACATTTTGTAGATTTTCGCCATACAAACTTCAAGCCGTTTGAGCGAGGCGTTCCCGTGAACCAAATAACTTCAAATTTTGGCAGGGTGTTTCTGATCCCCCATACTACCATTCCAGGGAGTAGCGTTTGAAATCTCAGAATTGACCTATTTTGAAACACTCTATTGTGCATTTAAAAGATCATGTGTTTAAACACTTCGATCAGACATGTGATTTTTTTTTTTAATTGTACTAGTAATCTGTGTTGTTTTTTTTTCCTTTGGTTTGTTTTTTCCGTCGATCTTGTTTTCCGTGCTGAGCACCAATGCTACCGACGTGCCAGGAAGGCAGCTCCCACACCTGGACCCTACCTATCGAACCATCAACTCATGAACCAGGGACCAACGGCTTTACTTCCCATCCGAAGGAAGACGTGATCAGAGATGTTATGCCTCAGAACATCCCGGCGGCGCCGACTGGGATTGAACCCAGGCCTGCTGGGGTGAGAGGTAATCACGCTTACCACTACACCACCGGTTAATAATCTGTGTATTGTTCAATAAAATTAGATCTAAAGACGTTCCGTCCATATGAACGTAGGGTAAATGTTGGCTTCGGTAATACCTTAACCTATTATCGTCAGGAGGGTAAACAAAGTCTTAGAGCACTCAAATTTGACCAATAGGTGCTCTGAAACACAATATATCCACATGTCAAAATTGAGCTCTCAAGGACGTTGTTTACCCCACTAACGATAATAGGTTAAGGTATTGCCGGAAGCCATCATTTACTCTACGTCCATATGAACGGAATGTAGTTCGATCTAATTTTATTGAACAATGCACCCATCATCTTGATAGCTATTAGAAGTTAACCGAATATTCCATATAAATGCTTCGAAAGGCTTTAGAAGCCCTGTATCAGCGTACCTTCTAGCCAGAAAGATCTCTTGGCTTTTCCCAGATAGTTTGTCAAGGTTTAATATTGGGCGATAAAACATCATTCAAAAAATTACCGGATAAGAGCATTCAACTGTATTTTAAATCGTAGCACATCGATTTTCTTTTCTCATCCTCAACACCACAATGTGGGCAAGTAAAATCGTTGATCACAGGCCAATTTGTCAACGGACTACGCATTTTTCACACCATATCATCGCTGGGCCATCTGTCGCTGCATCCAGCATTCATCTGGGGGGGAAGGTTGACTCCTTTCAACGAAATCCGTGATAAACTCGTCATATAATGTCTCTTCCGATTTTGTGCCTTGTATTGAAAAAATGCGAACCACTTAGAAGCCAACAAAGAAGCGTGTATTCTATGGGGCACGACATAATCGAGAGAAGCGATTTTTTTTTGATAGAGAAAAGGACATAACCTTTCTCCGTTCTCTCGGCAAAGGCCGGAGGTGCTTATCTCAAGCAGTTGCACAGCAAAAAAAGAAATCACCCCCATTTCCCTTTGGCACGTTTAAAAATTTCCCATTCCCTCATGAATTCACTCCCATTCGGTAGCTACCGGGGGTGGAGATATCGATTTATCATTAGACGCTTTTTTATGCTTCACCATCATTTGCTTTCTTATCGAATCGGTTCCAGTAAGGAGGGTATTCTTCCCCGAATCGAAAATCAATCAAAGTCGTTTTCGGAAGATGAGGTCCTTGTTTGGAGGCAAGGTCAAACATTCACGTACATGCACGTGGTGATGACCAACGACTATCGTAGTTTTCCCAGGAATCAACTTACCCACACGGTATTGTGATCCGTCCATTGCTGGAACTGATTTCTAATTAATCTTTGTTGTCATAGGACCGGGGCATGGAAAGGTGCCACACTGGAGGCTATCATATGCGCTTGTTCGTTCCCGGGAAGCACAAGGTGTGCAAATAATTAATTATTTGGGGTTCAACGAGAGCATGGTCTGCTTGTTTACTTTGACTGACTAGCGTTGACCCGGGATTTACAGATTATTTACACGAGGAGGATACTATCGATTGGCTTTCGTGGTCAATAGCTATCTCAATGGCTGTTGGCGTTGGATACACAGTTGAACAAGGTTGGTATGGGTCAGATTTAGTTGCATTTTTAACGTGGTAGGGGAAACATTCCAAAACTCATGGACCGGGGCCTTACTTCGTGTGATCAGAGATTTTATGCCTCAGAAAATTCCGTTGGCACTGACTGCGATTGAGCCCAGGCCCTTTGGGGTGAGAAGGAATCATGCTTACCACTACACCACAGTTGCCGCTATAGTTCAGTACGTGAACTAGCATGTCTGCTAAAAAAATCCCAGAATTAGGCATTTAAATTCTACATCGGGCGTTTTGCCCCGGGTGACTTTTGCCCTGTTCTACCCTACTATAACATACCAAATCGTGGAAATATCGAAATACGTTTGAATACAAATGAACAATCGTTCGGAAGAGACATAATGAGAACCTAACAAACCAACGCTTTCAAAATTAGTCTCGCTCCCTCAAAGGGGAGAGGGTGATGGGTTACTTTTTCCTGAACTTCGCGTTGTACTTATAAGGATGCTTGTTTAGTCCTTTTCCCTTATCCTTTGTAGTAGTTATAATTTTGGCTGACTGCCACAGATGTCTAAAAAAACATTTAATGAATGAAGCACTCCACCAAATTCAGGCATGTCTCGACTACAGTTCTATGTACAAAGTCGCATCTCATGGCTCCACTGCTTTTCGCTGAAAAGCACCCAATTTTCAGTGGAGGTGCTTTCTAGAGTGCACATTTCAGGCTCGCCTTCGTGGAAATGCTTTTGGTGTTGTAAAGAGGCGAATAAACTCTTTTCTTCATAATAATGCAGCAGCTGGAAAGGATGTAGGAATGCAAGTGAGTGTGTGTTTGCGAAAGCCAGGTCTGGTGGGAGTAGCATAAGCACATCCCCTTCTTAATGCCATATTTACGATGACTGAATTAAAAAGTGACTGCTCTGGTGGTGGAAGAAGGGACTGAAAAAATAATGGGAGAAGGACGACAGCTAAATGCTTTTTTTTTAAATACTTTTTACTTGGTGAGAGTCATTTCAACGATGCTAGGGGTGTTCAACAGGGTAAAAAAATTCAAAAACCTCTCACCCTCTCATCAACAAAATAGTATAGTAATAGAACCTCAAAAGCGAGATTCATAAACGTCAACAAGAAGAGCTTCTGGTCAGAGTGCAATGTGGTAGATCTTAACGTACCACGAAAAGGTGATCTACCCAGACTACGGGGCAACACAGGATACCTTAGACAACTTGTCAACGTGGGCTGTCCAGCTAGGTATCGCATTCTCCTCGGAGAAAACTGCTTTGGTTCTAGAAAGCATAGCTCAGCAAAACCATCGCGATCACTCATTCTATGTCTTTCAAATATATTGGGGCTGGCTCGATTCCAAATGCTCCTGAAGATCCCACATTGATTATCTGAAGCGGAAATGCCTACAAAGGATCAATTTTCTCCGAACAATTACCGGGACGTGGCGGGCAGCCCATCCGCAAGATCTTCTAACGTTGTACCGGAAAACGATTTATCGAGTATGGTAGTTTCTGTTTATTCAGCGGCTAAAACGCACATCAGTCTCGAAGTGTTGGCGGGTATGCTGCCACCCTCGGATCGGTTTTCGGAATTGACCCTCAGGCCGGTATGAAGTTATGAACCCACTAGTAATCGAAAACTTTGAAAAGCCGGTCACCTATCGCGGCAACCTGCAACGAGAGTGGAATGCTTCCTTTCGATCGACTGACCACACAGACTAGGGCCCTTGCATTAATTATGTCACGCTAAATCGAGGAGAAATTTACCCCCCCCCCCCTATCGTAACGTTTTTCCTATACCTAATGCAATGCTTGTCACAAAAACTTAGACCACCTCCCCCCCTCCCTAGAGCGTGACATAATATATGCATCAACCTCTATCTGTAAGCGGGTAATAAGTTTCGCCGAGAAGACAGTTGGTCCTGACGAGGGAGTTTTCCTCCTCACTGATGCAAAACTACTCTTTTCTGCAGTTATGGGCAGAGCACCGGTACAGAACCGGTACGGATTTCTAAACCATAACCAATGTGCTGATCTGTTGTACCGAGTGTTTGGTGCTGCTGTCGGTTCGGTTTGGTAGTTGTAAGCAACACCGCACCATGTTCACCATTTCGCTGCACACGGTGCGGTTCTGATTTTCCAGCACCGGTGTTCGTGTTCACAAATATGATGTTTTGAATTCAAGATCGATCCGGTACTGTTGTGTGTTTATGTGCGTGGTGCGCATTATTTAGAATTGCCAGTGATGGCATATAACTAAACAGAATTTGTATTTGATGAATAAAATTATGCAGTGTCATGTCGAAATAGCGGTTTTTGAATACAGAAAAACTGTGAATTCGAATGATGTATTACGCAATGTGGGTATTTCCAGAATCGGGGTAACGTGGAGACCGGAAATCGTCGACCAACGCCATCTTGAAATCCAATATGGCGGCTTCCGGTTAAAGAAAAAAATTGAAACACTGTCAAATACCTTTAAATATGGGTATTTCCAGAATCAAGGTGACGTCCTGAGACCGGAAATCAATGTCTGACGCCATCTTGAAACCCAAGATGGCGGCTTCCAGTTGAAGGAAAACTGGGAAATGCTAGCAAATACTCTTCAATATGAGTATTTTCGGAATAGGGATGACGTATAAATACCGCATATCAATGTCAGACGCCATTTTAAAATCCAAGATAGCGGCTTCCGGTCGTAAAAAAATTGGGAAATAATGCCAAATATCCTTAAATACGGGTATTTCCGGAATCGGGGTGATGTCTAGAGACCAGGAATCAATGTCTGACGCAATTCTGAAATCCAAGATGGCGGCTTCCGGTGATAGAACAACTGGGAAATAATGCCAAATATCCTTCAATCTGGGTATTTTTGGAATCAGGATGACGTTTACATACCGGGAATCAATGTCTGACGCCATCTTGAAATCCCGGTCATAGAAAAACTAGGAAATAATGCCAAATATACTTCAATATGGGTATTTCCAAAATAGGGGTGATGTCTAGAGACCAGAAATCAATGTCTGACGCCATTTTGAAATCCAAGATGGCGGCTTCCGGTTATAGGAAAACTGGGAAATAATGCCAAATAGTCTTCAGTATAGATATTTTTGGAATCAGGATGACGTATACATACCGAAAATCAATTTCTGACGCCATTTTGAAATCATGCTTATTTCAGTTACCATGGGACGTAATTTGTGATTGGGACTAATCACAAATTACGTCCCATGGTAACTGAGACCGGGGCTGGTCCCTTTCAAATTGTATCATTATTTATGTACGGCCTTAAATTTGAAATGACGTTTCACATTCATCTAGTGATGGCCGATTTTCATTCGAATAGTCGATTAATCGATTAACGAACCGACAAGTAAAATATGTGTAATCGGTTACATCATGCTGATATAAGCATTACCTTCTCCAGAGGATCATCACCCATCGTTTCAAACATATGCTGCACTCTCATTGGTGGAAAAATGACAGCACAGCGAACAAAAAATAATCGATTGGATGTTAATCAAATAATTTAAAAAATGGGACATCTCTGATTTTGGTGTGATTGCTTTGATAAAAAATGAGCGCAAAATTTCATCTCTACCGAAGGGGCAGCAAAATCACAAAATTACCTTGCATACGGGGGGTATTCATTGGATGAAAGGGACCGTGAAAGAGGACACTAAAATAGAAAGTTTTCTTCCGACTGTTTCATCTTAGTATTCTTCTTTGGAAATACTGTCTAATACCCTTCAATATGGGTATTTCAGGAATCGGGGTGATGTCTAGAGACCAGAAATCAATGTCTGACACCATGTTGAAATCCAAGATGGCAGCTTCCGGTTGTAGGAAAACTGGGAAATAATGCCAAATATCCTTCAATATGGGTATTTTTGAAATCAGGATTATGTATATATACCGGAAATCAATGTCAGACGCCATTTTGAAATCCAAGATGGCGGCTTCCAGTTAAAGAAAAACTGGGAAATAATGCCAAATATCCTTCAATATGGGTATTTTTGGAATCAGGATGACGTATATATACCGAAAATCAATTTCTGACGCCATTGTTAAACCCAAGATGGCGACTTCCGGTTATAGAAAAGCTGGGAAATAATGTCAAAAATCCTTCAATATGGGTATTTTTAGAATCAGGATGACGTATTAAACCCGGAAATCAATGTCAGAGCACTCTTGAAATCCAAGATGGCGGCTTTCGGTTGTAGGAAAACTGGGAAATACTTGCAAATACCTTTCAATATGAGTATTTTCGGAATCGGGAAGACTTATACAGACCGGATATAAATAGAAGACGCCATCTTGAAATCCAATATGGTGGCTTCCGGTTGCAAAAAAGCTCGGAAATACTGTCAAATGCCCTTCAATATGTTCGGAATCGGAATGAGGTATAGAGACTGGAAATGTATTTACGAAGCAATCCTGAAATCCAAGATGGCTGCTTCTGGTTGCAGAAAAAACTGAAAAATAATGTCAAATACCCTTCAGTATGGATATTTTTAGAATCGGACCGACGTAGAGACCGGAAATATAGAAAGTTGTATTTTTGGATTAGGAACGACTTACACACTTAGATTATTTCACCAAAATCTGTGAAAATTTACCGAAATTTCAACAGCAGAACGTTCGGTTAACAGTTCGGTGATTTTTCACAGATTTTCTGTATTTTTTCACCGAATATCTGTGAAAAATTACAGGAAATCTGTGAAAAATTACAGAACTGCTTACTGAATGTTCAGCTGTTGAGATTTCGGTAAAATTCACAGATTTCGGTAAAATAATCTAAGTGTGTAGTGACCGGAAATATAAGCAACCGGTTTTTTTTCGGAATTGGAGTGTCATATTGAGCTAAAGTTCTCTACTTGTGGATATATTGTTAATTCAAGCTGAACATTGCATTAGGTCCTAAGCAGCATTGACAGATTCTCCTAGTCGACTTTCTCTTTGTATCCCCACGGCCATGTAATTGAACTGTCTTTATTAGTGATCAAAGATTAGTGGTCAAATATCCGTTGTTGTCGATCTTATCTCATTACTCTAGTTGAAAAGATTAGCATTCAATTTTACAGACAACACATTAGCCAGGTTTACGTCGGTTAGTCTCAATCGCTCAATGTTTGCTAGTATTTCCCAGTTTTCCTTCAACCGGAAGCCGCCATCTTGGATTTCATAATGGCGTCTGACATTGATTTCCGGTCTTTATACGTCATCCCGATTCCAAAATACTCATTTTGAAGGGTATTTGACAGTATTTCCCAGTTTATCTGCAACCAGAAGCCGCCATATTGGATTTCAAGATGGCGTCTGACATTGATTTCTGGTCTTTATACGTCAAGCCGATTTAAAAAATACCCATATTGAAGGGTATTTGCTAGTGTTTCCCAGTTTTCCTGCAACCGGAAGCCGCCACCTTGGATTTCAAAATGGCGTCAGACATTGATTTACCTTCTCTAGACGTCACCCTGATACCGGTAATACCCATATCGAAGGGTATTTGACAGAATTACCCATTTTTCTGCACCGGAAGCCGCCATATTGGATTTCAGGATGGCGTCTGACATTGGTATCCGGTCTATAAACGTCATCCCGATTCCGAAAATACCCATATTGAAGGGTATTTGACAGTATTTCCCAGATTTCCTACAACCAGAAGCCGCCATCTTGGATTTCAATATGGTGTCAGACATCGATTTCCGGTCTTTATTTGTCATCCCGATTCAAAAAATATCCATATTGAAGGATATTTGACAGTATTTCTCAGTTTAACTGCAACCGGAAGCCGCCATATTGGATTTCAAAATGGCGTCTGACATTGGTATCCGGTCTATAAACGTCATCCCGATATCGAAAATACCCATATTGAAGGGTATTTGACAGTATTTCCCAGTTTTCCTACAACCAGAAGCCGCCATCTTGGATTTCAATATGGTGTCAGACATCGATTTCCGGTCTTTATTTGTCATCCCGATTCAAAAAATATCCATATTGAAGGATATTTGACAGTATTTCTCAGTTTAACTGCAACCGGAAGCCGCCGTATTGGATTTCAAGAAGGTATCGGTTATCGATTTCCAGACTATAGGCGTCACCCAGAATCCAAAAAATACCCATATCCAAGGGTATTTGTCGGACTTCAAAATGATTTCCAGTTCCTTCCCTACCAATATTGTCTATCAAAATATTTGACAATTGAATTAACAACTGTCGCTTGGTACAAATATTTCACTCACCTTTTTGGGAGCACAGCTATTTAATTCATGCCAATGTTCTGCACCAAGAACGGTGTACCCGGGTTTGGTTACATATAATTGAACCGTGCACACGGTTCAGATCTCGTTGCCCATCAATGCTGTCCAGGGTCCATTGGTGCGGAGCCAGGAGTTAGAGTCTGGCAATTAAGAAAAAAATTGGTACAGGATCCAACTCCCCCGCACTATTGAAATCGTTAGCAGAACTTCAACGAACCGTATACAACGGTCATACAATCCTGTATTCCGAAGGCTCCGCAGCCCGCGGGCGTGTCGGTATAGGAATTTCAGACTCTCAAATGTCTGTATGCCACCGGCTACCGGACGTCTTTTCGGCAGAGACTGCCGCTGCTTTCATCGCCGCGGGACCCGACAAAAACCGCGGTATTACTCGGTTCCCAAGTGACAATTTTGGTTGTATTAGGGTTCTGTTGGCCATGATTTAGACATGTAGAATGCTATAAAACCGCGATAAAACCATCAATGCTACTTGGGTTTTCTCCGAAAAGCCGGACTACTGGAAAACATCAAACACTTGTGTATTGAACCCGATCCGATTCCACACAACCCCACAAAGATCAACCTTAGCTTCTCACCTGAAAACGAACATGGACGACTGGCAATACCAGACCCACATTCTATTTCTCTTATGGATATCGCCAACGGATGATTAATACGGCAGCAACAACGGGACGGCAGTCATCCCGAGCAAAGTCGGTTAACAAAATGAAAGCAAATCGATATTAAAGATTGCAGTTCCTATCATAATGAATACTCATTTTGATTACAATTGTCACGACATTAGTCTGATATCATATTGTGCTTTCATTATGCAGTCAAGACATTTTAAATGAAAGCAACTTAACTTGAAGTTCTGCTGTTAACGTCTTGTTTAAAATTTAAGTTAAGCTTATCTGTCGTTGAACTAATGATTATTGTTTAATTGTTTTGTTTAATACATTTTAGGTCATTCGTAACCAACTCGAGGTGACATTTGAGCTCAAGTCTTTCAGCGTGAGAAGCTTGGATGCTAACCATTTACACCAGGCCCGTATTCAGTCAAACATTATGAATGCAAAATCAGTAATCAAATTGATTTCATTGAAAGCAGGATTAGTTTTCCGTTTGATTCAACAGTGTAAAATTTTGCTCTCATTTTTGATGTGTTAACCGTTAAGTCAACCAAAATGAGATCAAATGGAGTATTCAAAATAAGTTACATCATAACAGCAAATTCTGATTTCAATTTGATCTCTAACTTTGCTCGGGATGACAGCAACTACGACAGAAACAACTCGGATAAAACTGTAACTATGATTTTAGAGAGGGCTCCCACCTTCTAAACTCTGTTATTAGGGGGCTTCCACCCTAAACTCTGTAACTAGGCAAACTCCAACTACTCTGTAACTTAGGAGCCTCAAACTACGTAAGAGACGAACCAGCCCAAGGCTGAAAGTTTCGTTAATAAAGAAAACTAAACTAAACTTTGAAAAGCTGATTCCTCAAACCAGTGATTCCATTGCAAATCGTTTTTTTTTTTTTTTTTTAGAAAGAGAAAGCATAGTTTGCTATCTTTTTTTAATCTTCACCGATGGCAGACGCGAAAGGACTGCTGCAAGCCGTTGTGGAAGTTTCGGTTGCATTCGAGTGTAAAGCAAAAATCATTAAACTCAATCTCACCACAGTTTGGTGAGATTTGCAGTTGGTGAGTTTTGTTAGCTTGATATTCCGAGCTGTGATATCCATTGGCGTAGCTAGAAAATTAATCTGGAGGGGGCCGAGGGGGGGCCTGCTGCATTTTTTAATTTTGCAAATTGCAATCACTCAAATTGCGTCCAAGGCAATTTATTTTTGGGTAAATTTTTTTTCTGTAACCAATAATATGACATTGAGGCTTACTATTATTTTAATGGTTAAACAATAAATTTGATTATATTTATTCCATAAAAACGATAAGGACCTCGATTGGGAGAGCCGTAAAAGCTTACTGATTTTGAACAAGCAATGATCGTTTGTTCATGTTTTTGTAATAAAATCACAGTCCAGATCTTGTAAATGTAAGCATCTCAAAGTTAAGAAAATTCTCAGAGTAAGATAATCTCATGAATTTTGTAACTAGCAATTTTTTTAGATTTGGAACATTTCACCATCAGTCAAATCTCAGGCATAGGAACCAACATTAAATTCTGGGAGTTTTAATGTTATAATTTTATAAAATTTTGACTGTTTTAAGGTAAAGTGCACACAAAATAAATTTAATACATTTAGAACGTAGGAAAATGTTCAAAATGCACAAGGGTCTTACGACTACGTCTGTGATTTCTATATGGGGGTACACTTTGTGAAACCCAAAAATAGAACATGTAACGAAATTATGAAAGATTTTGAACGTTAATAACTCAGCTGCTCCTAGACCAATTTCATTAATGTTACCACCAATCGATCAGAAAGATTTCTACGCATCGGAAGCAAAGCAAGAAATTATTTAAAAATGGGGAATATCAAGCATTGTTAAAAAGCGTCGAAAAAACTAAAAAAATCACTAATTGCGTACATGCATATGCTGCAGATGCACAATTCTTAACATTGTTAATGTTACAATAAAAATAGTTATGTTTGTAAGATTTTGCAACTAATAAAAAAGGATATCTCTGATACAAATTGTAAGCATAAATTCTTTGAATACAAATGTTAATAAAATTCAACGAATTTAGATCAATTATAAGACTATAATAAAATTGCAATATCCTTTTCCTGGGTAGTAATTAAATCAAAATTCTAGTATATTAATATTAAAAACAAATAAGAATTTAAATACTAATTGTATGTTTGACCTAATCAAAAGCTTAAAAAAAAACTCCACAAAATAAATATACCTTTTAAAAAATGTGGACGAAATTTTGTTCAAAATAAATTTAATGGATTTAAAAAAAAATCGATGTCATAGGCTTCGACAAGTTTTTAATCTCCTGGTCTTCAAAATTCGTAATTCACGATCTTAGGAGACTTACGTAGATTCTGAGAAATAAAGAAATAAGAAAGTAAGAAAAAATTAGGAGTCAAAAATTTCGAAAAATATTGACATGTGGCAAACATTGTGAATAATCAGGTTATAATTTAATTTCATCGGGGTTTTAAGATAACGGATTTTGAATGTCATGATTCCGATATTTGAAGTGAAAAAAAGTAATAAAGCATTTATCCAGAACATTTTTTTTTTATTTTAGAACTAACTAACAAAATCAAGATTTAACTATATTTCTAATCGAAAGGAATGAACTCGAAACTTGCATGAGTGTGTTCCTGTTTATAACTTGATAGTAATTTAACTTATTTTTACAAAAGTTGGGATGTTTATAATATTCAAAATTTAATTAGTTGTATCAATTTATTATTTACACAGGAAAGAGCTTTTTCAGGTAATTTATTTAATCAAAAAATACACACAAAAAGCATGGAATTTTTTATGTGCTGATCCATGCAAACTATCCGTCAGCTGAATCCCGGGCATACAATTTATCGAAAAGAAATAAATTTATACATATTAGGTATATGCAGAAATTGAAATTTCTTGCCGGAATTTAGCTGCTGGAGTGCAAATTTGTGACAATATAGCTAAACCACCAAAGTACGGGTCTACCTTATAGAGAATGTACAAATATGGCCATAAAATCAAGATTCATCATTTAAGATTCCATCTGATTCCATTAGATGGAAAACTTTTGAAAACTTCCAGATCAACCTACAACCTACCAAATATCCAGTGAACTTAACTAATATCTTGGACCATATGGAGATCTTACGAATATTTCCTGATGTCTAGGAAGGATGTTTGAAAGAATATCTTGTAACTTATACAACGTTTCCTGAACATCTACAAAACTTAGGGTTTACAAAATTTTCTCAACTTCTACGAAGTTCCCTAAATTTATTCCAAATTCCATATTTTTTCCGTTTCTTTAAATGCTACAAACTGAACATCTAGAAGTTAAAAGACACCTAAGACATCTACAAATATTCTTGAACACCTAGAAAGTTCCTTGAATTTGGCGAAGTTCCCAAAACCTCCAAGAAGTTCATGGAGCCTTTTTGGAGTAAGATCTCTGAAAAACTGCAACGAAGTTTCCTAAACTGAAGCGAAGATTCCTGAAGTTCTTAGAAGTTTACTGAACTATTTTTAGATCTTTTAAAAAATTCCTTACACTTATATTAAGTTTTACGCAGTTTTACGCGATCAATAATGAGCTTCCCTAAAATAAAATAATGTTCCTTTAACTTCTACGAGCTCCTCAAATTAAAATGAATTCTCTACTCCTACGCAGTTTTCAGAACTCCAACTTCCTTTTTCTACGAATTTTTCTGAAGGTCTATGAATTTCCCAGAATATCTACCAAGTTTACTTAATTTCTACGATCTTCCCTGAACATCTACGTTTTACGTTACGAAGTTTTACGAAGTTTCCACATGTTAAAGAAAAATTCCTGGGCTCATGGCCAGTTTTTAGAGCTTGAAGACGTCTTATTGTCATCGATTTGATATAATGTAATTTCTCAAAATTGTTTCTTCTAGTCCAGAACATAACAAAAGTAATCAGCATAAAGGACTTTAAAAAATCTTTGTTGGTGGTCCAATTTTATGAATCACTGTTAAATAGTAGCATTGAACTTAACAAGGTTGACAAAATATAGGTGAGTCATAAACAAACACCAAAAAATCTGGAGGGGGCCTAGATAATTCTGGAGGGGCCTGGCCCCCCTGGCACCCCCATTAGTTACGCCAATGGCGATATCACAGCTTGCAAAATTAACCGCAGTAGTTTGCTTGTTGATTTTTGTCTACGAAAATCAAGCGTGATCTTGGGCGTTGGTGAGATTTGATTTTTTGATATTTTCCCAACACTGCCTCAAACTCGTTTCATGACTTTGTGCTATATGCATAACCCAGGGTGTTAGCCCTTCACAGCATAATCCTCATCGTGTATGCTTCTCCGACTTCGGCCTCGACAGAACTTGATCTGGTGCGAGTGCGGCGATAGTTTCTAGCGTATAATGTATTGCCGTCAGTTCAGCAACATATACGGAACAAGGAGCATGAAGTATTCGAGAGGCGCTATGAAATTCGTTATAAATACCAAATCCAGCGGACGCCTCTATTAATGATCCATCTGTGAAGAACGATCTTGCGGAAGCAACTTGGCCAAACTTTGCAGCGAACAATGAAGGAGCAATCATGGAACGATGATGCCCTGGGATTCCGCGAATCTCTTGCGGCATAGATAGATCAAAACTAACTGAATTGCCAAAGTTGGAGAAGCATACACGATGCTGTGAAGGACTAACATCCTGTGTTATGTTCAGCTCACGAAGATTTTCAAAGTTTGCGATTACAAGTGGGTTCACAACTTCACAACGGGTGAGGAGCCTGAGGGATAATTCCGAAAACCGATCCGAAAGTGGCAACATGCCCGCTAACACTTCGAGACTCATCGTATAAGTCGAGTGCATGCATCCTAACGCGATACGAAGGCAGCGATACTGGATCCGTTCCAGTTAGATGATGTGCGTTTTAGCCGCTGACTGGAAGCAAAAACTACTCTAAAACCGAAAAAAAACCTTGTCCGGTACAACGTTAGAAGATCTTGCGGATGGGCTCTCCACCACGTTCCGGTAATTGTACGGAGAAAATTGATCCTTTGTTGGCATTTTCGTCTCAGATACTCAATGTGGGATCTCCAGCTGCAGTTGGAATCGAACCAGACCCCAAGATATTTGAAAGACATGGAATGAGTGATCGGCTTACCCAAAAGATGAAGCTTCGGTTGTGCAGGGCTATGCTTCCTAGAAAAAACGACCAACTCAGTTTTCTCCGTGGAAAATTCGATACCTAGCTAGATAGCCCAAGTAAACAAATTGCCTAAGGTATCCAGGTCGACCCCTTTGGGCCCTGTCATAGACACTACGCCGTCGTCTGCAGTTTGTCTCAACATAACAATGAATAATGAATTTTTGATTGATTTTTGTGCAACTGAATTTCGCAAGGCAAAACTCAATAATAATCGAATAATCTCACGCATGAGATTTGAGTTTTTGAATTTTTCCTAACATTGGGTGTCAGTGCACAATAAAGAGTGTTCACTAGAGCATCCCTAACGGCATGCCTGAAGAGCTTGCGTTATCTTTTAAAACCATTCATGTGTTCACTATTGTATTGAAATAAAAAAGCGCCGAAATTTCACCGGTACTCCGGTACACCGAGGGAAGGCCTCTGATTCACTTCAAGAATAATTAGATAGCAGACAAGTCGCAGTCACGTGTAACAGTAAATAATGCGAGCAATTCTTTTTTCTTCATCCACACCTACACATGCCTTTGAATTTAACCACCAGAAAGTTATACAGCCAACTGGTCTAGATATCAAGAAGCTTAAACGAGTGGCAGTGACGTGCGATTTTCACGTCACAAATGAGAGCCCAGGATTCCCAGGAAGTAACAACGGTACATGGGGTCGGATGTTGAATGTCCAAACCGGACAGGATCCAGCTTTGCAGTGGAATAATTACCACAATCAACCGCAGACCGCTCCGGACGGTTTGTGCTGATGACGGAGATAAGTATGACCGTAGAAGATGATTGGGGGGAAAAATCCATTTTTCCCAACCTTATCTTGTCCAGCATCAGAGACCCCTTTGTCCCACGCAGAACACATTGGCATAACCAGCATACCATCACGTCAAGGATCGTGCCTTTCTCTCTCGTCGTGTATTTTCCAGCTATTTCTTTTTAATATTAATTTCATTCCACTTGGCCAGAATCCTGACATCCATTTTTGTCCCTTTTTTCTCCGGCAATTCATCCTGTCGCCATTATACCTACTTCATGATTGGTTCATTAAATATGAATTCCGATCCTGGTGGGGTCCCACCAATCATATATTGAATAAACAGTGTGAGTGACGTCGATGTTGAAGATGACGACCCATCAGGATCAGTGTTTTATATGATTCGACTGTTGTGAGGATGAAAAGAAATGGGTTTCTCAGCTCAGTTATATTGGTAGGAATGGGAAAGGAATTTAATTTGCTGCCTGGAGTGGAACACCTGGGTTTGCATTAAAATCTTCTGGAGGAAGGCATCGAGTGTAGTGCGATGAGGTAACGTTATCAGCATGATGGAAGTTAGAAATTATTACAACTGTAAGTCACGAGTGTGTGCACGTTCGTTCATGGATACTCAAAATTGGGTGAAAACCCATTAAATTTCATTAAAACAGGACCTACTCTAAATTTAGTAACATAGCCAGAACTAAATTTCGAGTAAAGTGGCAAGGACTCATTCCCATAGATTCCAAAATATGAGCATGAGCATGAGCATGAGATTGACCGCCCATGGTTGCTACTCTGTTATTACCAGATCAGCTGTAATTACACAAACAACCAATATACGATGCGTGGAACTAGCAATCATCCTCAATGTGTAAAACTGGTTATCTCAAACTAGGCAATACCAGCGCCGGCCGCGCCCGAACGCAGGTCAAGAAATGAATGGGTAGGAATGTGTTGACGTGACACTCGCTTTGATGGAAACCGAGAAATCCTCTGCACTTCCACGAGGAATTACTGGGATGTTGGGTAAGAGGGTAGGGTTTGCAGCAGGGTTCGTTTTGGTAAACGATAAGCTGAATTGATGTCCTAATGATCATATAACGCGAAGGAGCTTGGGGCTAAACCCACGGTCTTCTGCTCAGTAAGCAAAAATGTTTGCCACTAGGCAGACGAGCACCTTTTTAATCACCGAGTTGCTGTTATTACCATGTAGTCATATTAACAAATAAAACGATTGACGAATCTTGAATGTGGATGGGCCTGAGATTAGACTCATGATGTTCTGCTCAGTAAGCAAAAACGGTTGCTCTAAGGCCACCGAGCCCCTCATATCACATAATACCGTTGCTCAAATTTGTGTATCCATTCAAACCCGGAACCAACGACAACAACGAGTTTCGCAAAATACACGATACACAAGCGATTTTACCATAAATCTCTTTGATATGTAAGGACCTGGGACCGCGTTTTTCTGCTCAGTAAGCAGGTCACTGTAACCGACGATCTTTCAAATCCGAAAACTAAAAACTACGAAAAAGTACTTAGGCCTTCATTAAGTTCCACTTTCACGCGACGTTCAATGACAGGGTCCTATCCAGGATTACATCTGAAAAATCCAAATCTGGCCAACGCCCACCTAAACCTGTTCTAATCCACCTGAAATGACTAACGAATAGAAGACTTTGACTACCCAGCCATGCAATAGTCTCATTCCGTGCCTTATGGCAACTTGATGATTCTATTGCGCTCATCTTTTGGCACCACCCAGGGGAGACTTGGTCCTGTACCCAATGCTTAACTTATCTTCATTCCACTCAGCTACTCGCAATCTCTTGTGATAAAGTGGGCGGAATATTATTATATGAGACAATTCAATGCAGACGTCTTTCCAAATTTGGCAGATCAACAGGTAATCGGTGAGTTACCACGATAGTTGCTATTCAACAACTCGACAACGTCCCATCGTCAACGCCTGCTATGAGAATTTCCCATTGCAGACGTCAACGAAACGACGTCATCGAGCTATCGATAAACTACCCTGGTTATCGCCTGGTACCTTATAGCACGATGCTAGGAGACGAACCGGAAGAATCGATGAGCTACCTCTCTCCAAAAAAAAAACGAGTTGTCGAATTATGTACTGAAAAAAACCTCATTGAGATCGATAGATGCACAATTATTCCACTGTTTGCTCTGATCTGATTAATATTCTTATTAAGAGCTATATAAACGTTGACTGTCTTCGCAATTCAACGCCAGAAGATTGATCTAATAACAAACTGAATAAGTGTAATTTGCACATACATACGTTGACGCTTTAATTCGTCTATTTTCAATTGATTTAATAACATACTTTATTAGACGTCTTAAAAATGTTTTCTATCTCCATTAAAAGATTCCATTGCATTGTTTTACAATATTGCTGAATAAAGGTGGATACAGTTAGTATAATAGCTTTTATACCACTATGCGTCCATGTTTTAATCGCATGCCTTGTAAATGTTTTATAAACGACGTATTAGATTCATTATTCCGCAACACTGGTTCAGTCTAGCAACAAGACGAAATAGTGGTTACCGTTTCCGCTTTCCAAGTAGAAGATCGTGAGTTCATTTCCAAGTTCAACCGTTTTTTTTTATTTGTGTTCTGCGCCTAATTAATTTAAAAAGTAATTGTTGGTGCACGAGACGCAGACGTAGATGTCACGGTTCTTTTAGCGAATCCATTTATTATGCGAATGCTTTAAAGCTAAAATATATAACACGATTGTAATTTACAGAATACTGATAGTTATGCCCTAGGAGTACTCACAATTCTGTGACTCTAGTCGCAATACCCTGCGTCCTAGTGACCTCCCTGTGATAGCCAACTGTGATGACCTGTTTTTAATTAGTTTATCGTCTTAGTCATAAGTCAAACATTAGAGTTAACGTTTACTTACTGTCTGTCCGTATTAGAATTAAGATTATCATAAATTTTAGTTCATTTAGTGGAATGTTCACATGAATCTAACCTATAAGTATAATTCAAGTAGAATAAGTAATTCACCGGTATTTTTCTATAATATTTTGCATGAAAACTCACGAGACATTTGTAAGCACAGGAAAGGATTCACAAATGTTAGGAAATATAGCGTAATAACTTCAATAAATTCACTTTTAATCCGAACAACTTTCATTGGCATGCCATTCATTCTAGCACATTTGACTTGTTATTTTCATCTAATGAAATTTCTACCCTGCATCGGCAAGCCTATTGTGTGGTTCCGGATCTATCAAACTGGTTCAGCATCCCTACAGAACATTTCGTTTGGAACGCTGACGCTTGTAACGCCTCCCGCTACATCCCCCTCTCCGTAATGCTGCTCCGGTCCAGCAGGATTACCTGTCGGAAGTACATCAATCACGGCGAGTTTCGCCACGGGACGCCGTAGAACTCCTGCAATCGTCTGGACGTCTGCCTGCCGAATACGACCATCTTTTCCCCGGGATGACCTCCACTACTTTACCACGAGGCCATTTATTCCGGATGGCTTCACCTACGATGAAGACTAAATCTCCTTCGTCAATGGGTTTCGCTTCGTCATGCCATTTAGTTCGTCGAGCCACCACCGGCAGATATTCCCGGATCCATCTCGTCCAAAAGAGATCCAGAACATAGCGACATAGATTCCATCCATTTCGTAGTGCCCCACCTTCTGTTGTAGGCACTTTCTCCTGCTGCTTGACTCCATTCGAGCTCAGGAGAATGAAGTGATTCGGAGTTAATGCCTCCTGGTCCACTGTCTGCAAAATAAACTCAAATAAATTCCTTCATAAAAAAGCGTAAACAGTATATTTAACCCGGCTTCAAGAGAAAGCTGTGTAGTGATTATTTGATTACCGGGAAAAGGTTGAGTAAGCGCCTTTCAAGTTCACACACAAATAAACAGCAGGATAACAGCTGTATAGAAGCGTTAATGGATATGAAATAAGAGCTTGTCCCAACCGTCCCAACATCCATAAGTAGCTGACTAAGTTCGCCAGATTTGCTTGTATAGAGGTTGAGAGTAAAGGTTTCCTCATATATTGTATAACGTTTGAATACAGCTTGAGGCTGTATAAATGAAATGAGTAAAGCGTTTACATTGTGAAAATTGTTAGTTGGGGGGATATTCTTGCTTTTGAAGAATCAAAGTGACAATCGACTCGCAGATGGCAAGCGAGTGAAAATGGTAGTGATGTTTTGCTATCTGTCAAATCACGTGGATTTTGTTTTTAGTTCATCATCATTTTTGTAACTGTGGATCTGAAAGTTGGGTGCCGCATGACCAGTTTTAGCTTTGCTAGGATTTGCCAATATTTTTTTTTTAATTTCAAGGTAGATTTTAATTTCAAAATGAAAACAAAAGAACAAATATTTCGAAAGCTTTCAACAGTAAAAACTGAAGATTGAAAATTAAAACACGTCCATTTTTTTGGCAAGATTTTCCTTGATTTGTTTTCCGTCGATCTTGTTTTCCGTGCTGAGTACCAATGCTACCGACGCCAGGAAGGCAGCTCCCACACCTAGACATTTGGAAGATGAGAGTATATACAATGGTTGCTATGATGAGTTTTCACCGTTTGCTCTCCAGTTTTCAAAGTGACGTCCAAGCAAGAGGAGCAGTGTGTCAAAATGTTGCTTGCGCAGCAAGAGAATCCAACGTTCTCACACGTCAAGTTGGCAAAATTGCTGGATGTGGCCAAATCGACCGTGACAAACGTTTTAAGAGTGTTCGGGGAGCGTCTGTCGACCGCCAGGAAGCCTGGAAGCAGCGGCAATCGTAATCCGGACGTGGCAGCGACGACGAAGAATGTGGCGGTGAAATATAAGCGGAATCCTAACCTCTCCATCCGGGACGTCACTGGAAAGCTAAATGTCTCCCATACTACTGTGCAGCGGGCCAGGCGGGTTTGTCGACGTTTAAGAAGGTGAAGGTGGCGAACCAAGAATACAAACAAAACACGTCGGCAAAGCGGTTCCGAAAGCTGTATACGAATCTGCTCACAGAGTTCGACTGTGTCGTCATGGACGACAAAACTTATGTGAAAGCGGATTTCAAGCAGCTTCCGGGACAGAAGTTTAATACCGCATCATGAAAAGGGAAGGTGGCTGAAATTTTCAAAACCATCAAACTATCGAAGTTCCCTAAAAAAACCTCCCGTCTGGCATATCATATGCACAAGTGAGCAGTAAAGTGATCTGAGGCATAACGGGTCCCGGAACTCATCGGCAATTTTGAAAATAAAACCCAGTTGGCGATTGGCTCGGTTGTTAGGTTGAGGTTGTTATAATGGATTTTGAAGGTGAGCCCGCAGTCCAGAGTAACACCGAGATCCTTTATTTGTTCTACACGGGCAATGCAACGTCCAAAGAGCACATAGTCAAACATAATTGGTTCGTTTTTACGGTGATAGGAGATGACGTTGCATTTTTCGATGCTCAGGCCCATCAAATTTCTCGTGCACCAGTCAGCGAAAATACATAGCATACGCTGGAGATCCCAATAGTCCGAGAGGCATTTGATAATTTTGTAGTTTTTTGCGTCATCTGCGTAGAAAAGACGACATCCAGATGGTAACAACAGAGCGATGTCGTTTAAAAAGATCGAAAACAGCAGAGGTCCCAGGTTGCTGCCTTGCGGGACTCCCGAGTTGTTTGAGAAAACATTTGAATCCGTCGCGCCAATCTTGACTCGTACAGAGCGATTCACTAAGTACGATCTGAACCATTTCACAGCCGTAGACGAGACACCTAGTATCTCCAACTTAGCAAGCAGGATTTCATGATCCACCCTGTCAAAAGCGGCTTTTAAGTCCATGTATGCAGCATCAGCTTGCCATCCAGCATCCAAGCTTCGCAGACAGTCAGAGGTAAACTGCACCAGGTTCGTGGAAACCGATCGCTTGGGGTAAAAACCATATTGGTCCGTATCGATATAATTTTTACAGCACATAAACAGAGCATCATTTACAATAATCTCGAAAAGTTTAGAGCAGGCGCACATGGAGGTATCCCACGATAATTAGCGACATTCCGTTTGTCTCCTTTTTTGTGAATTGGAAACAGATAGGAAAGCTTCCAGCGGGAGGGGAATTCACTTTGCTGTGCCGAGAAATTAAAAAGTCGCGCAAGTGGAAGGCAGAGGTTGACTGCACATCGTTTTAAAACTGACTAGGGAATTCCGTCAGGACCAGCGGCGAATGAGTTCTTCATTTTGCGTGTTGCGGCTATCACCATGTCTTCAGTGATGTGAGGTATGTCAAAACTAAAAACATCACGTGGCATCCCGGAGGTTGCGACCAACACCTGTGTCGGTGAAGCGGAAAAATCGTGGAAGACTTGTTTGAATTGACGAGCAAACAAGCTACATTTTTCACTTTCGCTGCAGGCCGTATCAACTCCGAGGAACATGGAACAAGGCAGCCCGGATTCTTTCCGTTTTGAATTTACAAACGACCAAAAACCTTTCGGGTTCGACCGAAGGTTCGCTTCCGTGCTAAACTTAAAATGATCTTTATTTCTTGTGTTTGTGTGGTTTACATTTATGAATTTTTTCAAGTGACACAGATGCGTCTTTTCAACTTTAGTTCATTTGAGATTTTAATTATTATTTACAGTTACTAGTCCTATCAGGTCTATTTTCAAGTATGACCACCTTGGTGGGATTGGTTTGATTTGAATTGGAAAAAGGAGACTACTTATAACTACTATTTACAACTACAACTAACCTACAACTACTATATGCACCTAACCTACTATATACAAGTTGCTTATCAAAGCATGTTCTGATAAATTACATTTTTCTGCAAATTTAGTCTTAATTTCGTTAATTCTTGAATCTATTTTGGCAATTCCTGCCTCTTCGTGTAAATTTGTTATTCTAGTGTCGAAAGGACGATCAAGAACCATCCTCAGCACTCTATTTTGTGCGACCTGAATTTTGTTCCTGTGAGTCTGTGCACATGATTCCCACACCGGAGCTGCGTAGAGGATCGCAGGTGCTATGATTTGTTTGTAGACGGCCAGTTTGTTTACCCTTGAGAGGCGAGATCTGCGGCAAATCAGCGGATACAGACTCCTAACCAAGGCGGAACACTTGACTACGGTTTTCTCCACATGCGAGCGGAATAGGAGCTTTTCGTCAAACAACATCCCGAGATAGGTTACTTCGGCGGACCACTCAACCCTTGTGCCATCCATGATTACAGTACAAGAGGGAGCCGGTTTCAGTTTGGGCGATTGCCGATGGAGGAACATGATCGCTTGTGTTTTGGAGGCATTGATTTTGATTTTCCACATGGTGGCATAATCAGCAAAGGCGTTAAGGCATCGTTGAAGTTTGTTCGTTATTTCGCGAGGCATCCTTCCTTTGACGGCTATTGCGGTATCATCTGCGAACAGGAAAAACACGCAACCGTCACCGAGGGGAGGAATGTCGGAAGTGTAAATGCTGTTAAGCAAGGGGCCCAGCAGACTGCCTTGCGGGACTCCTGCTGGGATGGAAAACGTGTCTGAAAGACAACCATTCAACGATACCTTAAACGACCTTTGCTGAAGGTAGTTTCGGGTGATTTTAACCAGATGTAATGGGAAGTTGAAGTTACAAAGCTTGTACACAAGTCCGTCATGCCAAACATTGTCAAACGCCTTTTCAACGTCTAACAAGGCCATGGCTGTGGACTTGGATACAGCTTTGTTACTTCGGATGTTATTCATCACCCGTACTAGCTGATGATTGGTAGAGTGCCCCTTTCTGAATCCAAACTGTTCCGGAAGGAGAATGTTGCTTTCCTCCACAAACTTGAGCAAACGATTGAGAATGAGTTTCTCGAACAATTTGCTCAGCGCTGAAAGGAGGCTGATTGGTCTGTAGCTTGAAGACAATGTTGGATCCTTACCGGGTTTGCGGATTGGTATGATTTTTGCTACTTTCCAGATGTTTGGAAAGTAGTGCAGTTCCAAACATCTGTTGAAGATAGCGGTTAGAAGAGACTGCACTTTCATGCTGAGTCTCTTCAAGATCAAGTTGAATATGCCGTCAAACCCGGGGGCCTTCATGTTCTTGGTGCATTTCAGCGCTGAGCAAATTTGTTGTACTGTAATCATATCCACCGGAGGCACGACACAAGGGGAGGCATCTAGGTTTTGAACGCATTGCGCAACCTGATCTTCGAGCGGACTTTGGATAGACGAGCCAAGCAAATGCGATGAAGCGACATGCTCGCCGATCGCATTTGCTTTCTCCTGTGGGGTGATTAAAAGCCGATCGTCATCATTTTCGACTCTGAGAGGTGGAACGGGTTTGGGATGAGTTTTCAGCACCTTGGCTACCTTCCAGAATGGACGGGAGCGGTCATCCAGATTCTGGACAACACGCCCGAAACTTTCATTTTGGAGTGAGTCCATTCTGGAAGCAATCTGCCTGTTCAGATCGGCCATTTCACGTTTCCTCGCTAGATCTCCAGTCCTCTGAAACTGGCGTCTACGCACATTTCTCAAGCGAATCAGAATTGGGTGTGGGAATCAATGGAAACAAACTTACCCCTCACAGGAACTTGTCGAACATACGTCTCGTCAGCCACGGATATGGCCTGGTGGAGCCCTTCCAGTGCCCGGTCGATGTCCTCTACGGTGTCAAGTGGCGGATTTTCATCGATGTTTCTGTCGACCACATGCCCAAACTGCACCCAGTTGACATGATGGTAGTCTTTGCGCAGGCTTTGAGCAGGTTCCACGTGGGTGCCGACTTCAGCCACCACCGGTTGATGGTCGGAACTGAGATCGTTGATCGCCATCGGTTTGGATAGTCCAATGTTCGATAGAAAAAAGTCCAACGTGGAAGGGTTTCCCGCCGGAGAGATGAATGTCGGTTCATCAGGGAATTTCACTGTATACAGCCCATGCTGCGAGTGGTCGAAGAGCAGACGTCCGTTCTGATTCCGCTGATAGTTCCGCCATGCTTCGTGGCGGGCATTTAAATCGCCCCCAATGACGAATCGTGAGCTCGTGCGAGTGATGGTGGTCAGATCATGCTTGAATTGGATGCCTAATCCATTACTGGCAGCACACTGACGAGGGCAGTATACGGCGACGAACCGGACGTTTCCGGTTGGTGATTCCACCTCGACACTAAGGGCCTCGATGATAGAAGTGCGAATATGCGGCAGCGTGCAGAACTTGATTCCTTTCTTGATGATGATCGCAACACCACCCCCCCTGGAGTCAATACGATCAAGCCGGATAATGTGGTGATCAGGCAACCAAAAGCTGTCACCGGATTTAAGATGGGTCTCTGTTAGGAGGCCCACGTCGATACTATGCTTGCGGAGGAAGTCAGCAAGCTCGAGTCTTTTTGCTCTTACAGAGCATGCGTTCCATGTGACGACAGGTATCGGTTTAGACACCATACTGAATAATAAACTTACCGAGCACTTGGATCTGTTCGGGCTTGCTGCGGCACTGGCGAAGAGCGCTGGTCATGTCGACGAAAATCTTCATCAGCTCATCCGCAGAGAAGAGATCGGGATTGGCGTTTTGTGCTGGTGGTTGTCTCCAGAATCCAGGGGGGGATGGAGAGCTTTGTCCAGCTGAGGCACCAGACGTTTCTTGGCGGGGGCCGGATTGCACCCGTGGATTTGCTTGACCGTGTTGCGTAGCAGGAAGAGGCGGGAAATCCTCCAGTCTGAATGCCAGCGTATTTTCCTTCTTTCGTCCTGGTTGATTTCTTGTGGACGCCTGCTTTCGGATCCGTTTGAAATCTTCGCGTTTGGGGCACTGTTTGTCGGACCCTTGATGAGCGCCATTACAGTTGGCGCATTTGGCCGCTTCCGACTCGTCGACAACACACTCGGAGGAGATATGGTTTTGGGCGCATTTTCCACAGCGCGGCTTGACGAAGCAGTTTCGGGTGCCGTGCCCGAAATTCAGGCAACGTTGACACTGGGTGACGTCGTGACGGCCGCCACGGTATGGCTCCCATCGGACAATGATGGAATTGATGGAGCGGATAGCCTTCAACGCATTGAGCGTCACCGTTCCCTTCTGGAAATGCACCAGGAAAAGACAGTCTGGATACCTTTTGACGTTCTCGTCCCTCCTTGTCATCCGGAAGACGGCAGTTGGGGCCAGCTTGTAGCGGTTCTTGATTTCCGCTTCAATCAGCTTCGGGTCAAAATTCGGTAGACCCCTGATGACGACCTTGAATGGTTTCTCGCCGGGAATGTCGTGGGTGAAAAATTCCACCTTGGTAGTCCTCAGGTGGGCAACGACCAAGTCATACTCCACTTTCGTGCGGAGCATAACCTTGGTGCCGACTCTGCCCAACTTGAATTCGGCTTTAACGCCCAGCGAAGCCAGATCTGCGATGAGATCGTTAAGATGGGCATTTTTTACTACCAACGGAGGTAGCTTTACTTTTGCCGTGCTTGTGTCGGCAACGTCACCGAAATCTCCGACATCACTACCGTTTGTCGCAGTAGCATCGCCGCGAGAAATCGTGCAATCGGACTGGCTCCGATTCTTCTTCCTCTTCTTGCTGCGCTTTCCTTTTGCAGCTGGCTGGGTATGCTCATCGATGGGAAGAACAGCAAACCTGTTCGATGTGGACACACCGGAGCTTCCTTCACCGGCGTCCTGGTCCTTCACCGGGCTTCGCGAGCGATGCTTCCCCATTTCGGGGCACACACACACGCGCGACAAATCACGTACGAAAGAGCGCGAACACTATCTCAAAAAATATCTTTCCGAACAACTCACGAGAGCGAGCTTAAACCGAACTAAACTGCTTGCCGTTCAAGCAGAGAATGTCTTTTCGCTTCCGTGCGTCTCACATGCCGATTATAGAGGAAGTGGTTGTAGTTTCGGTAGCGACGACTTGCAAAATTAATCTGTTGCTTGTAGAACGGTGAGCGAGAGCTGCAGTACCTTCGGAGTGCGGCGGAGCGCTGACGTTTTAGTTTACGTAGGCGTGGGTTCGACCATGGAGGCTTCTGCCGGGGATGTCTTGCTGGGACAGTGTGGAAAATAACTTCTTCCAGCGCAGAGCTGAAACAATCCACAGCATCATTGACACTAGCGGCCGTTTCGATACAGTGCCAATCTATTTCCGCAAGCGCATTGTTCAATGCAGTTTAATCGGCACGGCGGAAGTCCAGAAAGCAGCACTCGGAAAACGGTATATATTCAATTGGAGTGGATAAACTTAATGATCGACGAGAGCGGGATGGTCGGCATCTAGATCGATCAGTGGCTCGACCGGTAGAGAAACAGAAGTGTCTGATAATGCTGAGTCATTTGCCAGAACAAGATCTAACAAACGTCCATTACGGTTGGGAGAAATGTTCGCCTGAGTGAACCCATGAATGTTAAATCCGTCCAGAAGTTCACAGCAAGCAACCGGCATATGCGATAGCAGAGGATCAATGAATGGTGTGCCACTGTCAGAGAAACGCCACTGTAAACCAGCTTGGTTGTAGTCGCCAAATAGGAGAGCGGGAGAATTGGGGCACAATTGAGACGAAATCGAGCCAACGAATTAACGTGCTCATGGATGATCGTGCAGTCGTTTTTTTCGGTCGGGGGGGGGGGGGGGGGGTAGGTAGACTGCGCCTACACTGAGCTTGGTTCTTGGCAGATCCACAAAAATCCAGATTTGCTCTAGCAGACTTGAAATGGGCTGGTCAGTTTCGTTGTGACGGCGATCAGAACCCCACCACCACGCATTTTTTCACTGTTTAGGGGAGAGCGGTCGGTTCAGAAGATGGAATAATGCGATCCAAACAGCTGCGGTGAGTAAATCCAGGCATCCAGCCACGTTTCTGTCAGAACAATCAAATCGTACTCAGCCTCCGAGACAGCCAGGAAAAACGGTTCGATTTTAGTCCGCAGCCCACGCACATTTTGGTAGTAAATCCGGAGACCACTCAAGATGCCACTACACGAACTGGAAGTAGAACTGTAGAACCCCACGACAGGAATTGCAAACGAAGAGTATCTTTCCAGCTGATAATGGTTCCTTCAGATTGCGGATATTAATACCGCAACACTGCTGGCTGATGTGGTAGAATGTTTCGCAAAAACCACAGCGTAGCGGCTCGAGCTCGTTGATAACGAGCTGACATTCTCCGAATTGTTTTTGGTCCATTCTGCTTTGACGGGGCTGCACAGTGAAAAGATGGAGACGGGTCGGGATTCGATGATGCGAGGATGACGTGTTGATTACAGCAAACGACAGCACGAAATTCATCGATATTCCACACATTTCGGAGAGATTGTCGAAAAAAGGATTGTTTACGCACAATTTTGAACACTAAAAACCAGATTTACCCACACAAATTCTATGGTAAAACACGAACGAAAACAAGGCGAACAAGGCGAACAATTGACGTCAATATAGACCTGTGCTGTTCTGACCGGACTTGGCGAGCTGCCACTATGGGAAAAAGGCAATCGAGTGGTACGATGTGAACAACGTGGTTGTGGTACCCAAAGACCACAACCCTCCCAACAGCCCAGAACTATGCCTTATCGAACGATTTTGGGCCTTGGTCAAACGGAATCTCAAAAAAAAAATATATTAAATCCATGGAAAACGAGCAGCAGTTTAAATTTAACTGGCGTTCGGCGGCGAATAAGGTTTTATAAGAGGAAGGCACGACAGTTCGGATTTGGCAAACCAAACGAATAAACGAACATTTTTTCCTTTAAATATATGAACTGAACTATTAAAAAAAAAAAAATAAGAAGATTTTTGTGATATGAATTTTGACTGAAGGAATCGATTTTTTTTTTCGTGTTCCAGTCTTTAAAAACAAACAAAAAAGCGAAAATTCATTATTTTTTTCTCTTTGCTTCGTAAAACAAAGCATTATTCCCTCTCCCGTTTGTAACATCACGATATTGCTGACCCCCCTATAACCGTTACGTAATGTATGGACGCAGCTTATTGGATAATTATCTGAAAACTGTTTTCTTGATCTAGCAATTTAAAGAGAAAATCGATGAAGAGGATCAATCATTGCAATTAGACCCTTTTGAATGCTCATTGCAGTTTCCTTTTCAAATAATATCAGAATCATTCAATAAACTGATAAGTTTGCATACCTTTTATGGAAACTCTTCCACAACGAACTTCTTCATCTTACTTTCATTTCTGGTTTTGAATCTAACAGTTTTCATTTGGATTATCTCGTTAAGTTAATTCTAGTTATTTTTTACATTGTTTCAAGCACAGATTCGCCATCTACCGTAACCGTGTACTTATCCCACTTCACAAACGAAAGCTATCGTCAGTTTCTCACGTTTACCACTAGGAGACACTGCCTTACAAGCTCTCGCTTCGAAGCTTTTTCATCGATTCCAAACGCATGCGCCTTACTCGTTCATCGATCCAACCATCCGCCAAACCGCGTTTCCATGAGCCCACATGGCGACGTCGAAATCAAACCAAACCGGTAGCAGTAATGTCCAGTCCAACTCAGGAGAAACTCATTCATTCGGAAGATGGCTTTAACGTATACCTGACGAAACAAACCACTTCGAACATCGGTTTTCGCTGGGACTTTCCCGTACCACTGGAAGCCCCATTCGATCTGTTCAAGGTGGAGAAATGCTACAGCTGCAAGCGCAACCAATGGCAAGTGGTGCACTGGGGAACGGCCTGGTCCGCCACGGTACGCAACCTGGAGCAGAATCTGTGCTACTCGTTCCGGATCAATGTGCTGTGGCAGAACGAGGAGGACGAGAGTTTCGTGTGCGTCCGGAAGTCACAGATCTTCAAATCGTTCACCCTGCCGGACGTCCCTTCGACGATGTCAATTTTCAGGGCGGTGAAAAAGAGTCAACCGGCATTGATAAGGAAGCTATTGAGTATCAAACCGGAGCTGGTCAACGTCCCGGTTAATGAGGAAACGTTGCTATATCAAGCTGTGCGGAACAACAATCTGGAGGTGATCGATTTGCTGCTGGAATTTGGAGCGAATGTCAATCTCGGAGTGCCGAGCAATTCGGAGACTCCGTTGCATGTGAGTATGACAATTGACGGTTTGAAAAAAAAATCATATTATTAAGATAACAATCTCCGTTTGTGCAGTTGGCCATCTACAACAAAAACATCAAGATCGCTAGACTTTTGATCGAACACGGAGCGGATATTAATGCCGGAAATTGCATCGGAATGACTGCCGGGCACTATGCAATCGACACTAACGACCTGCACACGCTCAAATTTGTACTTTCGCACGGTGGTAGCACCGAGGCACGCGATCGCTGCAGTTGGACGTTGATCTTCCGGGCAATCTACATGCATGCCAGCACTGAGATCATCAAGCACCTATTGGAGAGGAAGTGCCGGTTGAAGATTCGTGACAAAAACCGGCTGATGCCACTGGATTACGCTCGGTTGACGGATCAACAGGAGGTCATCAATCTGATCAAGCGAAGACTCAAGATCTAAGTGGAACGCCATCGCACGGCATCTTTATTATTATTTACAGTGTGTAAAATTTCTAGCACAATTTTGTAGCACTTTCACGTTAGCGAGTGCTTTTTTAAATAAAACTTATCTAACAATACTTAACCCAAAAACAAGATTTTAAGCAAGACGCACTGCGAGATGGTGGGATATTACAGCGCTCTTCGGAGGAGTATTAGGGGAGTAACTGCGGAGAGCAGAGTTGCCATCGTGTTCGTCGCACTGTTGGCACTTTTGCCTTGCTCCTCCCAGCCGTCATCGTGGCTGTCTCCATGATGATCGGGATGGTGGTGAGCCTCTCGCTTTCTCCGGGATTCTTCTGGATATTCTTCCACTGGTTTGATGATCGACAGCTTCGTGGAGATCGGTTTCACGCTAAGGTCTTTGCTATCTTGAAGGTTGATTCCGCCGGGAACGAGGGGGTTGGCGTATTCGGACACTGGCGTCTGTACGGAGTTCGGTCCACGGACCCCGTAGATCGGGTGCGAGTCCGGGGCAACGTAGTCGGAAATCGGTGGAATTTCACCACGGAACGGTCCGAACTGAGGAGTGTTGCGGATGAATTGTTCCGTGTTGGAAACGGATTTTATCGCTTCTTGCCGGACGTTGCTTGGCGAGTTCAGCAAGGACACATCCAACACGGCTTTACCATCATAGGAAACGACCGATCCCTCTGGGTAGACCTTAACAACATTTTGCGTCGTCGTGGGGGGTAGGTAGAACGAATCAACTCGATCGTCAGCCATTGCCATTTTGTCTTCACCTTCTTCGACGTTCATTTCCCTCAGATCTCCAGTCAATCTATCCATTGCATCCTTCCGTTCCTGCGCCTCGGCTGACTTATGTGCCATAGCCATACTGTCTAGTGGTGATGGAATGAACATCGGTTCAAATGCCTGCCTCTGTGGTTCTCCACTGCCGATCATTAGCGCATCGCTTTCGATCGCCTCATCAATGTCGTAGTCCTGTCGCCGTTGAATCATGTTTCCGTGATGACGCATCTGGTCGTCGTACTCAGCGTTGATGACTCCATTTCGGCGATGGATCGGTTTGAAGCCACTTTCCACCACTACGGAGCTCGGTTCGAAGCCACTGCTTGACATCGAATCAGAGGAAGCTCTGTTCTCGTGGACGTCATAAGGTATTTTGAAGATGGGTTTAATGTTCAGGGGTTCCTTCATTATGGGTCGCTTGGTCAGTCGGATCGGGAGAGTGATTGGAGCAGGTTCGATTTTCTTGAGATTCATGGTGAGGTACGGTGACACATCGGGGACCATATACGGGACGGATTTGGCCGGTTTCATTAGCATCATTTCCATTTGCTGTGGCCCTTGTGACTGTGGTGGTGGAAGGCCTTTTCTAAATGGTTTGATTTCGGTGGGTTCTCCCAGAAGAAGGATCGGGGCAATCGCTTTCATGGGTAGTTTGGACTTGGGCATGAATGGTCGCATCAGAGGGTTGACCGGTTTCTGGTAGTGGCTGATGATCATGGAGGGTTGTGGAATGTTGTACGGACGATTGGGACGGCCATTGACAGGGCGTCTTTCTACGGCGATCGGCCGTCGCATGGGTAGCTTTACGGGTCGGAACATGGGTCCACTGTTTGGCGGTCGGAGGTAAACTGGCAGGCCTGAGGACGACAGAATCGGTTTACCGTGGTGCATGATCTCCGATTGAGTTAGAGGTTGATGTTCGTTGACGGTGTGGTTCGCATAGGTCTGATTGCTCTTGAGCTTCTCTTCAAGGTCTTCAGCGGCTCGAATGCCTTCTTCGATAATCTTGGACATTTCGGGATCATTCTCCAGATCCAGCTTGAAGCTCTCCGTCGGTTGATCCGGGGTCATCTTGTGATTTTTGATCAGTTCGTTGTCACTCTTGTGCACGAAATTCTCGTGCTGCTGAAGGAACGAATCCGACGGCAATAGTTTCGATTCGTGTCGAATGGAAGGCTCTGCGTTGATACCTTCCTCATTCGGATCGACATAGACTTCGTCGATCTCGCTTGGGGCTGCCACATCGCACGAATCATGAACATTGATGCGCCATCCGAGATAGCGATGGGTGAAGCACTGGTAGTAGACGGTGTCCGGAGTGTCGGCATCCGGTGTCCAGGAGATGACTCCGGGTTCTCCTGAGTCACATTTCAGGGTGAGGCTGCGTTGGTATGCTCCGAACGACGGGTACGAATCAGCTGGTGGACCATCGGGATTTGGAGTCCAATTGCAGAGACGACCGACGCCCGTTGGCATCAGTTGACCATTTCGGGTCTGGTGGACTCCGGCGAAGATGCGGATGTTCTGCGTTAAAGAAGCATGATAAGTATTAAAATTTCAAGAAAGCAACGAAAGAAGCACCTACCTTTCGAACGTCCTCTTCCTGGTGCTCGTAGCCTCCAACGGAATCATCGGTAATGTAGAATGGATGATACTTGGCTGGTGTTTCCGGGTCATGTCCACCCTCAACCACAAACGTGTAGGTTTTTCCACGAACCACATTGATCTCCGGGATGAGCAGTCCATTGATGTACCATGAAATACCCCAACCAACATGACCTGTGGTAGAAATTTGTCATGAGACTAGTAAATCGGCAGCAAATTTGGGTTACTCACCAGTGATTGCCGGGTATCCTTGTTTGCCTCCAGTGGGTCCCATTTGTGCGTAGAATACTCCGTCCTCCGGTTCGTAGCATTGGACTGGAGGAATTTCCCAAGCGCCGGCCTTCGCTGGTGGTCGAGCCGTAGCCGGAGTGTTCGGACGCTTCATTGCATCCGCGCGACGATTCGGTTCCAGGCTTTGTAACTTCTGCGGATTCTCCTGGTGCTTCTGCTGGTCCGCCTCGGGTGTCGGGCAGTTCCAGTATGGTTGACGACCAAAGTCCACCTGTTTGGTGTTCTTCAAGTATTGCGAGTGGAAAGAGACCTCGTAACGCTGGTTCAGTGGGCCGATAGCCCAAATGATTGCTTGAGATCCATTGGTGAAAATCGGTAGATCCAGGTGATCGGACGCCTTCAGAGGCCTTTGGTAGGTCACAATCGAGTATCCGTTAACCATGGCAGCGTTCAACAGCCGGATAGAGCTACTGTTCTCAGTGATCCTCGTGTCTGGGCAGCTTCCCCGAGCTCCGGAACATTGCGACTTGGCATCCAGGTAGTAGTCCTGAGCGTATCCCTTTCCGGTAGCCTTGTCAACCCAAACGACCGCTACGTCAGCTCCGATCATCACGCTATGGGCATGATCCGGGGAGACTCCAAACGACATGTACTCGCCATCCTCTGTGTTGAAAGGCATGGGAAGGAGAGGAAAGAGAATGGGAACATGTCAGTCGCTATCATCATCATCATTATTTATCGCCAGGGTGAAGCTGTTAGGTAACAATTAGATAACCAGCGGCTTTCAACGAAGTCAACGGACTTTAATTACAATGTCGTTATGCATACCCCTCGACATTCTGTGTGTATTCATTTTTTTTTTTGCGCTGGATACAGGTCACGAGAGTGCATAAAGCAGTTAAACTGCGCTCACGAACGATCACCTCGGAGACCGCCGGGTGTTGAGCGCGGGTAATAAATTGAGCTGCGTCTCGCTGTTTATGGGAGGAGAATGACATCGTTTTGACGTGTTCGCGCGCGCCCGCGATCTCGATTACGTGATACCCTCGTCAGCACTTTCTCGCCACTAGCCAGGTATAAGTATTACTGCCCCAGTGACCTTTGCGTCAAGTGACGAACGACGACTCGGTTACGAAATTTCCCAATTGAGCCTAATTGGAGAACCGTAACGAGAGCCGTTCGGATTTGCATTCGTATCAAGGCTAGATAATGAACAACTGTTCCGCAGTTTGAAGTGGTTTTGATTTTGGCAAGTCACGGTCGAGACGGTACCACACCAATTAAGAACCGTTCTACGATGGGAGTCGAAAAGGAAAATGATGATGCTACTTACCCAGTTTGGCTACCAGTTGGATGACGATGCTCTCGCCGGCGACGGCCCATCGCACTTCGAACGCCAGGTCATCCAGAAGCACTTCGCAGTTCAGTTTGGACTGGTTGTGTGTGTTTGTTTGTTTGTGCGTGGTTTGGTCGAAGGGGGAAGAAATTGGAGCAGCGTATGAGTGATGACCCGTAGGGGATAATAATAGGAAATGTAAGAACAAGAAAGATGCGATTTCGGGACACAAGTGGAATGTGAACAGTGGAATTTAGAACAATAAGCTATTTACACGAAGGCGGTTAGTCATGAGGCAACTAGATTAGCTGCTGGTAGGAAGAGTGTTTGACCATTTCCAGGCCAAATTGCAAAACAAAAAAGTGAATTTCAGGCTCGACCTTCTCCGGTGGAAACTTTCCACAATTGTTTGTTATGGTCAATCATTCACATTTGAGCTCAAATTCAGCCTTAATGGGGTATGCGAGTTCAGCAAATCATGACTCGAAAACGTCACTTCTAATCGAAATGACGTCTGAGACAAATTTTTAGAAAAAGTATACATGAAAGAAAATTTAAAGTAAATTTGGGTAAACATTTTTAAAAAAATGGTTAAAACTTTGAGAGCAAAAAATTTACCTCTTAAAAAAAATCAAGATGGGCAATGAACAACTAACGAAAATTCCTAAACATCATCTTTTACAAACATTTTTGAACTATTTGTCCTAACATTCTTTTCGTAAAATTTTGCGCTGGAATCCATTTTAAGACATTCAAAATGGTTTTACGCAGTATTCACTAAAAATATGTTTAAATAAAAAGTTTAAAAATTCGTCCAAAAGTTGTTGTTTAAGGATTTTTATTAATGTTTTGGTGTTCAACGTGAAACTTTCTTAGAAGGCATTATTTATCATAAGCTTTTAGTTTTAACCACTATTAAGAATTTGGTACACAAAATTTATTGAAATTTTCCACTGTGGATACTTTTCTTCTTATTATTATTTTTTTGAATGTAGTGACATCTATCACTGCAGTGGCTATGACTATATGCCCTTTATTTTTTCCTGAAAAGGAATGATTTGTACGTACAACTTTGTCTCAGACGCCATTTCACTTAGAAGCGACGTTTTCGAGTTGTTGTTGTTGAAAAATCTCGAATACGCCATTTTTTAAAGATTTTTGCAAAATTCAAGGTAGCTCAAATGTCATTGATTACCCACATAAAACAATTACACAAAGTTTCATGCAAATCGTAGAGGTCCGTCAGATCGATTCGACATTTGGCGTGGAACTGATCATTTGTGGTTATACCTTAGCTTCTGATGTTCGAATTAGGTTATGTACAATTATGGTTGATCTATGATAATTTTTAAAGGCCAAAAGAGCTGGCAGAAGATGAATAAAACATTATTCTAGCACAATATCGGATTTTTCAATTGGATTTTCCGAAAAAGTATCCATTTTCTAAATTGGCCATAAATACCTAACATTATTTATTTGCTTCTTAAATTGTAAAGAGGGAAGCACAGAGGATTTTTACAAAAAAACTATAAGATAAATGTACAGTTTGAATAAAACAAGCAACCAAAATTCCAGTTCAATGGGTTGGTGGGGGTAGGGTTTATTGCACAATATCTCAGTAAAAATAATCTCCAGGATGTCTGTGAAAAAGGAAATCCATTAAGGTTTTAGGGGAAGTTTTCAGGATTTCCGGAATAAGTTCCAGCCCAGCAAGTTTTATCATGGTTTTAAAGATTGGAGCCTCCCTTAGCTCAGTCGGTAAAGGCGCAGCTACAAAGCAACACCATGCTGGAGGTGGCTGGGTTCGATTCTCGGTCCGGTCAAGGAATTTTTCGGGATGGAAAATTTCTCGACTTCCCTGGGCATAGAAGTATGATTGGACTTGCCATACAATTATACCAATGCAAAAATGGTACAGGCATCGAAAACTCTCAATTAATAACTGTGGTAGTGCATCTAGAACACTAAAGTTGAGAGCACGCAATAAGCTAATAGAGTAGTTCCACACAGATTCGCAAATTGTTTCGGATCGATGTTTATAGAATTACTTGTTATTTTACACAGTTGTTTATTACTGTCCAAAATGTCATTTTACATACTTGGTTCCCTAGTTTTGTACACGACTAACGCTTGAAAAGGGCTAATGCAAAAATGATACGCATCAATAGAAAAGTTGCGGACAAGTGTTGTTGCTTTTCAAGAAAAAATATACACTGTAGAAAAATATTTTGTTATTTACAAAAAAATCAAAATTATAAAAAAAATTAAACTGCTCCAATCGCATATATTTTTTTCTATTTATTTTTTTTTATTTATATTGTAGTTTAGATAAAGTGCTACTTATTGACAATGTGCGTTTGCTGGACAATTCATAAACAAAAAAGTTATGAATTATTGGAAAAAGTACTATTTTCCAAAATACTACCTACAGTTATAGAATATCTTTGAAATGGTGTTATTATTAAAACACATTAAATTTACAACAAAAAAGCTTCTAATGCTTAAATTGCCCAATGTTGTTATTTTCGAGATACTCGTAGGTTAAAATTCTCTTATCGCATAATTTGAGCAATTTTCACCCTTTTGAGGTGTTGTTCGTGAGTGTTTAACCTTGAAAATATTTTCAACGAAAAGCCCAATCCATTTCCTTAAACTTTGCTGTCCACAATTTTTCAATCAGACGCACAAGTCTCTATACAACAAGCGTTGAAAATCAAGTCACTGAATGTCTGGTACCTAATTGCATACTTAGGTACCATCTAATTCTTCATTGATGCCTAGCAACTTGGTAAGAATATTTATTTCGGTAGCAAAAACTGATATTTAAAGAGCTACCCAAGCATATCTTCATCAGTCACTAACAGTAAGCAGTCTAAGTCGTTATCTGTGGAAAATGGAATTAGTTTGAAGGACGGTGATTCAGTCCTGTTATACAAAGTTTCGTTTCTGTTAAGGTAAGCTTGTAATACAATATAAATTTTATAAAAATACCAAACAGAACTTGAACACGATTGGATATTCCAGAGAAACAATGAATTCCAATTTACGCATCTGCGGATCTTGCCATCGAGAAGTTGAAAGACGGGCTAGAAGAGGTGAAAAACAAATCATCGCTGAAAACTCGGAAACTGTTGTTGGAAGGGTTTTGCCTGAATTACGCAGCCTGTCAACGATATCATCAACAATATCAGTGGCACAACTGCAACAACTGATGATGAACTTTCGCGATCTGTTAACATCGAGCATCTTTTCCAACTAGGACCGTTGGAGGACCAAACAAGTGCAACACAGGATTTTGAAGAAATAATTCTTCAATTGAAAGAAAAATTTGGCAGACAAGATACCACAAGGAGTGAAAAACTACAGATTTTAACTGTGTTGCCCAAGTCATGGACAATACAAAAAATAATGGATGAATTTAACACCACAAGATACTTCGCAACAGCAGCTAAAGAATTATTTGAAGCTGATGGAGCACATTCAGCAGTTCACAGAAGATCGGGCCATGGCTTAAATGATGCAACGAAGGAACTTGTTGTTCAATTTTTTGAGGACGATGAAACAAGTAGGGTGATGCCTGGCCAGAGAGACTACGTGTCAGTGAAAAACGATGGAGAACGGAAAGCAATACAGAAAAGGTTATTGATGACGACACTTAAAGAAGCATACAAAAGATTTGACTTAAAGTCTGACTGAAAAACAGCATATTGTTATCTTATATGTGGTGAGGATTGTCCAGACTTTTCGTCAATTGAGGATGTTTTAACACAGCAATTAGAAGAAAAAATGATTGTTCAACTGTCATTCGAACAGTGGGTAACTACTGAGAGATGTGATATACAAACTATTTCTAACGAGCCTGAAGATTTTGTTTCATATTTTTGTGAAAAATTACTCAAAGATTTCATTAAAACAGAACAATCTAAATTCTTAAAAACAACGGAAAACAATTTGCAAGCAGGGGAACTTTTAGTCATTTGTGATTTTATGAAAATTACTCCTGCAGTACGATGAAGTACAATCTCATCATTGGAATGTACAACAAGCTACTATCCATCCATTCGTTATCTATCTATCTATCTATCTATATCTATATATATATATCTGTCTGTCTGTCTGTCTGTCTGTCTGTCTGTCTGTCTGTCTGTCTGTCTGTCTGTCTGTCTGTCTGTCTGTCTGTCTGTCTGTCTGTCTGTCTGTCTGTCTGTCTGTCTGTCTGTCTGTCTGTCTGTCTGTCTGTCTGTCTGTCTGTCTGTCTGTCTGTCTGTCTGTCTGTCTGTCTGTCTGTCTGTCTGTCTGTCTGTCTGTCTGTCTGTCTGTCTGTCTGTCTGTCTGTCTGTCTGTCTGTCTGTCTGTCTGTCTGTCTGTCTGTCTGTCTGTCTGTCTGTCTGTCTGTCTGTCTGTCTGTCTGTCTGTCTGTCTGTCTGTCTGTCTGTCTGTCTGTCTGTCTGTCTGTCTGTCTGTCTGTCTGTCTGTCTGTCTGTCTGTCTGTCTGTCTGTCTGTCTGTCTGTCTGTCTGTCTGTCTGTCTGTCTGTCTGTCTGTCTGTCTGTCTGTCTGTCTGTCTGTCTGTCTGTCTGTCTGTCTGTCTGTCTGTCTGTCTGTCTGTCTGTCTGTCTGTCTGTCTGTCTGTCTGTCTGTCTGTCTGTCTGTCTGTCTGTCTGTCTGTCTGTCTGTCTGTCTGTCTGTCTGTCTGTCTGTCTGTCTGTCTGTCTGTCTGTCTGTCTGTCTGTCTGTCTGTCTGTCTGTCTGTCTGTCTGTCTGTCTGTCTGTCTGTCTGTCTGTCTGTCTGTCTGTCTGTCTGTCTGTCTGTCTGTCTGTCTGTCTGTCTGTCTGTCTGTCTGTCTGTCTGTCTGTCTGTCTGTCTGTCTGTCTGTCTGTCTGTCTGTCTGTCTGTCTGTCTGTCTGTCTGTCTGTCTGTCTGTCTGTCTGTCTGTCTGTCTGTCTGTCTGTCTGTCTGTCTGTCTGTCTGTCTGTCTGTCTGTCTGTCTGTCTGTCTGTCTGTCTGTCTGTCTGTCTGTCTGTCTGTCTGTCTGTCTGTCTGTCTGTCTGTCTGTCTGTCTGTCTGTCTGTCTGTCTGTCTGTCTGTCTGTCTGTCTGTCTGTCTGTCTGTCTGTCTGTCTGTCTGTCTGTCTGTCTGTCTGTCTGTCTGTCTGTCTGTCTGTCTGTCTGTCTGTCTGTCTGTCTGTCTGTCTGTCTGTCTGTCTGTCTGTCTGTCTGTCTGTCTGTCTGTCTGTCTGTCTGTCTGTCTGTCTGTCTGTCTGTCTGTCTGTCTGTCTGTCTGTCTGTCTGTCTGTCTGTCTGTCTGTCTGTCTGTCTGTCTGTCTGTCTGTCTGTCTGTCTGTCTGTCTGTCTGTCTGTCTGTCTGTCTGTCTGTCTGTCTGTCTGTCTGTCTGTCTGTCTGTCTGTCTGTCTGTCTGTCTGTCTGTCTGTCTGTCTGTCTGTCTGTCTGTCTGTCTGTCTGTCTGTCTGTCTGTCTGTCTGTCTGTCTGTCTGTCTGTCTGTCTGTCTGTCTGTCTGTCTGTCTGTCTGTCTGTCTGTCTGTCTGTCTGTCTGTCTGTCTGTCTGTCTGTCTGTCTGTCTGTCTGTCTGTCTGTCTGTCTGTCTGTCTGTCTGTCTGTCTGTCTGTCTGTCTGTCTGTCTGTCTGTCTGTCTGTCTGTCTGTCTGACCCTTATAGACTCGGAAACTACTGAACCGATTGGCGTGAAAATTTGTATACAGGGGTTTTTGGGGCCGTGGAAGGTTCTTATGATGGTTTGAGACCCCTCCCCCTTCTGTAAGGGGGGGGGCTCCCATACAAATGAAACAGAAATTTCTGCATAACTCGAGAACTAATCAAGCAAATGGAACCAAATTAGGCATGTGGGGGCGAGTGTGGGGGTATAAGGAGATAATCATAGGGGGTAGCCCCTTAGATAATAGGGGGGAGGGTTGCGTACAATATATCATGCCTTTTTTTTAAATCGGCGCATAAACTCAAGCTAATATTGAATCCCGAGCAAGACCGGGCACACTCAGCTAGTATACTATAAAGAAAACTCGCAAGTGCTTTATTTTAGTTTCATAATTATCTCAGAAGAGTTGACACATGATGCAGTAGCTGGTAACCTGTTTATTTTCAAAATGATGACTTTTTTACGTACAGATCAGAGAAAAATAGTGAAGAAGTTTATTTTTTGTCTGACGAGCTGCTTCACAGTACAAAAACCGTAAGCATTCTTTTAGTCTCTGCAAGTTCAAGTCTATGTATAAATGCTGAATGGCATTTCTTTGCGACATCCCATGGCAAAGGACCGTGTGATGGTATTGGAGGTACGATAAAGAGCATGGCTACACGAGCCAGTTTAGCCAGAGAACGTGAACATCCAATAAAAAATGCCAAAGAATTATATAACTGGGCAAATAATCGAAAGGAGGAAGAGTTGACGAGTTTACCATTTGGTTTTGTAACACCAGACGTAACTCTTCATTGCGTATCTTCGTAACGGTTGATTTGAATATTATCAGTTCCGCAAACTACTCGCCGCAGCGCTGGAATCGGATCAATTTGACGTTTCTATACATTCTATAGAAGTTTTATGCAATATTGTCTTAGAGTTAGCGAGCAAGCTTGTTTTCCGCGAGAAGTCCGAGATATGTCGTTACTGAGGTCCTATGTTTTGATATACTATGTTTAAAAAAAAAAATTCAAAGAGTTACGTCTGTTTGTCGGTGATAAAACTATGGCGGCAGAGCTTAATGAACAATATTGTGAAGCAAGAACGATACAAGGAATGCAAAAATTTCACTTCATTTATTCCTATATCTGAAAATAAAGTTAAAGCAAAATTGTTCTCAAACTGTTCAGATCATGATGCAAAGGTTTTTAATTTGTTTAAATAGACGTATTAGGTATTAATGTAATTATATAATGTGAACTAAATAAATACCTAAGAACACTATTTTATTTAATACATTTTTATTTATGAAATGAATGCCATAATTTGCGAATGGTATTACAGATCTCGGATACTCGATTTTACGCAACTGGGAACTCACCCATGCACACTAACACGACGAGCTCCCAGTTACGTCAAATCGACGATCGAACGCATTGTTTACAAAAGCAGATAAGTCTTTTGAAAAAGTAACCCAGGTGGGGTTGTTGCGACATATTGAAAAATAAGGTGTATTGTCAAAACTAGTTATGCTACGAACCGCAATATGAGCAAAAACTTAAAAAAAATCTGAGGTGGGTGGTCTTGGACAATTCTGGAGGGGGCCTGTCCACTTTGCCCGTTCCTATTGTGTAGCTACGGCACTAATAATGACCCGAAAAGGCTGTCAAACACTTCTTATGGTTGTTTTCTATTCCACCGTGGTCTATGAAACTAGCTAGCCGTATAAGGGGCCAAATAGGAAAATACACTTTTCCCATGTGGTATCTTACTCATAATTAATTATATCATGAGTATGATTAAAAAACTGATTTGAAATGAAACTGCTGGTGCTTGCTTGTAGGTGAAAGCATAGACAGAGCATGGAATAAAAAAAGATTAAAAACCATTGCATCGTCTGCAAGGTCAACTTCGAACATTCGCTGCGATGTTCATGAACAGATGATGATAGGAAACGGAGCTAACATTCATTGTAATATTTTTTTGGTTTGCGAGTGCTTAACTTGGACTGAAATGGTTAAGGAACTTTTCATGAACGTTTGTGTGATAAAGTTTTAACCTTATGTAATATGTTTTTTTGGAGGTGGACCTTACAAATAATGGGTTGTTAATAACCAATACCATTCAAAATAGTTGTTTTCTCAAAACATTTTCGAAACGAGAACTACATTAGAACCTTTTAACTTATGGTTGGAGAACTTTCATGGTTTGAGTTATGATAGTCAGTAAGGTCCATGGAGGGTTTGTAAGATCGAGCAACTTTATGTGGAACATATTGCGAATTGTTTGTCTGTAAATTACTGATAACCAATTCGCAATATACTCCACGTAAAGTTGACCGATAGTACAAAACCATTAATGGAACTTTCTGACTACCATAACCATTACCATTAGAGTTCTCAAATCATAAATTAATAGGGTCTAATATAAATCTTTTTTTTTTCAAAAAATGTATGGAGAAGACAAAATTTTGGAATGGTAATGATTCTTAACAACCCATTATTTGTAAGCTTCACTTCCAAAAAAAAAACCAAAATACATATGGGCTCACTCGTGACTGCCGAAAATGTTATCAGTAGAGAAATTCAAAGACGGATTGTGGCAGGGAATCGAGCCTACTTTGAACTCCGGAGGACGCTCCGGTCAAATAAAATTCGCCGCCGCAAGAAGTTGACTATCTACAAGACGCTGGTTAGACCGGTGGTCTTCTACGGCCACGAGACCTGGACTATGCTCGTGGAGGACCAACGTGACCTTGGTGTTTTTGAACGGACGGTGTTGCGTACCATCTACGATGGAGTGCAGATGGATGACGGAGGAGGCGAATGGACCACGAATTGCATCAGCTTCTAGGTGAACCATCCATCGTCTACACTGCAAAAATTGGGCAGCTACGGTGGGCTGGGCACGTCGTAAGATTGCCGGACGACGACCCAGGTAAAATGGTTCTTGAAAGCGACCCAACAGGAACAAGAAGAAGAGGCGCGCAGCGGGCAAGGTGTATCGACCAAGTAGAAGGCGACCTGCGGACCCTTCGAAGACTACGAGGCTGGCGAAGTGTGGCCATGGATCGAGTAGAGTGGAGACGACTTCATCGGACAGCAGACAAAACTACAATAAATCCAACATTGTTACGGCGAGCTTCTGAGAAAAGCCTACTGGACTTCTGATATATGCTTACAAGATTTTGACAGACGCTCCCAGTAGGGTTAACGGAAGCCCACAGATATTCTGAGCAAAAATCTCAAAATCCACAACCCACAAAGCCCACAAACTCTAAAGGAAGTCTTCAAGACCACACAGTTCGAAAAAGTAGTGTAAATTTCTGTTCAGTATGATGCACATAAATGGAGCGTCACATATCATATAAGTTTACATTATATATCATGTAAAGTTCTGAGACATTTCATGTAATGTAGCAAATATTGTACACGGTTGCGTGAAATGAAATATAAGTTTACGTGAATGAATGTTTACATCACTATTAAAATTCAGAATTTGTATCTGTGCACTTCTAAGGAAGGTTCAGTGAATTTGTGGAGGAATTCTACTAGACTTCAGTGGAATTTCAACATAGAGGGACAAAAGGTTGAATGGGCAAAAGATCGAATGGATGAAAGGTTAAATTTAACATAGATGGTCAAGATCTCGAATGGACAAAATGTCGAATGGACAAAATGTCGAATGGTGAAAATGTCAAATCTATTGTCCAACATTGGGGGTACAAAATGGCGAATAAACAAAAGGTCGAACGTACAAAAGCTCGAATCAACAAAAGGGTGAATCGACAAAGGGTCGAATTAACAAAAGGTCGAAATGGACAAATGGTCGAAATGAACAAAAGGTCAAAATGAACAAAAGGTCAAGTGGCGTTTTGAACTTACGTGAATTCTGAAGTAAGTTTTCGTTTATGTTTAATATCGTTTGTGGTTCCAGGCGGACTAATGGGAGTCCACAAACAATTTGTTCCACCGAGCCTCTGAGTTTCAGGGTCAGTATTTTTTTTTTTTTGACCTCGGGAAGGTCCCATAAGCTCTGAGGTTCACACCCAAGTAACATTGCAAGTTTTATCAAGGTTTTAAAGCGTTCTACAAGTTCAATTCATGGTCTACAGAACCCTCATAAAACCAAAATTGTTACTTGGGCAAGGCCCTATCTTCAGAGGCGATTCCTCAGGAAATATTTCAGAATATCTGAAATAAATCGATAGGATTTCTAAGGATGGTGAAATGGAGTGTAGAGAAAGTTTTGAATTTTTCAGGTGAGGTCTTCTGAATTTTTAGATTTTTTTTTTATAGAGATCGACAGACGTATACAGGACTCCTCAAATGGGCTTCAAATAGTAATCCACAATATCTTGGGGAAGTCTTCAGAATATCTGAGAATAATCCACATGATTTATAAGCGAGATCATATGGACTTAAGGGAAAAGAGCGACATTTTCCATGCCATTGACAGATAATCGTACATAAACTCTACTTTAATTGTATTATTTCCTAACAGCAGTCCAATATTCAAACAAGGTAGTCAGAGGTATGTATACAGGACTTAGTAGTGAAGTTCACATGAATACAAGAATTGGAACAATTCCAAACTCCAAGCTAAATCAGCATCAATTAGTAGCCTAATCGACTATCGGTAACTCCTATCACAAGACTTTCTAAGATTCTCCAGCGGGTTACTCTACGGAAACGTAAATTACATACATTACTTTAACAGTTAAAAAGTCTTAAACTGAATAAATAATTGTACTAATTCCAAAAAACGGCAAGAGCATCATGATCAGATACTCATTTAGAAGGGAAATGTTAGTTAACCGGAAATAGATCAATACAATTTTTTCCCAAAATATGGAAAGTCGCAGAGCTTTATCGTGGCAGAGGGAACTACTCCTGGACAAGTCGTAAAGTGAGCGCAATAAAAAAAAAATAAAAAAAAAATATCATTATTAAATCAGACGCTATAAGGAGAGGTGTGGTAGAAATAATTAAATTAAATCTATCATCGAAAAACCTCATGAGAAAAACTTCAAGTCCCCTCATCCATTAATGTTTGAGTTAGGTAGATTTTTTTTTTATATATATCTTTATTAAAGTTAGGTAGATGACTGTGCGTTTAAATAGTATTGTCGCATTAATGGCCCTTTGCTCAATTTCTATTTCACAGCCGTACTCTAGCAGAACAGTCAACCTATCATTTTCAGAACTTTCTCTAGCTAATAAATTATCACAATAAATTATCAGACCTAAGCCATCTGGATGAGGGAGAGATGAACTAGCCTCAGGCTAAAAATCTCTAAAATAAAGAAAAAAAAAAAAAAAAAAAAAAAAATCTGGATGAGGGCAGAATAGATCATAATTCTCGCCCTACGGTGGTACTATTTAGTGTGAATTTCAACTGTATTAAATATGAGACACTGATTATCTACAGAGTTTCTGTATTCCATAAAGCTGATCATGAGACCACAGCCTTTCCGTCCATCCAGTTTCTTGGCTTCGCCGATGACATATACATCATGGCATGAAACATTGAGAAAATGTCGAAGTTCAAGAGAAGATAATGTTAACCTTCGACCACCGGTTCGGATTGACGGTGACGAAAGCTAGGTGGTAGAGTTGAGATCGTGTATCTGGGCTCACTGGTGACCGCTGATAATGACACCAGCAGAATAATTCAAGGACGCATTATGTCAGGCAATCGTTAATACTTTGAACTCCAAAGGGCGCTTCTGTTGAATCAAGTTCGCCGCGAATCTATGGCTAAAGGTCGAAGGAGAAAGGTTTGAAAGACAAAAAGTCGAAGGGATAAAAGATTAATTGCTCAATCGTAGTTTGAAACATGAAATGGAGGATAGTAGAATGGAACGATGCGCAGCGGAACACATAATCGAAACATATCAGCAACTTAGGCCACCCATCACAAGCTTTTCTAATGCTTATATGGGTTCTAGAAGTTCAAATTAAAAATTAACCCCTTTAATACGCACGAAGAGACATTAACATTAAGAGGGGTCCATGGCAACTTTTATTTGCCAAAAAACTACTCATATTTTAAAGAAGGTGTTAAGCAAAAGTACACCAGTTAAAGAAAAAAAAATGATTTATTTTTTAATATTTGAAAAGTAAGGGAAATGGATGTAATGTCGGCCTAAATGTCCCTTAATTTGGGCCCATACATAAATTCAGCAATTTACTAAATTTTCAATTGCGACCAAAAATATCCATTAGTACCGTCCCAATGACGCGTTCATCTTGATAAAATTGATAAATAGCAGATTTTTAGCGATGGGCCCAATCTTAGATCCATAGGCTAATATTAGAGCAATTTCCCCTATATCAAAAATAAAAAAAAAAACGCATTTTTCTTATATTCTAAAGAAAATACACGTACATAAACATTTTTGTGGGTGGCATAAAGTTGGACTTAAAAAACCACAATACATCGACTCTTTTGGTTTTGCTGAGGGTCCAATTTTGTTTTATGTTGAGATGGAAAAATCATTTGTACATGTAAATTTTCTCAAGAATCTAAGAAAATTCTGATTTTCTTGTATTTTTGATAATTTTTCCCATTATTTTTATAAAAATAAACGAGCCGAAAAACAAATTATTTTTGGGGCGGTAAACTTCCCCTTTACTTCAAAAGCGAATATTTCAGTGAGGCTACTCACAGCTAAAGCTTTATTTAATTGCTTTACATAACACATTTCCTTTTTGACATTTTATAAAACTTAAAAGTTATTTAGTGTGTTTGCCTTTTGTACATTTCCACCTCTTTAGCATTCCACAAACCCCTTTAATTTATTTTGAGCTCCTGGTCATTCGATGTTTTGTCCATTAGACCTTTTGTAGATTTCACATTAAATTTCAATCGACGTTTTTCCATGTACATCCGACCTTTTTTATCACTTCGACCTTAGTCCTGTCGACCTTGTCCATTAGACTTTTTTCCATTCGACCTTTTGTCGATTACAACCTTTTGTCTCTTCGATGTTTTGTCCCTTTGATCTTTTGTCCATTCGACCTTTTGTCCGTTGACCTTTTGCCCTACAACCCGTGGAGGACCAACGCAACCTGGGTGTTTTTGAACTGAAGGTGTTGCGTACCATCTACGGTGGAATGCATATGAAAGACGGAACGTGGAGGAGGCGAATGAACCGCAAATTACATCAGCTGCTGGGAGAACCACTCATCGTCCATACTGCAAACATTGGGTAGCTACGATGGGCTGGGCGTGTCGCAAGAATGTCGGACGACAGCCCGTTGAAAATTGGTTCTAGATAACGAACCGACTGGTACGAGATGAAGAGGGGTGCTGTCGGTAAGGTGGATCAGCCGGATGAAACATTTTTACTCAGTCTATGAGTAACCGTGGTTTTAGCGAAAGTGAGTAAACGGAGCTCAAATTTAATTCAGATCCTACGGCCGTGTGAAAATCAATAATTTGAAAAATTTCGCTGGAAGTTCCAGTACTTTTAATAACATATCAGGCCTGAGTAATTTGGTTTTTGCCTTACTAATCGCTGAAAGCTTAGATTAAGTGGTCCAAACTTGTTGGTTAACTAACAACAAATAAGCATTTCATCACAGACAAACAGAAATAACACTCATAAGTTGTTCATAGAACAAGAATTTAACGGTCAATTTGAAAGTATCTCAGTTGGTAGTACTGCCACCTGTGGCGCGCATAGTAAATTCCCTTGTGTTTGACGTTTACACACTACCGCCATCTGTTCAGCGTACTACACACTACAGTGTACTCAACAGATGGCGGTAGTGTTTTAGCGACGATGTTTAAAATGGGAAATATTCAATGTGTTATATCTGTTTGTCTGTGATTTCATTATTGCATTTTATCTTTTCAGTGTTTTGATTTTTTTCGTATTTGAAGGGGTTAAGAATTATTCTAAAACAGTTGGTACGTGCAGGAATTTCCACTATTCCATAATTATTTTTGTCAAATTATTAGTTTTGTGTTTATGAAACTGACCATGCCTGTCAAATTGCTAACGATCTTCTTACTGTAGCTCTATTTTTGTCTGTATGCGAAGACAGATTATTAAGAAGATTGGCAACTCTCCCGTTTTCTCATACGACTGCTATAAGACAGGTACAATCGCGCCGTCTGCCGCTCAAGGGTTAATACTCCGAACTAAAGAGACTGGATTGGGTAAAGAGGCGACCTCTTATCCATTTGACATTTCCTATGACTTTGACAGATAATCGATTGTTCCAATTTTGACATGTCGTCTCTTTATAAAATCAGGCTCTTTACTCCGAACGAATGTGATAGCAACAATTCTAACTCCAAAAGAAAGGTTTGTGTATTTTCTTTGCATTACTTTCGCTGAAAGCTTGTAAAGATAATCATTTCCGTGGTTTACGGTATGTTCTCATAAATAATGCTAATATAGGTCCTCCATTTTATAAGTGCTTATGATTTCAAATAATGTTTAAAAAAATAGTTGTTAACACTAGCATTGCTAAGAAGAACCTAATTCAAGGCTTAGGACTTCTGGTTACTTGGGAACATATGCCCTTAAAGTAATGTGGATGATAGTCGAGCGACCCTTGAAAATTTGGTGATTATCACAAATGCCATCAAGGCTATTCAATCTTTTCTTTTTGTCAGCTTGTTCATGACGTGCCAATAAATCTGACTATTGACTAAATGTATCATCATATTTTAGGACATAAGAAATTAAATTATAAATAGTAACCCGTTAAATATTTTAATAAAATGTAAATTCATACAGCCGCTCTGTTCTTGACTTCTTGTGATTCCTGGTCTTCAATGTAATTTTAGTATAAAATTGGAATTATGCCGCATTCATCCTCATTAACTTCACTACTATTTTCCGCAAAAATCCTACAAACCCGTTAGACTGATAGAACCCCTCCGAAAACTAAAACACAAATTTCATCACACCAGCAAATTTTACACAACATTACAACTCGAATGACCCTCCACCACCACCACCACCAACGACCCGGTTTGGAAAACCGCATTATACTTACAAGCCCCCAAAATTTATAGCCGATCCACTAAACGAGCACGTGTGTGTGTGTGTGTGTTTGTTTGCATTTGCGTTCTCACAGCATTTCAATGAGAGGTTCTCGCTCCAGCAGCCGCAACAACAACAACCACAACAGATTGTCAGCGCTAGTATGCTATCTAGGCTAGATGAATAGGATGAATGGCTAGTAGTTAGGTCTTAGATAGTACATAGCAATGAGCCCTGCATAAAACAAAACAAAAAATCACGCTGCTGACCATTTGTCGCGTTCAGTTTGTTAATCGCCTGCTAATTGTCGTCGTCGTTGACGTCTATTTAGATTGTATGTATGTACAGCTGTACAATGCACCCCCATTGTTGTTTGTTTACATTTCTCGCGGCGTCTGCTTTTGCCACTTTTCCACCCGTCGTAATTATCGTCATCATCAATTACACTTCATGGTGCGTGTCACAATCGTTTTTAGTTTAATTGTTTTCCCCCGATCGCTGCTGGATTGGATGTTGCAGTTTTTCATGTGACAATAGCACAATGCGCCCCCGTTCTCATTGTCGTCGCGTGTAAAGTCGGTGTTGTCAATTAAGCAACAGTGGCGTGCGCGGATGATAGGCTGCTCGCTGCCTGCCACTTTTGTTTGTCTTTATGAATGGTTGCAACAGGTGGTCGGGGGAGGATTAGTTACGAATGACGTTTTGGTGTGATTGGTGCTTCCGTCGCTAGGTGGCAGTCGGGTAGTGTGCGGTTATGCGGTGGAATTGGTTAATCGAGGGTGCTGCTTTGTATACAAATGGTGATGGTAAGTGGGATAGACTATTAGAGCAATAAAAACGAGCAATTTCTCGGTACACGAAATCGTACAAGAACTGTTTATTTATTACATTTGCTTTTCTTGTGCGTTTTTTTTTTTTATTCAGTGATTACTATTAAGGAGGGAAATAAAACTGTCACTTCCAAGAGCCTAATACACTACTATCGGATAAAAATGGTTACTGAAATGAGGCTTGGTGTGGATTGTTTACAAGCTATTTACAATTTAATGTGCTGGTTTTTTTGCGTTTCGTTTGTTAGCTGGTTTGCGATTTCAACTTCCTCCTCATAAACACAGGCCCATCTGGCGGTGTTTACCTCACTGTTTTCCAACTTTAAAACTACAACCTAATAGTGTAATTACCGCTAGTTATTATCGTAATCCACTTAATTGATTAATGGTACAACAAACAAGATTTATTTCGCAGAGAGCAAACGGAAAGGAAAACTGGCCCCGTCAGAGGCAATTTATCAATCTCCGCCGTTGTCGGTCGTTTGTTGAGATTGTTACCCGCGCGGTGAAAAAGGAAACGACCAAACACGGAGGAAAACTTACAAAACTACAATTCGTACTCTAGCGAATGGCAGATGGACTTTAAAACTAGTCGTCGTATCGGAGCACCACCAACCAAATCAGTAGAACAACGATCCGACGTACTCCAAAAGTCCCTGCTCGCGGTTATTGTTGTTATTGTTATTCTGTTGTTGGGCCGGTTGGCGGCGCCGATTACTGTTACCATTAGTTACCTGGGGGCTGATGCCCAGCATCTTCAGCGACGGTGGTACGTTGATCTGGTCCGGGATGCGAACGTGTCCGAAGTCGACGGTGAAGGCTTCGCACCAAACTCCAAAGTGACCGACGTCGAACACGGTCAGGTCGCCCGGCAGGGTCAGGACAATGGTCTTTTTGTCGTAGCGACGCAGGGGCGTTTCCTTGCCGTTTTCGTCCGGGATGCGGATGCCTTGGGAGGTGGGCTTGGAACCACGGCCAACCCAGAATTTAGCGTCTGGTGAATGCAAGATAAGAGCGTGTTTAGAAGCGATGGGCGGTTCTGATAGATGAGGAATTTTGAAATTTATGGTTGACTTGTGTTGGAATTGCTCGAGGTTCCTTAGTGGATCAAATGAGTTTGGTGAAACGTCACTTATTAACACATTGTAGAGCACATTATTTGCAAAGAAATCTTCCACCAAAATGTTTTTATTCATTGACTTTTAACTAAAATTCGATCATTTACTGGCAACCTAACTTCATTCGGGCAACATCTAGTCGTAGGTAAGCTATTTAGGGGATGTTCAAAATCCTGGTGGTAAACGGAGTATGTCTGGCCGATGTGATTCCCTGGTACTAAACATAATGTGTGTATCCAATTCTCATGTGATTTGATGTGGGTCTGAACCCATTTTATTAACTTACACTACTTGAAAGGTATGACTATCTATTTTCAACCGGAACAGACAAGGAACCGATTGGAGTTGTGGGTGGCCAATCGGAACGATAAAATCCGAGAAAGGTGGCTCTGTGGATTCACCGGGAAAATGGTCAATTCCTGTAAGTAGACCTAGAGATACGCGATTTTTTTCTACATTTCATACAATCATGAGGATAGAGAAAAATACCATCACCATATCGGTTCTGCAACCAAGTGGCCAGAAAACGGTCATCTGGATATCCGGAGTCACCAGGAAAATAGTAAATTCTTCAAAGTAGACATAGAGATCCGTGTTTTTTTTTTCATTCTAGATTTGCTTACAATTATGAGCATAGAAGATTTATGTCATCATCATATCGATTCTGCTACTGGGTGGCTGGAATGCGGTCCTCTGGATATCCGGAATCATCAGAAAAAAAGTGAATTATTAAAAGTAGACCTAGAGACCCACGATTTTTTTTTTCTAAATTGCATACAAGCAAGAGCATAGAGGAAATATGCCATCACTACATCGATTTTGCTATCGGGTAGCCAGAAATCGGTCCTCTGGATATCCAGAATTTCTGCAATCAATGTCAATTCCTGAAAGTAGACCTAGAGATTCGTGATTTTTTAGAAAATGTAAAGAACCCTCAGTTAAGAAAATATATTTCAGTGCCATATTGATTCAATCCCCTGGTGGCCATACAACGCCCGTCTGGATATCCGGATTCACCGGGAAATTGGTTATTTCCTAAAAGTAGTCCCAGAGATCCACGATTTTTTGACGTAGGACTACGTCTGTGATTTCTATGTGGGAGTAAACTTTGTGAAAACCGAAAATGGAACATGTAACGAAATTATGAAAGATTTTGAACGTTAAGAACTCAGCTGCCCCTGGACCAATATAAATAATTTCATCGCCAATCGATCAGAAATATTTCTATTTCGATATCAATGCTTTCAACTGTTGATTTTCAACAAGAAACTATTGAAAGTGTTTAATGTCAAGCATTGTTCAAAAGCATTGAAATAACTAGCAAATCCACCAATTACGTACATGCATATGCTGCTTCCCCAACACAGTCATCAGAAAATCGTTTCTAGACGAAACATGTCGAAGTAGCATTCGCCTCCGATCTTCGGGCGCGTGCAAATAGGAAGGATGCAATTGCGTAATATTTTGCACACTCATCGCTATATTTAGAGCCACACACCCCCAACAACCACACAAAATGCTCTCCAGAGTTGTAATCTTATAACCAAACTTGGAAGCAGGGGTGCAATTAATTTTGATCGATTCTCTTCATCGTTAATAATTCGACGGCAAACACATTCATTGATACGTTTGTTGTTCTGGATGAAATGGTGCGTAATAGGTTTGTGAAGCCATAGTCATCAAAAGAGGAAATCGATGAAGAAGCATCGGACCGCTTTTGGTAATTGGGTTAAACCAAAGATGAATACTAAGATGAAACTGTCGGAAGAAAAACTTTCTATTGTAGTGTCTTATTTCACGGTCCCTTTCATCCAATGAGAACCCCCCGTATTCAAGGTAATTTTATGATTTTGCTGCCCCTTCGGAAGAGATGAAATTTTGCGCTCATTTTTATCAAAACAATCACACCAAAATCAGAGATGTCCCATTTTTTAATTACTCGATTAACAACTAATCGATTATTTTTTGTTCGCTGTGCTGCCATTTTTCCACCAATGAGAGTGCAGCACATGTTTGAAACGATCGGTGATGATCCTGTGGAGATGTTAATGCTTATATCGGCATGATCTAACCGATTATAAATAGTTTACTTTTCGGTTCGTTAATCGATTAAACGATTATTTGAATGAAAATCGGACATCACTAGATGAATGTGAAACGTTATTTCAAATATAAGGCCGTTCATAAATAATGATACAATTTGAAAGGGACCGGGGCTAATAACAAATTACGTCTCCATGGTAACTGAAATAAACACGAGTGTTCACCGGTTGGTTAAACTTGCTGGTTGCAGTTCTGCTGTTCGACATTTTCGAAGGACCACAAATAAAAACATGAAAATACTATATTTTCTAGGGATGCCTAGAAGTCCAATTATTCGATTAACGATCAATCGTAAAAAAATTCCAGCTATTCGATTCAATATTTATCTAATTTTCAATTATTCGAGCGCGTAACCGACATCCCTTCTTATTTCTACTCGTTTGATTTAGCACAGTAAAGAAAATAAATAAAAGTACTGACTTATCTGAAGCATGACGTGAAACAGGATCATAAATTCGTTGAAAAAAGTGTTATGCGTCTTTCTGCTAAAGACTAAGATTAACCAACTTGTTGAGAGAAGGAGTTTAACGAGAAAAACTAAAAAGGGGAGGAGCGTTAGCTGGGTGGACACTGATATTCTGCGGTCTTCCAACCTGTCGCAGATACCAGTTCAACCCATGTCCAGCAGCAGACGGGCCGAGACTTTTGTGAGTGCCTAAAAATTTAACCGAACAATATGGGGTTGTCCGGTCCGATATGCTGATCCAGCTGCCTACACGCCATCATCATCTTCCAAATGCTTTAAGCCTGTACTACCATCGACCCGTTCAAATTCATATAAAAAAAAAAATTCAGGGCAATCATAGTCATTCTAAAGAGTATAAACAGAAAGAACCCCGCACAAATTCCTATTTATACACAAAACACAAGCTCCTGCTGCAGTTAACAAATAACATTTATTATGTAAACCACGTAGTCCTACGTCACCATTGCGTAAAACCCCATTGGACTGTCCCTTGTAGTTTTTTTTTCTAAATTGCATAAAATCTTGAGTATAGAGGAAATATGCCATCACCATATCGATTTTGCTGCCTTGGAGAAAACTTAAGACGAAGAATGGAATCCGAATGTTTAAAGTGCCTACCATATCAATTATGCTCAGAATTCTGAACATTTTGTATAAAAAAAAAATGATAGCTCCAGGCCACCAGATGTTTGAATGAACATATTGCTGAGATTTCTCCATTTTACACAAGGCGCTGTGCCATTTGAAAACAATCGCTGGGTTCTATGACCACTTTTACGGTGATTCCGGAAATCCTTTTTCTTGCATATTTCCTCTATGCTTAAGATTTCATGCAATTGAGAAAAATCGCGGATCACTAGGATTACTTTAAGGAATTGTGTTCGCAATAGCGAAACTTCCTAACGTTCACCACCGTCAGCCGTGTCAACGCGCCACTCTCCGTCAAGAAGCATTTACAACACTCGCCGAGTGTTGTGTGTGTATGCGTTACGAATAGAGCCGTCGTAGGGAGAGAGTGAGAAGTACAGCCGACCGTCGCTGGCTTGGTCGAATTAACAGTGAGTTTCCATCGACCAATCACAGAGCAGAATGTATCATAAATGTAACTTTTTCGTAGTTTTTTGATATTATAAAAGCAATAGCCGTTTTCGAACCATTGTTTCTACAACCATCTGGCACTGATTTTTAATCAGTGCCTCAGACTTGGCTACTTCCCCTCGTGTTGGAAGTCAGCTAAAGTCATACCCATCCGGAAACCTGGGAAGGATCCGTCCTCTCCTTCAAGTTATCGACCAATCAGCCTTCTCTCAGGGTTATCAAAACTGTTCGAAAGAGCACTGTACCACCGGCTCCTAACATCTGCCGATGAAAACAACTTGTTACTCGAGGAACAATTTGGTTTTCGGAAAGGCCGTTCGACCGTCCACCAGCTGACTCGAGTAACAAACATTCTCAGACGGAACAAGTCTGTTTCGAAAACATCTGCCATAGCGTTGTTGGACGTTGAAAAAGCGTTCGACAATGTCTGGCACGCTGGCCTGGTGTTCAAATTGCAGCAGTACGGTCTTCCAATGTTCCTAGTGAAGATCATAAACAACTATCTATCAGACAGGACGTACCGAGTCTCTCTGAATGGCATCACATCAGATGCTTTCAACATCGGTGCTGGGGTTCCACAAGGAAGCATCCTTGGCCCCATCCTGTTCAACCTGTTCGCCTCCGATATGCCGGCTCTCCCTGATGGTGGATCGTTGTCTCTGTTCGCAGATGACACATCCATCGTCTACAAGCGTAGGGTCATCGGAGCTCTGCCTGCCAAACTTCAGAGAGGCCTGGACGTCCTGTCTGAATATTTCAATAGCTGGAAGATCCGTATCAACGCGGTAAAGACCCACACTCTAAATCTCCTAGACTTGTTCCGTCGGAGAATAACAAGATCTGCCTGAACGGCACAGTGGTGGAATGGTCCAAAGAGGTCGTGTATTTCGGGCTAACACTAGACAGCAAGCTTCTTTTCAGGGACCACGTTGACAAAACAAAAACCAAGTACAACATCTTGATAAGATCGTTGTATCCACTTATCAACAGGAAGTCAACCCTGTCCCTGAAAAATAAGCTTGCTGTCTACAAACAAATCATCCTTCCTGTAACCGAGTACGGTATGCCAATCTGGGAGAGTTGCGAAAAATGCCATCACCTTAAACTCCAAAGGATCCAGAACAAGATCCTTAGGATGGTCCTTAACAGTCCCCCGTGGACTAGAAATTCTGAGATCCACCTCCTGGCTGGAATTCAGACATTAGAAGAACGGAGAGTATTCATCCTGGAAAGGTTCAGAGACACCTGTCTGAGATCAAATCATCAGATCATACGTGATCTAGCACGTTAGGTTAAGTTATACTCGTAGTTATGTAGGTTATCACTTTTTTCAATTCAAATAAAACACATCCCCAAAGGGATATTTTGTAAACTAGTTGAAAAACGCAAATATTAAATTAGAATATCAAATTAAACAAAGATGAAGAGCCAAGTAGGCTAATCACTTAAAATGATAAATCAATGTACTACCATCATCAACAGAAATAAACATAATTTTACTACTACGAACCATTGTTCAGTTTTATACGAGAAGCCGAAGAATAAACAGAGAAAAACGTCAAATCCAGTGTTTCTGTTTTCCCAAGCGAGAAGAATTTCCATGTTCTGACCGGATTCGCCGATATGTTCCAGCGTCGTCTCGAAACAGCTTGGGCCCAACCTTCGGAAACAGCGTGGTTTCCTCTCACTAGGTGTATATAGCTCACTACATTCTACAAAAGAGTTGAGTTCCTTTCAGAGCTGATTAGCAAGAATTTTCGGTAGACGAAGCTTATCGCTGGGTGAATTGGAAGCTAGCTTTGCTGAGTCGCATCATCGCAATCGGTCGTTAGCGGGCGTGTAGTGGTAGTGTACCATTATCGCCAATTCGTTTCGACCATCCAGCGTCGGCAGCGGTGCAAAGGGCCTACGTGAAAGACTTCCATCCTGGGCGGCTGTTCGCTTTTGCCTTGACCTGGGTCCAGGTCAGATTACTATCGACTTGCTTAATTTCCTTATTGAGGCTCCGCCGCCATGAGCCCCTGGGTCTGCCTCTGCTGTGATGTCCTGCCGGATTCCAATCCAGCGCTTGCTTGCAGATTTCGTTTCCGCCCCGTCGAAGTGTGTGGCTGACCCACCTCCACTTTCGCTCTCGAATTTCTGTTGCTATCGGCTTCTGATGACATCGACGATGGAGCTCGGCATTCAAGATCTAATTGTGAGGCCACCAGGCACGAATTATATACCGCAGGCATCGGTTGATGAAGACCTGCAGCTTTTGAGTGCTCTCCGCTGATACACACCATGTCTCGCTGGCGTATAACAACACAGATTTCACGTTCGTGTTGAAAATTCAGATTTTGGTGCGTTGACTTATCTGGTTGGATCTCCATACGTTTCGTAAGCTCGCAAAGGCAGCCCTAGCCTTCTTGATTCGTGCACCTATGTCGCTCTTGGTCCCGCCGTCCGACGCTATTTGGCTGCCAAGATATTGGAAACTTTCGACCTTCTCCACTGCTTGCCCCGCTACCGTAATATAGTTGGAAGGGTTGCCCGTGTTGATATCCAACAATTTGGCCTTGTTGACGTTGATGGTGAGACCCACCGCAGAGGAGCGTTCGGCTACGTCAAAACCGACTTTGGTTTTTGAAATCACACCCCTAATGTTGCCTTTACGTACATGGTATGTTTGATTTAAACATATCTAGATAGAGCTGGAATTAGGCTTAACAGCTTTTGTAAGCAATGACTTATCGTGATGATTTTTAGGAACTCAAGGCCCGCCCACGTAAACCAACATTACCGCCAGGTAGGGCTCACCCTACTTAATGGTGATGTTGATTTGCGTGGGCGAGCCTTGACTTTCAAGTCATCATCGAAAGAAGTCTTTGTTTACAAAAGCTGTTACGCCCTAATTACAGCTCTATCTTGATTTGGGAACTGACATCCGATGGATGACCTTGACAAATACTCTTTAACCAATGTATGGTTGTCCTGAAAAGTACCGTTTTGTCGTGATAGTTGAGGAATGCTGAGCTATTAGGGTTTTAAACACAGATGAAGCTGGTGGCTGTAAAATGTTTGGAATGAGGGTGATTTGCTTGGCATAGATGGCCCACAGCGGACTCACGCAGAGCTACTGATTCCGATCAATAGCGGTGCGGCTTCTTCCTCCTTCTATGGATGTTCATGTGAACTGCAGCTCACTGCTTGCAGGAAGCCTTTCGTTGTGTATTGGAGAACACCCAGACAACCAGAAGTCGTATAACAATGTACAGACAGTATCGTAAATAACTACAGTTTAAGTCAATATCGCATATAAGTATGACATACATCGCATTATGTTTAAGTTAAATCTTATAGAATGCAAATTTCCGACTTATATGCGATGAATCATTTTTCCATCGTACTGTATCACAAATTAAATCGGATTACATCGTAAGGCTTTTCAAATTGAAATTGTTATTACAGATTTAATCGTATATAATGTCAAATCAACTCGCTTAAAAAGAAATTAAAATTTGCACGTATATGGCCTCCACTTTTGTAGGTATAGGCCCTTGTTTTGCATTCTATACGATTTGTTTGTTTGTATATATGTTTGTGTATCACAGAAACAACTTTGAATATACGTGCATTCTGGTTGTCTGGGCAATGTTCAACGCCACACGCCAAAAGCACTGTTGCTGCAAGCTGATGCCGATGATCGGATACCACCAGCGGATACCGATCAGCAGTTGAGGCCAGCCTTGGTAGCTAGCTGCTTGCAGGGAGCCTTTTGTTGTGTACTGGAGAACACCACCACTCACCACGTGGTGATTGAATAAACACAGTTTTGTGAGACCGGGTGGAATTCAAATTTGAAATCTGTGTTAGGAAAATTGCTTTTCACAGGTAATCGGTGATAATTTTAATTATCATAGTAACAGTTGCAAATTCGTGCAATTTTCAACAGTGATATTTTGAAAAACAATAAAGTCTCAAATTTAACAGATGCGTTGAAATATATCTGATCGATTAGTGATAAAATTGTTGAAATTGGTCCAGGGGCAGCTGAGTTATTAACGTTCAAAATCTTTCATAATTGTGTTACATGTTCCATTTTCAGTTTTCACAAAGTGTATCCCCATATTAAAAACACAGACATAGTCCTAAGTCAAAAATTGTGGATCTTCAGGTCACTTTCAGGAATTGACCGTTTTCTCGGATATTCCGGATATCCAGAGACCCCGCGGTGACAGAATCGATATGGTGATAGCATATTTCATCTATGCTCATGATTGTATGTAATTTAGAAAAAATCACGAATATCTAGGTCTACTTTTAATAATTGACCATTTTCCTGGTGAATGTGGATATCGTTTAATGACCACCGGGGGACCAAATCAATATGTCACTGAGATATGTCTTCTTAACTAAGGGTTCTTCACATTTTCTAAAAAAGCATCGATCTCCAGGTCTACTTTTAAGAATTGACTATTTTCCCGGTGATTCCGGATATCCAGAGGGCCACCCGGTAGCAAAATTGATATGTTGATGTCATAATTCCTCTTTACTAATGAAGTATATGTAAGTTAGAAAAAATCGCGGATCTCTAGGTCTACTTTCTGGATTTAACTATTTTCCCGGTGATTCCGGAATTTCAGAGGACAGTTTTCAAGCCACTTGTTGTTGCAAAATCGATATGGTGATGGTATATTTCCTCTGTGCTCATGATTCTTTGCAATTTAGAAAAATCGCAGATCTCTAGATCTACTTTCAGGAATTGACCATTTTCCCGGTGAATCCGAATTTACACAGAGTCAACTTTCACGAGTTTTATCGTTCCGATTGGCCACCCACAACTCCAATCGGTTCCTTGTATGTACCGTTTGAAAGTAGATAGACATACCTTTCAAGTAGTAGCTCAATCTTAAGATGTGGTGACCAAAGTGCCGAGAACCAGTCATGTCAACATGAATCGACATGCATTTTGCTCGGGACTTTTCCGGGTTTTTCCGTTCCAGCTGGCCAACCACAGGTCCAATCGGGCTTCTATCTATTTAAAATAAAATAAAATAGCCATATCCTCCGATTGGTGGCTGAATCATAACGATGGGGCATCGCATTGCTGAGAACCAGCCATGTCAACTATGAATCGACACGTATTTTGCGGCCTTGGTACTTTGAGTAGGTTTCGATGGCTTGGGATTCCGTCAGTTAACCGGACAGTCAAGGAAAATCGGCCCCGCACTTTTCCGGGGATTCCTGTATGTAGCAAAATATTTTGTTAAAACAGCTTTTGCTAAAAACATTACACTTTACATTCAGTATCTAATCCTGTTAAATAATATATAGCTAAATTTCCAACAACCATGAATTACAAAAGCTTCTACCTCAACTGTCCACTAAGAGCAACTGATATATCCTACCTGGCGCTTCTCCATCGTAGTTAAAGTTCGGAATCAGCAGCGTCTGCGCATCGACGATCACAATGTTATCGGAGCTGACGTCGTGCACTCCGGCCAGCTGCCCTATCTTGGTCGGTCTCGGAAAGTCCAGATCATTCCGAATGACCACATCGCCGAAGTTGACACTGAAATCGTCGCACCAAATCGAGAACCACCGGAGGTCCCGCAGGGTCTTTCCCTCCGGAAGTGACAGGGTGATGTCTTCGTTACGATACTTCCTCAGTATACCGGAACGGCCGCGTTCATCCCGTAGCCGGTGGGCTCCCTTGTTGCTGGGAGCACGGGTGTTTCCCACGTAGAAGTAAGCAGCTGGGGTTCGATAACCGATCGGAAGGGGTTGATGTAAGATTGACCTGTATTGAAACTGATTTGAACGGAAATCACTTACCTGGGCCTTCCCCATCGTAGTTGAAGTTCTTCAGGAATAGAGTCCTCGCATCGACGGCATACACCGAACCTGACACTCCATGGTGCAACTGGGTGAGGTCGCCAATCTTGGTACCGTAGTAGCCCTGCAAGGCCTCCACGCTGGTTGCGATGCTGCCTGTGAATTAGAAAACGAGAAATTCCCCATTTAAACTCAATGCATAAGAACTTCCATAAGGTTGATTTCGAAAATTTACAACTGCCCGTTTCCGCTGTGGACCACCGAAAAAATTGCTCTCTCGTGCCGGAGCGTGTTTTCACTTTCCCATGATAGTAGAAAGAGAGAGGGATGAGCCACGCTATGCTCGCATGACCACACGCAGCGAGGTAGGCTCTGTTTAGCCCCGAAAACCACACACCATGTAAACATAGGCCAATAAAAATAATCGGGTTAACGACTTCCAGTGGCAGTCGCAGTCGCAATCGGTAGACCGCACGGAGACAGCAAAGTGAGAGTGTAAACAGCGGCGGCAGTGTGACAGACTAAATACCTCCTCGCGGTGGTAATTTTCCCGGAACGCCTTGTACGGTCTTGAATGAGGCTGGTGGGACGATGAAAATGATTTCCATATAAGCGTTATAGAGACGCGGCGAGCTGATTGGCTCGAAGAAGAAAACAGTCATCACACCGAGAATGGTTCGCTGTGGAAGCTTTCGCTGATTTTCCGCTTCGAACGGGCCTCAATCTAGCGGAAAAGTGATGCAAACAACGTTCCAACGGCTTCGAGGAGGTCTGAGTAGTGCCCGGTGTCCGGAGGAGAAAGATGTTTGATTGCAGGAAGAACAGACCCCTGAAAGGGGGGTAATAAAAACAAAATTGATGACGGGTGTGGTGAGAGAGTGGGCCTGGGGGGATGAATTGCCTAATCGGAGCGCTCTAATCGTTTTGAGTGATTGATTGTGGTGAGCTCGCTATGTGATGGAAGGGGCTAGTTGCCGCTTTGTTGGCAATTGAATAGCTTTGAAAATTGGACGGACGGACGGACGGACTGCCTGAATGCAAAGTGGATTGCCGAAGTGACTGTGATCGCAAATGCTTGCGAAGCGCCCTGGGAAAGGAGTTCAATGGCTGCTATGCAGCAGCTGCTGCAGAGAAGGGAACATTGGGCGAATGGCGATTCCTTCGGAGAGTGGTGAGGTCAAGTTCGTCAAGGTGGAATAATAGAAAATGTTTTGCAATTGCGTGGGAAAATTGTGTTGTTGCTAATGTGTCGTAATACAACTGCTGGAGATGGCTTGAATTATCGTCTAAATTATTCAATTATACCATTTCGTGTACCCAAATTAACAGATGCGAGATCATGCAAAATGAAGTATCATGACTTTTAAATTCTATTACAATCTTGTTTTAAACTGAATTGAAGTACAGTAATGCACCAAATACCAAACGGTTCGTGAATCCGTTATTTAGTATTTTGCGATAAATTTGTATTAGAGTGGTTCAAAATAACGATGTTGCAATTGATTTTAAATCAGGTCCTGATCAACCTCCCACAATCTGAGTTTATTTGAATGTGAACTCATACTGCACTGTCCCTTTGAAATGTATGTGGAAACTACTATGGGAAAGTGCACTTTATGTTCTCAACGTCCTAGCCCTTCGCCATAATGATTTAGGGAAAAGCTTTCTATCTGCTCATTCGCTACAACTTTGCTGAAGACAACTTTTTTTTATTAGAATTCAAGGTAATTAGGCGTTAATTGATTTCGATTATTGACTACTTTCAGCGCAACACAGCATCTAGCACTTATGACATAGTAGTCTGGAATGTTTTCCCTATTCCTCGCGCCAAGCACACCAATGTTGCCTGCTGAGCAGTTTAAAAAGCATGTCAGAAGAATCCTAACTATCCTGACGTTCAATTCAAATGCGACCTTCAGGAAAGATACAGCGAAGAGCTAACAATGAGAACGATAAGTTCACATTTCCTATAGCAATTCCCATATAAACTTCAAAGGGCCAGTGCACTATGAGTTTGCATAAAAATGAGCTCAAACTGTGGGAGAATTACCTGATTTGAAATTGATTCAGCTTCGTGGAGCAAAATCGATATTTTGAACCGCTCTAATATATATATGTGATTATTCTAGAACAAAATCCATAGATTTGTGGACTTTGTAAGGGTCTGGACCTCGAACCTTTATGGTATTGCCTACACTAACAGCAATCATGATCAGGAATAGCTCAACAACCAAAAATTCGGTGTCCTGAGACTGACCCTAAAGCCAAATATTATAAATTAACAATATGGTTCACTTCCAGAATTTCCATGTTTCTGAAAAGACGCATACGTAATACCCTCTCCCAGTGAGGAAGGTGACTAAAAACATTCGTGGCCGTTTTATTTAAGCGTGTAATCAATTCATAAGTTTAGTCAAATAAAAGGTGTTGCAAAAAGTATTAGCTTTCTCATGCATGTTACACGCCTACCCTGACGTCATGACATTGTACTACGTTCAGACTATAGTTGATATTAATAACGTTATAACGTAATATAATATGATATCAAAAGTGCCTAAATTACGTGATATTTGCTAAAGTTTGAATGTACTGTTAGTTTAGAAGTAAACCAAACCAAATAAAGAAAATGCAGATTATATCAAGAGCAAATTTTCATTACGTCGAATGTAACAAAGGTAAACAAAGTCGAGCTATCATTGTCAATCGGTGCTCCTGCTATTACACTATATACTGTCCGAATATAGGATCACATCTCATTTTTAAATTTATTTACCAGTCGAATTGCTTTTTGACGTAATCACCTTCCGATCAAAATAGTTTTCGATGTTACTTAAGTCACCCGATTTCTATGGAGATGCCGTTTGCCTTAAGTAATAGCACTGAGAAACCCGTGAAAAGTGTACTTTCGTCGTTTCGCTTTCTCATTATTAAAGTGAATAAATCGAACTGTTTGTTGCTAAGATGATTTCGGTGGTCCTAAAATGATGAATGGGCTGCACGTAAGGAGACGTAATTGATAATTCTCCCGAATATCCTGGTAAATACACTTTGACTTAAGTAACAATAGGGGCCACCAAACGACGTATAATAACTTTTGACTCAAAAACCAGTATTTTTTAGCATGAAAGCTAGCGATTTGCTTTTGTATGATTAAAACCCGGCTAAATATGTTAAACATTGCTATCACTATGAGATTATATGTGTTTAATTGGAAATAGGAATAACTTTTCGGTCATCAAAACAAAACTTTATTTTTCTCGGATCGGTGCGAATGTTACTTACGACATAATGAAAATTTGCTCTTGATATCTGCCATCCCTCTTAAAATACACGCTATTTCAAAACTACCCAAATTTGGGTAGGATCCACCCAGATCCGTCAAAACTGAACCTACCCAAAAATGGGTAAACTGTGTTGGGGGTGACAAGTTGACAAATGAACAACGTCGATCGGATTGATGTCAATGTTGTTCATTTGTCAACTTGTCACTCCCAACACAGTTTACCCATTTTTGGGTAGGTTCAGTTTTGACGGATCTGGGTGGATTCTACCCAAATTTGGGTAGTTTTGAAATAGCGTGTACAACATTGGCAACTGACAGGAAGAAAAATTTCAGCACGCTAAGAATCGTTTACTCAATTTTGGGTAATAGATTAACAAACACGGTAAGATAACAACACTCAACATTGTGTTTGTAAAAAGCTCAAGAACATAAAAAATAAAAAAAAAATCGATTTTTGTTAAAAGTACTCAACCGTCATGTTTTCACCGTTGTGTACTTTTAACTTATTTTTAGATGAAAATCATAGCAACCTGCGCTGCCTTTCATGCTGTCATTTTTGTGTGCTTCATCGCCTTCGTTCGTGGTCTAGTTCGTGGTCCATTATTGGCGTTGAAGAAAAGTTTTTTCTTCTAGAAAAGATTGACAGTTTCTTATGGGATTTTCGGTGAAGTGAAAGGAAAATACGAAGTCCGCCATGTTTCACGCACAGTCAGACGTTTACTTTCACTAAATGGATTATTGATGAAGATTTCTCAAAATTTAGTTTTCATCATTAATTTAATTTACCTAGCCCCATGGAAGCCACATGATGAGTGAAAGTGAAATCAATTTTTAAACTAACTTTAAAGTACCCATTATTGGGTAAAAAATACCCATTTTAAAGAAAAGTGACTTAACTCATTAAATTAGCAATTTTATACCCATTAATAAGTATCTGTTACCTATTAATGGGCAACAGTTACAAATTAATGGATACAACATCTAGTACTAGTTTAGCCACTTTTCTTCAAAATTGAACTTTTTTTACTTATAAATGCGTAGTTCCAAGTTAGCGTGTTTAGTACCTCGTTCCCCAGCAACATGTGCAAAGGCATACAAGCCAAATGTAAGCAATGCATTTAAACGTCGGTTGTTCCCGAATTGCAACATGCCCACTCAAACTTATAGTCACTATATTCATAGCCTGGCGGATAGAATCTAGATCTATCAAAAAACGGAACCAATTCAATACATTGTTGACCAACAATTAAAAAGGTACTATCAACTTTTATAAACAAAACGTTGATTATTCTTTCACGAGAAAACGGTTTCCGAAATTTTGTTCGCAATAGTGATGTGCTCTTTTCTGTTGTTGGCAAGGTTGCAAAGACTTATTTCAGCTAAAACAATGTTTTTCTAAATTATGAAATAATTAGATGCCATGATCAAATTTTGAATTGGTAGGATACAAGAAGAGATTGCAAAGAATGTGTTTGACATATTAAACCTGTTTATTTCACTTCATGAGAGTCACAATCAGCGATTTTTCACAAACTCACTCACTCACTCAGCGATCAGCAAATCGCTGATTGTGACTCATAGAAAGCAAAATTTACAGGTTTTATGTTTGCAACGCATACTTTGTAACCTCTTCTTGTAAGTTACAAGTAAAACATGCCATCATACCATCTTTTGGTTTTATTATTCCGAAAAACATTATTTTAGCTGAAATGAGTCTTTGCAACCTTGGTTGTTGGTCGTAATTTGCTCGATTGGTTCCGCTATTTGACAGCTCAATTGGTTCCCGATATTCTATCCGCCAGACTATGAATATAGTGATTATACTCAAACTTACTACACTGAACCAATATCAAGAACAACATGTGAAAAGGGTATACAAGCTTTTTGTAAACAAACATTCTTATGCCCTTTTCTCGCCACTCCCAGGTCAAAACCATCATAGGTCAAAACAAAAACGATAAAGTTGAGTGTTGTGGACTGAACTGTGGAGAATTTTTATGGCTCAATTTGCTCTTAGGGAACATGCATAAATGACGTACCATTTGAGGGGGGAGGTGGGGGTTTCAGAATTTGTGACCGGCCATGTATTGGATATAGCCAAATACGCTACGAGGGGGGGAGGAGGGGTCTAAAATTGATCAAAAATATGCTACGTCATTTATGGATGCTTTCTTATGCATTTTCAAAAAATTCAATAGCAGTGCATACTTTGTCTTCAAATACTGCGTTATGTTTCAGCAAATTATTGCGGGACAATTTGGCCAAATGAGGTGCGTCGAATGCACAATAGATTCTCTTTTTATGAAAAAGAAACCATGGTCGTTCTATGCTGACTCCGAGGCTGACTCAGTAAAGCTTGAAAAGGGAACGATTAATCGAATTCTGGTCACAAACTAATAATTTGGGAACAAGTCCTGTCTCAGTTACCAGCTTCAAACCTTCGTTGACAATATTCTGCAACCGCTCTGATTTCAATGAACTTGTATTAAAAAAAATAACCAATGGCCTGCTTAAATCCTGATTTGATGGATTTCACCATAATGGTAAGGGCTGCACTGGCTCTTTGGTTCATTCGGAATCAGAATTTGCAACATATATTAGACGTTGTGAAACGCTCATCTCGTCGATAAATACACTGACCAGTTTCTCGTCCTCTGGCAGACCAGCTACTTTGAATTTAAGGAGCTGTAAAATCGTCGACGATAATCCTTCTTTGATGTTCAACCTGGATAGCCACGCTATTCTGATTCTACCCAGATACTGGGTAGACGATACCCATTCTTATGTGCAGTAAGGAGTTGGCAGAATCTGAGTAAACCAGATTTATTACGATGAGTAAAATGTACCCAGATTCTGGGGAAATGGTTATAATTGCTTGTTTAGAATGGTGCCGGTATAAAAGGGAGATTTTTGCGGTGTCCAAATATCCTACAATACTGTGGACCCCCGTTAATCTGAATGGGGTTTATTTTTATTTCGAACTTCTTTCCTACAATATCTTACAATACTGTGGATCCCCGTTAATCTGAACGACACTTCGTGCATAATAACGGGGTTTATTTTTATTTTGAACTTCTTGTGTGACATGACCATTAAAAATTTATGTTTCTGGTAGCCTTATTTACGGTTTTGTTTTGATTCTGCGTTCCATTTTGCATCGTTGCATCCCGCTTTAAGGCTCAAGCGCAATTAATGCGGAAGCGGAACGGCAGCGCGAAAAGTGGAAAAACCCATTCTGAGTAAGCCTACTTGTCAGATTGAAAACTATTTGGAACCAAATTGACGCCGGTTAGGCATCTTGATGCCATTTGTGACAATTGTCAAACTGCTCATAAAGACGATAATGAATAAAAACTGAAAACATTCATGCATTTCCAAATGGTTTCCTGCCATTCCCATACATTTGAAAGTGACTAGCCCTCTGGATGTGGATGATGTCAAAAACAACTAAACATCAATTGTGTACATGGGACTTTACTTACTCTTGGATTCATAGGGTTTTTGATCTAAATTTCGTCCTACTAAGCACAACGCGCACTTTAGCTCTCTTTTCTGAACGAGTTTTAACTAAAAATGGAATATTTCTGTCAAAAATGACTTCTAAATTTATTCACCTTTCCATACGTGCCGTAAGATTTGATAAAGAGTCACAAATTGTTGAGATATTGTTTAAAATCTAACACTTCTTCTTGATTCTAAATTCGTTCTACGAGTTTCAATTCCGTCCAAACGCATTGAAACGCCATTAGATTTTCTTCGTCTTACGGATAAACGTAGAAAAAAGGGGCTCGCTAGGAGCGCTTCTTTTATTTTGAGAACAATAAGCGTAAATATTCATACAATGCGCTCTAACAGGATTTATGTTGTAGCTAATGAACTAACGCATCGGAAAAAACCTATTATTGATTTGTGCATGGTGAAATCATTGATATTATTGATCTTTTCTGATCGATAGAACGGAAATGGGCGATTACGACGAAGTAGTGCTCTACCCTAGTACATAGTTGGGTAAAATAAACTTTTTTCTTGATTTGTTTTCCATACTGAGTACCAATGCTACCGACGCCAAGGAAGCAGCTCCCATACCCACCCTTTCGTGTTCAGAGATTTTGTACCTCAGAAAATCCCGGCGGCGCTTGAGATATAAACTTAATTTTGGGTATTTTTTTCTTACCGTGTGGACAATTTTACTCAACAGTTGTTTTTGATAGCCTTGTTGCGCTCAATTTACTGTGTATTAGTCACCTTTCGCGTCACTAGAGCCGCTAGTGTTGGGAAAAATCGAGTCTTGGAGATAATAGAAGAGTGAACCATAGTGTTAATTTATAATATTTGCTAAAGCCCTTTCCTCACAAATCGAAGGCCACCCACACAAACCAACCAACGATTATGCGGGTATGGGGAAACTTTCCCCTACCCGATTATGCTGTTGATTTGCGTGGGCGGCTATCGATTTGTGAGAAAAGGGCTTTAAAACGCTTTGTTTTACAAATGCAGATTTGCCCTTTTCTATTGTTACTCCAGAAACATCTCTTATAGATATTCAAGTGAACAATGAGATAGAAAAAGATTTCGAGCTATGGTAGTACCTAAATGTGCATGGGAAATGTGGTCGAAGCAGTCTAGATACCCTCTGGGGGAGAAGGAGGATTGACTGTATTTGAAATGTTATCTGATGTCAACGTTAAGTATTAAGAGTACTTATCAACAATTATTTTTTCTTCCTGGTGAGGAGGTTTCGTTTACAAAAATTTAAGTTTACACCGAGGGGGACGACTCTATCTACGATGCAGAAAAGATTGTGTTTTGCTGTGGCTATCTGCGCGCACGCTGAGTAGATAGAAAGAAGATTGATGACGATTCTGAAGATTTCCTGCAAAAAGATGATGCGCGATGCAAGTAGATGCGAGAAATGAAAGAAGATTTTTCGAAGATTGATTCGCTAGTGTGAGATTTGTTGAGCATCTAGACTTGAGATTCAGATGTGTCGCTCCCCTCGGTTTACACAGGGTTTTGTAAATTATCCTTGTTTCGACATAAGCTTCCATTGCCATTTTCAATCATCATGATATCTCTTTCAGTGTGATTATTTGAGACCTCAGAATTGATTATTTACTACCCAAGTAACATTTTACGTTTTATGAACAGGGACACTGGTCAAGACAGCTTTGCCTTTATTGCATCCACCAAAACCTCATTAAGACTAGAATCTGTCTAGTTGGCCCACCCTGAAGAAGATTCTAAAGAGTCCATTATCGAGACATTTCAAGAATGACTAGCTGCAAAAAGGTTAATCATTTGAAATCATTATTAAAACTACAATAAATGCCATGTAGCATCAATACTTGTGCCATTCGCCTTTGACACTTACTAAGCGCACTACAAATAAAGCATCAATCAAGATAAAAAGGGATACATAAATATCATCCGATCTTGCCGAATTCATTGTTCAAAACTGAATCGGTCAACAATCCACAAAAAAATTGCTCATCATTAATGTGAAATAATTACCAAAATTATCGAAACAGTTCTCGTATTGTGGTGTATTTTAAGGTGACAGATTTAATATTATGTGAAATTTGCATCGAAAGATCGAAAATAATAAGTTCGCCTTCGGAAAACGTGGATTTTAGTTTTTTTTTAATTTTAGAAACAAAATATAGTTATTTTTTTATATTAATCATTGCCCCAGCCGAGATAACTTGATGATTTTCGTAATCTCTATTACTCATCATTGATGAATTGATGAAAATAAAGATATTTTCAAGGAAAAATAGCTTGAAAAACGAAGAAAGTAAAAAAAAACAATGGGAATAATTACAATATGGCGATAGCATAAACATTAATTATCCACAAGCCATTTGTAAAAAAAATCTGTTTTTCTTTCATGAAATTGTTAATAAATGAAAAACGTATTAATGCGGCTTTTATGACGGTAATTTGCAGATAAATTTGTTTTTATCTGAAGCAATTTTGCTTGATCCTATTCTGTTTAGTTTTATGACGGCATTATAGATGGCAAAGTTGCCTGGAAAAGTTAAACGTCAAAATTTGTTTATATTTCGAAGTTCTAATCCAGCGTTGGATCAACGAGTTGTGTGACATCCTCGGTAAGGGCGATTTACTCTGAAAGTATATCTACATACCATGGAACAGGTCGAAGCTCAATCGTTCCCGAAAAGTTTCCCTTCTCCCGATGAAGGTTACGTGCGCTTAAGGTTCAATTTACTTTGATGCTTTTTGGAAAATTTCAAAAGCAGTTTTTTTCGACGCATTATTTTAGATTGCAAAAAGCTCGCGTCATTTTGTGTAAAGTATCAAAAGTAATCGAATAGTGCGAGTTTTTTGCAATCTGAATTAATGCGTTGGAAAAAACTGCTTTTGAAATTTTCCAAAAATCGTCAAAGTAAATTGAACCTTAATTGGAATATTCAAAAAAGTTGACCCTTTCGCCGAATGAAACTGCCTCTATGGTTCGGAAGGTAGTCAATTTTCAGCTTACTGACAGCTTCTGAAGTTTCCTGTCAGTAGTTTTCCACAGTCATCATCATCGAAACGCAATTTCTGGAAAAGGCTGGTCTGTTTTAATTCAGAACGGGACACAAAAGCCATTGACAATATTTTGTGTATTCCCATCATTTTCCGTATGCGTGATAATGTTTGCACCATCGTACAAATAAGGTTCCCGTTTCACCTGTGCATACAATGCCTTGGTTTCTTTGCATGCACGTAACCTATAGCTCATACCGTAGTAGGCTGTGTAAAAAAGAAAATGATTTGCTTAGTTTGACAGTTGCACCATGACGAAGTGGCAGTGTATTCGTGATTTGTACCACGCGCAAACGTCATTTGAATCGCCGTGGAAGTGTCCCGGTGGACCGTCAACAAGGGTTTTAAACTGAGAAAAGATAGGACAACTATCTGCGAAGGTGGCCACAGGTCGTCAGAGGTCAGCTCGGGTTCCGAGGGTTATCGCTGCTATCAAAAGGAAGATTCGGGTGAATCCAGTGCGTTCAATAAGGAAAATGGCAAAGGAACAAGGGATCAGTGAGTTTACGGCACGGAAGATCGTAAAGGAAGATTGCGGGGCGAAGTCGAAGGCACGGACAGAACTCACAAGATTACCAACCGCATCCGGGAGCTACGAGTCGAACGATGCAAGAAAATCTTGAACTTTCTTAAGCGAAAAAATACGGTAATCCTGTTCACCGACGAGAGCATGTTTGCCGTTGATTCCGTACCAAATTCCAGACCGACCGGTATATTAGTTCTCTTCCGGTAAAAGACGTGGCCGACGAGCACAAGAACGTGTATCTGACCAAGCATCCTGCTAGCGTTATGGTGTTTGAATTGGTGGCTTCCGATGGCAAACAATGGACCAAGTGTTCATTCCCGAAGGCGACAAAGTCAACACGGAGGTCTACATCGGGATTTTAAGTAAGCATGTTCTTCCGTGGATCAAAAAACAGTACGATCCGAAGGGCAGCCCTACTTTTGCTCAACAAAACAGATGAAATTGTCCTTAATAAGTAAAAAAAAATCTCCTTAAAATAGATCGGGTTGCTCCTTAAATGATTGATCAAAATACGTTAAAAATCTTAAAATGCTCAGTAAATTTTTAAAGTACGCTCCCTAAAATAGAGAAAACTGTACATTAAGCATTTGAAAATAATCCTTAGTATGCACCGCTTTGCACCATTTTGAAGTGTAATTGTACCATATATCATCGGAAAAACTGCTGTAGAAAGGTTAATAAGTACCATGAAATCAGCTGAAATGTTCAGTAAAAATGCACAAATGCACATAATGATTAACATAGCTTAAGACTCTGAAAAACATCCCCCTTTTGCATAAATAAAAAAAAACTCGAAAACGAAATTTTTGAGATTTTTTTAAATTTTCACATTGATCAATGGTGCAAACATTATCACGCATACGGTATAAGAGTCTAATTTGACTTCTGTGTGAAAGTGCTTCGTGAGCCGGCTGCTCTGTTATTGTCGGAGCTGCTGGGCCTCCCAGGAAATTCTGGAATTGGATTCCTTTTCCCTTCCGTCGACAGCATCGATAGAATTATTCCTCCTACTATCTCTCGCATAATCACTCGACTATTCTTCGGCATTTCCTTTCCGGCCCCACTTGATTTATTTTTTTCTGTGTCTCTAGGTGGATCCATATTTTTAGCTTTTTGTTCCCTATTGAGACCGAACGGTTTTATAATTGCTTTTATATTGATTAAACACCATTATGGAGTATTTTGTCTAAGGAAGCTTATGCTTGACTAACATAACAGTTTTATAAAGGGATAGAGTGCTGAATATGTTCAAAAACCATTGAATCAAGTTTGACGAGCATTTTTTCCACTGATTATTTGACTAGTAAAAATTGGAAAATATATTGCGCCATATTTTTACAACAGCATAAAAAATCAACCATCACACCGGTCCAGAAACCGCTAACAAAGAGTTCAAGCAAAGAGTCAAGAATGAGCTCCGAAAACAAACTCCCCCACTGAACCCCCGACGTTCTTTGGTTTGCAACGAGGTCACGGAGAAGCGACCCACAAGTGCTGATCCTGGATACTCCTCTAATCACATATACAGACAGCAAATCGTTCCTAGAGAGGCAATATGTTAATTCAGTTGAAAAGTATCATCAGTACGAGGTGGAGGAAGCGGTCAAGGGCTTGGTGGATATCATCTTGATTTAAGCAAGAAAGGTGAACCAGCAGCACCATGCAATTTCATCCGGTTGACATTGCTTATGGGTTCATTTGGTGAGTTCGTTCCTATTTATTCATTCACTTGTTATCAGATTGTCAACAGCGTTAAACAGAGCTGTTAGCTCTATAAACAGGTGCAGAATTAGGTGAGAGGGGTTGACAAAATTAACATTACTGTAAATCATATATTTTAAAACATTATTTATATATTGGGTTGGGGAGTGGCAGCCTAAGCGAATCAAAGGATTTGTTGACTGGACGAGGGTTCGTGGATTTGCCAGTCCCTTGTCACGTGATTAAAGATGGCTATCTGGTTGTTTTGTTTTTCAAAGGTCTTCCATGAAGCTGATTCGACCGGCTGCAACAAACCATCAGGCAGAACTTTAGAACCGGTAAAGTATCTGCAGACATTGGCACTGATGGTGGGTTCCATTCACATCACATCATCACATCATGTTCAAAAACCATTCAAATCACATTAAAATTCAACAAATAGTTGCAATTTCCAACCCTACGACTGGATGCCTTCCTTCAGATAAACAACTTGAGTGCGGTAAAATTCTATAGAATTGTTTAAAACACATCGTCGGTACATGAGCGAGCCGGCGATCATCTCTTTTTACCAGTGGTGGCGAGGGGAATACCCCTCACCATCACTCTCCAACGGGGGAGTTTGGTAAAGAGAGAAGATCAAACCGATTTGTACCTTCTTAAAAAATTGTCCTTGTCCGCTCAATATACAATTTTCACACTGCCGTACTCTAACGGAACTATCAACTCCATACTTTCATCTCCTCATCTATCGTATAAAAATACCCCTTTAGTCTGTTATTTGAAATTAGCATCTTCAACTACGTAAATCGTTGACTTCACGCAGAAATAATACAAAAACTACTTTGTAATGATTTGCATTACTTAGCCTAGGATTAGGAAAACTTCCTTTTGAGTTCCTATGTTATTGTTCTTAGTGTCGGAATTTCTCCAATAATAACAAATTCGCAGTGTCAACTGTTTAGTTTGTGCAAACTTTGGTGTTATGCGGGTCCGACATATGTTTCTCATAAAACGCAAAAGATACATCCTTGAAGCCGAGTGATCCGATGTCGTAATTCAATAAAATTTTACGTAAACTTATTACCAACCCCTTTGCAATCCCTCAATTAACCCTTACCCAGCCCAAGCGGTCGCAACCATCCGCAGTACACACAGTAGCAATCCCTACGTGACAGGGCACCGAGAAAGGCCCGGGTTCATTTCACGACGATCACCGCAATCAGCACGGTGAGCTTTAATCACACGGCAACAACGCGGTGCAATCAAGCCAAACCAGTTTGACCAGCAGTGCAGCGAAGAGAGATGGTAGGGTAGAAGAATCTTGCGAATCGCACCGGTCGCGGACAAGCATCTCCGTCAGGGTCCGCGTGGGGGAAAAAGTGATTTGTCAAAAGGTTAAGCGCTGCATGCCTGCTTTTATGAGAATGTGCGACAAGACCTGTTGAGCAACTGGCAAGTGAACGGTCCATCGGTCGGCGCAGGCCCCGTTTGATGATGGACAGTTATTTACTTTGGCAATTTTTCCATTTGAAACGAGTTAACATATTTGAAAGTAAAAGTTTATAGCTGACGACAAATGGGAATGTACGATTGCATTTCTAATTTGCAGAAGGTTAGAAAAAGATTTCAGGAGTTAAACGGCCAAAAATAAGCATTTCATTAAGCACAATAAAGAGAAGTGGTGTAGGTCAATCTATACTAGAAAACGAAACAAAACAAACCTGTTTGACTTTGAGGCACCCTCAATGGAGCAGTAAATCTCCCACGACGCTGCCTCAATTATGATAATACCTTGAATCACTAATGTGACACCGCCCAGCTGTCTGGTTATCACAGCCGAGACCATCAATGCTGTGCGTTTGCCATTCAAATAAAGCTCCTCACCCTTTGTTAGCCACTCACTAATCTCAGGTGACTCGTCGCAAAAGTCAAGGTCCACAAGCTAGTAAATTTTGTATAAAAGAATATGGTGAATCTCGCACCCGAGCGCCAAATTGTCTAGCTGAGATCCACAGAGGTATCGCCCGTGAGAATCCGAAACCGGTTGGAATCCAGTTCTTGCAGCACGGCAGAATGGTAAATTCGGCACATCATCAGCGGCGCGCAGCGCAACGAGCAAACTGACCGCTGCATCGTGGTGACCGAATTTCACAGACGCCTAATTGAGGTTTGTGGTGCTCGATTGTGTCATTACCGGCAGAGCACGTGGGGAGGAGGGTAATCTTTGATGCCGAGGACAAGAGAAACGGTGATGGGTGCCGACGAACGATTAATTACAGTAAGCTCTACTCAGTGGGAAGGAAGAGGGTCTGAGAACGCAGGGAAATCTTGCGAAAATTACTTAGGTCGTTTGTAATGCTATTATACTTTATATATAGACTGTTTCAATTTGTAACTAGAACAGAAACGCACCCCTTGCAATGGTCAGTTGCCGTTTCATTATTCAAGCACTGTTTTGCCCTTATTTGCAACTGCTCGACTATTCTGTTTTATATTTGAGCAGATTTGACTCACAAATGGAACTCTGTTTCAAATTTCTTTGGATGTGTTTATAGATTTTTATCTCAGAAAACTTCATAGTGGTGGAGAGAATTTAATAAAATTGGGGATTTTACAGAAGTTTTGAGAACTTCTGAGAAGATTGGGTATTAGAGTGATGCAAAATTATAAATTTTCGCTCCACAATACTTAAACGATTCCAAATCGGATCCTGACTAACCTCTCAAAATTTGAACCCATTTGGTGAGAAACTGAGATCGCACAAACCATTTGAAGTTTGTATGGGAATTACTATGGTTAAACCAAGATTTTTGTTCATGTCTATCTAATAATTCACCATATCGGTCTGCTTTAAAATCTTTCAACTGTACTTGTAGGAAATTTTCCCAGCTACAACTTCGCTAAAGATCACTTTTTGATTAAATGCAAGGATCGAAAATTATCAATGGTTCAATGCGCTGATGTCTTACCATCATGCTCAATCAACTACTCAGCAGGCAACATTGGTGTTTCTAGGGCGTTGAATAGGACACAAAAATCATGGCTACTATGTCACACTGCAAAATACAGTGTTGCCTACAGAGCAGCTGCTTGATCATGTCATAAGTTTACCAATCTCTTAAATAATTAATAACTTTTTCCTGTCTCGTTTTACATAGAAACAATCTTGAGCAAAGTTGTAGCTAAGAAAATTTTCTTTAAGAATGGTTATCAAACTGTTTCGCAACTCAATATGGAAAAAGACCAGAAGGCAAAGAACAAAAAGTTGAGATTGCCCATAGTAATTTACATGCAAACTTCAAATGGCTTGTGCGAAGTCTGTTTCTAACCAAATGAGTTGTAACTTTGGGAGTCTAATCAGGACCCAATTTGAAACCATTTAAGCACTGTGGAGCGAAAAAGTCAAATTTTGCATCAGTCTATTGGGTATATTTCATAGAAGTTCGGAGAACTTCATAAAAATGCGAAGAGCTTCACACACAAACCGAAGAACTTCATAGATAACTCTAAACTTTTTGGAACTGTTGAGGTTTTTCATAAAAGATCGGGGTAAATCATAGAAGTTCTGGGTGTTCCATAGTATATTATAGAACTTCATGGAAATGCATGGATCTTCACAGAATTGCATGTATGCACTTGCCTCTTTTACATCAAACATTCTCTCATATGATACCTGGCTGCTCAGAAATTATTCCAACGATCTTCATGTGCTCTAAGATCTCCATGAAGTTCTCTTGACATTTTTTGAAAACTTCAGATTGATAAGGTATTATTCTAAAGATCTTCAACTATCCACTATTCAAATCACGTTTATTAGATGTTCTCTCATGATACCAAGTTGCTCAGAAATTAATGCGAAGACAATCAGGTGATCAAAGATCCCCATGATAACTTAAAATTACCTTTCCAAGACATTAGGATGGATCATGAGCATCATTTTGAAAAACTCCAACTATCCAACAATCCAAATCACATGTCTCAGATACATGCTTGGCATGCACAGTTGTACACACCAACTGCTCATTTGGTAATAACTTTTGACTCAGATGTTGAAATTTTTTTTTTTTTAAGTAATTGATAGATAAGGCTCATAGTTTACTATAGATATGCGAAGATTACGTAATGCTTAACATTTGAATCAACACTAATCAATTAAATTCCGAGATGTTTATTAAGCACTCCTCACCTCATTTTTTCAACGCAAAAACAAATACAGTTTACTACTAGCATTAAACTCTACTTTTTTTACAGATCTATAACAAGCTTACACTCTATTCTATCTACTGGTTCAAAAAGAACTATGTTCCATCAACTGTGTGCAAAGTTATTAGCAAATTAGCAGTTCGTGACCAAAACTGTGTATGCCAAGCATGCTCAGGTATTCTCTTTTATGGTACCAGGCAACTCAGAAAATATTCCAAAGTTCTCTAGATACTTTTTCAAGACTACAGTTCGATCAAGTACCATTATTTCAAACCCTCCTGATACCAGGTGACTCAGAATATATTCTAAAGACCTTCAGGTGATCAGAGGTCTCCAAAAACTTCTCATGGTAACCTGGGATCTTCAGGTTGGTCAAGTATTATTCTGAAGATCTTCAACTGTCCAACTACTTAAACCGTATCTCTCAGATATTCACCCACGATACCTGGTTGATCAGAAATTGTTTCAAATGCCATCAGGTGATCAGCGATCTTCATAAATAATCAACAATTTAAATCACATCCCTAAGATATTATCTTATTTGAAACCAAGCAACTCAGATTTTTTTCCAAAGATCTTCAGGTAATCCGAGATCTCCATAAAGAACTTATGATATTTTCTAAAGTCTTCAGGCTGTTCAGGTACTATTCTGAAGACATCGGATTTCAGATTCTATTCTGAAGATCCTAAACTGCCCAACAATGCAAATTATGTCTCTCATATATCCTCTCAGGAAACCAGATTACTTCAAATTTTTCCAAAGATCTTCATGTCAACAAATATCTCAAAAAAATTCCCTTCATATTTATTTCAATGCTTTTGATTGATCAAATATTCTGAAGATGTTGTATTGTCTAATAATACAAACCCCGTCTCAAAAATATTCTCTTATGATACCAGGTTGCTCCAAAATTATTCCAAATGCCATCAGGTGATCAGATTTTTGCTTAAATCACCGAAGCAAACAAACCATGAACACGCACACATATGTAAGGAAGAAAACCACACACCGTTTAAAACTGTGCGTTGCGCTGCTCGTGTTGCAGTTTCATTTTTGACATTTTAGAACTACTTTTTTTGGGGTGGCTTTCTCAGTCTTGTAAGATTAAACGATTGGTTTTCAACGTGCCCGACGTTTGGGCCTTTTGGTTGTGGTCTTTATTTAATACTAGATTTACCTATGGAGGCCAATATAATTAACACCACGATTAGACAGAAAATAACACTAAGACAATGTAATTCGTTTTAAAATTCTTTGTGAATTAATATGCAGCATGATGGGTTTGACTCTGTAGATTTCCTCGGAAGAATCTTGAACAAATCCAATGGTGGCCAATATGGTCCTGGGCGCTTGATTTAAATATTATTGTTCATTAATATCTAGGGACCTCCCTTAGCTCAGTTGGAAAGGCACAGCTACAAAGCAAGACCATGCTGGAGGTGGCTGGGTTTGATTCCCGGTCCGGTCTAGGAATTTTTCGGGTTGGAAAATGTCTCGACTTCCCTGGGCATAGAGTATGATTCTATTTGCCACACAATTATACTAATGCAAAAAATGGTACGGGCATCGAAAGCTCTCAATAACTGTGGAAGTGCATCTAGAACACTAAGTTGAGAGCACGAAATAAGCTAATATGCAATATGGATGTTTGGTGCAGAATTTTGGACACTACGTGGCGCTAGGCGCTAGTGTGCATGTAACATTTAGCATTTTTGTATTTATTTTATCTCGTGACCGCGACGACATAGAAAGACTGAGTCTCCAGAAAAGTTGTTCAGAAGACCAAAGGCGTCTGGAAGATTGCGAGTAAAGCTCGGAATTCTCTCCCTATGAGCATTTTTAAATTGCTGTATCTCGTGATCCCGACCACCTAGAAAGTTTGAGTCTTCAGCAAAGTGTTTAAAAGGCCAAGGGCGCTCAGAAGGTACACAGCTTAATTTGGAATTCTATCACCACAGTGGCACTAGTGTGCATAAAGAATCGAGGACTCCTGACATTATTTTATCTCGTGATTCCGATCTGATAGAAAATTCGAGTCTGTTGTCGAGCAATGTTGTTTAGAAGACCAAGGGCGACCGTAAGATGGTTAGTTTTGTTACGTGTCGATAGTAAGTATGCAAAATTGAGTACTTTTGTAATCATTGTATCCCGACCACCTAGAAAGTTCGAGTCTTCAACAAAGTTGTTCAGAAGGTCAAGTCTGAGCGGAAAGCGGTTAGTTCGTTTCGCAATTATGTCACTACAAGGCACTAGCGTGCATGGAAAAATGTGAAATGTATCGGAACTGAGAAGTTTGAAATCGCTTGAATATGATGAGAATCAATCCTGGAAATTTTGAAATCACTTATGAATGAAGAGCATCAACGTGTACGTTCCAAAAACCCTCAGATTAAATTGTGATCATAGTCTTCGTGGCTGAAAGTACGTTATGTGATGATGACGATGATGATGATGGTCCCAAATCTTACCCCTACAAAGGTTTGAGCTGGACGATTTATCTTTAAGATAATTAAATACGACAATATAACCAGGTTAGCAAACAAAATAGAACTGGTTTCAGTTACAGATATAAATTCCCTCTAAAGTTTACAGTTGCTTCACAGCGATATAAATGTGGAAAAGCTCAGGCGTCCACCTCTTAGTTCGCCTTTTTGAAAACTTACAACTAACTCAAGGTATCATCAAAATAAGCTTCAAAGTTGCATTTTTGTTTTTTATCAAATTTAAATTCAGTCCTCTATATCCGTAATACGCGCAGGAGGCTCAAACCATTGCAGACTACTTTTTTTTTTATTAATCTACTACTATTAAATCAAATATTAAAAATCCATCATCACCATCGTGGCGAACAAAAATAGTGTTTGCAGTGCTACAATAATTATTAAAAAGTCATTATGACAGCTATCCATACAAAATAATCCGTTAGAGATAATTTCGTCAAGATGCATAATTTGTCAATTCATAAAAAAAAAATCACAGGATAACTGTTCAAACTGCAGTTTTAACGTGTGAAATGCAGTGTTCTTCACATTCTGTAAGTATTGCTGAACGTTTGATATATCTAGGCATCGAATTGAAAACATTTATTCCTTTAAAAAATAATGAATTTTGTGAAGCACAAGTCAAGAAATGTCGTGTTCTTATTTCAGCCGCCTTTCTAGTATTATATCTATGAAAATCACTTCCTCTTTCAATTCGATCACACAAATATCGAGGCAGCAAACCGTTAACTACTTTAAAAATGAACACCATAGTCAAATATACAATTGTTTGCTTCACCGACAACCATTGTAAGGCGTCTAGCATCAAAGTTGAGGAAGTGAATCTATTAAATCTCTAAATCAAACGCATTTTTTTTATTCTGAAAGTGCTGTAATCTCGATATTTGTGTTTCATTGGCCAGAAATAAAATGGAAGGGCAAACGTCTAGATTGATTTGAATAACTGTATTTTACTGGCAATAGTTAAATCGTTTTTTCAGTCGAGATAGAATTCCATACTTCTTGGCAATTTCCTTGATGACATTGAGATATTTAATCTCCCAAACACGATCAATAGTCTCATCATCAATTACAACAGAGACGTTCGCATTTACTCTATTCCGCGAAATTACCATAAATTTAGTATTACTTGTATTTAATTTCAACTGCTTATACTTCAACAGTAGATGGTTGATGGAAGAGAACGCAAATCTTCATTCAAGTGTAAAACGGTATCATTTTTATCCTTAGCTGCAATGAATAACACAGTATCATCTGCAAAAATATTAATGTCGCAAAATCGTAAAACACGTCGCAAGTCATTAATATACATAATAAATAACAGGGGCCCTAATACACTTCCCTGGGGCACTCGAAGCTTATTTCCCACGGGACTGAAAACAGAATCATTAAAAACAGTCCATTGAGTTCTGTCAGACAAATAGCTTTCAAACCATTTATATGCAGTACTCGTAATTCCAAAGTGCTTGGTTGATCTTAACAAATTGCCAAAATAAAAAGCGCGTTCAAGATCCAAAAAACAGCAACAATTGTATCTTTACACTCCAAGTTATTTTTCCACTTCGCTAATACCAAATTAAACACGGTTTCACAAGAATGACCTTCACGTTATCCCGATTGTTCTGGTATCAACGAACTATTACTATTTAAATACTCCAACAGTTGGCATTGAACAACAAATTCTAAAATTTTCTCTAATGCGTGCCACATGTTGATGGGATGGAACTCTTCAGCTTTAATCGTTCCAGCAACTTTATGAATAGGGAACACTAAGGATTCCTTCCAAATTTGTGGCACATGTCCAGTTTGCAATGATTCATTAATAAGGTCCAGCAAGATGTGGCCAATGACTTCAGCCGGTTTTCCTAATGAACAACAAATAACTCTAAGTCCATCTAATGTAATTGGGTGAAAAACTTCAAATCTACAACTACTATTAACTGGCTGTTTTATTTCGTCAGGTTCATCGACCAATTCAATGCATTGATTCATCAATGAAACACTGTCTACAAAATAATCATTAAACTTAGCTGCAATTACTTGTTCTGACTGTTCTAATGTGCCATTAAAACTTATAGACCGCGGTTTGCAATTACTAGGTTTTAATAAAGATTTCAAAATTTTGCATAACTCTTTGCTGTTATTTTGATGCTGATCAATCTTCCTTTGAACATATTCACAATGGGTTTTCTTTATCGGTTGTGAATACTTATTACGCGCGATTGTGTACCTATTCCAATGATTTTCATTATTTGATGTACGAAACTTTTTGTACCATTTGTCCCTTTTCCGTTTAAGACGCAAAAGATCCAAATTGTACCAGCTGTTCGAGTTCTTCAAAGCAACAAACTTTTGCTCAACTAGTTGATTAGTACACGTTTTTAAAGCGTTATTAAGAACAGCTGTAGATTCATCTAAGTTACCGGCCGCGAATGGAAAATCCACGCTCCTCTCAACAAGATTCGAAACAGCTTGCTTTGAATATTTCCTCCAGCACTTAAATTTTACAAAATTATCGTTATCGTTAACATGGTCTAAGACATTAATCACTAAGGTCTCATAATCGGTTATTTTCAAATCAGTATCCGTAACTTAACAACTGGAATCAAAATTGGAATAAACGTGGTCAATTAAAGTTCTACTGTGCCTGGAAATACGCGTATATTCATTTACCGTTTGTTTTAAATTAAAAAACTTAGCTAAACGCTTCAAATGATTCGAATTATGGTTATCACGCCAATTAATATTAAAATCACCAGCCAATATATTTAATTTACTAGAATCAAGGAATGTCTCGAGCCAGTTCTCTAAAACTTCAACAAAACGTTGGTCACTAGAACTGGGAGAATGATACAAAACACCATAGTTGCCCATCTTCATGCCACGTACAACTTTAATGCCCAAACATTAATTGCCATCAATAACTTCATTGGTACGAAGGTTGAGTTGAACTGATTCTTTGACATAAATAGCAACACCGCCAGTGTGTCTAGAATGTGATAAACAAGCAGCAACAATATATCCCGGAATACTATACTGATCAAAAGCTTCGTTTCTACAATATGAGTTTCAGATAATAAAACTAAAAGAGGACGTTTTTCCTCAACAATCTGACGTAATGCTACGTAGTTTGTTGACAACCCCGCAATATTAAAATTCAAAAAATCGAATTGATTCACATTCCTGGAACTTGGCTGCTATTTATTGAAACGCAAGCTGCTTTTCTTCTGGTCAAAAAGTATTTTATAAAGCGAACATTCAGAGCTAAATGCGGCATGGTTGACGTCCAAGTTCATTTTGCGTTCTTTATTCATGTTCAAACAATTAATACATTTCAATACAGTTGACGTACACTCCGACGTTTTGTGTTGTTGGTTGCACCTAGAGCATCTCTCATAATTTTTGCAATCCATGCTCCTGTGCCCAAATTCTCCACATTTGAAGCATCTCAACACATTAAGCGCGGGAACTATCGAGCACCGATCAAACTAAACTTGTTATAAGTGCAGCGTGGATTTTCAAACATGTTAACTACTTTTACTTCATTTATAGCGATGTCTTTTGACTTTTTAAGTAGTCAATGAAGACATCGGATGAATTGGATCCTCCTTTCTCTTTTGTATATTTATGCAAATGTTATATATATAATGAATCATCACTTATGCTGAGACACCCTCCGCCTCTCATGTAAGAAAACGTTAAAATTTTCCTAACACCTTCTTCCCTCTCTAAGCGCTTATGTAATCATTTAATGGTCCCACCAAGGCACCATATTCGAAGCGGGTCATAAATGAACGCACTCAATAATGTTCGACTATTTTCAATAATTATTTTTGAAATGTTATATTGCAGTTCATTTTTGACAAAACTGCTTATTATAGTACGTTCAGACTACAGAGTTATAACATGTTATAGCGCTCTCTTGATGGTGGTTTCTGTGTTGCAATTAGTTGACAACCGTTATAACATGTTATAACTCTCCAGTGTGGACAGCGTTTTAAGGACTGAACCAAATTAACCACATAAAAAACCAACAAAATTGCTATTTGGACTTTTTACTAACGAATATTTAAGAAGATTTCTGTGTGACCGAATCATTAAATCCACTGTGGAAAAATGAAGCGTTTCACACAGCAATTGAATATTCTTTAATTGTGCATGAAAACCATAGACCCAACGACTGCGAATACGAAGAAGTCTTTGAATACGAATTAGCAGACTATGAAAAAATAAGATTTAAATTAAACAGTGTCAATTTGCAATTAATTTTAAGGAATGTAGGAAATTTCGAAATTGGTATAGACGAGTTCTACAAAGTTTTAACAGAAATAATTTCGGAAGAAATTCCTTTGAAGAAAAAAAGACGCAACAGAAACACACAAAATCACACACAAAAAACTTGAAAAATCGGAAGCAAAAAGCAAATTTTATAAAAAAAAAAACACAATAATTAGAATAATTTATTAATTTATTTGGATGTATGCGATTAACTTACTTTAGGTATCAGTACTGCATTTGAAGAATATAATGCAAAAACAGAACATGAAATAAAGTCCTGTTCAAAGAACTTCTTAAATTACGTAAAAACCAAATGAAAATCTGAAAATTTTCCTTCAATAATGCATCTCGACGAAAATGTCGGTGATAGCTCGGAAAAAAACTGTAATCTATTTGCAAATTTTTTTCAAGAAATCTATAAGACATTTTCTGAAAAAGATCGCGACCGCGATTATTTTGCATTTTTTCCAGAATGTTCAAGGGACATTTTCCTCAATCAACTTCAAGTGCAGGATTTGCAGGATTTAAAAAATTTAGACTCCTCAAAAGGTCCAGTATTTATTAAATGTCCAGCAATGCTCCATTGTTCTGGATTTTTAATATGTCCCTGGAATCTGGAACCTTCCCAAAAACTTGGAAAAGCTCATTCCTAGTGCCTATCTTTAAATCTGGCTGAAAATCTGGTGTACGTAATTATCGTGGTATAGCCATTATCTCTTGCATTCCTAAACTTTTCGAGACAATTGTTAACGAAAAATTATTTCTCCCAATCAAAAATAGAATTACTGACATTCAATGCGGCTTTTTCAAGGGTCGCTAGACCTCGATAAATTTACTTGAATTTATAGACTATTCATTGAATGCAATGAATAATGAAAACCACGTAGAAGCTCTCTAAACAGACTTAAACAAGGCATTTGACCGCATAGACATACCAATGCTACTTTTTAAATTGCAAAAAAAAACTGGAATTTAGTCAGCTCCTAGCTCCTAAAATAACTAACCGCCAACAAATAATTAAATTCAACGGAAAGAAAACGAGTCCAATTCAAGTCACTTCAGGCATCCCCCAAGGCTCTCATTTGGGACCTCTTCTTTTTATTCTATACGTAAAATTGCTTATTTATGCCGACGACATGAAGATCTTTTTGGAAATAAGAAATGAAGAAGACATCAATATATTCCGGAATGAAATACACATATTCTACATATGGTGCAAAAAAAGTCTACTAGAATTGAATGTAAAAAAATGCAACTTAATATCACGGTGCCGGTGCAGGAAAAGAACAACTTCAAATATTTCAATTGCACTAGGAAATCAAAATGTAAAAAAATGTGAAAGAGTTAGGGATTTAGGAATTATCTTAGACTCTAAACTAACTTTCATAGACCATTACAACACAATAATTCACAGGGCAAATAACATGCTAGGCTCTATCAAGTGCTTTTGCTATAACTTTCAGGACCCATACACAATTAAAACACTATATATTGCCTATGTGAGGTCAATACTGGAATATTGCAGCATTGTATGGTCTCCTTTTTCAATCACGCACGAAGAAAGATTAGAATCCGTACAAAAACAATTTCTATTATACGCTCTTCGTAAATTAGGTTGGACATCATTTCCTCTTCCATCATATGAAGCACGCTGCATGCTTATAAACATACAAACATTAAAAGAGCGTCGTGAATATGCAATGGTTTCATTTGCAAACGATATCGTTTCGCAACGCATTGACTCCACAGAACTTTTATCAAAATTAAATTTCTATGCACCTACTCGGCAACTCCGAAATCGAAATTTATTTGCCATACAACATCATCGCACAAATTATGCAATATATGGGCCATTAAACCGCATGATGGCCTCTTACAATCAATACTGCGAAACCATACAATGTCTCGGCATAAACTAAAACAATATTTTTACTCCATAAGGCATTATAACTCATAAAAAATAGGAAAGCTGACACTGCTTAATTTTTATTAAAGAAAAAAATATACTTTTAACCTTTTGTCCAAAGTTGACGAAATAAATAAATAAATTTAAGAAAACAAAACTGTATTCTTATATGTACTAGTCTACGTTGGTTGACGAAATAAATTAAAAAAATAAAGAAATTGTTTCTTTACTCAAAATATTAGCTACAAAAGGATTTTTACGTCGACGACTATATTAGAGGATCCGTAAATGTCGCCCCATCGAGCTTAGAAAGAATTTGATATCGTTGATGGCCAAAGGAGGATTTCCAATCCAGAAATGGTGCTAAAATCAGCCTGAAGTCCGGTATTCCTGAGGATAATTGGATCATTGTCGTATTGTTACGAGGACTTGGATGGCGCCAAGGCCATGTTTGCTGGCAGTTTGAGGAGACAAATGCGGTGAAATATTTCAAAGGCAAGTTAACCATCCCTTTACTTATACCACCCAACGGATCATCTTACATAATTGTGGGGCTCATTGCAACTTTTGTGGTCGTGCGATTGGCGATATACAACGCGACGTAGCAACACTTCGACAATTGAATACTATAGATGTCCAAGGCTCCAAGCACGAATTGTACGAGCTGTACAAAAGCCTCAATAGCAAAGCTGCCCAACAAGCTATTGGATCAGAAATGTCGCAGCAAGGAATATCCTGGCATTTAATTCCACCCCGTGCCCCCAATTTCGGTGGATTGTGGGAGGCAGCAGTACGCTCCGCCAAAAGCTGCCTGAAAAAGGAAGTCGGTACGAACCAATTGAGTCATGAAAACTTCTGCACCCTGCTCGTACAAATATCGGCTGCCCTTAACTCTAGACCTCTAGCTTCATTATCAGACGACCTTAGAGACCTCGATGCCTTAACACCAGCCCATTTTTTGATCGGGACTTCTATGAAAGCCCTCCCAGATCCCGATCTTACAGCTATACCCACTAACCGCTTAGCCCACTATCAGCAACGGCAGCAGATGTTCCAGCGATACTGGCAGCGTAGGAGTCAAGAGTACATCACTGGACTTCAGGAAGCAAGTAAGAATCGTCTACCAAGCACCATCCGTGTTGGCAGCATCATGATTCTTCGGGAGGACAACTTACCACCACTTCAATGACCCCTAGCGAGGATAACCGAGGTTCACCCTGGCGCAGACGGAGTTATACGAGTGGTGATGATCAAGACGTCTAAAGAGACCTACAGGCGCCCAGCCAACCGCATCTGTCCGTTACCCATCGAGGATTCTGCGAGAATTTAAGCAAATTTTTTGAACAATATCTAAAAGCTAGGTTTGTTTAGGTATGTTGAAACCTAGTTTCAAGGAGGGCGGAAATGTTGGATGTTTTAGTATTAAGCGATAGTAGAATTATTTAAAATTGAAATTTACAACACTGGTTGATACAGAACTGTTATACATGCACCACATATAGAAGACAGTCACTAAATACTTACACTATTAGTACCTAAATGAACAATCAACACGAATATAACACGAAAAGATAGTAAATGAATTCCTAGGTATGATAGACAGATAACAGCACAGTGAATTTAGTTAGCGAACGAATAAAGGCAAAAATATATACACGCGCACTTTACAAACCGTACGAATAAAGTGTATTAAACTTTCGTCCCCAAATAAAGTGCTTGGAAGTGGAATTGTTTCAGTTCTATTGTATTTGTGGAAAGAAAGGAATCGAGCGGAGCAAAAGGATACCTAGGATATTCGGAAAGGATCGGAATTGGAAGGAAAAAATAGTACACAACGTAGGATCTAAGGTACATGACGGTGGATACAAGGTGTCTATTTGGAGCACGGAAAGGCAAACGGAGTATTCGGCTCAACCAACAAACCTAAATCCCCCAACAGGGATTATAGGCAGTAAAGTAGTTCTCTGCCATATTATCTTAAATTTGATTTGAGGTGGATAGTATTGCTCAATTTATGATTTCTTGAAGCAGATTTATTCAGGTTCAACAATACCCACTAGTTTTCAGAATACAGGGAAATCCGAGCAATAAATTGAGAAAAAATAGACTGCACGATTGAGTTAATACAACTCGTTGAAAATTAACAATGCACACTAATCCTGTCAGTAAGTTTTTACTTGGTTTTTGAATTGTGCAACTGTTCGGTTGAAGTTTGAAAATCTGTGGATCATAAATAAGACAATTTATTCCAAACTTGTGCAGACTTAGTTCTCGATTTCATTGATTTCTTACTAATACCGGTCATTTGAATTTTTACACCAGTTCAAACACCCAGTAAAAAATACTGAGTCCTGTAAAATAATCCAAGTATGTGCATGAGACTCAGCATTGCCAGAAACGACATATTTCTGTCAGAAAAAACTTGATCCTGCTTAAAATGCGACAACTTCATCCAGGGAAGTTTTCGGATCATACTCAACACGAAAATTGCACACCACCAGTGCCAATGCAAGTGCGATAAACGACTGCGATCGCTTGATCGAGGTTAAATCAACTTTTTTCATCTTTCATTAATAGACCTATCGGAAACTGGTACCGCACCATTTATCTTTACCTCATTTCGCCTCATTTTTTATATCTCTTTCGCTTATGATTTTTTCATGAACGCATCTCGCTCAGCGCCATCAACTAGGGGACGCACTTCCTCCCAACAGTTGGCCCCAAGGTTCAACTATCGAATCAAGTTGTGACACAGATAAATTTGTCCCAAACCTCGGACACTCGGAACCAGTAGCCATTCCAATTAGTGTAAATTTGAGCTCATGTATATTGATGATTGCTTGATTTTCGATTTTCTTTTAAAGACTTCAACCCTGACGCGCATAGCAGAGCGAAAGAAATGGAGAGATCCAGAAAATTTGAATAAAACATCAATTTTCAACCTCGGCTTTTGCGGGCTATTATCAGTGCTTCTTTTCGATGCTCGATCGCTATTTTGATCCCCCATGGTCCACGGTCACGGTGGTGCGTATGTGTTAGTGCATGTGCTGAAGAGTAGTAATAATCCAAAACGAAAGGAAAATCTGACCCATATTTAGTTTTTTTTTTTGCATTAATATCTTATTTTTCTGGTTTGATTGCTATGCGGTGTCGATTCTTTGATGCTTGGATTGAGGCCGTTTGACCACCGTTTGGAGTAAAATTAGAATCGGGAAGTTGTACTGTAAAATGGTGATGAACTCGTGTCGTGGGGCTCCAGACAGGGATCATTTATCAAACTGCTTATTAGACCATCAAATCCACCGAGAAAAATTGACACGGCACGGAATTTCCCCCCTTGCAGAGCGCACACGCATCCACATACGGTACACATAGTGGCTACTCGTAGCGATGACCCCAATAGAAGGCATGACTTTTCTTTCTTCAGTGACACCATTTCGTTCAAATCTCATGACTATGAATAATGGTCTCAAGTCTGACTGACGGCGTATGAAGATCAACGAGGTTCAATCGTATTCAACTTACATATCGCAAGTGCTCCAGCCACGGCGATAAATCCTCCTCTAGACAGCATCTTAACGGTTTTGTACCACTCCGTCCTACTCTAGTTCTTCTTTGCCAGACTCGCACACACACACACCCAAACTCAACTTCACTTCACTTGGACAAGCACCTCCGCGTCCCGAAAACAGCACTACTATCACTTTCCGATCTGTCGGTCACACTCCCAACTTTCACGCCGTAATTTCAAATCTCCCGCGCTAGAAAATCCAGAATCTCACTTTCGATCGAAACCTCGGTGTCGTTGGCCCTTCTGGCCATAAAGCACACCCACTCTCCGCACTCAAAACACCCAAACACTCTCCCCTGGGTCCGTGCCACAATTTGTCACGCACTAGTTTCCTATGCCGTGTCGAGGGAGAAAACCATTAGAAGTCCATCCAGAGCCTCCGTGCGCGTTGATGGGGCCTTCAAGTCCCGTTCGAATTCCGTCCGTTTCGCGCGCCACTCCAACATACACTGCTTCGTCTTCTTCTATATCTTCGCACTCAATCACGTAGCCCTGGTCCAACAAGGGGTCCCATAGGCCAAGAGAAGATCCACACCGTTCGAAAGCTCACAACAGACTAAATCCAACCGCTGGGTTGCGGGAAAATATGTACACTCTGACGGTCCGCAGCAGCAGCAGCAGTGGCAGTGGGCTCCGATCGTTCGGATTGGATCGAGAAAAAAAAGCTCCGATCTTTGACGAGCGAAGCAGAGTTGAAAGTTTTGCTCTGGAGGCTGCAGCGGTCGACCGTCGTTGATCATGATGGGGTTCGTCGCTCGGGGTTGTTCTAGGAGACTTGGTTTGTGCTGTTCTAGCATGATAAGAAGAAGCATGATCAATCAAGAAAAGGCACTTGATCGTGACCTTATCCGCGGTGATCGCTGTGAAATCGGATGGGTTTTGATCGAGGAAAAGTTGTCTTGGCGGGTAGGATATTACCGTGCGCGTGAAGTCGGGATGGGATGGGAAGGAAAGGAAAAACAACAATCGTTTCTATTTTTTTTATGCGCGATAAATGCTGTGTTTGAAGATGACCGTGACAGTTACGCTATAACCGAGGAAGATATGATGTAAGATTTGCTTCGGAAGTGCAATGTTTTTTTTTTTGCAGATGAGGAGATTGTCTGAGCTGTTGAGTTGGGTGGTATTCAAGAATGGTGGCATAAAACAGATTCAAACAATCATTAGCGCAGCGTTCCAGTCATCGAGGAATTATTGAAATGACTCATAGTTTGGTTGGCATCGGACTACATAAAAAGGTTTGCAGATTTTTAAACTTTTTACTGATTTATTTGAAGAATAGTCAAAAGGTCGTTAGTATATTTATGGACAATAACATCAATCGTCAAATGTCTCGGGGTCAAAGTAAGATAGCCTAGTCGGTAAAGGCACGGTATTACTAAGTTGGCGGCGGTGGGTTTAATTCCCGGTCTCGACTTCCCTAGCCACAAAACATACAAATTCATACAGTGGTTAGCATAGAGAGCTCTCAATCAATAGCTGTGGAAGTGCATCTAGAACACTACATTAAGAGTCGGTACAACGCTCGCTACAGAAGTGTAAAAAGGCTAGAAGAAGAAGAACACATTTGAGGCCATTCGTTGCTTGTTCGTGGATGAGATTTGAACTCGTGACCTTTAGCCTAGTAGCCTTGCTCAAAGTTAGTTGCTCACTTCGCCCAGACATACAATCTTGAAATTATCTTCGAGATACATTCTTATTCTCTCGTATTCCTTGCTTCCGTTTGTCATGCTCAACATGTCGTCCACGTACAGCCAGTGCTTTTGTAAAATTTGAACTAAGTAGTCGCATTTTTTTCATTTCAACGTGTTAAAAATCGTGGCGTTAAGAAACATTCGATCTAAATGATCGTACGTTTTACCATTACCATCATTATAATGAGTGATATAGGGGAAATGGATTTAATGTTGCTTACATGCAAGTTTTCTACCTTTTTCGACTTTTATTCCTCTTCGACCCTTGTTTGGACCCTACCCAAGGTAATCCTGCTTGGATATCGATTTGAAAAATTCCTCTTCGATCCTTCAGCTTCTTATAGTTATCTGTTGGGAAGTCGATTTGAATAAACGTTTTACTGCCGCCATGTTGCCTAAGCGCAAAAGAAAAGGGCAATATCTTGATCCCTCTTCTAATGAAATTAATTTGAGCAATCAATTTTATTTTCTTACGGATGATGAGAATAATCCATCATCCAGGAAAAATTCTAATAAATTTTCCCGGCTTAGTGCCAAAAAGGAACAGACTCCCCCATTTGTGATAACCACTTCCGATTTCTATGCTCTTTGCACGGAACTTTTGAACTTCGTGAAATTCAAGTTTTCACTGTAAATTGGCCGTCGGGGTGAATGCCGTGTATTGGCTGAACCTTGGACGGATTCAAACGTCTACTCAAGTATCTTACTGAGAAGCAGCATATTTTTTTAAAATCCTGATGAATGTGGACGTCTTAGTGGAATACCTGTATAATGAGAGAGAGAGAAGTATTAGTAATTTTCATTTAATTCCACTACCTTATTTGCTTATCTTTGACAGATACGCGTATTTCGTCTACAATGTGCAGACTTCTTCAGTGTCTTGTACTAATTTGCGACTGAAGAAAAACATCGTATTTACCGAATATATATTAACACAGGTACATTTTCACTTAGAAACTCGGTAAACTTAAATTTAATTTTCTATAGTAACAGGTACTCCGCTGAAAAGCAAGGTGTGTCCGTTTCCTTGATCCCTGTTGAGTAAAGTTGAATTACGTTGTTTGTTGATCTCGAAGCTTTCTGCAACATCCAATTTCCATGGTGTAGATACGGTTCGCAAAATCGTGATGTCCTCCGTCGATAGTTGGTGGTCTTATGTGAAGATGTGTTCTGCAACCTTTGATTTGAAATCATATGTTAGGCCTTTTTCCTCTTGCTTTTTGGCCTTATTAACCTCCGATATATGTTCTTTAAATATAGTTGCTAAAGGTCTCTTGGTTTGTCCTTCATATACTTTGTTACAATGATTGCAGCTTATTTTATATACACCTCTGCTTTACCTAAAACATTAACTGGGTCTGTAGTGAATCCTAACAATGATTTCAACTGGTTATGTCTACTGGTGAAAACTTAATCTAATCCGAATTGTTTTAACAGTGGTCTTAGCTTACAAGTAATATCTTGGTCAAATGGAACGGACACTCTTTTCAATGGTTCAGGTGCTGCGGTGAGGGTTGTAAATAATCTTCTTTGTAGAATTCTCGCTTTTTTATCGATGATTGCCTGGATTGTGGACTCCTTGTATCCGTTGAGTCTTGCTGTTTCGAAGATGTACTGTAATTCCTTAACCTTTCCTGTATCGCTGAGTGGAAGAGTCTGCATTCGATGAATCATGTGGTGAAAGGCGGCCATTTTCTGCTGGAACGAATGGTAGGAAGTATAGGGGATAACTCTTTTGGTGTTTGTTGGTTTCCTGTAAACTTCGTATTCAAGCGAGGAAGATGATGACGATTCCCTGATGACTAGTAGATCGATAAATGCGAGTTTCCCGTCTTTTTCTAACTCGTGAGTGAATTTGATATCCTTGTGAATTCTGTTGATCTCATCTAAAATTGGTGGAAGGGCTTCCCGTTTACATTCGAGTTCGGGACATCGTTGTTGTCTATAGCAACCGCGTACGCGTTCGGAATATTGTTGTGTTTTGGTGGTATTTCGCGATCGATTGATCCAAAAACGCCACCCGCAGCTAGTGGCTAGTGTTAACTAGTGACAAACATTCAAATCCGATCATTATCGGTGAAAATTTGGGTGATAATAGTGCGATAAAAGTGCCTCACCGCGTGGTTACAGTGGAAACAACAAACGGCCATCGCGTCGTTCGACGGTTGTGTGGTGTGGTCCATTGAGGTTTCTTTGCTTTGTGACCCGAGTGGCAAGAGGTACACAAGAGTGAACAAATCGATTTTTTTGGTTTTTGGTGAAAAGTTTTTCACTGAAAAGGGAAGTGACGGGAGTCACTTTTTTTGTGATTTCGCTTTGTAGGCGTGACATTGAAGGAGCGTAAGGTAGGAAAATCTTTTGTTTTTCTTTATTTTACCGTCTCTGGAGTAAACAACGGGTGACCGTTGTTACTTTTTACCTTTTTCCAACGTCCGCCGTGTTAGCGCGAGAAAGTGGTAGAGTAGTGTAAGGCGGTAATGACGGCCGCTAGTAGTGGCGACCCTGGAGGGTCAAGGGAACAATGGCCAAGGTTAGGAAATTCAACGCGTGAATTTGGTGCACTGTCATACCTTCTGTTAACCAGTAAGGATACAGAAAAGCCTTTAAAGTCGGATCCTTTCATTGTTGGAAAGTCGGTAGAAGATGCTGCAGGAGGGTCAATTGAAGGAGCATCGACAGAAGCTCAAGGAACTCGATACACGCTCAGAGTTAGAAATCAAGTCCAGGTTAATAAGCTGCTTAAGTTGTCCACTCTTTTGGATGGTACTGAGGTCGTCGTTCAGCTGCATCCCAACTTGAATGTGAGCCGTTGCGTTATTTCGTGCTTTGAGGCGATCCGCATGGAGGACAAGGACGTGCTACTTGGTCTCATTAGCCAGGGGGTCATTCGAGTCCAGCGAATCACTCGCAAAGAGCACGGTAAACCAGTCAACACGTCAGCCCTGATCCTTACGTTTAACAGGAGCAACTTCCCGTCGCATGTTAAAATTGGTGTCCTCCGTGTCGCTACCCGTCCGTACTACCCTAATCCTCTCTTGTGCTATGGTTGTGTCCGATACGGCCATCCCCGTATCCGATGTCCTGGTACGAAACGTTGCCTTAACTGTTCTGTCGATCATGAACTGGCGGAGGATGAACAGTGTGCAGCAGCTGCCCACTGCATCAATTGTGGTGGACCTCATCGTCCGAACAACCGTCAATGCCCTGTTTATAAGAAGAAAGTGGAAGTGATCTGTCTAAAAGTGGATCATAATCTGACGTACCCTGAAGCACGCAAGCGAGTCGAAACAGGGACAGGAAGTTACGCCGCAGCTGCAGCCCAGCAGACTGTCGACCGGAAAAAAATTTGGAGGAACTGGAAAAGAAAATGGAGGAGAAAGACGCCCAAATTGCTCAACTTCTTGAAGTGATGAAGAAGAAGGACGAAAAGATCGACAAATTAATGGGACACATTAAACTGATTCGAACACCGCAAGTTCAACAAACCCTGCTAGCTCAGCCGAGTAAACCGATCCATCCTTCTGAAAGTCAATCGAACCAAGCAATCGATACGAACCTGCATTCTCAACTCATGAGAAAATCCGGAGAATCGCAGATAGGCGCACCGTCGATGCATCTCAGAAGTAGATCGCCAGCGACAACGGAATCTAAACACAACAAGAAGAAGAAAATGCATGACAGGAGCAACAACACCTCACCCGGCCGACAAAGCCCACCGCTAAAGAAGCCCGTTGAAAAAACACCGACATCCGACCAGGAAACGATAAGCGTCGACGAGGATGAGATCGAAGAGACGCCCCCTAGTCAGCATCTTCGATAAGATTCATTCCTCCAAAAGTTTACCGACCAGCAATACTTACCGGACATGCGAAACGGACAACGACATCGATCGACTTGAAGGGAGGGAAAGTGTAGTACCCCCTTCACTCTCACAGGAGAGAGCGCAGCAGGCTGGAGGATCCATCCGGGACGTCTTACCCCAACCCGTTGATGGAGAATCCCCCTCTGCGGTCGATTATGAAACATTAGAGCAACATACCACTTACCTACCTACCATAATACCACCTCGATATCACTCGCTTACATCCAATACACCCATATGGCCATTTTCCAACGAAAGCAGCCATCAGCATGTAGTGCCAATCGAAAATCCACCGTCAGCCAACACTAGCTACCACAACATTGTGAGTGCCACCGGCACTATTATTCCTAGTAACCGGTTCAGGAATTTTTCCGCCGGTGAAGTTCGTCGTCAACAGCAAAGTCGAGATGCATCTCCACCGTCAGCATTACTGCAACAGACAGTATTCCGAAATCGGTGTGGGGAGGGAGAGCGTGAAGTAACCTCCCCCCTTCCCAGGAGGGAAGTGGATGTTCAGGGGGACGAGAGTGGGACCAGTCACGAATGTCTTGCACCCTATGTTTCCTCCTGGAATCCGGCCGATATGTCAAGTCAAGTGCGTAGACCGTCAGCATCATCTTCGTTATCAGCAACAGTCAGCAGTAGTCATCCCACGAAATGTATTGCCCTCCAGTGGAACATACGTGGTCTACGTGCCAACATCAGCGAGCTCAAATTGTTCATCAGCCAGCATGAACCGTCCGTTATAGCGCTGCAAGAGACAAAAGTGGATAATCGTGTGGTCGCGCCAGACTTTGCCGGCAAGAACTACACCCTGCTTCTTCAAACCGGTAGTCGTCGATACTGGCAGCAAGGAGTGGGCCTTGCCATCCGTGAAGGGGTTCCATTCGAGCGCATCGATATCAATTGTGATATTCAAGCCATTGCCAAGCCATTCAAGTCGATCTACATATCTCCGAACTCCCAGCAACCGTGCCAAACAGAACTAAATGATTTCTTGGAGCGTCTGCCCCCGCCAATGTTGGTACTTGGCGACTTCAATGCGCACCATCCCGCCTGGGGTTCTACGGCATCGAATGCGCTTGGCCGCTACATCGCTGAAAAGACACTGACGGAGCATCTGATAATCCTGAATGACGGATCACACACGCGGGTGGATCCAGCAAACGGTTCATGTTCTGCCATAGATCTTTCGATCTGTTCAGAGGTGCTAGCTCCCAGATTTATCTGGCGAACACTTCCGGATACCCACAGCAGGGACCACTTTCCAATCACCGTCTCTTCACCTGAATTCTCACAGATCGCCAAGAAGCGAAGAAGATGGCTCTACGACCAAGCAGATTGGACATTGTTCGAACGACTGACTTCCAGCAGCATCAAACCGGATGACGAGATTGGCGTTGATGAGTTCGTAGATCAGATATTATCAGCAGCAACCGCTAGCATTCCTCGAACATCAGGACGAGTTGGTTCCAAATCGGTACCATGGTGGTGCCCGGAAGTGAAAACGACGATTAAGCAGCGTCGAAAACTTCTGAGAGCACTGAAGCGCAGCAGAATAGCAGGATCGGACACAGCGGATGTTTTGAAGCAGTTCCAGGAAGCGAAGGCAGCGGCTAAGAAGGCAGTGAAGGAAGCTAAGGAACATTCGTGGAAGGACTTTGTCGGAAAAATATCACCTAGCAGCACAACGGCAGAAATGTGGCGGACGATGAACACCCTGAGAGGCAAACGACAATACAGCAAGGCGGTTATCAAGCGACCCGATGGCTACACGGAGAAGGTGGAAGAAATAGCAGAAGAACAGGCCGAGCACTACTGCGAGAGATCAGCGACCTCAAGCTATCCCCAACTGTTTCAAACAGCGAAGGAAAGAGCGGAACGGGATCGCGTGGATTTTCTTCCGGACAACGACGAGATATATAACGCGGACTTCACCCTGGATGAGCTTCTGTGGGCACTCGACAAAGGACGTAGTGTCTCTACAGGTCCTGACTCGGTAGGGTATCCGATGATCCAACGCCTGCCTGTATCCGTTAAAATCGCGCTGTTGCAGCTTCTAAACAGAATCTGGCGTAGTGACGTTTACCCTATCAGCTGGCAAACCGGAATAATAGTGCCGATTCCGAAGCCAAACTGTTCTGAATCTGGACCTGCTGCTTTCCGACCTATCACGTTGACCAACTGCATCGCAAAGGTGTTCGAACGTATCGTGAACCGCAGATTGACCACTGAGTTGGAGTCGAATGGACGACTGGATAAGAGGCAGCACGCCTTTAAAGCTGGGAGAGGCGTCGACACATACTTGGCGGAGTTGGATAGGTCATTGCCAAATCGGGACGAACACTGCTTGATTGCATCGCTTGATCTGTCGAAAGCGTACGACACCACTTGGCGGTACGGTATCTTGCGTTCTCTGCGTAAGTGGCAGATGGGTGGGCGCATATTCAACGTACTGAACAGTTTCCTCACCGACAGATCTTTCCTGGTGAACGTGGAAGAACATTTATCGGGTGAAATGCCATTGGAGAACGGAGTCCCCCAAGGATCAGTGTTGTCTGTCACGTTATTCCTTATAGCGATGCAGCCGATTTTCAGAGTGGTGCCGCATACTGTTGCCGTGCTTCTCTATGCGGACGATATTTTGCTGGTGGTACGAAGGAGTAAGGAGCGTCCTCTGTATATAGATCTACAGGCTGCAGTGAAAGCTGTCGATAAATGGGCGAAAAGCGTCGGCTTCACAATTTCCGCGACAAAATCAAAAATTTTCTACGGCAGTCCCAACGCCCGTCGAGAACCCAGCAACGATATATTCATCGACCGTACAGCTGTACCGAGGACGAATCAACTGAAAGTTGTTGGTGTCAACCTTGACCGGTCGCTGTCCTTCAAACACCATTGCAAGGTAGTCAAAAACACGTGCGACTCTAGACTGCGGATCTTGAAGATAATCGGGGCTAAACTTCCGCGAGGGCAACGCGATTCTCTGTTGGGTATCGGATCAGCAATCGTCACGTCGCGACTTATCTACGGTATCGGGCTCGTCAGTAGAGCGAAGGATTCGGTGGTGCAGACTCTTGCACCCATCTACGACCGGATGGTCCGGTTCGCCTCAGGGGCGTACGTCACCAGTCCGATTCCAGCGATTATGGCTGAAGCAGGCACTTTGCCATTCGATTTAATGATTATGCAAGCCATAATTCGTGCTGCAATTCGTTTGATGGAGAAGGATTCCAGGAATATCGATCTTCCAGTTGTGGAACGAGCGTCCGATCGCCTGGCGACGATTGATGTAGAGCTTCCAAACATCGCTGTACGAACACGTCTAGCCAGCCGAGAGTGGTATGAACCCAAGCCGCATATTGTTTGGGATGTGAAACGGAAGGTGAAAGCTGGGGACCCCCCGAATACAGTGCGTCCCATCGTGCAGGAGTTGCTGGCTAACCGGTTTAACCGTGCTTTGGCTATTTATACGGATGGTTCTAAATGCGAGAAAATAGTTGGAGCTGGTGTATTTAGTAGCAGCATTCAGCAAGCAGTAGGTCTTCCGTCACAATGTAGCGTTTTTTCGGCGGAGGCCTTTGCAATCAAGTCGGCCGTCATCGCTGCAAGAGCATCAACCGAATGTGTTATAATTCTGTCTGATTCGGCAAGCTGTCTTTCGGCCATAGAGAGTGGTAGATTGCAGCATCCGTGGATCCAGGAAATCGAGCGCTTACTACGTGGACGGCCGATCCACCTTTGTTGGATCCCTGGTCATGCCGGAATTCGCGGTAACGAAGAAGCAGACCGTCTAGCCAGTGAAGCACGAAACAGTCCACCAATCAACGTCGCCGTACCAAGAATTGATTCCATCAAGAACATGAACCAAGTCTTTCGTCGGCTATGGGAAGCACGTTGGGCACAATTGACAGATGTGAAGCTGAAGGAGGTCAAAAGGGAAACGAAGAAGTGGATCAATCAGTACAGCTCTGCCGATCAACGCATACTCACTCGTCTGCGCATTGGTCATACTAGGGTTACGCATGAATTTTTGCTGAAGAAAACAGCTCCGCCAGCATGTGAATGCTGTGGGACCGTTGTTGACGTTCGTCACATTATTCTGCACTGCAGAAAATTTGAAGCGGCCAGGACGAAATACGAAATCGATTCCACAAGCCTTTTTACGGCGTTACGCAACGACGATGATTATGAGAAGCGGTTGCTGAAGTTTCTGCATGAAACCAAACTTTATCGGAAGCTTTGAAGGGCGAAGATAGAATGGAAAGGAAAATGCAGGATATAGGAAGAAAACGAAGCGGAGGATGAAGAACAAGCAAGCGATGCAGAAGAAAAATGAAATCTGAATGGAAGAAGATGTCGGACAGGAAATGAGGTTCATGAAGAAGATGCTGGATGGAAATCGAAGAAGATAAAGTGGAAAAGGATAAAGATGAAGCAGAAAACGAAAGTACTACACACAGAGATTATTTTACTGGGGTCAGTAATTTTTTACTGGGTTTTCAAACAGCTGAAAAAGTAATTAAACTGAAAATAACGGTCACACGTAATGCAACGAACAATTTTAACATATTTTATTTTTATCATCAAATAAATGTAATAAGAACACAGTCTGTATAAATTTCAAGAAAAAATCACTTTTGTACAATTTTTTACAATTTTTTTAAGTTTACTGACTTTTTCAGCTGTTCAAAAACCCAGTAAAAAATTACCGAACAGGGAGGCCGTGATTTTGTGTGTACAGAAGACATGAATGAGTATGAAGATGCAGAAGAATGAAGATAAATATGAAGCGCAAGGAAGGAACGGAGAAATCGAAAAATGAAGATGGTGAATATATATATAGAAGTATAGAAATTTATGGAGAAGAAGTGTAAACCATGAGATGAGCATGCAGACGATGAACCAGGAAACGAGCAAACGATAAGAAAGCTAAGTGAATTTTGAATTGTATCGTAAACACTAACACTCACCCTCACATCACTCTGAACACACCCACACACTGTTACACAAAAATCAATTCAACTGTCAATAATAAAGAGCAACAACAACAACAACAATAGTCAACCATACCTACTGAACCACTAAAGCATATGTGTGGCAAAAGGTATGATCATTAACTTGAAACACGTCAAATTTAAGTTGAATAATAGCAACTGAAAGAGTATTATATAGCAATGCAAAATTATATACAACAAATGGTGACAGTAGCACATTCCTTTCATTTTTAAGTGTAGTCAACACAATGTGGATACAAGTGCGCGATTTATTTCAATGATCATTTGAACTTTATTTTAGTTTTAATACTTCCGACGTCACAGCAGTCAACTTCTACCGGAAGCTATTCATAAAAAACTCCTCTTGGTTGTGCCTACACGAAAACCAAAAATCTATTACAATGAATGTTAGTTCCGTTTCCTATCATCCTCTGTTCATGAACATCGCAACTAATGTTAGAAATTGACCATGGAGACGATGTAATGGTTTTTTGTTTTTTTTTTATTTCGTGTTCTATCTACGCTTTCGACTATACCAGCAAGCTATTTATGTATACAATTGTAGAACGATTCACACCCTTGCCTAGAATCTCTCCAGCAGAAAAAGCATACGAAGTCTAGTATGCGAGAAATTGAGCCCTTGATGTTTGCTTTTAGGCTATCCATATTCGGAAGCATGGAGAGAGCAGTGGAGAAAGCACAGGTCTGATAATCGCAACGTTCGTGGTTCGAGTCCAGTCGGCAATCTGTTTCCTATTTGTTTCGACATAACTAATTTACCTCACTAATACACTCTACATGTTTCGGTCTCCAATTTTCTTGCATTGGACCTCAGCTAGGTATATCGCATCCCCGGTTCATGCGGTCTCCACTAACATCCTCTGATGATGAATCACACATAATTGTAAGCGAATCTTACGTCCCCCGGTTGGGTGTACTGCTGGCGTTGCTTGGGATTAGAAAGGTAGGCAGTGAATATAGAAGAACTGAAAGGCCGGAAATGCAACGAGTGACACTAACGACATTTAACAAAATTGTGCAATAGATTCCCTTTCTTCTATCAGGCTATCAAAATAGTTGTAGCGCATTGCTGATTTGTGGAGTAGTGCTAACCTTAAATTAGTCTTGTTCAATCTTTATATCAGCTAGCTTATTGAGGTTGAATTATGGGGATATAATTCGCTTTATGATCTACTAATCAACTATATATTCAGCCTGTTGTTCAATCGTGACAATAAGCTTTGCACACCTTAAATGAACCAAAAATCAGCTTCTGTTCTTACTGTTCAGCTTGAATTGTTACTTGGGGATTTTTAGGTGCCTTTGATGGAGTTCGGCATCGGAGATTGAGTTGTGAGGCCACCAAACACGAATTATTATCGCAAACAACGGAAAACCAGCAACTGGCAAAAACATCCAGTACTTTCTTAATAGTCGATCTTGGTAGAGATTAGCTTTCAACCAAGAAGACTGATATTTATATGCTCTTGAAATGGTGTAACAAAGCTATGAAACATTCTACGAATCCGTAAAGCGTCCGAGTTCTATCGATTAAAACCAATTAATGCAATTTCCGACAGATTTTTAAAGCTAACAGAATGACAACATTACAAAATACCAACACACGTCCAATTTCGAGAGCAGTTCCGTCTAATCCTTCACTGTTCATGATAGATTAGAGTGTCGTACGAGAAGCACTCCTTCTCCCTCCTTCATCTGATCCTATGACCTTTTGGGTAAAAATCCATTCTGCTCTGCTGAAATGAGAAGCACCTGTATATACGTCTTGACTCGCGCATCTTGGGAAACCAGTTTTCGGGCATTTCTAATTAGCTTGCCTAAACCAGAAGTGGAACCAATCGAGCACCAGTCGCACACAAGCCAACGAAATCGTGTCATCTCATCTTTTGTATAATTTAATGAATGCTAGCCAGGCTTCTTCCTCATCTTGCATATACAGAAGATTAATCAGAGGGTACTTTCAAGCTAGTCATCTCGATCAGTTCTTCCACCTGCTTCACCCGGCCAAGCTGCGTTTGAGGATCATAGTGCAACGTCAGGCTATTGTGGTTGGCAATGAGGTGATTACGAGCCTAATCCGTTCTCAGCCCCACTCGCTCCTGCTGATTTTGCCAATCAGGAAGAACGCTATGACTTGATCATGATTTGATTAACTATAATAGAAAAATCACCCTTCAAGGATGCGTTCTCGCGGTGGTATTAAATTATACAATTTACGGTGTGCTTTGCTTGGATCTAGCAAAGTAGATTCATCGGACGAGAGCAGCGCTTTTCGGGGGAGGAGCATTGGCGTCATGTTGCTCTAAGACCGCACTGTACGCGCGCTTCAGAGAGATCAAGGTTCAACCGAGGGGCGCTTGCACTCTGGAGGTTGTAGCTGAGAAGGCTAGGCTTTTGTGATGGGTGGCTCGGTGGCCTACATTCGGTGGTGTGCTGGTCCGCCCGCCTGTCCGCTTGGTCAAATTGACTGTTGGTTGAAGCCGAGATGGGCAAAGGCCGGATGAAGACAATTTTAGACAACGGTATCCGCTGCCGTATGGTCGAAGGCGAAAATTGGCATGTTGGGCTTGGGAGATGGAGGAAAATGAAGATCAAAACAGACAGCCAACTAAGAAAGGGCACTTTGGACGGGGGGCAAAAGTGGTGCAAAAAAAGAAGTTACTCTTGATGAAGGTCTAGGTGCCTCACATTGTAGTTGCGGTAGATCGAAATTTTCGTGGGAAGCGGAAGAGGCATACAATTTTGGATCCATGCCTCAACACTCCTTGCGAAGAACCGCTCAAGTTCGCTAGCTTTGCGTGAGCTCGTTTGTTTACCCACACGGTTATTACATTAGATTGTCTTAAACTCACGAGACCAGAGCCCTCGAGTACGAAATCCAAGATCCAATTACGTCCAATTAGCAAGGGGAATTGAAGTATCAACAATCATGCTTTGTCTCTTGACGAGCAGCAACGGTAACCGACAGCAGCACTGACTGCAGGAACCACACTAGACCAACTACGAGCGTCCAATTTGCATTGAATGCCCATAGCTACCTGTGAATCTTCTATCTAAGCAGCAGCAGCACAAACACTTCAGAACGCCAGGCCATGACTCAAACACGCGGTTGATGCAACCACTTGTCTATGAAACGATGAGAGAGATGGAGGTGAGGTGGAAACACACCTAATTTAAATATCATTAGGCATCGCATCGCATCATCTGCGCCGTAAGCGAACAGCAGGTACTCCCGTGCAACCGTGGCGAAGCTTCAGGTGATCTTTAATAGGTGCGACATGCCACCTATCACGATCTGCCCCAGCAGCGAGCGCAGGCTAGACCACATTCTAACTAGAAAAATATATCTGTTTTATCTCTAGACTTGAATTAGCCTCGCAGGCTGTTAAGAGGGATAGAACCGCTAGACGACTTCTAAGCTTCGCTGGTGGGAAAAAGGTGGTGCAGTGGAGGCAATCGTATGTACGGTGTGAGGTCATGGCCACGACCGCCCGCCAACGATCGGGTGTGATGTGCGGCACGATTTTACAATGTTAGGGCCCAGTAAACGGATTCCTGGAACGTGGAACAATCGGATGGTGCATTAGAAATTTTATAGTTTTAGAATTACATGCTTGGATTCCATAATTTTTAATTCAATAAATTGTGCCACCTTTTGCGTTGCATTTGCAGTGTATGTCACTGTTTTGTGAAATGGGCAAATGCAGCTTAATTCCCCTTGAGCCAAAATGATTTTTCATTATGGTGAAGACGCTCTAAAATCCTTTCTATTGCATTACTATGTCCATTCTGTAATTAATTGGGTAATTGATATTTAACTGCACAGTTAATCTGAAAAAAAAACTGATAGAAACCCACTACTAAAGCTCTAATAGTGTCGGGAATTTTTGAAAATTGATGTACATCTCAGAGCTATTGAGGTAGTAAAAAAGGTTTAGTAAAAAGCATCAAATGCAAAAAATGACAGTTTTGACCCGACCCTTCCCGATATGTATGAAATTTTGCACATGTGTTGGTTGCTACCTAGAACTTTATTTTACATTAAATTATGACCACTGTTAAACACTCAGTTTTTGAAAGGACGTATTGAGAAGAATTGATATTAGTTTTATTATTAATTGCGTATTAAGAAAAAAAAATATACGTTCCACAAACCTCAACCTTAATCAAAAAGTGTAGTTAAGACGTGCTTACATATGGTGGCTAACATAAGGTGTAATTGCAAAACATAAATCTTTTGGTTGCATAAAACTATTAGACAGTTCAATTAAACTTTTAAGAAGATGCCGTCTTCAAGTTTATTGAACGCCATCGACCCACAAACCATCAAATGATGAAATGGAGCCAGATGTGGAACAGCCTTCTACCAGCGGTGTGCTGGTGACCCGTAGATATTGAGACTGAAGTCTACTGTAAACAGAATCAGTTTGTCCCACAATATTCTGTCATTTAACAATGGAATCATTGCAATGCATATATCACATTACGGTGAAATAAATAAGAAAAACCTGCCAAACAACATGTAATAATTCATCCAATATCAAACTTAGCATTTAAAAACTGCCCTACAAATATGGTTTTATCCGATTAATGCATTGGATTTGAGAGTAAATTTACTGTGCTGCAATAATTTCGTGTACGCCCTTGGGTGTATCAATTTGGAAAAAAGTTATGAAGTCCTGATAGGCTTCCTTCCGGTTCGAGTTATAACCCCAAAATATGAGCATGTGCTAAAAAGGATGTGTCGAAGGACAAAAGGTTGAAAGGCAAAAGGACAATGGGACAAAATGTTGAAGGGACAATCTAATCATCTAAAAACTAATAGAACAAAAGGTCGAAAGGGTAAAAGGTTGAGGAGACAAAAGGTCGAAAGTAAAAATTGTTGGAGGAACAAAAGATCAAAGTGAAATAAGTTTGAAACTGTAAAGCATCAAAATCCAAAAAATCTATTTTTTCAAAACTGCCTTTTTTCAAAAATACATAACTTCTGAACTTCTTGACCGATTTTTACGATTGATCCTTCAAATAAAAGATGTTTTAATGTAGTTTTAAGAAAAATTATGAAACACTCAGAGATATTTGATTTTGTCGGAAAAAAATATACGTTACAAATGCTTTTTCTTGATTTTCACCTCGCAGTCTTCAGCAACTTCTTATTTTAGTATTTTTAATTGAAAGATCATTTAATTTTACATAACATATCAAAAAATGCGATGTCGGAGAAGAAGTTTTGGAGATACAATTTAATAATGATTGTTCTGCAATATATAGGGTTAACTACCCCATTTCCGGCCTATTAAGCACAACCCGCTTTTAGTCGTTCTTAATGCACCGCAGTTTAGCACCAAACGGTATGTTATTATTACTCATGGGTTTCAAATTTATTTACCTTTCCGTACGTACCGTAAGATTTGATAAAGAGAAACCAAGCGCTGAGATATTTTCAAAAGTCTAACACTGCTTCGTGACGCCAAACTCGGCATACGGATTCTAAACTCGGCCTAACGCATTGAAACGCTATTTATTTTATTTATTTCGTCAAGCAAAGTAGACTACATACAATGGTTACAATGTTTTACTTACATACTATGCATTATTTCTATAATGTTTTAGTTTGGTTTTAATGTCTTCTTTTGACATAGTGATGCTAATGACTTCACAGTGTTGATTATACTGTCGCATCATTCGATTGAAGGGGCCTTTTTTTGCGTAATTTGTTCTGAGAATAATTTTCGTGTTCTTAGATGCCGACAGGGTGTGTAGAAGTTTAATTGTGAAAGTATTCCTGATGATTCTATGCGATGTGAAATAATATCATTGATGAAGAAAAGCATTGCAAATTCGCGGCAATCTTTGAGTGTTTGTAAGTTGATGAGCATACAGCGTGCTTCATATGATGGAAGAGGAAATGCGGTCCAATTCAATTTCCGAAGGGCATATAAAAGGAATTGTTTTTGGACGGATTCTATGCGTTCCTCGTGTATGGCAATGTACGGATTCCATACCAGGTTACAGTATTCCATAATAGGTCTTACGTATGTAATATATAATAATTTGATAGTGTGGGTCTTGAAAATTATAGCTGAACCTCTTAATGAAGCCCAACATACTGTTTGCTTTCGTTATGATTGTATTATAATGTTCTACAAAAGTGAGTTTGGAGTCTAGGATCACACCTAGATCCCTTACAATTTTACATTTTTCTACTTTTTGGTTGCCTAAAAATATTTCAAAAAGAGGTGTTTCTACTTTTCTGCTAAATACAATTGCGTTGCATTTTTTTACATTAAGTTGGAGCAGACTTTTACTACACCAAGTGTTGAATAAGTTGATTTCATTCTGGAATCCTTCAGTGTCGCTAGAATTACTTTTTCCATGAAGAGCTTCATGTCGTCTGCATATATAAGAACTTTTATTTTTTTAAGTATGTAGGAAATGTCGTTTACGTACAAAATAAAAAGAATTGGGCCTAAATGAGAGCCCTGGGGCACCCCAGAGGTGACCGAAATAGGTTCTGAAAGTTTATTCTGAAAACGAACTATTTGTTTGCGTTGCGTTAAGTATGTTTGGAGCCAATTCAGAAGTCTAGATTCCATTTCTATTTTTTGCAATTTGAAGAGTAATAATGGTATGTCGGTTCGGTCAAATGCTTTACTGAAGTCAGTATAAAGTGCTTCCACGTGCGTGCCATTGTCCATTGCGTTAAGAATGAAGGTTACAAATTCAAGAAGATTAGAGGTAGCTGAACGACCTTTAAAAAAGCCGTGCTGTTTGTTTGTAATTTGATTTTTTACTTGCTGAAATTTTTTGTCTTTTACGTTTGATTCAAAAAGTTTTGGGATGCAAGAGATAATGGCAATTCCACGATAATTACGGATGTCAGATTTCTTGCCTGATTTGAAAATAGGCACCAAATGAGACGATTTCCAAATTTCAGGGAATTTCCCATTTTTCAGAGACATATTGAAAAGACGTTCTAAAGGAAGGGTAAGTTGTTCTGAAAGATTCTTCGAGAATACAGGTGCAATTCCGTCAGGTCCAGATCCTTTAGATGCGTCCAAATTTTTTTGAAACGCCAATGAATTCACTTCGGCCTATCGGATGAAGATAAAAAGTGATTCGGTCGGAGCGCTTCTTTTGTTTTTGGGAATAATGGGTGCAAATCTTCATATCACGCGTTCTCATTGACTTCGTTCGGTAGCTTATAAACTAAAGTATCGTACTAAACGCATAATTGACTTGTTAACTCTGAAATCATGGATTTATTTGAAGTTTTCTGCTCGATAGGCCCAAAATGGGCAATTAGGCCGAAGTAGTTCTCTACCCTACACCACACGTGCATAGAAACGATGAAGACGCAAGGTAGTTCACAGCAGTCACAGCAGCTGTGACTAACGAAATCAATGAGCAACTTACAAGCTGGGTGCAACATTCAGTTCAACCTGCGGGCTGTCCATAAACCACGCAGACCAAGTTTAAACATTGCAGGTGGCAGGTGCCCAATTAAAAAAAATCAAAATGAAAAAAGTTGTACATGAATTGAAATTTTTCCAACACCATCAAATTACCCGCGTCAAGGGGTTCGCAAATAGTTCACTCACCGAAATGTTCATTAGATAGTAAATGAGTTCTCTGAATCATTTCGGGCGCCAAAGCTTAATTCGATAGCCAAACGAAGAGTCTAAGCAAACCACGCGTAAACGCACGGACATCGACCTGCACAATTCTGCTTTCAGGATTTGTTGACCCGTCCCATCCTTTCATGTACTTCGGGCGGGAAGCGAATTGGCATATGCGTTAACTTGATAGAAGGAGAATGCTTGCCTTTGTATTTTTTTTAAAAACGGGAAACTCGTAAGGCAGCCCTAATAAAAATAACCATAAGAGAGAGCTTAACGACGTGTTCGGGGTATCATCCAAACCATTTGTGGGATAGTTTACCCATCCGGGATACAGTTCGTTTATGGTATTTGTTTATTAGGGTGACGGGTTACATTTGGCGCCCAACGTGTTTTTGTTCACTATCAGGGTTCATGACGTTGGCACGAATGGCGACTTGAATGAATGTGTGAGTGATTGTGTCGCATACGCGAGGGGTGTGTTTATGGTAAATTTGCGTTTGGTAGTTTAAAGAAGATTTTCGTAGTCGGTGTTAATCCGATGGTTAGAAAATTAGGTTCTGCAGCGTGACGTCACAAATGAACTCAGTGTTAGCCGGCTGAACCTTTTTGACAGTTCAGTGGTACTGTTTACAAGCACTTAGTCGTTTTTTCGAAAAAAAAATTTCTAAAATTTCTGAATTTCAACTTGAAAATTTTCGAGGAACAGCGCGTTGCAAGGATGTTGCTCGTGAACATTGCAGAAATGCTGTTTACATCTCACTGCAGTCTGAAAAATTATCGAGAAAATCCACCCAAGAAAAAATCGACTAAGTCCACGTAAACAGTACCACTGAACTGTCATCAGATTGAGGTTAACCCCGACGGTGCAAAACCTAATTTTCTAGTTTAATGTTTTTGCGTTTCAAGCTTACGGAAAAAAAAATTCTGGAAAGAGTTCTGGGTAGGTTTCCATAAGCTAAAGCAGACCCCCATTTAAGGTGAATTATACTGAATCCGTCGTTCTTAGGATTTGACCTGAGGTTTGGATGTCAATATAATTCATCAGTTATCTTTCACTGCGGTGATAGTTTCGAAGAAATCACACCTGTTGCTTAGTTGTTATACTGAGGTTGGTGCTGTATTCTTTTTAAGTTTTTGGGTAGTGATTGTATTATTTATGGCTTTTCCAATTAATTACGAGATTATGGAAGGCCCTTTGGATAATTCGTGCTTCGCTTACCAGCTCGTCGTTTTTGAAGTTTTGGTTGTTGAATGTTACTGTACAGTTGGCGAATGAGATTAGAAAGTTTCCGTAAAGTTTTCGGTACACAGGTTCATTGAAGAATCTGACTTTTATCGTTGGAAATAAGTATTGAATTTTCGGTGATGAGTTTCTGAGTTGTACTATTTTGTACAATGTAACTGCATGTCGCTTTTTTCCCATGAATTAAGGAGGCCAGACATTCGTCACGTAATTCATTCAGGAACGATGATTTTTGAACGAAGTCTTCCGGTTTCCTTGTTGTGTAAAGGTTGTTGTCTCTTTTTACTATGTGGGTTGGATATTGATGCAAAATATGGTTGTTGATCACCAGTGGGCTACCATCACTCAGTGGGTAGATTCTTATGATACTGGATGTCGTGTTCTCCAATGAGGAACGTTGAGTAGGTATAGCAAGATGTCTTCATTCATTGCTAATTTCGGGGTGACGAACTGGAGTGCTTCATCCGGGAAATTAACCTCTACTCCCTGGTCTTGCAGAAGAGTTTTTATAGAGTTCAATTCCCGTAAGGATAGAATTTTGTTGCTGACTAGTGAATTCTTCGTGAGGGTGATTGCGTCTTGGATGCTCTCCAGGATATGATTGATGCTATCGATGTTGAGTATTGCTGTTATCGTCTCGATTTCGTCCAAAATGAGTTTATTTACGTAGGAGTTTTCGATTATTCTGTTGATGGTATTGGTCAGGTATGTAATCCTCTCGTTTAGTTGCATGTTGGTTTTGAGTTGTTCATTATTTTGTTCAATCAGCTCGTTCATGGTGAAGTTGATCAGCTTTAAGTCCTGCGCGTCTGGGGTACCAGCATTGAATTTGAGACCTGTGCCTATGATTTCCCATCTTCTGCTTCGGTGTCGCCTTGGTTTTAGCCCGTAGAAAGTGGTGTACAGCTGCTGTATTTTAGTTTTCACTATGTGTGTTAGTGGATTAGTAGTTACAATTTTTTGATGGGAGATACTGGCTAAGCTGTCTATGGCGTTTTCGATCAGTGTCAAATTAATGGGGTGTATAATTTTTACCGTTCCTACTTGAATTTTGCATGACTTTTCATTGATCAGTAATAGTGGGTTTTCTTGAAGGTTTTCAATAACAAGATGGTGTGCGGTGATAACTGTAGTGAGCGTTATGATGTACCATAGAGTTTTCCTCTGAAATACAATTATTTGGTAAGGGGTTAGTTAGGTTAAAGGTGTCGTAGGGGTGGTTTTTATATAATAACGTTTAATTTTTCCGTCTAAGATTTTCTCCTTCGTTTTAATTTTGATTTGTGAATTTTGATATCTTTTCTGTCAATTATGGTTTTTCTCCGGCTCGTTTTTACAGATTGCTTTTTGAATTTACTTCTCCTTTTGTTAGAGATACCTGGAATTTTATTGTAAATTTGATCACCTGGTTCGAAAATTGGTTCGTCTTCTTTTTCTTTATTCTTGGAACCTATTGTTTTTACCTGATTGGCTTCTATTTTCGCGATTATCTCGTCGTAAATCTCGTTCCTATGTTCAGGTATTCTGTCTAAATTCATGGGTCTTTATTCTCCATCTTTTATTCCTCTAAACACTTCTACCGGTTTTAATTTTGTAACTCCATGTATGGTGGAATTATACAGAGTTGTTGGCAATCTGTAGATTTCTTTATTGGAGAGATCGTTATATTTTTCTTTGACACCAAGAAATATTTCGGAGAGTGTGGAATGGAAACGTTCAACTGTTCCATTAACCTCACTATGATTTGACGGGGTATAATAAATTTCTACTTGAAGTCTCTGAAGGAGTCTTCTAATTTCGATAGAGCGGAAAGCCACTTCATTATCGCAGACTATCAACTTTGAAGTTCCATAGGTCGAAATCAATTTCACCATGCCTCGCTTGATATCGGGGATTGATCTCGACCTAGTCGGAATAAGCATAGCAAATTTGGAAAATTTATCAACGGCTGACAAAAATAGATTCGGTGATGACATAAAAATGTCTATATGCAGAATATCAAAGGGTTTTTTGGGGATAGGGGTTTCTGCGAATTTAATTTTATAGGGGCTACGCTAGTATTTGTTCTGCAGACAAGTATGACAAAGATAAACAATTGAATTTTCTTACGCATTTGAGGGAAGTAGTATTGCCGGGTGATCTCCTCATAGTTTTCAATTGCTCCTTGGTGTGCTCTCTCGTGAGTTTCTTCGATTAGCAGGTTTTGGTCTTCTGCTGTTCTAACGTCCTGTAAGATATTTTGTTTTAGTTTAATTTTAAAAGTCTAGGCTGTTGCAAAATGGTTCTTGTAGGTTATTTGTAATGTGTTCAACCACTCCTCGGGGCAGAGAATGCAATTTTTTTTTTTTCCTTTGGTTTGTTTTTTTCGTTGATCTTGTTTTCCGTGCTGAGCACCAATGCTACCGACGTGCCAGGAAGGCAGCTCCCACACCTGGACCCTACATATCGACCCATCAACTCATGAACCGGGGACCAACGGCTTTACTTCCCATCCGAAGGAAGGCGTGATCAGAGATGTTATGCCTCAGAACATCCCGGAGGCGCCGACTGGGATTGAACCCAGGCCTGCTGGGGTGAGAGATAATCACGCTTACCACTACACCACCGGCGCCGTTAAAGAGAGAGAATGCAATTGACCCTCGTGGGATGCATATAGTCTCGGAATAACCTTACCTCTACTGGAACTCCAAATGTTGCTCTCGTAAGAGTCCTCCTGTGAATCCCTGGAAAAATTGTTTCGCAAACTTCCTCGTTGCCATCTCCTTTTTCGATTAAAATTTGATTTTTAAAGTAGTTCAATGGTTTTTCGGTCATCATAATATAGTTACTATCATCTGATGATGCTGAATGCATCGTTTCGTCATCTGACGTTGCATCTTCTTCTGACGTTGCATCTTCACCATCGGCAACAACATTCTGTTTGCCCGGTGTATGTGTGTGTGTGTGTCATCCTCTATCAATCACCCAGCCGGGGGCGTTGGACAAGTAGAACTGCGAATAATTTGATCAAATCTCATGCTCCGTAATGGTGCCCTTTATGTTGTGAAGACTAGTACTTCAAAAAGGTAACTATTGAGGCAAGACAGGGTGTCCTCAACAAGTTAAGGGAACAAGATGCACTAGATGTCCACAACAGGTACAGCAAAACATCACATAGACGCCCTTATTCACACTAACTACTCAGGGGGTAGAAGGTCAAGAAGAGCCACCGCCGCCAACTAAAGCTTAAACCGGGTACCTGGGACTCCCACGATATACCCGCGGCAATGGTCAGCAGACGATGCCCTGTGCGTATTTAGTATGTAATATGTTTTATTTGGATACACAAAATGTTTGAAGCCATGCGTCATCTAAACCATAATTTGCATCACCACAAATCCCCTTGTCAACAATCTTCAACTGGAACGTACTCACCAAATCACTTCACCCGGGAGCGCATTCCCGATGCTTCCACGCATATTTTTCTCTCCACTCTAACCACACAACAACCAAATATCACTTTTCTTCACTTTTCTTTTTCAAGACACTCCATACACAAAAGCAATGCACATCGCAAAACCCTAACAATAGATCAGCGCCGTGCCCATCACCGCGTAAATAAACAGAAATTAAAATTTTCACTCGCGATGCCACAAATTTTTGGTCCGGGAGAAACAATCAAACCACGCAGCGCCAAATCTTCTGATGCTTGCAATTTTGCAAACATGATGAATCATGTTTTCTTTCTTGGTTCTAAAACTTCTCGGAAAGCGAGAAAACCACCACTCACACACGTATAACCGTCCGGGAGGCAGATTGCCAGCGCTAATCCGACAAATGCAGCCGAAAGCTATGAAAGAGAATGCACGCACAAAACAGAGAGCAAATTTAAACACAACCGTATCCAAAGGCGTTCGAAACTCGGTTGGGTAACGTTGATAATCGACGTTCTAAATAGTTCATTGAGAATATTATAGTACGAAAATCGTATTATCAATCGCGGATATTATATAACACACGGTGATGAAAGTGTGATATTTATTAACATTGGGGATGGTGCGATTAAAACGGGCAGGTACGTGTTTCGTGGGTAAAAACGTAAAATATCAATATTTTCTTCTTTTTCTTTTTCTTTTACTTTATTATGAGACTTTCAGCCCTGAGTAGGTTCGTCTATTGATATCAATGTTTTTATCGTGCAGCTCTCATTGCTATCTTATTTCATGATAATCGGAGCACTCCGCACTTTTCTAAAACTATCAAGTGATGCAAAAATAAAATAACAAGTGACACCATATGAGGATGGACGCGTTTCACAACATTCTGTTTGCCCGGTCTGTATTTAATCTCATAATCGTAGGCCTCCAGCCTTAACTTCATTTGTATTAGTCTGTCGTTGGAGGTTTTTAGATTTAAAGCATATGAGAGAGGTTTATGGTCGTTAAATAAGGTGAATTTCCGCCCATACAAATATGGCTTGAAATATGTGCAAGCCCAGTCGATTGCTAAGAGCTCCTTCTCAATTGTTGAATATTTCTCCTCGGTTCTCGTTAGGGTTCGCGATGCGAAGGCTATGGGTTTGTCTTGGCCAATTGGGCCTTGCGACAACACTACTCCTAATGAGCAATTTGATGCGCCCGTAGTAAGCACGAAACGCTTAAAAAGGTCTGGATACTGTAGCACGTGGCTACTAGTTAAAATACTATTGCATCGGTTGAATGCAGAGATGAATTCGTGGGTATTGTCAATCTTTTCCCCTTTGCGTAGTTGCTGAGTCAGTGGTTTAGCTATCTTTGCAAAGTCCCTAATGAACTTTCAATAATAGCCAACCACTCCTAAAAATCCTCTCAGTTCTGTTTCGGTTTTGGGTAAAGGCCAATTTTTTATTGCACTATTTTTCTCTGGATTGGGTTTTACTCCTTCCGGAGTGACCACATGTCCAAGAAAGGCAACCTCTTTCAGAAGGAACTCGCATTTATAGAGTTGTATTTTGAGGTTGTATTTGCGAAGTGTTTCTAGGTTTTTAAGGTTTACCAAGTGCTCTTGTAGGCTGGTGGAGTAGATGATAATATCATCCATATAAACCAGACATCTCACGCCTATGTGTTAAGTCAGTGTGAATGTACCAGGATATTCGGAAGCATTATTAAGCACATATTCTTACGTGCAGTCCATTCATCAGGACCGCCTAGATAAATTTAGCAACAAACAGTTGTAATTATTCACTTTAATAAGGAGAGAGCAAAACGACCAATGTGCACTTTTCACGGGTCCCTCTACTCTATTACTTAAGACAAATGGAATCTCCAAATCGGGGTACTTGAGTAACATCAAGAAATATTTTGATCGGATGGAGTACCGATTGACACTGATAACTTAGGGGAAATGGCTCTAGATTGGGTCCGTCGCAAAAATATCTGCTATTTATCAATTTTATCTAGATGAACGCGTCATTGGAACGGTACTAATGGATATTTTTGATTGCTATTAAAAATTTAGTCGATTGCTGAATTTATGTATGGGCCCAAATTGGGGACATTTAGGCCGACATTACATCCATTTCCCGTAAATACAAAATAAATCGTTAGAGCAAAAATTTCCACTCTCAGTGCAGCTTATGTTGGTTACCCTATATCGGTAACTCACGAGAGCCTCTCTGATTCCGTTTTTTATATTTTTTTATATGAGAGTTTTTATATGATCGTTTTTTTTTCAACACCATTCACAAAGGTACACGGCGAATGAGAACGACTCAAATTTGAGTTTAGTTCACTCATAATCGCCAAAAGTGCAGGAACTCAGCGATGAGTAAAATTTGTCTCATGGTTTCCTGTGGAAAACCTAAAAAATCTGGCGGATAATGAGGAAATTGACGAAAATTTTATTCAGTCTCGGAGTAGTACCAATAGACTGAGTGAATCCAATCTTTACTTTTCTCAAATTCGGGAATTTTTCCCTGGAAAATCCTGGAAAAACCTGGGAAAACATGAGGCAAATTAACTCATCGCTGAGTTCCTGCACTTTTGGCGATTATGAGTGAACTAAACTCAAATTTGAGTCGTTCTCATTCGCCGTGTACGGTAATAGGCCAATTCTCCGAACACGATGCCTCCGGTAAAATGTGTAACGGAAAACTGGCAATGTTTGAAAAATCATTGCTCAACATTTTATCAATAGATTTCAAATATTTTCATACCGAATAAATATATCAAGTATGTAGCTTCAAACGGCGCCAATAGCTTTGAAATTTGTCTATAAATGACTGAGCTATGATTTTTCAAACATTGCAAGTTTCCCGTAACACATTTTACCGGAGGCAGTGTTTTTGAAGTGTTAAATGACGTATGTATCACATTGGTTGGTCACAACTTTTGCAAGCATCCATCCCCTAAAATGCCTCGTTATTAATGGTTGATCCACAGACAAACAGACATAACACATTGAATGTTGTTTAACATAAAACATCGTCAGTAAAACACTACCGCCAAATGTTGAGTATACTGTGATGGGTAGTAGGCTGAACAGATGGCGGTAGTGTGTAAACGTCAAACGCAAGGGTTATTGACTATGTGCGCCACAGGCGGCGGTACTACCAACTAAAAACATTTAAATTGACCGTTAAATGCGTGTTCGATGAACAAATTGTCAGTGTTATGTCTGTTTGTCTGTGGTTGATCCATATCTACTCACAAGGAAATGCGTAGATTGCCGTCCATCGTAGCCGTAAATTAATTACACAGCGTTTGATCAGTGAATCCTCTCACCGAGCATCGTTAGGTGAGATACATTAGGCTCGCAATTTCACAAAACAATCATCCAACTGCACCGCAATTAACAAAGCCGACAGCTTTTCCTCACTCGGCCAGCTCAGCGTGCAATTTTAATAACTCAAATATGCTAATCAGCATCAGCTCCTCAAGGTGTTTGAGCGGTGCGTGTGTTACTTACGGTATGATTGAAGTACAAAGTAAACTTAATTACCGGTTGAACAGTGTGTGTGAGCATACATCTTTATATCTGATTGAGCGTAATTTTAATACCTTCAGATCGATAATGCGTTCCACATCGTAATAGACGGGGACCCGGCTTCGGAGCTCAACTGACTGTTCTAACTCGTTGTTTGCTGCGCAACGAAGGAAAAAACATCAACTATCGTAAACAAACAGTCACTCACCGCTCAGCGATCATGCACACTGAGAGTGAGTGATGATCAGGGAACGCCAATGGAGAGAATCTGCGAGAAGAGGTAAGTGACTCACGGCCACGATCGCCAGTGCTGCCGAAACAGCCTGTAAAATTTGGATTCATCATTTTACTTACATTAAAACTATTTTCTAACAAATCTTCACAGATTTAGTTGGTCTTCAAACCTTAAATGCACATAATTTAGTAGAATATAAAATTTAGTGTTCCATTCTTGCAATACATTACAAGAAAAGGCCGTTCTCTTGTTTTCTCTCTCTCTCGCGTCACAATCCGCGCTCTCGCCAAAACTGACCGCGCTACTCTCCCTTTGACCATATATTAACGATCGTACCGTTTGAATCGAGTGCAGTGTGCTTCGAGAGATTCGGTCGTTCGTTTACGGGTAATTCATATAGGGACGTGTGGCACCGGGATTGCGGTTTCCAAAATCGAAAACAATTGTGCTGATAAGACTCGTGAAGAGTGAGCTCAACTTCAGCTGATAAGCGTGTGCCGTGTCGTGGATAAGTTTCGGTGCTGTGTGAGCTGTGATAGAAAACTAGGAAAATTTCTCGAAACGTCAAATCACCATGAGGAACCAGTTGATCAGTCAGGTGAGATCATTTGGCGTTTGTTTTTTTTTTTTTCAAGTTTGACGGATATCATTCATCCTCGTATTTTTAGCCAGTGTTTGACTCATATGCAATTTTGAAAATTCTCACTGAGTTCCATACAATCCTGTTAGTTGTGAGTCATTGGATCGTTTCCCGAGACTTTTCCGCAAGCGGGTCCGTTCGCTTGCGGTGAAGTGGGATGACGTAGGAAACTATTGCCTCGTCCGAAATGGATAGATGGTTGAAGAAGGAAAACACTTGCTGAAATTTGCTGTTAGTGGGTGAGAACACATTTCCTCATTTTCCACAAACTTCGATACTCTGCTGCCGCTGTTGATCTTATTGGATGTGTGTGAGATCGTTTTGCTCCCGTGGTTGAGAGGTGATGCTATAACGCCTATTTAAAAAAAAAACACCGGACAGTATGGTGTTTATTTTTAGAGTTTTATTTTCATACGATGAGGTGCGCATCGGACTGTGCACTATGGAAAATTTGCACTCCTTGTTTTACCTGAGCGACAGACTTTGGATACAGCGGAATTGTTCATATTGTTTGTGAATGTCTCATCGAACATAAACAAACCCGGGATTTAAATTCCGGACTGATTCGTGATTAGGGCATACGTGCTTTTGTAAGCAAACAAATCAATCGCGGATAATAACGCAATCTCTCAAACATACCTTACTAATCAATATAGAATTCATTCCACTACCATTTGGTATAGTTTGTTTGCGAAATTGAGTTTTTAACCGGCGACTGATCTGTTTGTATACAAATGTATGTAATCACGAATCAGTCCGGAATTATCAATAAGATTATAAAATTGATTGCACTTGAATCAATATAGTTTCTTACTTAAAGTACTTTGCTGAATTTGATTGAATAGGTCGTACTATTCTTCCAGTCGCAGTGTTTTTCGCATATGTTTAACGCATCTGTCTGTCAATTGGTTGATTTCAATTGAGCCTAATCTTATCATCAAGTCTGACTATACGCGAAGAGCAGAATCAGTAAGAGATATGAGGATTTCAATTGCTTCAGACAAGCCAACAGACAATGGTATCACAGTTTGTTATGTGATTTCACTCTCTCAAGGAAATTTCTCACCATTTAAAGAATAAGTCATATAGGGGAAATGCAGGTAATGTCGGCCTAAGTGTCCCTAATTTGGGCCCATGCATAAATTCAGCAATCGACTAAATTTTCAACAGCAACCAAAAATATCCATTAGTAACGTCCCAATAACGCGTTCATCTAGATAAAATTGATAAATAGCAGATTTTTAGCGATAGGCCCAATCTTAGAGCCATAGGCCAACATTAGAGACATTTCCCCTAGCTAAATTTAAGCTTTCAACGTAATGAAGGAAGTTTACAACACTTTGAGTATACAAGGTGAAGAAGGGTAAACTCAGTGCGTCAAGATAATTTAATTTATGGAACAGTCCTAAATACCTCAAGGTTTCTTAAGAAAGCTCAAACTGTAATTTTAAGATTGAGTTCTGTCTCTTAAGTCACGGGGATATTGAAACCATCTGGAAATCTGGAAAAATCTCGAATAGATATTATTGATCGCGAATATCTCGCAACTGGAAAATTTTAGCAAGAAATTCCTTCAATTAATTTTCACTATTTTTATTATCTATTGAATGAACTAAAAAATCCATGCGTTTTGTGCAAGAAAATGCCTGGTTTTGTCATCAGTAAACGAGGCTTTTCCGTGATGGGAAAAAGTGGTTTCCGTAACTCAGTCGCTGAATACTGATACCGAGCACGTAATTCGACATCAAATCTACGGTCGTGTCTTGGATACAATCTTTAACTTTTTTATCTTCTCCACGCTGCTTCAAATTGCTACTCATCTAACCTAAATGTATTTTATGTTTAGCTGCAACAAAAGAATGAAAAAATCTGTCAATATCGCTCTCCTTTTGATGCTTAATTTATAGTAAAGCGAGATTCCCCGTGCAAATTTTCAAATAGACCAATATATAAGGATCAATTAGTCTTTTATTCTCTTCATCGGCTATCTCTTTCGTTAATAACTCGGCAACAAAACCGTTTCCGTATTCCGGCACATTTGTCGTAATTGATGCTAGACCGTGCCTTCTTTCATCTCATTGTGCTTCGAAAATGTTCGTTAATGTCTTTACATGCCTTGGCGATACAAAGAGAAAGTCAATTAAGATAATTGATCAATGTAGATTGGTCCATTTGAAATATTGCACAAAATTTGTCAACCATTTCTGGTTCATTAACCAACGCGGGTAGTTGTTATCAATCAAAAGCACCGCTCACAAGTGACGATCGTTACTGGCAATGCTACAACAATCCGCAGAAAGAACTGTTTTGATGTTGAAGTAGATATCATCCAGTGACTAGTGCTGTATCTACCTAAGTAGGTACGATCGACCAAACGATTTTCGCACAGAAATTGACCATGTCGAATGTTTCAAAAGGTCCTATCTGCTTTGATCGATTCTATTCATCGACTTTCTCTTTTGATAGCTACAGCTATACCAACAGATTTCACCCTATTTTTGCCTTGTAGTTTGATAGCATCCAGAACGTCAAATACAACACGGAATGCTTTTGCAGCTGAGTTATTGACGAAAGAAACAAAATCAATTAAGGGAATCGAGCAAAGCAGAAGGTTCTAACCTTTTGAAATATTGGTCTAGAATTAAATCTGCATCATCAAACAATTTTCTTGCAGGAATTTATGCCTTCACCAAAAGCTGAGTACGATGCTGGGAGGACCATTTCGATGATTTTACCATAGAGGTAACTCTAAGACCACTGGGTCCCGAAGAAAATCATTATTATTTTTGGCTCACTCAGTACCAGAACAACGGTCCCAAGCAGTCCCAAGCTATTTCACTCACCCCTGCATGTTCTGCATGAATCCACACACCCCTGATGCTATCTGTCAAACTTTCATAGCGAATCAAAACAAACATAGTGTAGTAATAGAATTTCAACTAGAATAGGGTACGTTAATCGTTTGCTTGGGACCAATAGGCTACTAAAGTGGTGAGCCAATTTAAAATCGTTAGTTTCGTATTGATTGTTGATTTTACCACAGAACTGAAGTACTAGAACCAATTCCTGGTCGATTGAAAGATGTTTTATCATAATCCATTTACAACAGACGTAGATGGTACGCAACACCTTCGCGTTGGTTCTCCACGATATTCCAGGTCTCGTGGCCGTAGAGGATCACCGGTCTAATCAGACAGTCAACTTCGTGCGACGGCGAATTTTATTCGGTCGGAGCGTCCCCCGGAGTCCAAAGTAGACACGATTACCTGCCATAACGCGTCTTTGAATTTCTCTGCTGGTATCAGTTTCGGCGGTCACCAGTGAGCCCAAAATACACGAACTCATCGACCACCTCGATTTCGTCACCGTCAATCTGAACTCGGGGTGGGAGGCTAACATTGGCTTCCCTAGAATCTCTTCCTATCATGTATTTTGTCTTTGATGCGTTGATGGCAAGTCCAATCCGCCTAGCTTCAGCCTTCAGTCTGATGTACGTTTCCGCCATCGTCTTAAAGTTCCGTGCCATGATGTCGATGTCATCGGCGAAGCCAAGAAGCTGTATGGACTTCCTGAAGATCGTGCCACTCGTCTCTATCCCAGCTCATCTGATCACACCTTCTAACGCGATGTTGAATAGCAGGCATGAAAGTCCATCACCTTGCCGTAGCCCGCTTTGAGATTCAAAGGGACTCGAGAGTGTCCCCGATACTCGAACAACGCACATCTCTCGATCCATCGTCGCCTTGACCAATCGCGTCAGTTTATCTGGAAATCCGTACTCGTGCATAATCTACCATAGCTGATCTCGATCGATTGTGTCGTACGCGGATTTGAAATCGATGAACAAATGATGTGTGGGCACGTTGTTTTAGCGGAATTTCTGCAGAACCTACCGAATCGCGAAAATTTGGTCCGTGGTAGCGCGGGCTCCCATAAATCCCGCCTGGTATTGCCCCACGAACTCTCTTGCAAATGGTGACAGGCGGCGGCATAGAGTTTGGGAGAGTACCTTGTAGGTGGTGCAGTGTGATCGCGCGTGAGTTGCAGCAATCCAACTCGTCACCCTTTTTGTAGATTGGGCTTACGACACCTTCCATTCACTCCTCCCAAATCTAGGCAATTACCCAGTGCAGCGCTCTAGCCAGTGCGTCACCACCGTATTTTAATAGCTCACTTGGTAGTTGATCTACACCAGTTGCTTTATTGTTCTTCAGCCGACCGATCTCCTCCTCAACTTCTTGAACATCAGGGGCCGGTAGCCTGTCGTCTTCTGCGCGTGCTCCAAGGTCTGTTGCCGTGCCACATGCGTTTTCTGCTGCTTCACCGTTGAGGTGCTCGTCATAGTACTGTTTCCACCTCTCAACCACCTCACAGTCGTTCGTGAGAAGGTTACCGTCCAAGTCCTTGCACATTCCGGCTTGCGGCAAGTAGCCTTTGTGCGAACTATTTAGCTTCTCGTAGAACTTCCGTGTGTCGTTTACCCGGTACAGATTTTCCATCGCCTCGCGATCTCGATCTTCCTGCTGACGCTTCTTCCTTCGGAAAACCGAGTTTTGTCTGTTCGTGCTTGTCCGTATCAAATGAAGAATGATGGTTTCTAAAATGGCTCTCTGACCAGGATTTCCACAATTTGGCCATTTAGGTTACCGGCACCGGTTCCGATAAGGCACAAAAGAACACTTCCAAAATCTCATGTAACTGATACCTTCCGACGGCTCAAACCATAGGATTTTTCAACCAGAAGTAAATAGACATCATACCATATCAACATGTGGATCTGGCCACTTTTCATTTAGTGGTAGCGTCGGACGGCTCAAAATTTATGATTTTTTATCCAGAAGTAAATAGGCATCATGTCATGGAGTCATGGTGTAATTTTTTTTTCGATGTAAAAACAGAGGGTAATTTTAAATTTGAAAAAAAAATCATCTTCGTGTGGTAAATCGAAGAAAAATCTTTATTGAATATTTCTGGTGTAAAAATATCATCAAGGTCACCATGGAGGGACCAATCAAAATTAATAACTCTGTTAGAAAAAAATGAATAACGCTGAAAATTTGGAGGTGCACATTTAACTGAAAATTTCTGGTGGAAAATTCGTAACGCTGCACACTGGGCAAAAATTAACAAAACCGCGACTAAATTGAATATCTCGGCTGCCAAACGGTTAACATGTATACATATTCTCAAAGTAAAAACTCTGCTGAATCGATTGGTGGTGGTCTCGTTGGAAACTTTTGCGTACCGAGATAGAGGGCCGGGATCAACCCGAGTTCCCGGTAAAGTAGGAAATGCCACTATCTATCGACATAATTTTACACTTTACTTAACGTATATTACTGGAAATTGATAGTACCAAGTATATATGGTGTAAAAACACCATATTCACCCTCAGGGAAACTCTACTGGCCTAAAAGAGGATCCGGAACGACCGATAAAGTGGCCACATTATAAAAAATGTCCTAGAACCTTGTGATTTCTTCTACGTTGCTCAGAATTAAGAGATCAAAGCGTATTAAATATGATTGACCAATAAAGTGGCCATATTATAAAAATTGTCCTTTAACCTTGCGGTTCATTTATATTGTGCAGAATCAATAGATCAAAGCGTATTTAACTTGGAATACATATTTTGGAATATAGTGGCCATATCCAGTGCACTGTGGTGAATGTAGAAGCAAGGTTTATTCATTTTTTCTGGTGCATAATTTGCATCATTTCTGATGAATGCAAGCTTCATTGAAAATTTATGGTGGAAAATTTGCAGCATTCTGGTGCATGGGGAGGTAAAGCCTGAAAACTGCACCACAAAGGTGCATGGTGAAACAAACTTCACTGACAATTTTTGGTGCACCGTTCTGGCGAATGGAGGAGCATGCTTTATTGAAAATTTCTGGTGCAAAATTTTCATCACTCTGATAAAATAAATTAACGGAAAATTTCTGGTGGAAAACTTGCACTGGTCTGGTAAATGGAGGCACAAGCTTTTTTTATTTTTACTATAGTCACTTTAACACTCTTGGGTCATTCGTGACTTGTCCAGGGGTGAGATTTGAACTCGTGACTTTGGCGTGAGAGGTTTGGATGTTAACCACTACGCCGGGGTCGCCCCCCCCCCCGGAGGCACAAGCTTTATTTAAAATAAAGCTATATTGAAAATTTCTGGTGGAAAATCTGCACCGTTCTGGTGAACGTAAGCTTTTTGGATTTTTTTTTGGAATAAATTTACATCCTTCTGCTGAATAGAGAAACAAACCTTTAAAGTAATGTCTAGTGTAAAATTTGCACTATTCTGTTGATTTAAGGGAAGCTGCTTAACTGAAAATCTATGATGAAAAATCTGAAAATAGGGGCAAGTTATATTTGATGGAAAACCTGCAAGTGTGAAAGGGATTTTAAGCAAAATTTTAAACGAATTCCGAGGATAATTTCTAGCTCATTCAGTTCCAAGGTGTTCTGAGAAAAAAATCACGAAGAGTTCTAAATATAATTCCAGTGAACTTCTGAGAAGAATTTCAGAAGAGCTCTTAGGAGAGTTCTAAAAAATCCGAAAAGAACCTCAAGGATATTGAAATCTGAAGACAGTTCCAAAGGATTTCTGGGGAGTATTCCAAGAAAATTCTGCGTATATTTTCTAGTGAACCCTGCAGATAGCTCCAAGATAATTCCGAAAAGAATACCGAGAAAATTAAATTTTGAGTTAAATTCCAAAGGGATTTTGAGGAAAATTTCAAGGGACTACCGATAATTTCTAGCTCATTTCGGGAATATTTTTTTTGCGGAAATACTTCTGAAATTCTAAGGGAATTTTAGTTCCAAGGTGTTCTGAGTAAAAGTTAAGAAGAGTTCTAAAAATAATTCCCGAGTACTTCTGAGAAGAATTTAAAAAAAAACTCATAGAGTTCTAAACATTTCGAAAAGAACCTCAAGGAATTCTGAGGATGGACTTTTTAGCAACTGTACAATGATTAAAGACAGCTTTTGGATTCCCTAATTGAACAGTGGGTAATAGTTTGCCATTGAACCTTGGTCTTTTGTTGTCTTACTTAAAAATCGTCAAATAATCTTCTCTGACCTTCTGGTCTTAGAGTTACCTCTATGCTAGTACCGTATGACGGCTTAAAAATTATAATATTTCATCCAAAAGCAAATATACATCATGCCATGAACCAGCAGGTGAATCTGGCCTCATATGTTTACCCGAAACCGGTACCGACAGGACCTTAAGCAGGACACTTCCAAAATCTAGTACCGTCCGATGGTTCAAAGTTTGTGATTTTTCATCCAGAAGTGAATAGAAATCATGGCACGAACAAACAGGAGAACCTAGCTGGATACCCATCCCTGTTGCTACGACGTCATCCCAAGAAATTATCAATTTTGTTCCACTAGATTTCTTATATGGCTCACTGTGCAATCGTGACACTTTGATTGATTGAATTTCTTGTGAAAACTCATCCAGAATCGCTGAAATTCTGGTAGTCCGTTACTTGACTTTATTTGGCTTCGAATTCATCCAATTTGGTTGGCAAACATTATGTTATTGAGGATACCTGTTATAACGGCTTTCTCAGGACATTTTGTCCGGTGGCGGTCTCTCATTTTGCCCCTACGCCAATTTTTTTTTTTAATTTTTAGGATGCCACTAAGACAGTCTATAAGGGTACCAAAAAGAGAAAAAGATATCGCAACAAATTCTCACTATCATATCAGTTTTCTCTAACATAGAGTGGGAGTTGTTTTACCGTTGACCCGACAAGACAGCTCATAGAACTACATTCAAATTCAAATCGATTCATATTTTTTCCTGGTTTTGTAGAACTTCGATGAAGTTCTCCAAACTTTTCAGGTTTTCTTAGAGTTTGCAGAACGTCTCTGAATTTGGCAGTTTTCAAAATTTTGCAGATATTACACAGAATGTCTTTAAAGTTTACTGAGCTTTCCTGATGTTTGAAGAACTTAACTTATTTTTGTTGATCTTTCCTGGAGATTGCAGAGCTGCATTTAACTTCATATAATTTTGCTAGAGTTCACAGAACTCTCTTGAAGTTTGTAGAACTTACCATGAGGGCATTGAATTTCCCTGAAGGTCACAGAATGTCCCTGAAGTTTATAGAAATTCTCTGAAGATCGAAGTATTTTCCTGAAGGTTACAGTTCTATGTTTAAAGTTTGAAAAGTTTCTCTGAAGTTTGAACGCCTTTAAAATTTGCAGTATTTATCCGAAACTTGTAGAACGTTCCTGCAGTACAATGTGCTTCTCTGAAGGTTGAAGAACTTCTCGGTTTCTCTGGAGTTTGCAAGAGATTCCTGGGATTCCCAGAACCTTATTGAAGCTCATAAAATTTTCCTTGAGACCGGACTCTTTCCTGGAGTTTGTAGGACTTACATGTGTTCGAAAAAGTTCTTTTACGTTCGCAGAATTTTTTGTGAAGTTTGCAGAAATATCCTGAAGTTACCAGAACGCCCCTAATGTTTGCAGATTACTGATGTTTAGAATTTCGCTTAAGTATAAAGAACTTGCCGAAAAAAATACAGCACGTCCCTAAATATTGAAGCAATTCTCTAAGACTCTCAGAATCTCTTTGAAGCATAACTTCCCTAGAGTTCACAGAACTTCATTGAAGTTCATAGAGTTTTCCTAAATCCCGTAAAACTTTACGAGTGTTTTCAGAACTATCCTGAAACTCGCATATTTTTCCTGAAGTTCACAAATTTTCCGAATGTTCAAAAATTGTCACTTAAGTTCACAAAACTTTACTAAAGTTCACTGCATTTAACTGAACTTCGCGCATCTCCTCTATAGTTTTCAGAATTTCTCATAGTCACAGAACGTTCCTTAGAAACGTATGGGAATTGCTGTGAAGCTCTGGCATCTCTGTAGTCACTCAAGATGAGGGCTACCTACACTCGTTGGGCAAGAGCAGCTTACCTCATGTTTCATTAAGTCTGTGCTCTGGTATCATGTCAATTTGTCGGTGGTTGTTCAGCTTTTCAATTACAGTGCGCAAATCAACCTCGAACATTATCGGCCGCACGATTTTCGAACAGAAAATTGTCATGGTTGTCAGAATTTAATTTTGGTCTCGCCGTTAAGTAAAAAATCTCCATATAGTTTTGTAAAAACCAAGCAATTTTTCCGCCCCTCAGGATTTTTTTGGTGGCAAATCTCACATTCGCCACCTGCGAGTACGGTGCTGGTAACGGCTTCAATGTCAGCCGAAATGCCGGACAGTTTAAATTTAAGTTGCTAGAGTCTCCTATGACCGAGAAAGCCGATCCATCAAGTCGTTACCATTTTAATATCACTTCAAGCTGAGTCGATTGGTATATGACATTTGTCTCTGTACGATAAAGACAAAAATGCAACCTAAATAAGCGAACCCTTGAACCAGTTTTTAACATTCTGCACAACGGCAACAAAATCTGAGCTCATAGGGTAAACATTTTATGATTGCTGCGTTAACGAGTCAATTATACGATTGGTAGGGTAAGGTGGGGCAATACGCGCCACGGGATGATCATCGCCGTTTTTTAAAAGACTAATTAATATGAACAGTTTCCCCGATGATAGTTCAGCAGCTCTTCTAGCGATTCTGGGTGAAAACCCATTAAATTAGTTTTGAAAAACACCTAAATAAGTGCTGTTGGTCATATTACCCCATCATATGATACTTTCGTTCAAAAGCTACAACACAAAGTCTTCTAGTCTTTACACCTTTTGTTCTCCAAAGTAACAGAAGAACTCCAAGCGGATTCATTGTTCCAATCCCTTTTGTGCCTTCATCCGTATGACGAAGTTAATCAAATGATGGTCCTTTATCTTTGTACGAAATTGAAACCCGTAGGTCGAGTTTAGAATCAAGAAGCAGTGTTGTATTTTTTAACAATACATTAACAATTTGCGACTCTTTATCACATCCAACGGTACATATTTTTTTTTTTGTTTATTAATTTATTTGATAAGGCTCAACCGAATTAACTTTACAGAGCCGAGGATTCTTGGTCACTATACAATACATCTTAAAGCTATAGTCAAAAGGTACAACACAATAAACACTTTATCTTCCGCTATCCAAAAAGCCTCCTCCATCAGAACTGGAGCCGCTTCCAGTGGTTTCATTGTATGGCGAATTGTTGTACGCCAACGAGGGTCAGAGCGCGTCCATTGCAGCAATGGACGCAAAACGTGGTCGGCACTCACACACTCATCACGAAACGGTTGCTTTCCAAAGTCGACGACGCATCGACCGAAAGAACTGCTGATGAAGAACAATGAGGAGGACCACACAATGGTTGCTGCCGAGAAAACAGACGATCGCGTAGCACACATCGAGAGTGGCCTGCTTTTGTCGACAGCCGAGTGAACACTGACAACGGTACATATGGAAATGCAAATAAATTTAAACACATATTTAGAGGAAACTGCTGTTTGCGCTTAGCAGGTTCAAAATTAGATCTAAACCCAGTTCAAATGCGCTAAAATATGAAATTCTGCAACATTTTCCTCCAGCTGTTTAATTGCGTCTGTCCGGCCGATTGCATTCAACCATCAATCTGTGTTCTGCCGGGTAGCAGCACCAGCCAACAGAGACACAACATCCCTAACAAGCATACCAAATCACATGAAACTCGTGCCACTCAGCGATCGGCTCTCCGTTCAGCCGGTACGCCTGTACCGGCGCAAGTTTCCCTAAAAGGAAACCGCTCCGTAGGAGGGTGATCGCCTGAGCGCATGCTTATACGGTCATATACAACCCATAATCGCATAACTGTCTCATATGAATTGGAAATCAAGCAAAGATGGGTCTGATATGCGATCATGACTTGACTGACGAACCAGCCAACCGAATCTTTGACGCCACCTTCCATTTAGTCACCTGATTGTAATTTCAAATTAGCAGACCTTCCTAGCCTATGCTGCTGACCAGTCGCCGGTTCGGCTGGTGAGAGGTTTAATTGTTGTGGAAACATACCGTAATAAATAACTTAGCGCATGGAGCTTCACCATCGCCCGCAAAGCCAATTTCCAGCATTTTGAATAAAGCTGAATGGAGTGCTCTCTTTGCTTGGACGCGCTCCGGTAGTTGAAGGTCAAAATGTAGCTTCAGCAATTAGCAATCGCCTTAAGACTACCAAAGTGACCCACTGGAGGAGGTTGGTATCGCCGCTACCTACACAGCATTTTGGGCAGCGAATGGTGTGCGAGGGAAACTGGAACAGGTCTGTTTGTCTGAGACTATTGTATGTTTTGGGTCGGCCGGTGTTTTATGCGTGTGTAGCAGTAGTAGGGTTGAGATCTCATTTCCGTCATACTGAGCGCAAACTGCACTTTACCTCGACTTTTCGAACCGGGTTGAACACGAAAATTGAATTTTTCAAGCAAAGATGACTTCTAAATGGATTTACCTTTCCATAAGTGCCGCTTGATTTGCTAAACAGTTGCAAATTGATGAAATATCGTTAAAAATATAACACTACTTCTTGATTCCAATTCCATACAAACGTATTGAAACATATTATTGATTTGTTCACGTTGAAATCATTGATATATTTGATGTTTCTGCTCCATATAACGGAAATGCGTGCTAAGACCAAAGTAGGAGTTCTTTACCCCACACTGTATAGAAATAACACTGAGGGTTTTGATTTCCACGAAATGGGAAAGTATTCCACGGAGTCTGGTGGGATTTTCGGGTGAGTCGTGTGTAAGAGGTTTTCTGCAACTCGGAGATGAAATGAATTCATATTTAGCATCGTAGCTGCAAATGAGTAACTGGTCATTTGCACGTTCCCGAGCAGCTGAGTGTGGGTGTAAATGTAGTAAATGGAGAGAAGAATTTGATTTCCGGACAGCGACAGATGCGATGAGTGGAATCCTCAGGGAATTAGCTCGCACTGTGAAACATAGTTTGCACTTTAAGTTGTTTCAATCTGGAAAATATGCGTGATGTTTCTGATGTTTCTTATGACTCTTCTGGGAAAGCACTTATATTTTGGACGCAAGAAAACTTCTAAAATTGTTTCCCGGGAAATCGGGAATTGTGAGTTTTGGCAAATTGGTTCCCGTTAGGAAAAACTAGTAAGAATAAAAGGTAACTGATCAGGATTCACCATGGTATAGTATGTCCCAAAATATTATAACACGATTTAAAAAAACGTTTACTTAACTCTGTTTACAGCATATTCGATTCTGATTTCGTATTCATGATCTTTAAAGTCATCTCTTACAGTTAAACGTAGAAAATCCGAGATCCGATCAGTCATAAGCTAAGGAGCGGATTTTTGATCTGACGCTGCTCATTAGCTTCAGCACAGATGCCTTTCCAACATTTTTGGATACTTTTTCCCAGTCTTTCGCAAACTTTGTAACGGAATCCGCTGCCATTACATGTTTCCGCAAATATGCTTTGGTCAGGGCCCAAAAAGTTTCGATAGGCCTGGCCTGGGGTCAGTTTGGCGGATTCATCTCCTTGGGTACGAATTGGACCTTGTTGGCTTTATACCAGGCTATCGACGTCAAATCCGGCCACAACAGTACTGAGGCGTCGTGTTTGCGGATCATGGGTTACAGACGCTTGTTTAAACACTTACCCACGTAAACATCGGTTGTCATTGTCTCCGTTATCACATACGGTTTGGAAAGCATACCGCACTCACAAATGGCTTGCCAAACCATAGCCTTTTAACCGAATTTTTCGGTAAGAATCGACATATCCACGTCGTCAACACTTCGGCCATCACAAACGGTGTAATTCTGATCACCAGGAAGAGCTTTGTAATCAAATTTAACGTAGGATTTATCGTCCATAATCACTGGACGTTACTCTTCGAGGATCCCACTTTTTTAGCCACGTCTCGAACCGAAGCACTTTTCTTGCGAGTGAAAGCTTTTCCGGTCCACATTTCGGTCAACAGGGTTCGGTTGACGTCAAAATGTTTGCTTGTTCTGGAAAGTTGCTTCATCACCATACTTCCGAATCGTGTTTCGGACAGCTCCGATGCTTACACCTTCCAATTCCGCTAATTAACTCAAAGAAATGCTGGGGATAGTACACCACTTGTGCACGATCTGTTTGCGCTTCGCATTGTCACGGAAATGTGAAGAACCCAGCTAGGTGGCAGCCCTATCTTGTTTGTCCTTTTTGCTTACATTTTGCGAAACATAAACTTAGAACTCATAGAGCATAATTTTCTGATTTTCTACCACGAAGTCAACCATTTATATGGCATAAAAGGGAAACTAATTCCATTTGATATAAATAAGACAATCCAGTCACGCCATTTTGGCAGTTCACACTTGAATTGTGACGTTTCAGATGTTGTTGCATATTGGTTCCAGCTCATGGGCCTTGCTATTAGTATGCTTTTTCTGAGGTAGTAAACTCTCCCCCGAAGAGCGCGAATAATACGTACCGCGTAAATCGAGTTCGCGTAGATGGAGTACACGTAGCATATGGGCACAGACAAACAGACGTAACTCTTCATTGTGTGTCTTCGTTCACGCATTTAACGGTTGATTTGAATATTATCAGTTCCGCAAACTACTCGCCGCAGCGCTGGCATCGGATCACTTTGACGTTTCTATACATTCTATAGAACGTGTATGCAATATTGTTCGGAATTTTCTCACTGAACGGCGCTAGTGCGCATGAATTAATGATGCCATTGTTTCTGTGAAATCCTTGTCATCTAGGTAGTTGCTTTTTTCGGCGAAGTTGTTTAGTGGATCAAGACCTTATCGTTGGTGGACAGAAGTTTGGAAATTTTCTTACTACGCGGCGCTAGTGTGCATGCATTTGTGATATAGTTGTTTGTGTGATATCTTGAAATCCTTGCCATCTAGGAAGAGGCTTTCTTCTGCAAAGTTGTTCAGTAGATCAAGACCTTATCGTTGCTGGACAGAATATTCCCACTACGTGGTGCTAGTGTACTTGAATTTTGATTCCCTTGTTTATATCATCTTGATATTCTTTCGATCGAGGAAGTTGCTGTCTTCGGCGAAGAAAAAGAGAAAATTCCAAACTTCTGTTCATCAACCTTTATGTCTTGATCTACTGAACAAGTTTTCCGAAAACAGTAACCTTCTAAATGTCCAGGATCGCGAGATATTCCAGATTGGTCCCTATTAGGTCAAATTCCATATGCTACGTGTACTCCATTTACGCGATTCCCTCGCGTAAACGGAATCATTCGAAACCAACGTGAATGGAATTGTAGACCGAGTTCGCGTTCTTCGGGGGGAGAGTGTATGTCGAGGTATGTTGAATATGTTGGGATGGCAACCACTGCTCGGTTTGCCCCCACCAAACTACGGCACTGCGTAGAGGAAAAACGTCACTTTGTTTACTTTTGCTTTTCTCATTCCAAACACTTTTCTCGCAGAATACACACGTTGTTATTTGTAACCTAAAAAGTAGTTCGCGTTTCTTTCTCCTGGTCCATCCGAAATCCCATTAGGTTATGGGCCCAGGACATTTCGGTGCCGCGGAAAAAGTTTAATCGTCGTCGCGAAGATGGAGGAAGTGAAGAGTGATCGTTTTCTCGTTGCCTTGTTCGATGGGACAAATTACGCCACGTGGAAGTTCCGCGTCCAAGTGCTTTTGGAGGAGCACGAGCTGTGGGACTGTGTGCAGACGGAGCTTGACAATTTGGTCGAGTTGGCAGAGCGAGACAACGATACTGCTGCACAGCGAACGGAGAAGAATGCGTTGCGCGAGAAGAGGAAGAAAAGAGAGCGGAAGTGCAAATCAATGCTGGTTTCCCGAATTCATGACTCCCAGCTGGAGTACGTCCAGGACAAGGCCACTCCGAAGCAGGTCTGGGATGCACTCAAGCGCGTCTTCGAAAGGAAGAGCATCGCCAGTCGGATGCACCTCAAACGTCAAATGCTGAGCATGCGATTCGACGGTGGGCGACTGCAGGACCACTTCCTTCGGTTCGACAAGCTGCTGCGTGAATACCGGGGAACCGGCGCGGCCATGGAAGATCTGGATGCAGTGTGCCATTTGCTGCTGACTCTAGGTCCGGCGTACTCCACAGTCGTCACCGCCCTCGAGACGATGCCGGAGGAAAACCTGACAATGGAATTTGTCAAGTGTCGTTTACTCGACGAGGAAACGAAGCAAAAGAGTGTTGATTCGGAGAAGTTTCCCTCCAACAGTGATACCGCTGCATTTTCCGGGACGAAGCAGCAGAAGAAGATTCGGTGTTTCCGGTGCAAAAAGGAAGGGCATAAGCTAGCTGACTGCCCGGAGAAGAAGAAGCCGTCTGAACAGAAAGGACATCGCAGTTCGAAAGCGAACGTTGCCGAGTCAGCTGACCGGGATCGGGATGGTGTATGTTTCGTCGGTGTCAGTGGCTGTGGTGCATCGCAGCAGGCACGACGATCGAAATGGTTCATTGATTCCGGCGCGTCAGATCATCTGGTTCGGGACAAAGAGCTCTTCACGGAACTTCATCGACTGGAAAAACCGGTCGAAATTGCTGTTGCTAAGGACGGCGAGTCCATCGTCGCAGAGCACAGTGGAACAGTGAAAGTGATGTCGATTGCCGATGGCAGAAACATTGAGTGCACCGTGAAAAACGTACTGTTTATACCGCAACTTCGATACAATTTGTTTTCGGTTTCGCGTGTTGAGAAAGCTGGCATGAGTGTCGTGTTCGAGCGGGGAAAAGCGCTGATCTATCGCGATTCCGAAATTGTGGCCAGTGGAAAACGTTGTGATTCGCTGTACGAGCTGGATTTTGAACCGATCGGGAAAAGTGAAAACGAAAAAGCGCTGTCGTGCGGTCGGGTTCCGAAAGATTTCGAGCTATGGCATCGTCGGTTCGGCCATATATCCGCGAAGAATCTCGAAGTGCTCATGCGGAACGACATGGTGTCGGGACTGAAAGTTGACAATGACAAGAAACAGAGTGGATCGATTACGTGTGAGCCGTGTATCGCCGGGAAGTTGGCTCGGAAGCCGTTTTCGCGGAGTGAAGAGAGACGTTCGTCGCGGGTGCTCGAACTGATTCACTCGGACGTGTGTGGCCCCGTGATGCCCGTTGGATTGTACGGTTCAAGGTTCTTCGTCACCTTCATCGACGACTGGACGCACTTCACAGTCGTGTTTCTGATGGAGTCGAAGAGAGAGGTGCTGCGCTGTTTCGAACAGTATGAGGCCATGGTGACGGCCAAATTCGGCAAGCAAATTTCTCGGCTACGGTGTGACAACGGAGGTGAGTACACCGGCAAACATTTTAAAAAAATTCTGTGCAAATAAAGGTATCCAGATGGAACTGACGGTGGCCTACACCCCTGAGCAGAACGGTGTCAGCGAGCGGATGAACCGTACGCTCGTTGAGAAAGCCAGGGCAATGTTAGTGGATTCGGGCGTAAGCAAGGAGTTCTGGGGCCAGGCCGTGCAGACAGCTGCCTACTTGCTGAACAGGAGTCCCACCTGTGCGGTGCAGACGAAGAAGACGCCGTTCGAGTTGTGGGAAGATAAGAAACCGGACGTTTCGAAACTGAGAGTGTTTGGGTGTTCCGTGTTCGTGCACGTACCGTCGCAGCTTAGGAAGAAGTTGGACTCTAAATCGTGGCGCGGCATTTTACTCGGTTATTCTCCCAATGGTTACAGAGTTTGGGATCCGGTAAAGCGCCGGATTGTGACCGCTCGAGATGTGGTTTTTGTGGAGACGGATATCGGGCAAGAGGAGCAGCCCAAGCCTGTTGCTGGTGATCAGTTCGTCGAGATTTCGTCGAGTCCAGTTCCGGAGAGCGAAGAAGAAGAAGCTGACGGTGGTGGTGATGCTGAGTCGTCTGAGGAAGAGTATGAAAGCTTGTCTGAAGAATCTTCCGGTGAATCCAGTGAATCCGGGGATGAAACAGCGGATGTTAACCTGGAGGATGGTAGACCGCAACGAGATCGTGCTCCACCGGCATGGCATAGAGACTTTGAGTTTGAGTACGCTGGATTCACCTTAAACGCAATGAGTTACGTCGACAACATTCCGGGTTCGATTGCTGAGCTGAAACGGTGTGACGATTGGGACAACTGGAGATTAGCCATAGAAGAGGAAATGGATTCGCTGCGGCGGAACAACACGTGGACATTGACAGAGCTTCCCGCTGGTAGGAAGGCTGTGTCCTGTAAGTGGGTGTTTCGTATTAACCGCGGGGATGGCGATGTACCTGACCGGTTTAAGGCGAGACTGGTGGCCCGTGGCTTCAGTCAAAGGCAAGGCTTCGACTATACGGAAACCTACTCTCCGGTGGCGAAATTGGACACCCTTCGGACGGTTCTGGCGTTGGCGAATCGTGACCGTTTGCATGTTCACCAGATGGATGTGCGGACGGCGTTTTTGAATGGCACGCTTAGTGAGGAGATCTTCATGACCCAGCCGGATGGATTTCAGCAGGGGAAGAATCTGGTCTGCCGTTTAAATCGTTCCATTTACGGGCTCAAGCAAGCGTCCCGTGCCTGGAATCAGAGGTTTCACGAGTTCACCGAGAAGCTGGGATTGAAGCAGAGCGCCAATGATCAGTGCCTGTACACCATGGGCGAGGGACGAGAAAGGATCATCGTCATAGTGTACGTCGATGATGTTTTGATCGTCGGAGCGTCGTTGCAGACCGTGAAGGCAATTAAACGGAAGTTCAGCGAAGAATTTGAGATGACTGATGCTGGTGAGGTGAGGCAGTTTCTCGGGATGACGATCAAGAGGAACGTTGAAGCTGGAACCATGAAGATCAGCCAGACAGGGTATCTTGAGAGCTTGCTTCGCCGCTTCGACATGATGGAGTGCAAATCGATTTCGACTCCCATGGAGAATCGCCTGCGGTTGGAGAAAGGGGTAGAGGAGCGGAGGACAGATAAACCCTATCGAGAGCTGGTAGGGTGTTTGAAGTATGCTTCGCTCACGGCTCGGCCTGACTTGTCTGCTGCCGTGAACTACTATAGCCAGTTCCAGGCCTGCCCGAATGAGGAACACTGGGTGCACCTCAAACGGGTTCTCAGATATGTGAAGGGGACGCTGGACTACGGACTGTTGTACAAAGCGGAGACGGAAGAGGAGCTGTTGCAGGTTTTCTCGGATGCGGACTGGGCAAATGACTTCATCGATCGGCGATCAGTCACAGGCTGTATTTTCAAGGTTTCGGGATGCACAGTCAGTTGGACGACAAGAAAACAGCACACGGTGTCGTTGTCATCTACCGAGGCGGAACTCGCGGCGCTGGTGACGGCTGCATGTCATACGCTGTGGATGAAACGACTTCTTCTGGATCTCGGGTACGAGCCCAAGGGTCCTATAACGATTCTGGAAGATAACCAATCAACCATCAGAATTGCTGAGGATGCAAGAGACCATGGACGCCTGAAACATGTGGATACCAAGTATCACTTCTTGAGAGAGCTCATTCAACAAGCGGTGATTACAGTGGAGTTCGTTTGCTCATCGGACCAGCAGGCGGACATTATGACGAAGGCCCTACCTTCGGCATCCTTCAAGAAGCTGCGATCGGAGCTAGGTATTGGACCTTGCTGTGGTTGAGCAGGGGTGTTGGGATGGCAACCACTGCTCGGTTTGCCCCCACCAAACTACGGCACTGCGTAGAGGAAAAACGTCACTTTGTTTACTTTTGCTTTTCTCATTCCAAACACTTTTCTCGCAGAATACACACGTTGTTATTTGTAACCTAAAAAGTAGTTCGCGTTTCTTTCTCCTGGTCCATCCGAAATCCCATTAGAATAAACGTGCTCGTACCTGGCGGTCTGGAGATGTTGCTGTAGATAGTCGGGCAGATTCCGAACAAATCCTTACCGCACGAAGCAGGATATACTCTGGTGATAGTTCGTTTTCAGGTCGTGTCCTAGTATTGTATTCACTACAGCGGCTGTTGACTCCCTGCGCCCGATGTTATAGACACATTGAACTGTTGCTTTGAAACGGCGTTCCAGCTGATCCTTCAACGCCGTAGACAGTCCCGGATAGTAAACAGCATCGCAATAGGTGAAGAACGGTACAATCTGAATACTTTGGCTGCTACATCAATCTCCTGAGGCACCTATTCATCCGTAGTCCAAGGTTCACAACAAAATCAAAAAGCACAATTGTCTCTCCGCAAAAACCGATTCGGTATTATTGTTTTTCCTTTGCAGAAGACGATCGCTTGCGTCTTCTTTGGATTTGGGAAAAGGTGGTTCGACGTCGCCCATCGCTCGATGGTATTCAGGTCCTCATCAATCTTTGCAATCCTGTACAGCGCCAGAGATGTAAATTTGGAGATCATCGGCATAAAGCTGATATCTGCATTTTCGTCTAGTAGGGAGTCTGTTAATGTAAAGCCAGAACAATAACGCACTTAGGAACGATCCCTGGGGAGGTTGTTGTAGATGTCGTGTGTGACTTTCGCTAAGGCTGTGGATGTGCTATAGCCTTTCCTGTAACCCGATTGGTTTGTGGCAAGGAATGCTTGATCACCAACGCCATCTATGTGTTTGACTATTTGGTCGAGCAGGATCTCCTCTAGTACTTTGCTAATTTCTGGGAGTACCCTTATCGGCCGAAAATCTTTGGGGTGGACATGATTCGGAACATTCGGAATAGGAGTGAATCTGGAAACATTTTTGCGTCGATAATCGATAACCTTACACCTCGATCCGTTGCTGAGCGATGCTCCTCATCGAGCTAAACCGTTGTCATGGTAGTCGCCAACTGGTGGTGAGCGAGATCACGTACTGATATTGCTTGCTCGATTTCAGAAGTTATCCAAAGCGTTCGCTTATCCTTAACTTCGATGGTCCTTCCGGGAACGGCCGTTGCATGAGACCATGCAGTTCCGTCGTTATCATTCGCGCTTTTAAGTTGACTTCAGCAGTACCCATTATATGACGAAGATCTTGACCTTGGAAGTCTGCTTGAAGGCCTACAACATCAACATTGCGGAAGTATTTTATCCTGATGCGATGAGGCAGACTTCTGCGTTTTCGGACATCCGATATTAGGTATATAGTCTCGTAGCACGAGATGCTATTCGTACTAGTTTTGGCTGCAAGAATGGATTGAGGGCAGTTGAGGCTCTGACATTGATGTTGAAATCTCCTAGCACAAATAGTCTGTCGAAGGCAAATTCCTGAATATCAAATAGGATTTGATACGACGGGATTGTTGACGATGACGATGCCTACGTTGAGTTCATTGATCTTGACCTGAACTACAATAAACTCGAACCTTTGTGAAATATGGAAATCCGGATTGAACGTTGATTTGACAACAGGAATGGCCTTCAATCTTTTCAGCACATATAGCCCAATTCCACCGCATGACTTGCTGAAACACGCCCTCTGCCGGACGGTACCGAGCGTCTGATGAAATTATACGCTGGAACTCGAATCGGACCTACTGGAGTGGATGCCTTCAGTTTCGTTTCCGTAGCAGCAAAGAAGTGGTATTTCGACTTATCTAGGAGAAGCTTTACTTCGTCAATGTGGGTTTCTAGCCCCTCCTAATAAACAAATAATAACCCAAATTGTCGAACTTTTCCACAAATGGTAGTTACACAACGTGACTCTCCATTTGATTTGCACAGACGTGACTTTTCTCGCTTCACTAGTGACAATAGTCATTTCGACTCTCGGAATAACCCCCTAAGTGATTTGCTGTTCGGCAAGATCTGGGCATGCAGATGAACAACAACAACCACAGGGTACTACCTGCAGTTGAACTGCAGATGTGAAGCTTATCTGGATCGTGCACCATTTCCGAAGTATGACAGATTTGAAGTAAGGGACATTTGATGGTTTTCACTGGTGGTACAACTGGTAAGGATCGTATACTTGGAAGGCTTGAACGTGTGTGGTGGTAGATGGAAGAAGACATCATAATCAGCTATACGGTAGGTTTGGGTGATTTCTTCCACGCCACGTACTTCTGAGTCGATCAGAACTGTTTCGAGGATGTTGTTTCTAGGGTGGGATTGAACTGTCGCCCGGACGAGTTCAGGGTTTGATTTTGTCGGGGAGAATTTTACTGGTGAAAATTTCGTGCATCACCGATCAGGTTTCACCTCGTTTCTGCACACGTTCCTTGTGAACGGATTGTATAGGCTGGATTGCTTCCAGTTCCTCTTCCACCGCCTCTCGTTCTAATGAGAATGAAGCTTAATGTTTGCCATGAACCATGGCCATGAATTAGTGAAATTGAAAATGTAAACACAATCACAAAAGTCTAATGTCGTTTTCGTTTTTGCTACACTACACCGGTGTAGTGTAAGCAGCAATAAGCGCGAGTCATTGACAGCTCATCATCATTTGTTTGTTAACAAAGGTGCAACCGATAGCTACACCCTGATTTTTTCGGTGTTTGGCGGTGTAGCACCGGTGTAACTACACCGTAAAAACGAAAACGACATAACTTCAGAGATTTACAAAACTCATGGAATGACACCTTGATTGATACACTTCGGTCTACTTCGGAACGATCGGCACACCGGTAGGCACAGCTTTCAGCACTGCCTGCTGTTGTTGTTCTACGTACTGTTATTTATTTTTTTTTTTTTCATTTCTTGCCTCTCCGTTGAGCGTCCCGTTTGGGGTAAAAATTCATTTGATGCCCCTTCAACTTGCATACAAAACACAAAATGATGCGATGACGGAATCTCTTCTTTTACGTCCATAGGTGTGTATATCCTTTATCCATTAGAATCGATTTAAATTACCTATATTTTACACTGTGCACTAAAAGTCACATAAATTTAAAAAAATAAATATGGTGAAATACCAAAACTTGATTGTCCTATCCATAAGAGTCGACAGGTAAATAAATTCAAGAGCAACAATTGAAAATGCCTCAACTCCATGTTGTAAACAAACCTTGTAAGGTCATTTTGTCGTGAACAAGGTTTGTTTACAAAATTGAGTTCAGGCCTTTTCAATTGTTGGTCTTGAATTGTGAATAGCGTTTTTCTCGGCTTGCTGTTTTTTTTTCAGATTAGACTGATTTGCTTTTATGGGAATTAAAGGGTGATACGGTCAAAATTTGGTCAATATCATCTTGACGTATTTCTTTCAATTTTGCATTTAAAAAACCTGAACACCCCTCATTTTGAAGGTGTGTGTGTGTGTAGAATGTTGCTCCTATTTTGATTTTGGAATTCACTCTTCAGTTGTCAAAATGCCGTCCAAGCAAGAAGAGCAGCGTACACGACGATGCTGACGAAGTTTGACTGCGTGGTAATGTACGACGAAACCTACGTCAAAGCCGACTACAAGCAGCTTCCGGGAAGCCTAACTGAATATTTTTCCTGAATTTTATACTAATTGAACTTGAAAAAGAAATTTAATTTGATTTTTTAAATAAACGATTTCACCGATTTACACGCGTTTTCCCTTGACCAAATTTTGACCGTATCACCCTTTATACCAGTGTGCACGTAGACGCTCAGTTCCGCAGGGTATTTCTCCCGGACGAAAAATGGCTTAATTTTCCACATCAATTCGGGGCTCCGGATAGTATCCGCACATTATCGTTTGCCGATAGGGATGGCATCCGGATTATATGTAGTAATAAATTGTCATTTTATATTAAACAAAAATTAAATTAACGAGGTAATTGTTAAGTCCAAGATGGCTGCCATCGGGCTCAAAACAAAGTCTTAAATACCCTATAATATGGGTATTTTTGCAACGGCAACGGGAAGGTGCCGAAAATCGATGTCCCACGCCATTTTGGAATCCAAGATGACGGCCGTCGATTTAAAGAAAACGTGTCAATACCCTCAAATATATCTATTTTAGAATGGGGACGACGCGTAAATGCCGAAAATCTAGATTGAATGCCTTTTTGAAATCCAAGATGGTGGCCATCGGGATTCTGAAAAAGTGTCATTGGGTTTCAAAAAAACATCATGCTATTGGGTTTCAAAAAAACATCAAATACTCTACAATATGAAACGGGGCCGACGCCAGATGTTGAAAATTGATATTCGACACCATTTGTAGGGTATTTAACACTTCTTCTAAAATCGGAAGCCACCATCTTTAATTTCAAAATGGCGTCAGACATCGATTTTCGGCCTTTAGATGTCACCCCGATTCCAAAAATACCCACATTGATCGGTATTTGACAGTATTTCACACTTTTTTTTCTGAACCAAAGCCTCCATATTAGATTTGAAATTTCATCAAACATCGGTTTTTGGCCTCAAGACATTTCTGGGATTTTGAAAATACCCATATTTTTGGGTTTTTGACAGTATTTCCCACATTTACTGAAACCTGAAGCCGCCATCTTGAAGTTCAAGATGGCGTTCGACATCGATTTTCGGCATCTACATGTCATCCACATTCCGAAAATAGTCATATGTTAGGGTTGACACTTTCCTCAAATCGGAAGCCGCCGGCTTGAATTTCAAAATGGCATCGGATATCGATTTCCGGCTTCTAGACGTTACCCCGACTCTAAAAAAAACGTATGAATTGGTATTTGATAGAATTTACAATTTTTTGACCGGAAGCCGTCCATATGGATTTCAAAATGGCAACGCATATATACAGTGGTGGCCTTTAAATTAGCACAATAGGCAGATTTTCATACAAACAAGCCAACTTTGGCATGTTGCAACTATGTTTTGTTATGATCAATTGAGCTGAAATTTCTAATAATAAATCTGCTAATTAGTTGGTCATTTTCAACCAGCCCGTCAATTTCCGGCAATTGCTTCTAATAATTTAATGCTACGTACATGCATATTTGTAGTCTGTGTCAAAATTTCAGTATGTATGAAAATCGGCCTATTTTACTTATTTAAAGGCCATCACTGTTTTTTCTCTAGACGTCACCCGATTTCAAAAATACCCATATTGATGGGTATTCGACAGTATTTCCCACTTTTTCTGAAATCAGAAGCCACCATCTTGGACTTCAAAATGGCGTCAAATATCAATTTTCATTCTCTAGACGTTATCCCACTTCCGAAAATACCCATATTAATGGGTATTTGACAGTATTTACCACTTTTCTTAAGCCGGAAGCCGCCATGTCAAATTACAAAATGGCGTCGAACGTCGATTTCATTTCTCTAGACGTCATCCCTGGTGCAGTGGGGATGTTCTGAGGCATAACATCTCTGATCACGCCTTTCTTCCGAAGGGAAGTTAAGCCGTTGGTCCTCGGTCCATGAGTTGATGGGTCGGTAGGTAGGTCCAGGAATGGGAGCAGCCTCCCTGGCGTCGGTAGCATTGGTGCTCAGCACGGAAAACAATATCGACGGAAAACAAACCAAGGTTTGGTCAAAAAGGTCAAAAAGACGTCATCCCTATGCTAAAATTGACACTGTTTCCCAATTTTCTTAAACCAGAAGCCGCCATCTTCGATTTCAACATGGCGTCGGTGATCGATTTCCATCCTCTAGAAATCATCCCAATATTGATGGCAGCATTTTCCACTTTTTCTTAAACTGGAAGCCACCACCTTGGATTTAAAAATACGTCGAATATCCAGCCTCTGGACGTCATCCCGATTTAAAAAATACCTATATTAATGGGTATTTGACAGTATTTCCCATATATTTCTTTAAACTGGAAGCCGCCATCTTGGATTTTAAAATGGCGTCGCATATCGATTTTCGATCTGGACGTCACCCAAGCAGCACACTTCCATCATATTAAGTTGCTGAACCTTGATTGTAACTAAAACAAGTTACATACAAGCTACCACAACTACTAAGTGACAAGTGTACTGCTAGGGCCCCCTGAATCCAAAAATACCCATATTGATGGGTCGGCGTCAGTATTTCCCACTTTTTCTGAAATCGAGTGCCTTCACAGATTTATGCGCATGTGCTTAAATGAACTGAGTGAACACTCTACAAAAGCCAGAAAAACTGCGCGAATTTGGAACGAACAGCTTTGCTTCAATGCGAACGTAAGTTCGTTTGGCAATGTAAGACGAAATGAACACGAGTCAAGCCAAAATAAACAACATGACAACTGATCGAAAAGGGGTTCTGTTGATGTTGAAGGGGATCAGCTCGAAGAGAAGACAGAATGAATTTCAATTGACGTTGTCGCTTGACGATTTTCGATTGAAAGTGACTTAGTTGGGCCCTTCATGATTTGCAAATTGTCAAGACTTGTGCAATAAGCCAAAAATACTAGTGAAAATATATCATGGAATTGGTGGTACTTGAATACTTTGCACTGAGGAAGTCTACGGTGACGAAATACGCGTAGATGTCAAAAGAAAATTGAATGGAATTCAAAGGAAATTACTCCCAAAGCTCTCCAGCCAGCGCCGGTGGTGTAATGGTACGCGTGACTGCTTTCTAACACCCCGATGGGTCTGGGTTCAATCCCAGCCGAGGTCGGTGAGATTTTTCTGAGGCATAAAAATCTCTGGTCACGTCTTTCTTCGGAAGGGAAGTAAAGCCGTTGGTCCCGGCCCATGTGTGTTGAATGGGTGCGATATCCTAAGCAGGTGTGGAAGCTGCCTTCCTGCACATTCGGTCGCCGTCAATGGATGGCAATCGATGTCCGTCGGTGATTGACACTAGATTGCGGAACAGAGACCGACGTTAAATAAAGGAAAGAAGACAAAGCGCTCCGGGGAACTTATTTTGCAAGTTACGATCAGCTTTCAAAGGTTTTCAAAAGGTTTCAAGGGAACAAATTAATCCAAACTGAGGCAATTTAAAAGTTTGTCACTCATACAAACGCATCCATTTGATTTCATTAGAATATTCTTAAACTCATGATAAATCTGATTCCAAAGGCAGCTTCTTTAAAAAAAAAACTTAATAGGATTTTCCAGATAAGGCCATTTAAGACATGTTAAATGGCTATCAAGCCATCAATAACAAGATTCTACGGTAATTCCTATAAATTACAAAAGTTTATCCAAAAAATCTTCACAGACTTGAAAAGGCAAGTCCAACCTGACTTCAAATGCGCTCGAAAACTATTCAACTGCAAATCTCTGTCGCAATCAAATGAGCTCAAGTTCAAACATTCGCTACCCTACTAGCAATCATGTGATTCATCGCAAACCACAACAATCTACTCGGTCACCCGGTACGATCCCATTTAAGTCCACCGACTGTGTGCACTTGATCGTACTGCGCAAAACTGTACCACTCTCTCACCTGCACGAACAAGGGCCAAGTGCATTTCCCGCCGTCATCGTCGTCGTCCGTTTCGACGATTTTTCATCACACTTGAAAGTCACACCTCTACAGAACAGTAACAGGGATGCCGCCACACCACTTCGAAATTGCACTTTGCGCGCACTTTACGCGACGATGACTTTTTTTCCTACACGGTCAATGATGCAATGCCGAAAATGTGCGCATCGTCACCGGTTCTTCTTATAGGTAGGAAACAGCGTGCTCATAATTTTCTTAAAATAACCACACATCTCGCACAAGAATCCATACACCTTATAGAGGCAACGATCGGTTGCAGATGGGTGAGTCTTTCTCTCCGAAACGTCTCGTGTCTCGAAAGAGCGGACGGAAATTCGCCTGAGTAATCTCGGTGCAGGATTCAAAAATAATGCGCTTCTTTCTTGCGGTGGTGATGTGTTGTCTCGTGAGATCACCCAGTCACGCACGAGAAAGGGAAGAGGAATTCTAGGAATTTTTGCACACGTCATTGCCCCCCTTGAACCTGACAATGAGTGACGTACTGTCAACAGCTGTATGCGTGCAAGTGTACTAACAAGTCTCTTTTTTTTTCTTCATATCCCTCTTACAGATATTGGAAGACGGCTACGCCGTGATTGACAATTTCCTGTCTGCAGAAGAAACCAAAGAGCTGCTGGAAGCCGGCCAGAATCTTCACAAGGATGCCCCGAAGGAGGAGCGAAAGGTATTCAGCACTATCAACTCCAGTGCTACCCAAAGCAGAGATCGGTATTTTATCGAAAGTGGTGATAAGATTCGGTACTTCTTCGAAGAAGGTGCCGTAGCTGAAAATGGAGAACTGCTGGTGGATCCCTCGGTGGCACTGAACAAAGTTGGTCACGCCCTGCATACAGATCATGCCGTATTCAACAAGGTCACGTTCTCCAACCGAGTGAAGGAAGTGTGCTGGCAGTTGGGCTTCCAAAAGCCGGCCGTTGCTCAGAGTATGTACATCTTCAAAAACCCCGGAATCGGAGGAGAAGTCAAGCCACATCAGGATTCAACCTACCTGTATACGGAACCTAGTTCGACTATCGGTTTCTGGATCCCCCTGGAAGATGCTACCCTACAGAACGGATGCCTACACTTTATCAAAGGATCGCACCAGAGTGGAGTTCACAGAAGGTTTGTCAGTTCTTCCGAGCGTTGATCAGCCATTACTAATCTCTCATATCCCGTAGATACATCCGCAACCCGGACAAATCCTCCCCAGAGCTTCTGATCTACGACCGCCCAGCTCCGCTGTACCCGCAGTCAAACTTCTGTGCCACGCCGGTGAAAGCTGGCTCGCTGGTCCTCATCCACAGCCAGGTGGTGCACCGGAGCGACGCGAACCGATCGGACCGTAGCCGGCATGCGTACACCTTCCACGTGATTGAAACGGAGAACAGTGAATATTCCGGTGAAAACTGGCTGCAACCGCCGGCGGATCAACCCTTTCCGGTGCTGTTCGAGAGGGATTGATCGCGAGTTGTTCTTCACTCGAGAAGCATGTGCCATAGATGATGTTTATTTTTTTTGTTTGTTTTCATTCCTTTATTTCAATGTGGAAATATATGTTTTCTGATTAAGCTTTAAACCGAAGGGGAAATTTAATGGAATCATTTCACTATGTGGCCCTTTGCACCAGTTTGATGATTCATCAGTTGAAGTTAAATTACGTTGCGTGACGCCCTATAAAAGCTATTCACACCTGACGAGCTTGAGTTGGATTGGCATCATGAGTGTGAAGATGGAACTGTTTTTTTTTTTTTATCGTTGCAGTTAGGTTTAAAACTGTTTGATAGCGTTAGCGAAGCGAGAAAATTGTATGCACCAGCGAAATGAAAAATGTGCATTCTTTTCCCCTCTGAAGGCAATAATGTTTTGACGATTGAGTTGTTTTGATCGGAAACTGATTGTAATGGATGGTGGCCGGAGGCGATGGAGCTTGTTCAAAGTATGGTTGGTTGGCCGAGCGGTGATATGTAATTAAAGTACAATGTTGATTTCAATTTAGAATGCAAATTTATGAAAAAATCCTACCTCCCATTTAATTGTAAAACATAAGTTGCTAAGAAGAAGACTATTAATTACATGGACATTAAGTCGAAGAACGCAAGACCGAATACGAATATGCTGAATGGGTCATTAGGCCAAATTTTGAAAAGTGGTGGATTGCTCTTGTGTGTGTACGCATTTCGAAAAACTCTTGTCAATCTCAATATTCTACGTCCCAGATTCCAGATTACACAAACTTCCGTCATAATAGACAAGAGAATGAATTCAAAACTACTTTCTTTTCGTCACCTTACTTATTTTTCAATCTTCTTCTTTGGATTTATTACGTCCCCACTGGGAATTTATGTCAACTTTCAATAAATTGTTCTTGATGTACTCTAACAGTTGTCAATTGAGATTTTTCCAAGGTTGTACAATTTTTGCATTAGTACAATTGTGTGGCAAGTACAATCACATACTATGCTCAGGGAAGTCTAGACCGGACCGTGAATCGAACCAAGCCGCCTCCAGCATAGTCTTGCTTTATAGCATCACCTTTATCTACTGAGCTGAGGGACTTTTTGATCTCTGGCATTTTAATTTTACCTCAATGGTTTGTTAATGTTTTATCGTTTCAGCCATAGATTAATACCGTTCCGTGTTTGGATGATCTGCGATGTGTTTGCATAGCATCGTGTTGAATAACTCTGATGTCGATATCAAAGCAGCCGGACATTCTAGATCGGGATTTAATCCGAGGATAATACCGATGGGAGCTTACCGCCATAAGAGAATGCATCACCTCTATGTGCACATTAGTGCACATTCCTTACCGAAAATGGTTAAAAATTGCTTATAATCCCTGCTAAACTGTAACTGAAATGGTTATGGAACTTTACATGAACGTTACACCTTACAAATAATGGGTTGTTAAGAACCATTACCATTCAAAATAATTGTTTTTTACATACATTTTTGGAGAGAGGACTATATTAGAGCCTTTTTACTTATGGTTTGAGAACATTAATGGTAATGGTTATGGAAGCCAGTTATGTTCATCAATGGTTTTGTATTATCGGTCAACTTTACGTGGAATATATCGCGAATTGGTAATCAGTAATTTACAGGTAACCAATTGGCGATGTATTCCACATAAAGTTAATCGATGTTACAAAACCTTCTATGAACCTTACCGACTACCATAACCGTTACCATTAAAGCTCTGAATTCATATATAAAATGGTTTCAATATAGGCCCCAATTATGTAAGTCGAGTCGAGCGTCGAGTGTCGAGTAACTCGACACTCTCGTCGAGTAACTCGACACTCGACGCCGTCGAGTGGCTGTCGAGTGTAGCAAAAATAGGCATTATGGAAGTCGACTGAATCAGATTGAATTGGCCATAAAACGCTAGCGTCATGTCATTTTTGACAAATAACGATCAATATTTTTAATGATTAATAATATTCAAGTTTGTTTTTGTTGAAAATTTTTTTGCAACAATATTGAAGTTCGTGTAATTTTTGTTATTAACGAAGTTGAGGTTTCATGGTGGATTTCAAGTATTAAATGGCATTTAGCTTGTGGTTCAACTGTTATCGTAAGTTCTCGGATCTTTGGTCCTAGTCTTGATTTTCCTTCCCACACGGTTTTTGATAGTTTTGACATACGTTATGCGTTCCTAAGAAAAGTGCTGGAACAAAAACTGTTGCATATAACCTTTAAATATCAAATCCATAAAAAAAAGTTTTTGGTTAAAATCAATAGTATTTTAATTGTTTTTCAATAGTTGACCAGTTGGATTCCAAAAACCATGTATGGTCGAATATAATGGCCATACGAATAGGGTTAGATAAGTATTGCCTATTTAATGGCACGCTGACAAACATGAGGAAGTCAAAAAAGTTTAATGAGAGAGAGAAGGATTAGTATTTTCCATTTAATTCCACTACTTTATTTGCTTATCCTTGACAGATACGCGTATTTCGTCTACAATGTGCAGACTTCTTCAGTGTCTTGTACTAATACTCGACTGAAGAAAAACATCGCATTTACCGAATATATATTAACACAGGTACATTTTCACTTAGAAACTAGGTAAACTTAAATTTAATTTTCTATAGGAACAGGTACTCCGCTGCTTACTTACTCAAAAAAGTTGTGGATCACCTGTGCTACCGTGGGAAGGAAAGGGTTAACCTTCTTTGGAAGAAGGGTAAAAAGATCTCAATGAAAAATGCAGCATTGGGTGATAACGAACATCTGCGCAACGTTTTACTGTAAATCAGATTTTTTTTTTGTTTTGGTGTGGAAATGCTACATTTCAAGTGAACAACCTTTTTTTCCTTTCAGTTGCGTGAAATTTTACAGGTTGAATAAAGAGGCGATTTTGTATCTGGTAGATTTAACCAAAAACAGTTTCAAGTTGACGTATAGGAATACGGCTATTTCACCAGTCTTGAAAATATGTGCATCGCTTAGATTTTTGGCGACTGGAAGCTATCAACAATGTGTCGGTAACGACATGCATCTTGGTTTAAGTCAACCAACGGTGTCAAATATCTTGGCAGAATTTCTGGAGGTGATGGAACGCAAGATCTGCCCACTATGGATAAAAACCGAAATGACAGAGCAAGAGAAACGGAACGCTAAAAGAACCTTTTATCTAAAAAGTGGCATCCCCGGTATCACACAAGTAATAGATGGTACGCATATTAAAATTATTGCACCTAGCAAGAATACACGCCATGTATATTACAATAGGAAGGGTTTCTACAGCTTGAATGGTTTGATTGTAAGTTCTATTGATGTGCCAGGAAGAAAATTTCATAATCCTTTACAATGTTTGGAAATTGTTTTCAGGCTTGTGATCATAATTCTATGATACGATTCATAGAAGCCAGATATCCAGGATCTTATCATGACGCCTTCATCTGGAACATTTCCGCATTAAGGCAAAAAATGTACGAGGCATATGAAGGCGGCGAGCGACATACTTGGCTTCTCGGTAAGACTCTTTTTAGCATTAGTAATTCAGTAAATAACATTCTTGTTCACTTTCAAAAAACAGTATTGCTTACATCGCACCAAACTCGTCTGTTTTTCTGACTTTGCAAAGTGCTGAAACGGTAATAAAACTGCGCTTCTGCAACCAATCGTCTTGATTCAGGGCAGTTATTCCTCACGGAGCAGGCAATAAGTGCTATGAAGGTATACGAGACTATTCGACATAAAATAGCACTTTTACTTTTCAAAATCAGTCAAATAGTCTAGTTTAGTGAGAAGTATACAATAAGATGTACCTTGAAGTTGTCAGAATTTTGGGGTTCAATCAAAAATCTTAATTGAGGGCAGAGTTCCTTCCATTCATTTCAGCTAAAAAAATGCTTTATTAGATTATGGAATGATAAAGTATTATGATAATATTTAGTTGGCGTAAGCAACAAGAAAATATTGTAAAGTTTGTGTTTGACACATAATAGCTGCCAATTTTGCTACATGAGAGTCGCAATAAGCGATTTTGTCATTCATCTCACCCACTCTTCGCTCTTCATTCTTCGCGAAAAGGCGATCAGAAAACCACTCATTGTGACTCTGTCAAAGCTAAATTTGTAAGTTTTATGGTTCAAACACAAACTTTACAATCTTGTCTTGTTACTTACACATACAAAATATCATTATAATATCTTATTACTCCATAATTCAATAAAACATTTTTTTAGCCAAAATGAATGGAAGGAACCCTGATTGAGGTTGGAAGCAAAGGGGTGCAAGTGATTTTGAGCGATTCTTTTCATCGACTTTTTTTTTATAACCACGCCTAAACAAACTAGTTTCTCGCTATTTCGGCTACATAGCTGGCTAAAATAGATTCTCATTCAGCATTCAGAATGGTAAGCGCATCAAGAAATATGTTTGCAACCGAATTATTTTTTTTTTTCCTTTGGTTTGTTTTTTCCGTCGATCTTGTTTTCCGTGCTGAACACCAACCGTGCAACCGACGTGCCAGGAAGGCAGCTCCCACACCTGGACCCTACCTATCGACCCATCAACTCATGAACCGGGGACCAACGGCTTTACTTCCCATCCGAAAGGAGGCGTGATCAGAGATGTTATGCCTCAGAACATCCCGGCGGCGCCGACTGGGATTGAACCCAGGCCTGCTGGGGTGAGAGTTAATCACGCTTACCACTACACCACCGGTGCCGTTGAACCGAATTATTAACGAAAGAGAAAATCAATGAAGAGAATTTCTCAAAATCACTTACCGTGAAGTGCCCTAATTCCGTTCAGCGCCTAATTCCGGTCATTTTTGGCTTTATTTGCAATACATTGGAAAGTTTTCTGTATTAAATATTTTTCCAATATAACATTTGTTAATATCTTCTAGCACATTTACCTTAATTTGAGATTTTTACATTTTACATTATTCTTGAATTTTTCAAAAATTATTGGAATAAGGGGCTTAGGTGAACGGAATATGGGTACTTTACGGTACACCCCTTGCTTCTAACCCCCTCTTTTTTTATTGAACTAACCGAATTTGATGTAAGCGGCATAAAATAGACATTCTATAAACTGCCCATAATCGTATAACTGTCCCATCTTTGCTTGGTTTCCTATTCATATAGGACAGTTATGCGATTATCGTCTCGGGTGTTCGATGAATTAACCGTAGTAATATTGCAGGACTTGTAACAATCTTTCTAATTGACTTTTATATTTACAGGTGATGCTGGCTTTCCACTAGAGCATGTGTTGCTAACGCCATACAGGAATGCTCAAGTTGGCAGTCGTGAACAACATTTCAACCACAAGCATAGTCAAGCTAGAAGCATTATAGAGAGGGTTATTGGCATACTGAAGTCTCGATTTCGTTGCTTGGTAGGAGACATTACAGTCCAACGAAGGCAACGTCGATCATAAACGTTTGCGTTGCTCTTCACAATATACAGAGTAGAAGACCCACCAAATGAAGCTATTCAAAGTATCGTTAACGAAATAGATAACCTTTACAACGGTAGCGAGGAAGATAGTGCAACTAGAATCAGGGATAATATAAGAGATTGTTTGTGATGTTCTTGCAAAGTGGTAGATATGGCTCAATCATGATGAAGTATATTTATATACCGATATATTCGTTCTGACAATACATTATTCTGATATGTACATATTTTGATTGTTTCTTTAACATTAATCGTTCGAAAAGAAAATATTCCTAGAATCACATTCCCTGCTACGTTTGTAAAGGTTTACTTGTACATTGTATTTTATTTTATTCTGTCGATTTATTCCTCAACTGCTTCAAATCTAACTTCCGTTTTTACAATTCGATTTCTTTCTGTTTAAGTTCTAGTTCTCTAACTTTCAGCTTCCTTTTTTCTAGGTTATCTAAAGCTTTCTGCCTTGCGTTATCTTTCAAAATTTTATTTTGTTCGTTTTGTGCACCCACAAGTTGTTGTAAGCTTTTAGCGATTTTGTAAGTATTTTCGTCGAGTTCATTTTTTTATTTTTTTCAGCGTTTCCTCCTGCATGTCAGTTTGTTTAATCAGCAAGGCACCCTGTTCTTCTATAGCTGTTTTCCGACGACTCGGCCTACGACTGGAATGACCATTAGAATGGACTGCCGGTAGTTGGTCTTGACAAATCTCATCTGTCGTGCCGTTGTTGATTGCGGAAGAAACAGATGCTGCAGCGGCGGAGAGGCTTCCAGGGTCATCATTATGCTCAACAGTGGGAGGAGTATTTTCATTGTCGTTCAAATCAGAACGTTGATCGCACCCAAATGAATTGCCTGCCGGGTTCATATTGGCAGATATACTAAGAAGTATATCAATTTCTTGTTGCAGCGCGGTGAGTTATCTGATTTAGTTAGGACCCCCACCTGTTGCTCTGAATTCTCGCTTGTTATCTGCCAGGATTTTTTTCACCTTTCCCTTCATGTCAATCCCAACCTATCAGAAATTGGATTGAAAAAAAAAATGTATAGTAAATCGATTGCTATTTAATAAATGCTAATGCTGATGGAACTGGAAGAGTCAAATGGAAGCGGAAGTAGAGAACAAGAATGACATTGATTGGCGATATGGTGGGAAGCGAGTATTGGGCTCGGGTATACACAAACCAAGCAGAGACTGGGTCATGAATCTCAAATATACGAGTGTGGTATTGAGTGATATTTTATCTACTCATGCAAAGTGGGATATGTTACTTACTTTTTGCCAATCTGATCCTGTGAGATATGGTGGCCCTAATGCATCCAGTTCCACACCGATTTCAATCCACTTTTGTTTTACGTCGGCTTTGCTCACTCCTACTTTACAAAACCCTTTAGCAATGTCCGAATTCTCCTTCATCAGCTCTACGAGCCGTTCGAACTGACGGGAGGTGGTTTTTTTTAACAGTTGTCATCTTTCACCGTACTTCTGGAAGTAGTGTTTTTTTTATACAATTGATATTTTTCAGTAATGTAATTGGTAGTTTTAATGGGTTTTAATTAAAACTCTTACCTCGTTAAGAAAATTTGTAGAAAAAACACTACAATGTCTCACACCAAGCAAGCTAACGCGGGAAAATAACAACAAACTCAACTCGACAGAATGTGAGTGAGAGATGAGTCACTACCTGACAAGTGACTGATTCAGTCGAGCTACTTGACAGCATCGCGTCGACTCGACAGCGTCGCGTCGAGTCGACTGCTGCATAATACCAAAATAGTCCTGTCGAGTGTCTGTCGAGTCGAGTGACGCTTGACTCGACTTACATAATTGGGGCCATAATTCCTTCCCAAAAATGTATGGAGAAAACAAGAATTTGGAATGGTGATTGTTCTTAACAACCCATTATTTGTAAGGTTCACTTCCAAAAAACCTTAATACATAAGGTTAAAACTTTATCACACAAACGTTCATGTAAAGTTCCATAAGCATTTCTGTTGAAGTTTAGCAGGAATTATACATGCAAACGTCCCATAAACATGTTTTTTTTTCCTTCAGTGTAGAAACGTTACGCGTTGATGATGCCTGTTGAAGTACCCAAATTTACGAGGGGCACGCACTTCCAGACAAGGTTGCAAAGACTCATTTCAGCTAAAACAATGTTTTTCTAAATTATGAAATAATTAGATGCCATGATCAAATTTTGAATTGGTAGGATACAAGAAGAGGTTGCAAAGAATGTGTTTGACATATTAAACCTGTTTATTTCACTTCATGAGAGTCACAATCAGCGATTTTTCACAAACTCACTCACTCACTCAGCGATCAGCAAATCGCTGATTGTAACTCATAGAAAGCAAAATTTACAGGTTTTATGTTTCCAACGCATACTTTGTAACCTCTTCTTGTAAGTTACAAGTAAAACATGCCATCATAGCATCTTTTGGTTTTATTATTCCGAAAAACATTATTTTAGCTGAAATGAGTCTTTGAAACCTTGCTTCCAGATATGAGTACGTGATAATTAAAATACATCGTTATTATTTAAATATTTTGAAGACAGTAATAATTGAAATTAGAATACTTTAAGAGACAATTCACAAATAATTAACGATAAATAATGCAGTGAAACATATGTATTGAAAATATTTAAAATGTCGAATTTTGTTAGTAGTTAAAGTAATTAATGAAATTTAGAGTGTATTTAAAGTAATGAAGGACAATTTTATGCATAATGCAGTGCAACAAACATGTAGTAACAATTTGAATGTTGCACCTGTCGTAGAAGCTGATATTTGTGCACTTGAAGTTTCGAAGTGGTCACGAGAATAAGGATGTTACAGCGAATCACCTTAAATTGTCATCAGACAAAACCATGCATGTGTCGTTCAGGATCAAATTCACGCTGGTATGGGAGGAACAAATTATTGATGCCAGGAATGTAAAATATTTTTTTTTCTATTTTAATTTGGATTTTATTTGGAGTTTCTACTACAGTTTAACAATTTGTACATCATTTTTGCTCAACATAATAAAAACAACCATAAACAAACAACAATATCGATCTCTTAAGCACGCAGTGCACTCAATTATTCAACTTTCCTTTCGCAAATATAAACAATTAAAAACGCCAGTGACGTTAACATTCGTTCCGGCATCACTGCCAGCCAGATTGATGCGATCCCTCTCTCCTTTTTGTTCCAAGATTGATACTGTCAAATCGACCAATCAGAAACTGGCTCGGATTTGACAGAAAATTGGATCGAAATCGGTCAGGTCCCAGGTCAAGGCTAAAGCCCTACAGTAAAAGTATGGACGACTGTCACCACAAAACTGAAAAAAGCTGTTCCAATCGAGCAAAGCGGTGCGTTTTGACGGTTCGATTGGAACAACTTTTGACAGACGTCCATACTTTTACTGTAGGGCTTTAGTCAAGGCCAGTACTACGATACTCAAGGATCTTCACATCAATCCCGAGTGCTACCACGCTGCCATTAGTCAATTGTCAATGGAAAACATCGAGCGGAATGACAAGTCTCGCGAAATGATCGTCTTGGTCATCAGAGAAATGTTCGAGAAAAAGATCATCACCAAAGTTAAATTCTTGCACGCGCTGGAGCAGTTGTTCAACGAAGCAGACGATCTAATCATCGATCTACATCTACCTGTGGAGTGTTGCCACAATATGGTTCCATGACATACTAAAGAAGCTCCTGCTCTAGTACGAAGCTCTCTACGGTAAGGATGCCACCGATGCCAGGGTAGTCTCAATCAGACCTTTTTTTGTTGTGGAGGGGAGTAAATCCACTGTTTGTATCATGCAAACCGACCACTATTTAACGAGTGGACGGCTAATTGCCTGGATACATATTTTCCAAGTCCGGTATAATATAGTTTATAATACCAACTACCTTTCCAGTATTTGCAAACCAAATTTCACTAGGTTGTAAGCTAATACTTCCAAGAAATTTAAACCAACGCTTGTGTAATGCACCACAACTGCAGAGCACATGTTCCGAGGTTTCACGTTCCAAATTACAGAAACGACAGATATCACTCTGAACCCGACCAAGGTTCTGTAAATAATTCCAGACTGTCAAATAGAAAGACGGTCATATTTATATCAAGTGTTAAAGTAAATAGTAACTGTGGAAAGTGACCGGAAAATCCAGTGAAAACAATGTAGGTATGTTCGCAAATACAGATGAATAATGCATCTCTTAAATATTCCTAATGAAATTGATTATTACATTTATTTATTTAATTTTTATGATTGCTCTTCACAGCCAGGAATTCTGTGCTTTCGGGATCAGGTTCCAGTCAATGTTTAAGGACTGGCATCTCCATGAAAGTAGCCACCTGCGAAAAAAAAATACTTCAGCGAGCAATATATGTTATTTTATAATATATTTTTACAATTAAATAAAATCTACAAATTATAATACAAAAAAAAGCTATAAATTATAATTAATCGAAACAAAAAAAAAACAAAAAATGCAAAAGATCAACAAATATCCATTAACGGAACAGTTCAGCAACAAATTACTGAATAGTTCGGTAAATAATTACCGAATTGTTCGGTAATTTTGACAGTTAATAAAGTTCGGTGAAAAATTACCGAATACGGTAATAATTTCTAAGTGTGTATACACTGCTTTATGAGCTGAGTCTACACGCTAACTTCTGCTTACTCACCAGGTGAGTCGATCGTACTCACTTTCGTCCGATGTATCGAGTTGTCAAAAATTGAGTAAACGAGAAATGTCAAACTGAGTAAAAGCCAAAATCCTGGACTTGGAAAAAAGGCCAGTCATATCGGAGGAAATCTCATAGAAAATGTTACTCAAAACCGGCTGAAATGCCTTCAGGTAAGTACGAATTGCTTAGGGAAACGGTGTTGAACCATTTTCTGCTCCGGTAAAATGAATCCGGAGCAGGCAATTTCTATTTCCTTGAATATAAATCAAAACAAAAACCCTCCCGCAACTGAAAATACCGGCGAGTGAATTTGCCTCAGTCTACGTGAGAACGTCGTTGAGTCAACATAATGCTACTCAATGTTGAGTAGCCCTACTTGCCGCTGAGATGAGTACATTCGACTCAATTTTGAGTTGACCAGAATAAGCGTGTATGGCCCAACTATCAATAAAACGTGAGACCTATTACACACTTAATCTAGCTCGGCAAAATCTCCAACAGCCGATTACTTCGGCATTTACTTTTGCTGATATCTCTGCAAAATATATGTTTGTTAGCTGATATCTCAGCAAAATGTTATTTGTTAGCTGAGTCTCGGCAATTGTTTGACTGAATGTCAGCAAAATAAATTGCAGAATTATTCGGCTGTTGGAATCTCGGCGAAAAAATTTAAGTGTGTACATTTATCAGTTTTTTTTAATCTGAACTTAACTGTTGTGCTACATTTCCCCGAATGTCGTTTCCCCGAATACCCATTTCCACGAATGCCGTTTCCCCGAATGTGCCATTTCCCCGAATGCCATATCCCCGAGAAAAAAAAGTTAGGAAATTTCCAACCGTTATTGCTGGCAATTTTCTTACTATATTTTGAGCATAGATTGCAAACCAGATCCCTCCCCATGGTCATGGAGGTAGACGGCACTGAAGCAAAGGGTTATGTTTAATTTCTTTATATTTGCAACGATGATGATTTTCTATAATGACACATATCACCTTCTTAATGCTTCAGTATACCTCAAACGATTAATTCTTGGTTGTTAATAGAACTTCCTTGATGCAATCGGCTGCTTCATGCAGACTGAGCAATTCTGATTATAGTATCAGATTTGTTCTGTATACAGAGGAACTGGGAGGGCCAATAAAGTAATGATTTTCTAGTAAATTTTGCATTTAATTATATTAATACTTTATTTTTAGCATACGATACAAAAGTGCTCGTTTTTGCGTAAAATAATCAATATTTATTTTGTAATTACGTTTAAAAGTTTTAAAGTTTAGTTGCTCGATGACCCTGGAGGGATCGTTTTTGCTTACTGAGCAGAAAATCAAGCTCTCCGTCATCACTCTTAAAATTCATGATCACTAAACACAATGAATATGTTCTTTCGATAGCCGGCTATCGAGAGATTAAATAAACAACAAATAAACAATACATACTTTTGGTTGCATCGCCAACTTGAGGTGAATCCGAACCGAATACCCTACCCAACCCTCCAACTCCGTAGCACTTATGAGGGTGTCGCTAAGTCGGTGGCCTCTCGTTAAGTAAGTACTACATCAACATTTCCTTCCCTATCCCTAGTTATGGTAAAGATGGGCGTCGCCGGGAATAGCGACAGTCATGCTTCTGTTACTCTTGTTTAGAATGGAACCAATGTTTACTCCCCAGCAGGCATGGAAAATCATTTGCATTCATTTCGTGCATTCATTTACATTCATTTGTTCTTAACTTTTTTTATTAACCAAATTCCGCAAAATGATGTGTAGAGTTATTAAAGGCTTTGTTATTAGCTACAACTTTTGTTAACAACTCAAATCCGTATCTCGTATGCATGACGAACCAGAGCGAACAGAAGTCACTACTGTTTTTCACTGAATGTATTTTACATTCACTGAAAAACAGTATCAAGTTCTGCCCGCTCTAGTTCATGATGCATAAGAGATACAGATTTAAGTTACGGGCAAAAGTTGTAGCTAATTACAAAACCTACAAAGCTCTGTACATCATTTTGCGGACTGTTGTTGATGAAAAAAGTTAGAGGCAAATGAATGTAAATGAATGCATGAAATGAATGTAAATGATTTTCCATGCCTGCTCCTCAGCATTATTCCTGAAAGTAGTCTAACTGAGAATTTCAGAAGAGACGTGAGTGTCGCTAGTATCCAATCTACGAAGTATATCATAACAACGCTAACGCTAACGCTAGTGAGCAGATTGCAAACCAGATTAAATTTCAAGCCATGCAAATGGAAGGTTTATGAAATTAACCCAACTACCAATTAATTTGCTTCGAGTAGCTAGAAATGCATTGCCAAAGCACATAATGCTCACTATGCCCCTCTCTCCCCTATATTAATGTATTGAGCCGTTAAAAGCATTTTCATTTTTATACATAGAATAATAATCCAAAACCAAAAAGAACAAAAAAATTGGCAAAATATCGTCGGTTTGACAAATTGGTTATAAATTTTAAGGAGATTTTGCCTTCTTTTATTTACGAGCAATTCTCTCGAGAACTTTGGAAAAACATGAGAGATCGATGGTTTGACAAAATGGTAAAATATTTTTATTCCTACTTTTTTACATAAGCAGTTCTTTCGGGAAATTTAGCAAAACTTGTTTCGGAAATTATTGCAACCAAAATTCAACAGGTGACAGTAATAAACAGAAGTTATGGTGATTTGTTTTGTACGCAGAAAACCGGAAAATGTTTATTTTATTAAATAAGAGCCTTTTTCTTGGCCTTTCAAAAAAAATATTTGTACAGAAGGTTTTTTTATATTATGTCGCAACACCCCTACCAAATATTTTTTCTCGTTTCGCCTTCACAAACGAAAATTTAATAAAAATGTTGAAATCTGCATACATTATTTTTCGGTTTAACTTTTCGCCCATAGAAGGTGGCGCTATGCTGTCAGTAGTTGTGAGTGTAAAACTCACAGCATTCCTCGATTCATTTGTCAAATCATATATCTCACAAGTTTTGCCAAATTCCACGATTTGAATTTATAAAAGAAAAAATCTCGTAAAACTATGTTATCAATTTTTAAATCCATCGACCTCACATATTGTCTAAGTTCTCGTAAGACTGCTCGTTTATAAAAGAGGGAAAAATTTCCTCAAAATACATTACCAATTTGTCAAACCGTGAATCTCACAAGTTTTGAGAAAGTTTTCGAAAAAAACATTTACAAATGAAGGATAAAATACGTTTACGGCTGAAAGTCTCCTAAATAAATTTAAAAAGAAGGGAAAATCTACTAAAAATTTATTACCAATCTGTCAAATCATCGATATTAGTTTTGACAAAGTTCTCGAAAGAACTGCTCATGCATAAAATAAGGGAAAATGTCCTAAAAATATATTACTAATTTTTTCGCTTCCACTTCTGGTACTGCCGCCGCCTCACTAAAACCAACAATCAATACGAAACTAACGATTTTAAATTGGCTCACTACTTGACTAGCCTATTGGTCCCAAGCAAATCGATTAACGTTACCCATTCTTGTCAAAATTCTAGTACTACACAATGTTTGTTTTGATTCGCTATGAAAATTTGACAGATAAAATGAGGGGTTAGTGGAATTTCCTATGTTTCGAGGGGTGAATCGATTAGCTTGGGACCGAAGATAGTACCAGAGCTGAGCCAAAAAGTAGATCGTTTATTCGGGACTTACTAGTCTTAGAGTTACCTCTATACTAAAACTCTCGCCCGATTGATTGACTGTGAACAGAGATTTTCCCTTTTTTATCATGAGCTGTTCTTTTAAGGTTAATTGTTGCAATATTCAAAGATGTCTTTTTAATGCTCGCGAAACCAACCTTAGAAGGGGGTGACCCCGGCGTAGTTGCCAAAGTCACGAGTTCAAATCTCACCCCCGGACAAGTCACGAATGACCCAAGAGTGTTAAAGTGACAATAATGAAAAAAAAAACCAACCTTAGAAATGTAATACAGTCAAAGTATTTTATAAATTTTTGGATTTCATTCGAGGAAATTACATTCGGGAAATGGCATTCGGGGAAATGGGGTATATGTTTGTCTGGGATTCGGGAAAATGGCGTTCGGGGAAGTGACATTCGGGGAAATGTAGCACAATCGAACTTAACACATGCCATTACATTCTCAGATAATCTTATAGGTAAATTTGAATCTGCGAGATAACAATACTTCCCAGTTTTTAGAAGATAAACACGAATTTAGTATATGTATTGGTATCCTTGCACCTTAACCAATACATAAGTTTAAATCACTAAAGCATACTAAACATACAAAGGGTAAATCCAATCTGAAGAAGTAGCGGCAGCATATCTATGGGAGCTGTTCGAAATCATCGTGATTTTCAACCAATATTGAACGTACTTTAAGTAAAGAAAATTTTAAGTTTTCATTAACCATAGCTTAAAATTCAAAATACATTTAAATTTTCCAAGCATTCTGATGTTTATCAATTCTACCAATTTAGAACTATCACGATTAATAAAGAAATTTGAATGTATTTACGTTTAGCATTAGTGTTGATTTAAGTTAAGTGTTCAGTATTAGCCTCAAAACATTATCAAATATTAGGCATTATGCTTTAAACCTGTTCTTCCAGTTAAATAATTATTATAACTATTTATAATCAAAGAAAATAACAAAGTCAACTAAATAAAAAAGAAACCATTATTTCTAAATACCCATAAAAACCAGAGTTCACTAAACGAAGAAGTCATCAAACTCGACAGGGCCGCTATAGCAAAATGCTTGATAATGCCTTCTAATCATGGTAAACTCATGAGCTGTTTTTTTGTCCATCACGCAGTTTGCCCATCACGCATGGCCCAGCTGATTCTATTATTGTTCCTAGACGCAGAAATTCATTCTGAATGCAGCATCAAACACAAAACGATCGCTCTACTATCAACACAGCTTCCACAGAATCACGTGCTGCTTTATTATCACAATCCATTAACCTAGCTACCAGTTTCAGAACCCAGGCGGTTTCCATCTGCTAAAACTTCACAATCTTCTTTCGAGTACATAAAAAAAAAAAACAAATAATTTCCCTTTGCTGGAGTTGCCTCGGCGATCACTTTCTCACCACGAGCTCGTACAGGTCTGCTCTCTTCTGCTGCAGCACGGGAATTTGCCCCCTCACTTCCGGAAGCGTTTTGAGTACCAAATCAGCCACGACAATTTCCTGAAATTCGGTTCCATTTTGGATCACCTGTCCCCACGGGTTCACGACCAGAGAGTGCCCGTAGGATATCAACTCGGCATGGCAATCCCTCGCCGGAGCACAGAATGCCACGAATACCTGGTTATCCAGGGCACGAGCGCGGGCGAGCAACTCCCAGTGCAGTTCTCCGGTAAAGACATCACAAACCGCAGGGTAGATCAGAAGGTCACATCCCATCTCACGATAGGCAGCGGCGAACTCCGGAAAGCGCATATCCCAGCATATTCCTAGTCCGATCTTGGTTTCACCTACCGAGAAGGTCGTATAACTATCGCCTGCGGTAAACACCTTCGATTCTTCGACCTCCAGTTTGCCCGGGATGTTAGTGTTGCAAAGGTGAATCTGTTTCAAGGTCAGAAGGAGTTGATTCAGTCTAAAGGGTAACTACGATGATCGAATGTACTAACCTTCCGATGTCTGGCCACCAGCTCACCTTCTGGTCCCCAAACCGTACAAGTGTTGTACAGTTTGCCGCAGCATTTCTCCACGAACGATCCACCAACGACGTGCACGCCAAAGTCCCGGGCTGCCTTACTCAACGCCTGACTAGTTTCACCCAGCGGAATTTCCTCGGCATTCGCTTCAAAGTTTTCCTCACTGTACGGGCAGTTGAAGCTTTCCGGTAGCACCACTACGTTGGCATCCTTCTCCTTTTTGGCGATTCGAATCAGGTCCACAGCATTCTTCAAGATCTTTTCCTTTGGTCCAGCGATCTTGAGCTGAATTAGCGCTATTCTGATCACCATCCTGACGGTTCGTGCTCGATTTCGTTACTGACACTTGAGAAGCTGAATCCAGCGGTCCAACTTATCAAACTGGGATTGATTGAGCGATGACCTCCAGAGGCCAAGTCGTGAGTGATCAGCTGCGCATTCGGATGGATGATCAACGTCTACTGATAACGACACGACGGTTGCTAATTTCTTCGAGCGAGCGTCTCTTGATTGTGCATAGACAAGGCTATTTATAAAGGATTCCTCCACACAAGTTCGCTTTGTTTTGCAATGATGGTGATGGCGGACGTGATGGGTGATGAAAGGCTCTTGATTTGTTTTGATTTACTGCGCGGAGATTGCAAATACTGCCCGAGCATCGTCTCGATCTGAGATCGTTATTGGCGCGTTTATTTGAATATATTTGTACTTGTAGTGGTGTAGTCTGTCGTTTGATGTGAAAAACATGAGCACATAATCCAGTTACAACTGTTGGAAACAACTTTGTGTTGGTTGTGAAGCCTTTTATCACCACATCGTTTAGTGATAATTGGCAGCTATTTATTTGCCAGTGATATTCCAAACAATCCACAGTTCGTATTCACCCACGACAGTGAGAAGAACCAAATGGCTCCCACATTGAAGATCGCTCTCATACAGTTGGCTGGATTTCCAACAAAACAGGAAGCCATAGCAAACGCCGTTAATCAGATCCGAATTGCTGCCAAAGACAAAGGTGCTAAGCTGGTGGTTCTGCCCGAATGCTGGAACTCCACCTACTGTACCGATGAATTTCCTCGTTCAGCTGAACGGATTCCATCTGGGGAAACCTCTCAAGCATTGTCCAAAGTTGCTGCTGAACTGGGGATCCACCTGGTTGGTGGAACGTTCCCGGAAGAAGATGCTGGAAAACTTTATAACACCTGCTCCGTTTGGGGACCAACTGGAGAGTTTCTCGGCAAGTATCGCAAGATGCATCTCTTCGATATGGACATCCCTGGCAGGTGCACCTTTAAGGAGTCGAGTGTTCTAACGGCTGGCAGTGAGTTCATGACCTTCAACGTTGGTCAAGTGAAAGTTGGATTGGGAATTTGCTACGACCAGCGGTTCCCAGAGTTTGCAGCCATCTATCGGCAGCGAGGTTGTGACCTGATGATATACCCATCGGCATTCGATACCTACACCGGACCAATGCACTTTGAATTGATTGCACAGGCCCGGGCCCTCGATAATGGCATGTTTGTGGTGCTCTGTGCACCGGCGAGGGATGCTTCGAAGGATTACGTCGCCTATGGATACTCAACCGTTTGCGATCCGTGGGGACGGGTCTTGTGCCGAGCAAAGGAAGGTCCTGAAACGTTGGTGGCTAATTTGAACATGGGACTGCGTGACGAAATTCGTCGACAGATTCCAGTACAGGAGCAGAAGAGAAGCGATGTTTATGAGTTGGTGTGCAAGAAGCAATAATAAACAAAGAGATTACATTTTTGCCGATGAGCATTTAATCATTATTGAACTTGACCAGCGAGACTATACAAGGAAGTCACGGTACCCCCATCATGGCTTCTTAGGTTATCGATGTGGTAATCCCAGCTTTGGACACCGTCTGAAATGAGACCTAGGTATGATGAAGGGTTCACTTTAAACGAAGACAACACGGTGTTGTCTTCGCTTCAAACAAGCACCAACTAGAACACTTGGTAGTTCTGGAACTGATCATCTTGAAGAAGGGAAGTTCATTTATGAGATCTTTTGCAAGTTCAGGGAAATGATGTTTGACAATAAAAAAAAACTATTTCATACGCCATAGATATTTCTGTACATACTGAACGATCCGTCCGACTGGGTCCACTGGGATAATATTAGAGAAGGTCTAGTATAAGAGAGGAGCAGATTCAAAACATACTACATTGGCAACCTATGCCTAGATGATTTCTGGCAACACTGCCAATGCAATCAAGATAGGCACTGGTCGATTGGCGTTGACGGCGACGCTGTAGCTCTGTACTCCTATGAGAAAATCCATAAGCAAACGTCAGACTGTGCGTGAAACATGGCGGACTTTGTACTATCCTTTCACTCCACCGAAAATTCCCATAAGAAACTGTCTATATTTGCTGGAAGAACAAATTTTTCGACGGTGCCGTCAACACCAATTGTCTCTGGCCTTGACAGTTCGTTTGGCTAATAATGATCCAGTCCACTCCTCTATTATACTAGACCCTCTCTAATATGATCTAGTGCACAAAACGTCGCATACAGCAGCGAATGTTTTTGCAGCTGAGTAATTCGACAGTGAGCATGGAATTTCAAAGATATCCGGAAACGGTGAGAAACAGTAGCGTGGGATCCACAGATTAACCATGCAATGGGCCTCTTTGTGAAGCTGTTTCGGCGTGAATTTCTACCAGTGATTTCACAAAGCTACACCATAAAATTTAAGTTATTTAAATGCAACGCAAAAATGTTGGCAAATTTTCTCGTGAAGAAAGAATCACAAAATATTGTTTTATTTAGAAGTTCAAGTGGTAGTAAACCGAGGGGGCGACACATCCAGATTTTAGTCTTTTTACCATAAATCACGTTCAGCCTTTATTTAGGGTAAATGATGGCTTCGGCAGCCATCGACTGTTTTCGGCAACCACAATTTAAACGTTAATTTCGATGTATTTTCTCACTAAAACACTTCGCTGAATGTATTTAAACGATTCCTTAGTCTTTCAGCTTCAATCCTAATACATTTTTAAGACTGAGCAAACCTGTTATGCTAGGTGTTTCTTCAAAAGAAACATAAGCACATCAAAATACGGCTGATTTCGAGTTGCCGATAATAGAACAGCTAGTTAACACGCAGTTTAAACGGAAAGGTTGCCGAAGTAAAAGAGGCTGCCGACAATAGTCACACTCACCTGAGAAGTTTGGAGCGTCTTAAAAACGTTTTCAAACCGTTTTGGACAGTTTTGTTGATTGGAATGGATAGAATAGCTAGCAGCAGATGAATGTAAACAAACAGATACGTCATATGTGTACGTGACACTGAGAAAATGCTAATAGAAGTGCGGAAGCTGCTTAGATTGACGAGAATACGTAAATTCCCCTATCTAATAACTGTCTAAGAGAAGAGGTGACAATACGGGGGTGAAAATGAACCACTTTTCTGTCAAACGCGAACCAGCTCCCGATTGGCCAATTTCATGTGCGTAAGATAGAGATAGAGATAGATAAAGATAGAGATAGAGATAGAAATAAAAGAGGAAGAAGCCAATTGCCACCTCTTCCTCTTAGATCACTGTGCGCTATCTGTTTTCATCTGTGATATCTACTTCCATCGACTCTCGCCGAGGGAGGTGACACGGACGAGGAGGGCGACACATCCAGATCATCGCCTTTTTATCATAAATCACGCTCAGCCTTTATGTATCTAATAACTGTGCGCTATCTGTTTTCATCTGTGATATCTACTTCCATCGACTCTCTCAACTTTCATCTTTCTTCACATCGCTTGCATCTTCTCGTGAACGAATCAATCACCGAACGAAAAAAGCAGCAAGCCAAGTTGTTTGTTTACATTTTGCTTCGCCGTTTTTTCCATAAGTTTTGCGGCTCAAGTGATAATTTCATGTGTGGATAATTTTAAAGATATTGCGGTAATACTTCATAGGTTTAAGTCAGAAAAAGCTGGAAAAGCCGCGCAAGGGGCCATTGCGAGATGACATGGAGAAAGATTTGTTCATAATGTATACATTTGTACACCGATTTAGTACCTAATCGATAACAACATGCGACGGTTGAATCGAGTCACTTTATTTCAGCATTCGTAAGTAACTTTGTAATTTTGTATATAAATTGTATTGTTATTAATTTGATTTTTAATTTTCACTTTGATGCTCGTGATGAAAACAGAATTGGATCTGGAAACTGGCAGCATCGATTCCGAAACCTATCCCAATACAAAAACCTGCATTGGAAGATTGAAGCAGTAGATCTCGGTCCTGGAGGAGCGTAACCTTAATACCACAGACAAACAGACATAACACTCGCAAGTTGTTCATCGAACAAGCATTTAACGGTCAATTAAAAAGTATCGTAGTTGAAACACCTGTGGCGCGCACAGTCAATTCCCTTGCGTTTGACGTTTACACACTACCGCCATCTGTTCAGCGTAGTTCCCACCACAGTGTACTCAACAGATGACGGTAATGTTTTTAGCGACGATGTTTTACAGTGAGAAATATCCAATGTGTTATGTCTGTTTGTCTGTGTTAATACTGCAATTGTATAATTTTAAAAGAGAAGTGTTTATGATTTCATGTTCTTACACCCCATAACCTTTCAATATCTTTCCAGGAAAAGTTTCACAATTGAAAAAAACTTTGTTCAATAGTTAAATCCCGCTGCCGGATTCCAAGTCATTGGCTGCATCTGGACTGTTCGAAATTTGTGTCGTGCAGTCTGATACACAATCCAACATCTGAAGTAAGCACGGGAGACAGCGCGACAGTTTTACGGGTTTGGCAAGAGCGTAGTGAGCAACCGATGGAGGCTGATATACTTCCGATGGCTGGTGGAATCATAGGGCCCTATTATGTCAGACGTGATCACACCCACTATGGGACAAATTGCATCTACACACTTAGTTTTTTTTTGCCGAGATGGGCACCACCGAGCAGCTCGGCATTGTATTTTGCTGGATCTCAGTGAAAAACTTGTCGAGATTCAGCTAACAAAAGGGAATTTTGCCGAGAACTCAGCTAACAAACATAAATTTTGCTGAACCTAAAAAATTTAGTTAGATAGGTTCCGATTCTACACATTGTATATTCACATACCTAGGGGATGAGTTAGGTTTGTGATAAGTTTTTTAGTGAGAATAACACTGATGAAGACTGAACATTGTAGTCGAAATACGTATATGCCATGGATACCAAAATTTTTTTAGTGGAATTAAATAAAAGATAACCTTTTTGCTGTTTTATTTAAAGCATTTCGCTAACAACCCAATTTCATTACTTCATAAAAAACATTTTAAAAATAAATACAATTTTAGACTATATGAAACATGTTTTGTTCTATTGTGTTACCTGACTCATTATGAATATTCGTTGTATCCGCGACCCTTGTCTAGTTTAGCATACGATAATGAATGTAAAATTAGACGAGTTCATGTTCAACTCTGTAGCCTCAGGCAAACAAAATGAAAAGCCAATTATTTTACTAACTACAAATTTTTATTTGTTACTATAAAAAGGTAACCATTATGAGTAAGTATAGTAAAGCAAAGTAAGAAATATAACTATTGCTCGTTAATTTTAACATTTTTAATAATAGTGTTCGTGAGGTGATATTTGAGATTCTACACGGTAAGAAAAAAGTACCCAACGGCCAGTTCACTTTTACCTACTTTTGACTAGTTTGTCTCATTTTCTCCTTCTAATGTTGTCAAAAACGGAGTAGCAAAACCACCCAACAGGGGTAGTAAAGTGTGGGAACCCAACGTTGAGTATAATCATATTTACCTACTGTTGGGTACAACTAACTTACTTTTGGTTAAAAAGCCAGTGGAAAATTCCATACGAACTGCACACAAGTAAATGAAAATTAACTTGACTCGCTTTACCTACTTTTGGGTTCCTGCACTATAGTGCCGAGATGAGTGAAAAGAACTTAATTTTGGGTACTTTTTTCTAACTGTGTATATTCTCGTTTTCGTTTCGGTTATACAACATGTTCATCGCTCCCAAGACGGTTTTATGACAGGTAGGCAGGAACTCACGGTCTCCCAGTGTTGGTGAAAGTACGAAAAGTTCACTATTTTGTCTATACAGAAATTCAAAACAAAAATTTTTGAATGCGGATTTGGACAGTTTTTGACCTGTTTCATACGACCGGAAGGTGTATGCTGGTTACAAATGCCGTGCCAAACTGATTTCCTACAAAATAATCAATCTTTGATGTGAATTTCGCTAATAAACACGAGGAGCATTTCTTATAGCAAAACTTGCCATAACAAAATGGGCGATTCATTTTAGTAAACAAACTAACACTTCTTCCGACTGTGGCACCTCTCTTACTCGCCTGGCATCGTTCCATTCCTACCATGCCTAGCTAGACCATCAGCATGAAACGAGAATGAAAAAGAAGCACGCTTAGAACAAAAGGTTGGCTGTGAATTTTCTCGTCGTTGCTCTGCTCATTGTCAATGAAAGTAGTGTCGATAAGCGAGTTGAAACGAAACCTCATTATGGCTTTCAATCCCTTTCACACTATTTCACCGCAGTTGTTAAATATGCGTTATGTCCCTTTTTCGTTACTTTCTATAAGATAAATATGTGGATGGAAGATAAATTAAACATATTACGGGTAATCTTTAAGTGTTTCCACATGAGAAATGCTTTAAATATATTGTCATTTACCGTCATATACGTCATGAAACCTCTGTTGATGTGTTTCATCAAAGACGAAACCACAGACAAACGGACGTAACACTTTGAAAAAGTTTTTCTTGAAAACATAGTATCTCAAAACATAGGACCTGAGTAACGACATCTCTCTGACTTCTCGCGGAAAACAAGATTGCTCGCTAACTCGCAAACAATATTGCATAAAAGTTCTATAGAATGTATAGAAACGTCAAAGCGAGGGGCACGCAATAGCCTTTATGACTGCGTTGGATTTAAAGTACAAGGTGTTCAACTATGTAATTAAGTAATTAAAAATGAAAATTAAGTATTTCATGTAATTAAATTTAATTTCGCGTAATCAAAGTAGTGCCAGTGTAATTACTGTAATTAAAACACGTACTTCAATTTGATTACGTAATTATTGTAATTAAAAAAATATTTTCTGTAATTAATGTAATTAAAGTTACACAAATGTAATTAAAAACGTACCCAAATCCTTATTCTTGAACTATTTAAAAAAAATGAAAAAAACCCTTAACACGTACTCGAATGAATCAAATTATTCAAAAACTATTCTTACACCCCGAAATACGCCCATTAATGTTTTACTAGACTACAAACATGACCAATTCTGCGAATACTTATACTAAATTTCTTGGAGCACCATGCTAGAGTTGGAAACTGAAATATTCCACTCGCGACAATCGATTTCACTTTCGTTTTGTACGTTCAACATAATGTCGTATCTAGTGCACTGTATTCGTTGAATAATGCGCTTTAATGCAGAACTAGAATAAAATCGATTGTCACGAGTGGGTTATATCGGTTTACAACTCTAGCGAAAATATACAGTGAAAAGGAAGTGATACTCATAATGAGGGCCGTGATTGCTGTACAAATGAAATGGGAATCACTTAGTTGTGACGACAAGTCTTCAAATTTTACATTTCCTTAAATTCAAGCAATTCCTCGAGCAAATTTCCTCCCGATTAAAAAATGTTCGAATTTTAAGCCATACTCGCAGCATAGTTCGACAGATGATGATGTAAGCTTGTGCCTGAATTAACAGGTTCAATGGAAGATGTATTTGCATTTGCATTAATTTTCTGATGTTATGCGTGAGTTTTTCGATTATTTCAATATTTCTTTCAAACTTAATGTTATTATACTAATAATAATGAACAGATTTAAGGCAGAGTTCATTAACAAAAAAATTAATTAATCTGGTTTTGGTTGCAGACACTAAGATGATTCAAACCAATTGTGTGCTTTTATTTGTATTATCGCAATCATATGATCACATCCGTATTCAGAATTGACACGATAGCAGCACTTATGAAATTCGCCTCCCCATTATTCGTCTTTCCATGGGTCAACTAAACAATACTATGGGCAGAACTCCAAACCGATAGGAAACGATGAGTCCCATGTGCACAGGACACGAAATGATCGTTACCGATCAACTTGACACACTCAAGTGCTGGGAAGGCAATTGCATACTAGCTGCGATTTTTTTCCCGGAAGTAACGCAGCGTGTGAATGTCCAAAGTATTCACCAGCTCCAGTGTCCGTTCAGCTCTTTCTCTTAGGGGCTGTTCATAAACTACGTAAACATGTTAGGAGGGGGGGTTGACAATTATGCACGGCCCATACAAATTTAAAAAAATTTGTATGGACAATTGGCTACGCAGGGGGTGGGGGGGTCAATAAAAAAAAATGTCTACGTAGTTTATAAACAGCCCCCTATCGGCCTCAAAAAAAAACTTTTGATCCTGCGAAATAGCCAGCGAAAGAACTACCGCCTTCTGCGCCTTTGCCACCGTTCCCGCTTGATCAGGTACCAAGTACAGAAATTGATCATCGCCAGTCAAATACAGACACATCGGTGACTGATGCTTTCAAATACAATTGATTTCTATTTTGCTGAAAAAACATGCTTTTGAATTTAATTCAAAATACATATTTTAGTAATAAACATGTTTTCAATTTACGTTGAATCATTCATATGTTTAGAGTATAAACAGATTTATTTTTAATTTGAATGAACAAAATTCGTATGCGTGGAGAAATAAATAATATTTTTACATGTAAATTTTGTTAACAATCTAAGAAAAAACTAATCGAATTATTGATAATTTTTCCCACGAAAACCGTTTCGAAAAAACTATATTTTCGGGGTGGTAAACTTCCCCTTAACTATACATTTTGGGGTTAAATACAAAGAGGCAAAACGTGCTTAACAAAATTTTCTATTGTAATTCTGTTTTCGTTCAAATCCACCAAATCAAATTCGTTATTTCTTAGGTTCTCAGTTAGCACAAACAAACATTCCTTTCACTGTCGCATTCTCCGGTGCTTTTACAGGGGCGTGATCCAGGGTATAGGTTTTTGCCCTGCCAACACCTCGGCAGTATTGAAATCCGACTACATTTCCAATCACGAACCGATCGTTGCTTGTGAATCGGCACCAATCATCAACGTAGATTTCCTCGTATGTCCCGGGAGATGTATGTTTATAGGGTCTATGCTAAAGTCATAATAGCGGTAGCGATACAATCTATCAGAGCTGACATTATCCTTAACGTAGCAAAAGGGCCTTTGTTTCACGGGCCAATAACGAAAGGGTCTAACGGTACGCTGGGGGTAATTTAAGTACATTTCTCGCTGTACATTAATGGAGTTAATGTACTTAATTTATGCGACTTGTAATTAAAGCTAAAATTTGTAGTTAAAAGTAATTAAATCAAAAAATTTCCGACGCTCGTAATTAAAGTAATTAATCATGTAGTTAACTGTAATTATTGTACTTAAAAAGGCTTGCGTAGGAGTTAAAGGTTATTGCGTGCCCCTCGCGTCAAAGTGATCCGATGCCAGCGCTACGACGAGTAGTTCGCGGAACTGATAATATTCAAATCAACCGTTAAATGCGTGAACGAAGATACACAATGAAGTGTTACGTCTGTTTGTCTGTGACGAAACTATCAAAGTTAAGCACTCTTTCACTCGTCCGCTTCACCGAATCTTGAAACAAAGACCAAGAAGCGAGGAGGAGAGTGACAGCCATTGAACATTTATTTGTAGACGCCGACTGAGGTTCTAGAATGCTGCGAAGCTGATCGACTTCAACTGGAAAAGAAAGCTATCAGTCTCGTCATCGCATCGATTTAGTCGATTCAATATGATATTATGACTCCCTGATTAGGAGAATGGTTTAAGAAAATTATCAGGAGCAGTGTTTCCTACCCAGAACATCCCGGAAACAAGCCCCGGAAAATTTACCAAAAACCACGTTTCCCGACTTCCGGGAATCTGTTTCAAAAGAAACTTCTAAATAGCATGTTTGGATTAACTTCCAGGGAAATCTGAAGATCTTCTAAGGTAAATCGACAGCATGTTTTAAAAGAAGTCAGACTAATTCTCTTAGGGAAACCAGAAGAAATTTCTGGGCCAGGCCAGGCCAGGAACAACTTCAGGGGAAATCAGAAAACATTTCTATGCGCAGCCAATTAGACTAAATAATCAAATGAGTCAGAAGAAACTTCCAGGATGTCGAATTCTGGGGTAGTTTAAAACAATTCAATAGAAACTTCCAATGAAAATTTTAAGAAAATTGGATGGACCTTCCAGTGGAAGTCAAAAGAAACTGACGTGGAAGTTAGAAGTGCTACTGGAAAAAGCTTCCGCTGAAATGAAAATTTCTAAGAAAGTTGGAAGGGACTTCAGGAAGAATTCTGATATGTCTTCTGTAATTAGCCAACATTCTACATGACATAAATTTATGTCGGAGCGCCGCTGGTGTTGTCTGCTTCTTTGTGCAGGTCGCTGGCACAAAACAGTTCAGAAATGTGACAACATTTTTTTGCGCTTCCTAGTTTGTTTTTGTTTGTCTTCACTATTGGCGTTGACGGCACCGTCGAAAAATCGTCTCTTCTAGAAAAGATTGACAGTTTCATACGGGATTTTTCGGTGGAGTGAAAGAATAGTACGAAGTCCGCCATGTTTCACGCACAGTCTGACGTTTGCTTATGGATTTTATCATAGGAGTAAAGAGCTACAGAGCCGCCGTCAACGCCAATGGTCATTGCGAAAAGGATCAAATCTAGATTGAGCTGGAATAAGGGCGTAACAGCCTTTGTAAACAATGACTTCTCTCGTTGATTTCTAGGAATTCAAGGCACGCCTGCACAAATCAACATATCCATCGGGTAGGAGAAGTCTTCCTCTACTCGATGGTGATGTCGATTTGCCAGAGAAGTCATTGTTTACAAAAACTGTTACGCCCTTATTCCACCTCTGTTTAGAAATGTTAAGGATGTTTTGTAAGTCCAGTACTAGTGCCACCACTGCACCAGACCCATGTAAATTCGGGCATAATTTGAGTACTGAGGCTTATACCCCGTTCACATTACAGCCTATATCACGTAATATAGGCTGTCTTGCAATGAGCACTCAAACATAGGATTTCCAGTGAAAACTAGATGTATGAGTGCTCATTGCAAGATAGCGTATATCACGTGATATACGCTGTAATGTAAATGGGGTATTATAGTACGTTCAGACTACAGAGTTATAACATGTTATAGCGCTATCTTGATGGTGGTTTCTGTGTTGCAATTATTTGACAAACTGTTATAACATGTTATAACTCTCCAGTCTGAACAAGGCATTAGTCTCAGTTGCAGTCAGCGTTGCCAGATTGTTTTCAAGCTTATCGGAACCAAATGTAACCGATTTAGTATTTATCGGTATTCCCTAATTTCAATAAAGGCCCAAATGCAATGTGGGCGGAAGCGGAACGGAAACGGAAAGTTTGACAGTTGTCACAAATGACATCAAGATGCCTAGCCGAAGTCGATTTGATTCTAACCTATTCTAACTTGTTTTCAATCTGACAAGTAGGCTTACTCAGATCGGGCTTTTCCGCTGCCGCTGCCGTTTCGCTTCCGCTGTCATTGCGCTTGGGCCTTAATTGTATATGTTTACCATTTTTTAAGGGGAGGTTTACTTGGATTTGGCTGAAAAACAGTTGAACTTTGGATTTTTTTTTCAGGAGAATGAAAAGACATACGAACTTCCGGTTTCGATAATTATGTTTGTCCACTATTCCTGAATACTTGGAAATTTTTTGAAGGTAAAAAAACAAAATGGCGGCTCACGTGGAGGAGTGTCAGTCAGGTTTTGCTGCAGAACTTCGAGTGCACACCCTCTGGTGGTGAACTGAAATGAAATTTTTTTTTATTGTGGTTAAAGTTGATAATATTCCCTATGGCTTATACCTAACTAGAACAAAATCCGACAAAAATTGACCAATTTATGGACATTTGAAAATTTAGTGCTTTTTTTACCCCTTTTTTTCTCACTTTGACCTTGCTTAAAAAATAGTAACTAACATTTTTTTTTCATTTTAGGTATAAGCCTAAATAGTATCCTTCAAAGCGCAATTTTCCGATTGTAAATCGGATCATTTGTTCAAGCCCTATGCTCTAAGTTGTTATAAAAATATGGTTTCGAGAAAAACGCGTTTAAAGTTTTTGTTGCGTCCCTCAGCGCGCATGACAAAGGTTCACTCAAAGCGCCATAACTCGCTAAATATGTTTCGGATCGTAAAATCCTTTTGGAAACATATTCTACACACTTGTAGCTTTAATTTTATGCAAAAAATAAATTTTTTTGAAAAAATCCAAGTAAACCTCCCCTTAAGTAGAAAATTCAATCTATTGAACTAAGAACGGAAAATGTACTTTCCAGATGGAAGACAATTTCCTTGGATAAGCTTCTGAAGGAATTCGGAATATGAACAACCGAGGGATTTTCGAACATTATTATTTATTTTCGAATTGTAAAATTTAAGTAAAAATTCACCAAAAGGAACACAGCCTAAGTGTATGTGTATCAGAATAGCAGTATTATTTGTGTCTTCCCTTCCATTTAGAGAATTTTCACTTAAATTTGACCCTTCAAAAATAAATTAATTTTCAAGAAGGTGTCTGTCAAAACAGATTTAGTGTCGGTCAGAAATAAGTTTGCTAGAATAGCAGGTTTATTTGAAAATATTTCATCATGAAAATTTTCCAAATGGAGCACAGACGGCTGCTTGGGAACAGAAATAATGAAACTTGCTATTTGTTATGCAAAACGAATGTATTTCAAATCAAAACAACAGAAATCATCCACAATTCGTGTGTGAATTCTAAAAGCATTTACCTGTAAATGTTGGCCATCTTTCAACTCCTTGTATCGATCAGATCTCTAACATCCACCAAATACTCAACTTTTCTGTGGCTTGGTATCGTATAGGTCCGTCCTTCTTTGGCTGAAAATTGGAATCTGCGCCCGCACTTCATCCACCTTCTTGAGCTCCACATCGGCCACAACCGTTTCCTGACCCTCTTTTGCCGAGGCCACGACCTGGGCCCATGGATCGACCACCATCGAGTGTCCCCACGCCACATAACCCGCTCCGGCATCTCTCGCCGGTGAAATCGTAGCAATGTACGATTGGGTATCATTAGCTCTAGCCCTGGCGAGCAGCTCCCAGTGCAATGGTCCCGTCTTCATGTTAAATGCACCCGGATAGATCAGCATGTCACAACCCTGATTGCGATACAACCGTGCCAGTTCATCGAATCGAATGTCATAGCAGATTCCAATGCCTATCTTTGCCCCATCCATCGATACAATTGCCAAATCGCTACCCCCTGTAAGGACATCCGACTCACGGAAGGTTATCCCTCCGGGAATGTTAATGTCAAATAAATGAATTTTCCGGTAGGTAGCCATAAGTGTTCCCTCCGGGGACCACACTGTGCAAGTGTTGTAAATCTTATCCTCCTGTACATTCTTCTCCGGAATCGTTCCTCCAATTAGGTAGATTCCCAGTTCTTTGGCGATGGCCGCAAGACTGCGACTGGTTTCTCCACTAGGAACTTCTTCGGCATATTCGGCAAAATGTTGCGTTCCATAAGGGGAATTGAAGCACTCCGGAAGGGCGACGACCCGCGCTCCGTTGTCTTTGACCGCCGATCGGATGCGAGTTAGTGCATTGGCGACGTTTTCCGACTTGTTTGAGCCAACCTTCAACTGAAGCAGGGCGATTCGGAAACCGGCTGAAAATGTAAAAACTTACGTCAATTAGTTGGATCGGTTGCAAACGAAATACTAACCTCTAGCCATTTTGAGCATTCCTTGCGCGAGACTGATCTCTTATCAGTTGGAACTGGCAGGGTTATTTAATCTTTTTCTCTTGGAAAAGAATGCTCGTTGAAGATCATAAAGAAGTTGTTTGCGGCCGTTTTATCAGTTGTGGTGATTGTTTTGAACTTTTCGCTTTCTTTATTCGAATTGGGTCGACAATAACAGTCAGGTATGCTCATTCTGAGGTAAACAGCGTCCTGAAGTGACGTAACTCCAAAATTTGAGATGGATTGATTTTATTTGGTAATTAATGCATATATTTAAGAATTTTATAATCCACAGTCATTGTGCATCGAGAAATTTACTATTCCGTAGTTTATGGACGACATACTCTGCTTACTTCGGAAGCTTTTACTTATCTAGACGAACAAACCATGGTGGGTTTATACATGGTGATACAGTTTTGTCACTACATGGCGAGCAGGACGGTTGGGGGGGGGGGGGTTTAAGTTAAATAAGAATAAATTGTTAACAAACTCGGTCGACTGAATCATGAATTTGACACATTAGAACACCTATATGTAGTCGCCTTGGAACAAACCAGTTTTACTAGTTCAGCAAAATGCTAGAAGGATGCGCGCTCAGAGGTTTATATCTTAGCTAAAAGTTTGAGTTTTTCGAAACCAATGCTTTCGAAACGCATTCAAGGTTTTAGCGTGAGCACATGATTTATTCGAAAAGCACTGACCAATCAAATCAAATCAGTTTAAAACTGATAACGAGTGAATCAATACAAATTCCCTTTATTAATGCTTAGCAATGTCACTCCGTGGTGCTATAATCCAACTGGACGTGATTGATTCGAAGTTAAGCATTCCCCAAAGGGAAATAATTCAAATAAGAATTTGGTTCTGCGGAGATGAATGCCTGTGTAGCAGTTCTTCCCGAAAGCTTCAACCGTCCTCATGTCGATGAAGAAGCGTCGAAGGAAATTTTCAAAGATATTCCACATGGCGAAACGAGCCGGGCATTGTTGAAAGCTCCTCAGGATTTTAGAGTCTATATCTTTGGAGGTTCTATTCAAGAACGGACCTCACACTGAAAACGAATCTTACACAGAGAGTGAAGTTGTGAATCACTTTTACTAATTAATATGGAGACATTTATAAAAGCGTAGGTCACTCAGCATGAGCAACCTACACGCTACCCAAATGAATAGAATGATAGAATGAATACAACAAGACCGGTAGAAACGCGCGTTTGGCTTTCAACACGTTAGCAGTTCAGCTCGTGTGCATTTTTTCTTCCCTTGCTTGCTGCGTGTTGGCGTTCCGCCTCCCGGACTAAAAGTGCTTGTCGAATGTTGTTGTCGTCGTGTTTGTGCATTGAGGTTGTGTTTCAGAAATGCAATCAAAGTGTGCCGTGGCCGCCAGTAGACGCGTTTAATTTTCGGAAGCTGCATTTGTCATTTTCTTCTCTAACTAACCCAAAAAGCATAAAAATAAACGCGCACGCGAAGTCTCGTTTCTGTTTATCAGTTTTTTACACGCCTGAAAGTAACTGTAGGGTTTGATCGGTGCTCGATAGTTCCCGCGATTAATGTGTTGGGATGCTTCAAATGTGGAGAATTCGGTCACAAGAGTATGGATTGCAAAAATTGTTAGATATGCTCTAGGTGCAGTCAACATCACAAAACGTCGGAGTGTACGTCAACTGTATTGAAATGTATTAATTGTTTGTAAATTAATAAAGAATGTAAAATGAAGTTGGTCGTCAACCATGCCGCATTTAACTCTGAATGTTTGGTCTTTAAAAGACTTTTTGATCAGAAGAAAAGAAGCTTGCGTTTCAATAAATAGTAGCCAGGTTCCAGAGATTTAAATCAATTTGATTTTTTGCATTCGAATATTGTGGGGTTGTCCACAAACTACGTAGTATTACATCAGATTGTTGAGGAAAAACGTCCTCTTTTAGTTTTATTATCTGAACCTCATATTGTAGAAACTGAAGCTTTTGATCAGTATAGTTATCCGGGATGTATTGTTGTTGCTTGTTTATCACATTCTAGACACACTGGCGGTGTTGCTATTTATGTCGAAGAATCAGTTCAATTCAACCTTCGTATCAACGAAGTTATTGACGGCAACTGGTTCTTGGGCATTACAGTTGTACGTGGCATGAAGATGGGTAATTATGGTGTTTTGTATCATTCTCCCAGTTCTAGTGACCAGCGTTTTGTTGAAGTTTTAGAGAACTGGCTCGAGACATTCCTTGATTCTAGTAAATTAAATATATTGACTGGTGATTTCAATTTTTATTTGGGTGCTAACCATAATTCGGATCATTTGAAGCATTTTGCTGAGTTTTTATTTAATTTAAAGCAAACGGCCTTATTCATGGCCTGTACTCGAAAAAAAAAATGCACCAGACAATAAGTGTTCGCCAAAAATTTATTTTAAGTCGGATTTTCTTGAACTGTCAGGGAATGAACTAATACATATGGATTATGTTTCGGCATAATTACTTTATTCAATTTCCTTTAGATCGCTGAAAGCCCGCACCTTTCCCTTAAGACCCTTTATTACCTTTTGTGCAATGGTGGAGCCGACCTTTTTGGTCACTTTCATCCAATCTTTCTTCAACTCCAGCTCGTTCTTATCCACCTTGGACGATTTTCGAACTTTGGTCTTCATTATGGCCCAAAATCTTTCCACCGGACGAATCTCTGGTGAATTTGGCGGGTTGGCGGTTTTTGGTACAAAAACAATGTTATTGTCTCTGTACCAATCCAACGTCGATCGCGCGTAATGGCATGATGCCAGGTCCGGCCAAAACAATGTGTCGCCTTCGTGGGACCGCAGGAAGGGCAACAGACGCTTCTGGAGGCACTCGGTGCGGTGCATTTCGCAGTAGATGGTACCCATTGTGATGTACGGTTTACTCAGTTTACCGCATTGGCATATGGTCTGCCAGAGCAAGTATTTTTTGGCGAATTTGTCCACTTTCTTCTTCCTTATGTCTTCCGGAACATCAAACCGTGATTTGGCAACGTAGAACTCCAGCCCCGGTATCTGCTTTGCGTCTGCCTTGATGTAGGTTTCGTCATCCATAACCACACACATCGGTTTCGTTAACCACTCTCGATACAGCTTCCTTGCGCGGGAGTTGGCCGCCGTGTTTTGTTGATCACGCCGGTTCGGTGCCTTCCGGACCTCGAATACACGAAGCCCAGCTCGTTTCATGGTTTGCTGAACGAACCAGGCGGAACACTTTGCCTTCAGAGCCGCGTCACGAATCGAAAGGTTCGGATTGCGTTTGAAATAATCCAACACCTTCCGCCCAACAAACAATTGAGAGCTCTTATAAAACACCTGAGTTGATCAAACGTTGAATAGTAGCTTCCAGAGTTGAACAAGAATGTAGTTGTATTGCCTTTTTGGTTAGAAGCTTCAAAAGCTGCTTGGAGCACACTTAAATGATTGTATACGTTCGGTTTAACTATATGCTTATAAGACCTACGATAACTTTTATAGCACCTTAGTTAAACTGATTCACAAGAGCTATAGAGAACGTGGAATAAACGCATCAAAACAAACAATTGGGAGCTCTTATACAACACCTGAGTTGATCAAACGTTGAATAATAGCTTCCAGAGTTGAACAAGAATGTAGTTGTATTGCTTTTTTGGTTAGAAGCTTCAAAAGCTGCTCGGAGCACTCTTAAATGATTGTTTACGTTCGGTTTAACCACAGACAAACAGACGTAACTCTTCATTGTGTATCTTCGTTCACGCATTTAACGGTTGATTTGAATATTATCAGTTCCGCGAACTACTCGCCGCAGCGCTGGCATCGGATCACTTTGACGTTTCTATACATTCTATAGAACTTTTATGCAATATTGTTTGTGAGTTAGCGAGCAAGCTTGTTTTCCGCGAGAAGCCTGAAAGATGTCGCTACTGATGTCCTATGTTTTGAGATGCTGTTTTCAAGAAAAACTTTTTCAAAGAGTTACGTCTGTTTGTCTGTGGTTTAACTATATGCTTTATACGACCTACGATAACTTTTATAGCACCTTTGTTAAACTGATCGACAAGAGCTATATAGAACGTGGAATAAACGCATCAAAACAAACCATTGGGAGCTCTTATACAACACCTGAGTTGATCAAACGTTGAATAATAGCTTCCAGAGTTGTACAAGAATGTAGTTGTATTGCCATTTGGTTAAAAGCTTCAAAAGCTGCTTGGAGCACTCTTAAATGATTGTTTACGTTCGACCAACCACCAACCACAATTTTGTTGCTAAAAATAGCACAAGTGATAGGCACGTTTATATGACCATAAGGCAATGATTATTCGACTGCAAGAGAAGTCACTCAAGATGAGCTTCATATACTTCTCTCATATGATCAAAATATGTATTCAAGAATAGAGCAGATGGAAACAGAAGCGGCTGGCAATCCGGGATCATGAGTTCGAATCTTGCTTCGAGAAACCCTCGGTGGAGTAGAGGTAAATTATATATATAGGTGTTTATTAATAAATGCAAACATTAATTTAAGACATATATCATATAATCATTTCTAGATAAATTCTCTCAATTAATGATTAGAGAGATTAATTGAAAGAATATCAATCAAAGATTAAACAGATGCTTGTTACTACTTCCTCCATGATCACAGAATGTGAATTATGGCATAATTACATATTTTTTCAATGTGCACAAATAAATTAAATTAATAAAAACTGTACAAGCAATTATTTTGGCGTACCACGAGAATTGTTAAACTAATTTTTATCTGTGAATATTGTGAGTACTTACACAACGGTTATTAAGGAGTCATTAAAAAGTGCCATAAACGCTTTTCACCGCTTGCTGTATAGTGATTATTTAGGAGTCATAAAAGAGTGCAACAAACGCCTCTCAGGTTCAATCTCTACTAAATTTCGAAGCAGCTGTTAGGAGGTGTCTACAAACGTTGTATAAGAGGTTTCACCAAAACAATAAAGCTTGACTTTAAATATGTATCTATAAACGTTGTATAAAAGTTGCTTCTACTCCTATACCGCGTATACATATAATGCTGTAGTTGAACAGGTTCTCCAAACCAATGTAAACAAGAGTTTTACAGAAGTTGTAATAAACAAATTGTACAGTTATGATTCAGCATGCAGTTGAATAAAATCACAATGGATGCGTTTCTTCAACAAGAAATTGATTTTGGGTAAACGTTTTACTGAATACGTTAGACAACACCTTTGTGTTGCAGTTGTATAGGTTCTCCAAACCAGTGTAAACAAGGGTTTTATAAAAGTTGTGGTGAACACATTGTGCAATTATTATTCAACATGCAGCTGAACAAAATCAAAACGAAAGCGTTTCTTCAACTGGAAATTGTTACTTAGGCGGGCCTTCATAGCGTCAGCTGTCTTCAATTTTCTTCCACTTCCAGCCCGCCGCTCGGTCGTCTGGGACTCCTTAAACTTTACCACCCGAGACACAGTTGTATGGGTGATTCCGAGTTGTCTTCCGATCCATCTCATGGTCGTAGTCGGATTTTCCATGACGGCGCGCAAAATTCTCCGGCGATTTTCTTTTTGTTTCGGTGACGTCTCAATAACCACTGAACCGATTGTTATGAAATTTTGCACATGTAAACAATTTACTCCAAACTAGTTATACCCAGATTTTCATCAATTTTTATCCACGGATAAAAAAAGTTAAACACGGATAAAAATGGTGCGTTTTTTTTTAGTACAAGCCTTAAACGTGTATTTCCAGGCACAGTAGAACTTTAATTGATCACGTTTATTCCAATTTTGATTCCATTTGATCAGTTATGGATGCTGATTTGAAATTAACCGATCATGAGACCTTAGTGATTAATATCTTAGACCATGTTAACGATAACGATAATCTTGTAAAATTGAAGTGCTGGAGGAAATATTCGAAGCAAGCTGTTTCGAATCTTGTTGAGAGGAGCGTGGATTTTCCATTCGCTGCCGGTAGCTTAGACGAATCTACAGCTGTTCTTAATAACGCTTTGAAAACGTGTACTAATTAACTAGTTGAGCAAAAGTTTGTTTCTTTGAAAAACTCGAACAGCTGGTACAATTTGGATATTTTGCGTGTTAAAAGGAAAAGGGACAAATTGTACACAAAGTTTTGTAGATCAAATAATGACAATCATTGGAAAAGGTACACAATCGTGCGTAATAAGTATTCCCAATTGATAAAGAAAACTCGTTGTGAATATGTTCAAAGGAAGATTGATCAGCATCAAAACAATAGCAAAGAGTTATGGAAAATTTTGAAATCTTTATTAAAACCTAGTAAGTGCAAACCGCGGTCCATAACTTTTAATGGCACATTAGAACAGTCAGAACAAGTAATTGCACCTAAGTTAAATGATTTGTTGGTAGACAGTGTTTCATTGATTAATCAATCCTTTGAATTGGTCGATGAACCTGACGAAATAAAACAGCCAGTTAATAGTAGTTGTAGATTTGGAGGTTTTCACCCAATTACATTAGATGAACTTAAAGCTATTTGTTTGACGTTAGGAAAATTGGGTTCTTAAATTTTGAAAAATGTAACGTTTTTTATACATCATCTGAAAGAGCTTCGTTTTCTGAGTACAGCGATATTTTTTTCGAACCCACACACTTTCATCTCCATTTTTAAATCAAGATTTAAAGCAAAATAATAACTTCACTGTTTGACACTAAACTAACAAACTGACAGCTCGCTCCCATACAAAGTGACACAGAGGGGTGCTTATAAGGTGATTTTTGTAAATGTAGTCGTGCTTATTTAAAATAGTTCCAGTGTACCAAAATTGATGAAATTTTGGGTTTGGGTTCCATTTTTAATGCAGATTACGATTATGCATTTACCTCAATACGCTTAAAGAACCCAATTGGCTGGAGTAGATAATGTTAATGCTAGAGTTATTCAAGATTGCTTTCATGTCATTGGCCACATCTTGCTGGACCTTATTAATGAATCATTGCAAACTGGACATGTGCCACTAATTTGGAAGGAACCCTTAATGGTCCCTATTCAAAAAATTGCTAGAACGATTAAAACCGAAGAGTTTTGTCCCATCAACATGTTGCAAACATTAGAGAAAATTTAAGAACTTGTTGTTAAAGGCCAGCACATACTCCAATGGGAATAGCAACTCTTTGTTGATATTCGCAATCACCTGGGGCGCATCCTAGATTTGGTTTTCTGTGATTCCGATTGAAACATTGTAGTTAACGAAGCGGTGTCCCCATTGCTGGCTATTGATTTGCATCATCCACCAATTTTATTCTCCTTACCAACTCAATCCGATTGTGTTGACCGTGTGGAATCCCTTGATGCTGGTGAACATACGCTCGACTACTCAAAAATCGACTTCGTCATGCTCAACGAGTTCCTGATGAGCTGTGATTGGAGCAGTATTCTGGCAACAAATGACGTCAACGATATGGCAGCACAATTTTGCAACATAATTTGCAATTGGCTCACCGATAACACTCCAAGACGAAAACCTCCTATATCTCCTGCTTGGAGTTCTCCTCTCCTGCGGCTTTTGAAACGCGATAAAAATTCCTGGCAGCGTAAACTTCGCCGACATCGAACTTCTGAAACGAAACGCAACTTTCATCGCGCTTGCAACGCCTATCGTAAGCTTAATTCAACCCTATACAAGTCATATGTCTTGCGTGTCCAGACCAATTTACGTAGAAATCCCAAGAGCTTCTGGAAGTTTGTGAACTCCAAGCGAAAATCGTCGAATATTCCTTCATCCGTATTTTTTGGCGATTTGGAGTCTACTTCTATGCTCGAATCGTGTGATCTATTTTTCCGCCACTTCAGTTCTGTTTTTTCGGATTCAGCCGCCAACGCAGATGAAGTAGAAAGAGCGGCTTGCAATGTTCCTGAGGGTCTCATCGATTTGCGTACATTTGTGGTTAGCAATATGTATGTCGTTAAAGCTGTTAGGAAGTTGAAGAAATCTGTTTCACCGGGTCCTGATGGTGTACCTGCAATCATTTTTTGCCGCTGTGTTGCTGTTTTAGCTGATCCCCTAGCTCGCATCTTTACCGCTTCGTTGCACCAAGGAGTTTTCCCCGAAATATGGAGACATTCCTTTATGTTCCCTGTCCATAAGAAGGGCGACAAACGTGACGTGACAAATTATCGTGGCATAACAAGTCTATCTGCAGCTTCAAAATTATTCGAGATCATTGTGAACGATGCTATCTTCTTTCATGTCAAGAGCTACATTTCAGCAACGCAACACGGATTTATGCCAGGACGCTCAGTTACATCAAATTTGCTGGAGTTCACCTCAACATGTATAAATCACTTGGAAAATAGGGCTCAAGTAGATACCGTTTATACCGATATGAAAGCGGCATTCGATTGCATCGATCATGGTATTCTTCTTCGGAAAATGTCTCGCCTGGGAATTTCGGATGGTTTGGTTGATTGGCTGAAATCATATCTTTCCAACAGAACACTTCGTGTCAAGCTGGGTTCGTGCACTTCATCACCATTTGCTGCAACCTCCGGTGTTCCCCAGGGCAGCAATTTAGGACCATTGCTGTTCACAATCTTCTTCAACGATGCGACGCTCCTCTTGCCGAGTGGTTGTGTGCTCATATACGCCGATGATCTCAAACTATACATTGTTGTCAAGAACGTCGAGGATTGCCGTCAGCTCCAAGCAATGTTAGACCAATTTGTTGATTGGTGCCGCTTAAACAAGCTCTCCGTCAGTATATCAAAATGTGTGGTCATGACATTTAATCGCACAAGAACGCCAATCGTATTCGATTACTCAATTGATGGATTTGTACTAGAAATAGTAGAACAAGTAAGCGACCTAGATGTAATGCTGGACCCTAAACTTACGTTTGACTTACACCGTTCAATGGTAATCACTAAGGCTAATCGTCAGCTTGGTTTTATATCAAGAATCTCAAGAGATTTTTCGGATCCGTACTGTTTAAAAGCACTGTACTGTTCACTCGTTCGTCCGATTATCGAGACTGCATCTGTTGTTTGGACTCCCTCCCAACTTTCCTGGAACATCAGAATAGAACGTATCCAAAAAACATTCATTCGTCGAGCATTAAGACAACTTCCTTGGAGAGATCCACTAATCTTACCTCCGTATGCTGAGAGATGTCGCTTGCTAAGCATGGACACGTTACAACGACGGCGACAAATTCAACAGGCAACATTCGTCGCGAAGTTATTAATGTGTGTCCACGATGAAATTGCCACACTATGAAATTGCTCTAACTTTTTAACCGTTGGGTAGAATTTGTCCAGAAGGCCAAAACTAAGGCTGGGCTTCGAACGTTCAAGGTACAAAAGGCCCCTAATCGCGACGAGAAGCAGAACAAGTCCGCCAAAACCCGTGCCAGGAAGTTGTACCTCAACATGCTGACGAAAGTTGAATGCTGCATCATGGACGACGAAACATATGTGAAGGCCGACTTCAAACAGATCCCCGGCAACCTGTTTTTCACGGCCAAGGATAAGTTCAGCGTTCCGGAGCATGTCCGCACTCAGAAGATGTCCAAATTTGCGAAGAAATTCCTGGTTTGGCAAGCCATCTGCACGTGCGGGAACCGGAGTGCACCTTTCGTGACCCAAGACACGATGAACGGAAAGGTGTACATAAAAGAGTGCCTCCAGAAGCGGCTGCTTCCTCTCCTGAAGGCCCACAACGTCCCAACAATCTTCTGGCCGGATTTGGCCTCATGCCACTACTCCAAGGACGTGCTGAAGTGGTATGCGGACAATAAGGTCAATTTCGTGCCGAAAATGTTCAACCCTCCCAACACTCCGGAGCTCCACCCCATCGAGAAGTACTGGGCGATTATGAAGCAGCACCTTCTTAAACGACCTAAGGTAGTGAAGACAGTCGAGGAACTGAAGAAAGTATGGGTTTACATGCAAAAAACGGTTGATTCACAGGTTGTGCAGAATCTTATGGCCGGGGTTAAGGCCAAGGTGCGAGCATTTGCGTATGGACTGTAAATAAAATACGAGTAAAATGGTAAAATGAAGTTTAATAGTTATTTCTCAATCCCTGAAAATTTGATGGCAATCGAATGAAAACTCGAATTTTGCGAATCAATTTTGTGTGTGGCAATTTCATCGTGGACACCCTTTAAGTGGTGAAATTGACTCTACCCACTTACTCTCTTTCTTGAACTTTCGTGCGCCAAGCAGATTTCTACGCTCAACGTTCCTATTGCGTCAAGACTCACACCGCTCTTCTTTTGGACAACATGAACCTGTTACGAGTATGATTCGCACGTTTTCTACAGTTGAAGAGTTGTTCGAGTTTGGGGAACCTGCTGCTCAATTCCAGAGACGTATTATTAACTCCAGATACATTTAGTATTTGTTATGGCTTCTGGTTCATTAAGGCTTATTGTCAGATGGATGTATTAATTAAAAATAAAATAAAATAAAATAAAATACCAGAACAATCCGGATATCGGGAAGGTCATGCTTGTCAAACTGCGTTGAATTTGGTATAAGCGAAGTAGAAAGCCAACTTGGAGCGTAAATATACGACTTTTGCTGTTTTTTTTGGATCTGAAACGCGCTTTTGAAACAATTTCTAGGCCCTTACTGTTTAGTACAATCAAGCGCTTTGGAATTACGAGTACTGCATATAAATGGTTTGAAAGCTATTTGTCTGACAGAACTCAACGGACTGTTTTTTAATGATTCCTGTTTCCGGTCCCATGGGGAATAACCTTGGAGTGCCCCAGGGAAGTGTATTAGGGCCCCTGTTATTTATGATGTATATTAATGACTTGCGACGTGTTTTACGATTTTGCGACAAATTTCCAAGAAGTATAGAATTCTATGTCGACTGAAAAAACGTTTTTTTTTTTGTTTTCGTTTTTTTTTTTTTTTAATTATTATTATAGTCACTTTAACGCTCTTGGGTCATTCGTGACTTTTCCAGGGGTGAGATTTGAACTCGTGACTTTGGCGTGAGAGGTATGGATACTAACCACTACGCCAGGGTCGCCCCCTGAAAAAACGATTTAACTTTTGCCAGTAAAATACAGCTGTACAAATTAATCATCTCTCCTCATCTTGACTTTTGCCCTTCCATTTTATTTCTGGCCAATGCAACACAAATATTGAAATTACAGCGCTTGCAGAATAAAACAATGCATTTGATTTTGAGATGTAATAAATTCACTTCCTCAACTTTGATTCTAGACGCCTTAAAATGGTTGTCGGTGAAGCAAAGAATTGTATATTTGACTTTGGTGTTCATTTTTAAAGTAGTTAACGGTTTACTGCCTCAGTATTTGTGTGATCAAATTGAAAGAGGAAGTGACTTTCATAGTCATAATACTAAAAACGCGGTTGAAATAAGAACACCACATTTTTAGACTTGAGCTTCACACAATTCATTATATTTTAAAGGAATAAATGTTTTCAATTCGATGCCTAGACACATTAAACGTGCAACAACATTAGCAGAATTTAAGAGACATTGCATTTCACACGTTAAAACTGTCTTTTGAACAGTTATCCAGTGATTTTTTTTTTAAATTGACGAATTATGTATTTTGACGAAGTTATCTCTAACTTCTAACATATCTCTAGTTTTGTTCGCCACGATGGTGATGATGGATTTTTAATATTTGATTTGAAAGTAGATTAATTAAAAATAAACGTAGTCTACAAAGGTTTGAGCCTCGCGCGCGTATTACGGATATAGGGGACTGAATTTAAAATTTGATAAAAAAAATGCAATTTTGAAGCTTATTTGGAAGATATCTTGAGTTAGTAGCAAGATTTCTGGCAAATGTTGGGGTTCGTGAGAATTCCTGACATTGCTGAAAATTATGATAGCATCAGATTGCGGGGTTACTAGTGTAATAGGATGCTTTGTTGATTGTTCATTAACTCTTGATTGCTTGTAAGACTTATGAATAGTTTAGGTGGACAAAAAGGCGAACTAAGAGGTGGACGCCTAAGCTTTTCCACATTTATATCGCTGAGAAGCAACTGTAAACTCTAGAGGGAATTTATATCTGTTACTGTAACCAGTTCGATTTTGTTTGAAACCTGGTTAAAATGTCATATTTAATTATCTTAAAGATAAACCTTCCAGCTCAAACCTTTGTAGGGGTAAGAGGTGGGACCATCACCATCATCATCATCAACATCGATCAGTCAATTTTGATATTTTAGTTTAACAGTTTTGTTAAGACTTAATCATTTGCCAGGAAGATTTTTCTTAATTTGCATCACCACACCTCATAAAAATAAAACTTAAAAAAATGCTGGTACCTAGTCCCTAGCGTAGCAAATTTTGCGCAATAAATTAAATCTACCCTTCCAAACTATATCTCGCCACCAAGCTTAAAAATGGCACAGTTTACTAGGGCATCGCAGCAGTCATGCTGCTGACGAAAGGGAACGGCTTTTACGGCTCATGAAACTGTGAAAGTGCTAGCTAGGAGGAGTGTAGGCAAACAAGGTCACCGAGGGCAGCGTTACAAGTTACAAGTGTATTTTTCCAAACCCGTTTCCGTTCCCCGAAGAAAGAAGATGTAATCACATGACTATTCATCACAAAAGTTTGTTCATTTATTTTTCATATCTCATCATCCCTTCCACACTGACTGCTTACTCCTAGGGGTACTTCGTCGCTATAGTTCTACTGTAACGAACCACCTTGGCAGAAGCTGAACCGAAAGCCTTTGGCGGTTTGATGTTGTGTGTAGAGCCTAGTTGCACTTTCTTCACACGGGTCCATGCTTTGAGTCCACGATTGGAGCATCCCAGAGTTCGTACAAGTATGCTGCTTGAACTGGCCCTGTGTCGTCCCGTTGTGGTATGCACATTAGGGTGCTCCATCTAGCAAAAAAAGAGTGTTAGATTTCTTATGGGCCTCCTGTAGGGACCATTCATAACCCAAACATATGAGTCCGTGCAACAAATGGAAATTATACAAATAGTGCTCATGCTCATAGTTTGTCATCCAAGTGTGCCCGCGGGATCATTTTCTCCAACAATTTCCTAATGCACGGAAGCATAGCAATCGGCCGGTATGAATTATGGTCAGACGCTGGTTTGTCAGGTTTTTCATTTGGGGAAAACATCTTTGTTCGAAAAATAACCTATCCAAAAAATTACAAAATTATTTTAAAAATCTTCCGGTGACCCAAATATAGAATATGTTCATGTTACGAAACATTGCAAATCCGGCATACTTTTCATGCAAATCAGTAATAAAATCTTACATTTTTCGATTGGGTGTGTAAATGTGAAAAAATTGCTATATGGGGTAAATTGATGTAGTTGAATATGTACCAGACAACAACACCAATTTCATCACAACACTGTCATATTTTTTCAACATTTGGACAACTAGAACTAAAGTTAGAGCGATGTATGTGAAATTCAATAAAAATTCAGTAATTGCTGTAAACCTCTAAATAAACGTTCGTGCTACCTCTAAACCTTTACCATTGTTTGCACGAACTCATATTTTGGCGACCTGAATCAAACAACCCTATAAGAAATTTAACACTTTTTTTTTCAAAATGAAGCACCCTAATGTAAATCCTCTAGGAATCCACCCAGGCCCAGGAATCATCTCCCTTGTTTACTTCACATCGGGAGAGGGCAAATACTGTGAAACGGAATTCCCAACATAGTTGCAGTCTCATCGCAGGCAGGAATAACGTGGAAGGCATCCTCGTGCGGTGAGTGAGTGACTCCAGGAGCAGCCACGATGCTGGGTTCGGCCATCCTTTGAATGGAAATCTTCAGTTTTTCCGTTCCAGAGACTTTCAAGTAGGGGGCCACATTTCATCCTGTGAAGCCCTAAAACAGGATGATGCAACCAAAACTGGACAGCAAAAAAAAATGAAACGGTAGCGCAAAGTGGTACTCGGTAAATAAAGTGAATAAAGCTTTCTTTGTTTTACTTGCTCTCCATTTATCATTCCCCTGCTAGGTGGGTCTGGGGCATGAGACAACAACGGAACGGAAGCTGGAAAGGAATTTTCCAAAGGAAGCTGTTCCGAAAATAATAACAACTTGGAGTAGAGTTTTTTTTTGTTGCTTTGCAAGTGCCACCCAGAGGACACCCCGAGCACAATGCCCTAAGTCCTCTTTACCGAATCCCGAGCCTACCGATGATGATGGCGGCAAAAGTCTTGCTACTAGGGAAACTCGAGCAGGAAGAAAAGTGGTTTTCATGGGAACATTGAATAGAGAGATTATAAGTATTTTTTTTCCACCGCATGCCTCAAAAGTGAAGAATTAAAGCCGAAATGTTGAGTCCTGTCTCCGCTTATGATTCCTTCAAAGACGATGGTGGTCGTTGGGACCTGCCTGCCTACATACCTATACCTATTACGTGGAATGTCATCTCATCAGTGTGTGAAAAGAAGCCACTTCGGCGTGGTTTCGAATCTGTACTGCTGGGAGCGGGGAAAAGCGAAGAGGACACTTTTGTCTTCGATGATTTATGAATCGGGGACCAGGACACAGACGACGCACATAGCCACATAAAAGGAAATCGTGGAGACAAGTCACGCTGTCAGATTTCCGGATTGCGATAGGCAGCCGGGAAGCACGCGAGAGCGACCGGGTGCGTGATTGGGGGGAAATGAGACGTTGACAAATTTTGGAGATATTTTTTTTTTCTAGTGCGATTGCTTCTCCCAGTGTTCTCGTTGACTGATGCGGTTTAGGTTTAAATGACCAGACATATTTTATTCAAATATGGACCATAAGGGGGAATGAAAGATTTGTCAATTCCTGTAAATAATATGGTTGGGAGAGAGGGAGTCCTTGGGTGCATAATGTTGTAATAAAGGTGCTCCTGCACCTTTCATAATCGCTGGTGTTGTTTGCTCGCTGATCGTTTTTCCACTTTCATTGCAGCTCCAACAGTATTCGAGCGACTGCCCTTTTGATGGCATGCCAGGTCTAGGCGCTTAATACATAGGTGACACAGAGCTCACGATCCGCTGGTGTTGGTAAGTTATTTGCCGTTAATGTTCATGAAAAGTTCACTATTTTGCCATAAGAAATGCGGATGGACTGATTTAGACTGGTTTGGACCTGTTTCATACGACCATAAATGCCATGCCAATCATTGATTTCATACTCAAGTGAATAATCTTTAACGTGAATTTCACGAATAAACACGAGGAGCATTTCTTCTTGCCTTACGAAATGCTCATCCCAAGTAACATTGACAGCTTTATAGAGGTTGTATAGCATTCTACAAGCCTAAATCATGGTCTACCGAACCCTTATAAAACCAAAATCTTTAATTGGGATAGTTCATATTCGTCAACAAACGAACACTGTGTCACCTATGTATTAAGGGGAGGTTCACATTAAAAAAAAAAAAAAATCGATTTTTTGTTATTGCATTTTTTGAAAGGTATAAGTAGAGCTTCCATTTCCTTGTGGTTTCCATCATCCCGGGATTCGGGAAATATTTATTTGATATTCCGGGAAATCCCGGGATCCCGGGAAGTCAATAAAGATAGTAAATTGTTATAATATTCGTATGTTTCTAATTTATTTTAACGATGTTCTGAAATGTATGTTCATCTCTTTAGAAGAATGATTAAAAAATGATTTTTTTTTCAATATTAGGGACACCAGATTAAACAACATATCTTCATTTTAAAGACATTTAAAATCCTGTGAAGGTATTTTTTTCATGCAGACATTTTGAAGACATTTCATGGTACGTGAAGTTGTTACAAGACATGCGGAAGCTGAAGCAGACTTCCGATGGATTTTTTTTTAATTGTAAGCTGGCATATGATGATTTTTGTTAAATAAATGAAGTTTTGATTTCATATTTTAAGCTTCTTCCTGAATATGTTGAATATGAATAATGTAGCCAAAATCGGATATTTCAGAATAAAACTTGATCCAATTGAATATTCACAGGACTTAACGGAAATATTCGATTAGCTGGAGATCTTTTGAATACTTTCTGATCAACGTTCAGTTTTGGGAGAATATCTTCACCATAATACTTGATCAACCTTGAAAAATATTCAAAGGGCTTTATTGAAATCTTCGATCAGCTGTAGATCTTTAAGTACTGCCTAACCGATTTGCCATCTTGAGAGAGCCAATTGAATGTTTAACCAGTGTAAGATCTTCAGATTTTCTGATCAATCTGAATTTACTAATATCTGACCAACCAGTAATCTTGAGAGACTATCTAGAAACGTTATTTGAATTTTACGAACAGTTGAAAATCTTAAGAACAATAATTGATCGACCTGAAGTCTTGAAAAATATCCAGAGGTCTTTAATTCTCCGACCAGATGTATATCCCTTAAATACTCTCTAATCAAACTTCCATCTGGAAAGGATGTCTAAAAGACGTCTTTTGAATTGTTGAACACTTGCATATCTTCAGAACATTACTTGATTAAGTTGGAAAGTCTTGAATACTATCCTGAGATATCATCACAAATCCGTGAATATCAGTTATACGAAGATTCGTGTACTTTCAAGAAGTTTCTTGAACTTAAACTCAGTTCCATGTAGTCAAAGCCTTTATAAAGTTCCCTGAATATGTAGAATATTCTACAAAATCCTGGGATTTTTCGTCAACTTCTTCGTAGTTCCCAGTACTTCAAAGATTTTTCCATAGCTTACATTATTTTAATTTTTCGATAGGTACAACTAACTGTTTGCCCAGCTTGCTGAACTTGAACGAATTTCAAATAATTCATGCGATGTTCCGTAATCATCGTCCACGAAGTTGTTTAACATTCTACGAAGTATCCTGAAAATTGATGATGGTCCCTGAACTTTTACGAAGTTCCACGAACTTCTATGAAGTTCTCTGAAATCAAATAAATGTCTCTTGACATCTAAGCAGTTCCCTAATGGGACGTGATATTATGTTTGTTATGTTATGTTATTATTATGGTGGATAATTTCTCTATGATCTATGATCTATGGTGGATAATAATGAATGTATTTAAAAAAAAATTGCCGTGCTTAAGGATTACAAAGATTACATACTAAAGGGTAAAGGTAATGCATTAGACCCACAAAAAAAAAAGTTCTAATTTTCCACGGGCCAACCTCTATATTTGTGCCTTTGGGTGAGAAAACCATTATTGGAAAGTTTCAGCACATTTGGTTTTAAGATTAGCTGGCGCTCTTAGTTTGAATTTTGTATGGGGAATTTGGTAAAAATACATGCAAAAATGACGATCCTACACTCTATCGATCATAAAAAAGTTTGCTTATTCAAACAAATGTAGTTTTCTTATTGCAAAGTTCAAACAATGAGTAACAACCTTGCTGAAGATTGCATAACTAATCCAGTTAGTTTTATTGAGATATTCGCTTTTGAATGTATATGAGCATTTTTTATATGAAAATTTCAACCAAATCTCCTATATGAACACTAAACCAAAAGTGCCAGTCCGTGTAACGTCAAAAAGAGCTGAAACATTCAGAGTGTGGTTATCTCAACTACTGACACGAGTCAGGATGTTGGCCTGTTGAAAATATAAACTTTTATTTTTTTAGTTGTAATCTACTTGATTTTTTTTATAAGCTGCCTGTATTTTGTCGCAATATACGAACAAAATGCACATATAAATTCAAGAATGAATATATCGATAATACTGAATTGAATCATGATGCTGTCTTCAGAAAAGTTGTTTCTTATAGTTTAAGCTACGTGTGCTGAAATTCTGAGCTTAATCGAATTTGCTGAACCAAATGGTGCTATGCCCGAAAGAGTGAAGAAATGTTATTTCTCCATACATTTCAACCAATATCCTCATATAAATTTTAAATTAAAAGCGCCAGCTCGTTTTGCATCCGAATGAGCTGAAATTTTTAGATAGTGGTTTTCTCACTTAATGGCACAAATCTAGGGGTTGGCCCGTTGAAAAAAATATTAAAAAATTTCCCCCATATAAATGTGGGCCAGTCTAGTAATGCATACCTTTTACCGTAACAAATGACAGCCAGGGAGACGTCCAGACATCCAGAAGGAGTAAGCATTTTACAAGCTTCCGCTCGCTAACCTAAGGAAAGACTCTAAAAACTGCAAATACTGAGTCTTTTCATCTGTTGAGACTAGTACTACGTACTTTCAACCATCTCAACAATGCATTTCAATGGTTTTCGATCAACTATGAATGATGGACATCTCACGACACTCAACCTGATTGAATCAAAATGTTCACGGTTTGTTTCACTGCTAGATCCTATTTTTCACGAGTGCTTCTTGTACAACGATCATATACAAAAAGTGATATCTGTGTGCAATTCTTTCGAAAAATCAGAATGAATGGCAAACGAAGGAAAGAGATATATTTCATAAGATGTGAAAGTTCTGGATTCAAATTCTGCTACAGATATTCCAAGAAAGATTTAAAGTGGTAAAAGAGTCTCAAATTAAAAAATCCCGGGATACACGCGATCCCGGGATTTTTAAATTGATTTCCCGGGATTCGGGAATCCCGGGAAATGTAACAATCCCGGGATTTTCATCCCGGGACATCCCGGGATGGAAGCTCTAGGTATAAGCATCTACTATATTGTGTTGAAAGGGTTTTTCGATCCGCGCACAAGAAAAAAATTCTACAAGCCATTGTTTGAAGCGGCGCACACTGGGGCAGATCAGTGAATTTCTCGGAAAAAAATAATAACTTTTGAACGAAGCATCCAATCAGATTGCTGTTTTCTATAAAGTTGCTTGTATTAGAGTTGGTTGGAAATGCTAACATGAAGCTTTAGTGTGATAATGTATTAGCTAGAGAATGATCTTTAGAAGAGGGTAGGTGGATAGTTCCGTTAGAGTACGGCAGTATGAAAATTGAATAGAAGTTGAAAATGAGCGAAGGGCCATTAACACTCCGAATACGGTGGGTAAAATACTTTACGCCGACTACGAAGCCTCCAAAAAACGTGTAACAGCAAGTTCTCAATGACATAACTTAGCCATTTCTTGATGAATTTCAAAAATGGTGGTACCTCTAGAATTCCTAGGCTTGGTAGATTATTTTAATTGCAGAAAGATTGAAAATAGGGTGTTTACTTTTTTTTCAAAAGCGAAAAGAGTCACCACACTTTTTTTTTAATTGCGTTTATGGGTTTTGCAAGTGACTTAAGATCCATAATCTAGATTAATGGGCACAAATGTTCTTAATTAACCAGAATACAGTCATAATTCCTATATATGGAACCTGGATATAACGGAACCGTCCTCGAAAGATCTGGAACATCCATAAAAGTGGTCTATCCATAAACCTGATCCTAGAACTCCGCGGTTTTTGTCTAAAACATTAGGAACTGTGATATAAGAAAGAATTTGGGTTTATAACATAAACATGGACCAGGATGGCCATCGGACCGTCCTCCGGAAGAGCTGGAACATCCTTAAAAATGGTCAACCCATGAAACTGATCCTAGAACTCCACGGTTTTTTCGAAAGCATTAGGAACTGTGATATAAGAAATAATTTGGGATCATGACATAAACCTGAATAGTACCATCCTCCGGAAGATCCGTCACATCCATAAAAGTGGTCCATCTATGAAACTTATTCTAGAGCTCTGCAGTTTTTTTTTTTGAAAACACGTGGAAATGTAATATAAGAAAGAATTTGGGGTCGTGACAAACATGGACCTTGATAGCCATGAGACTGTCCTCTGAAAGATCCGGAACATCCGTTAAAGTGGTCAATCCACGAAACTGATCCTAGAGTTCTGCGTTTTTTTTTTAAACATTAGGAACTGTGATATAAGAAAGAATTTGGGTTCATTACATAAACATGGACCCGGGTGGCCATGGGGCCGTCCTCTTGTAGGTCCAGAAAATCCATAAAAGAGGTCAACCATTGAAACTGATCCTAGAGCTCCGCAGGTTTTTTTTCAAAAACATTTGGAACTGTGATATAAGAAATAATTTGGGGTCATGACATAAACATGTACCTGCATGGCCATGGGATCGTCGTCAGAAGATCTGGAACATCCGTAAAATGGTCAATCCATAAAACTGATCTATGAGTCCCCGGTATAAGAAATAATTTGGGGTCGTAACGAAAGATGGACCCGAATGACCATGAAACCGTCTTCCGGAAGATCCGTAAAAGTGGTGCATCGATGCGTACAGAACTTCGCGGTTTTCTCGAAAACACTTCGAACTGTGAAGTTTTCGAAAAAATCACAGTTTTTTCACAGTCTCATGTATGAAATACTTTTACGGATGTTCCGGATCTTTCGAATGACTGTCCAATGGCCATCCAGGTTCATGTTTATGTCACGACCCCAAATTCATTCTTATAACACAGTTCCTAATATTTTTTGAAATAAACTGCAGAGCTCTAGGATCAGTTTCATGGATCTTTCGGAGGATGACCCTATGGCCGCCCCAAATTTTTTTGTAATATCACGCTCCCATGGCCATACGGGTCCGTGTTTATGTCAGGAACCCAAATTCTTTCTTATATCACAATTCCTAATGTTTTCAAAAAAACCTCGGAACTCTAGGATCAGTTTCGTGGATTGACCAATTTTACGGATGTTCCGAATCTTCCGGAGCACCGTTCCGTTGTCTCCAGGATCCATATATAGGAACCATGACTGTATTATGGCTAATTATGAACATTTGAGCCCATTAATCTAATTTATGGATTTTGGGCCACTTGCAAAACCCATAAACACTCCTTTAGAAAAAACGTGTAACGACCTAGGAATTCTAGAAGTACCACGGTTTTTGAAATTCATCAAGAAATGGCTAAGTTATGCCATTGCAAACTTGCCGTTACACGTTTTTCGGAGGCATCGTATTCGTAGTGTTAATGCGACAGTTTTTAAAGATACACGCAGATCTTTTGCCTGTAGACTTGGAGACATACTTCAAGTCTCCGCGTACATCGTACGGGTTAGGCAAAAGATGTGCGTGGTCGTATAGATGGCGCGCGAATCTAACTTTTAAATAAAGCGTCCTAGACGTATGGTGTTTTGAACAAAGTTGGTTATTTATTAAAATGAAGGACAGTTGCAGGAAACATGAAACTGCCATAACCTTTAGTTTCGAGATATAGGGTGTATTAAAAAAATATGAAGTCAAAATTCTTACTTGTTAACTTTTTTTTAAAAATATACATATTGTCATGTTTGCTCTGGTTTTTGGATTCATTCCAATGAAGCCCAACTAGGTGAGAATTTTCATTGAACGGTTTGTGGAATTTATAGTGGATTTAATTGAAATATAGTCGAAAACAGTGAATCGTAAAACCACAGACTAACAGACATGACAGCTACATTAAAATACATTGCTCAATGTGTCCCAACGAAAAACCAATGTACTAAACATTATCATGTACCGTTAAATGCATTCACGATGATCATGTTCTGAGTCTTATGACTGTATATCTTAGGTATTTTATTTTTAGGTTTTCAAGGTCAAGCCTTTTTAATTTTATTCAGTCTTCAACGAAATTCTGTCACGTTGGCACTATAGATGAACATATTGCTTCAGGTGGTGTTTCTGAAGAAGAAGATGATGACTTACTTACTTATCCTGGTCGAAAATCCCTCAGGATTGCACCTGCATCACAATGTTACGTCAATTCACTCGGTCCGTGGCTGCTTGTCTCCAATTTGTTGACCGTCCCACACTTCCTAGATATTGCTCCACTTGGTCTAACCACCTTGCTCGCTATGCTCCTCTTCGTCTTGTACCGGCCGGATTCAAGGCAAACACCATTTTTGCGGGATTGTTGTCCGGCATTCTTAAAACGTGTCCCGCCCATCGTACCCGTCCAGCTTTCGCAACTTTCTGGATACAGGGTTCGCCATAGAGTAGTGCCAGCTCGTGGTTCATGCTTCGCCTCCATACACCGTTCTCACATACTCCGCCAAAGATGGTCCTAAGCAATCGTCGTTCGAAAACACCCAGTGCTTGCAGGTCCTCCTCGAGCATCGTCCACGTCTCGTGCCCGTAGAGAACTACCGGTCTTATCAGCGTCTTGTACATGGTACATTTAGTACGGAGGTGAAGTTTACCCGACCTCAGGGTCTTGTGGAGTCCGTAGTAAGCACAACTTCCGGCAATTATGCGTCTACGAATTTTTCTGCTGCAGTTGTTATCCGACATCACCAATGATCCGAGGTACAAAAATTCATCCATCACCTCGAACTCATCTCCGTCGATTGTCACGCTTCTGCCTATGCAAGCCCTATCCCTCTCGGTACCTCCAGCTAACAGATACTTTGTCTTCGACGTTTTCACCTTTAATGCAACCTTCTCTGCTTCACGTTTCAACCTGGTGTATTGTTTCGCCACGGCCCGAAACGTTCTTCAGACAATGTCCACGTCGTCAGCGAAGCAGATGAACTGGCTGGACTTATTGAAGATCGTGCTCCACATGTTAAAGCCCGCACGTTTCATAGCCCCTTCTAGCGCAATGTTGAACAGTAGGTAGGAAAGACCATCGCCTTGTCGGAGTTCTTTGCAAGTTTCAAACGAGTCCGATAACGCAACCGATATCCGCAGCACTGTACACCATCCATCGTAGCGCTGATTAGTCTGGTCAGCTTCCCGGGAAAACCATTCTCGTCCATAATCTTCCATAGCTCTTCACGGTCAATAGTATCATAAGTGGCCTTGAAACCGATGAACAGGTGGTGCGTAAGGACGAAACTTTTGGAGGATCTGCCACAACGTAAAGATTTGGTTCGTTGTCGATCGCCCGTCCACAACACCGGCTTGATAACTTCCCACAAATCTGCTTGCTAGCGGCGATAAACGGCGAAAGATGATCTGGGAAAGCACTTTGTAGGCCGCGTTAAGAATAGTGATCGATCGATAGTTCTCACATTCTAGTTTGTCGCCCTTTTTTATATACTGGGTATATTGTAGCCGGCACAAAGTTGGCTAGCCTAAATCGGTCTACTAGAGTGTTCCTGCGACGCTCGCTGCACGGAATACAAAAGATTCACCAAATTGGGTGCGAGTCTTGATTCTCTAATTCACCAACTGCTTTTCGTGGTGATATCCCGGTGGGTGGGAAAATTGCTCACCTGGAGCGCGATATTGACGGCGCAGCTCCCTTCTAACTCCGGCTGAAGTTAGGTCCTTTAATACCGACGCGTGGGGTCAGGGTAGTGGTAATAACGGGGGGCGCGGTATGCCGAGCGGGAAGTGGTGGGACGAAACTAGAGACAAAAAGCCGTCAAACGGCTGTACAACTGGATGAGCGCATTGCTGCAAAACCGCATAGTAAATCATTTACCTTTTTGTTGAAACTTAAATCGCGCTCAGTACCGCACTAGCCTACTAAACTTATTCAGTAGTAACTACACCTAATCAAAAGGAATTAACGAACAATTAATTACACTGAACTTAAAGACACTTCTCACATTTAAATATACCTCTACAAACACACCGCGAAACTATACCAAAAAACTTCACAGTCCTGCCTCTTCCACGGGTTGGATTAAAGTGGACGAGAAAGATCTTGGGATTCCTCAGAAAGGCCGCTAAAACAATTCTTGGCCTTCGTTCCGGAAACCGAAAAAACGATCTTATCAAAAGGCGATCTCCGATTACCTTCCGATTCGATCAGAGATACTATCTCTTTTCCTCCCCAGTATCCCACATCTGTCTAGCTCATTCCAATCTTTAACTTAAAGTGTTTTTCTTATTATTAAATTTCCGACGACAAGTAATCCTACTGGGAGATTATACTCAATCCCACGGATCAAATTTCATGCCACCTCAAATGAGAAAACTTACGCGCCTAGTGAGCGGATGAGCAAATAATGAGTGAAATTTCATGCAGGGATAATTTACTCTTGATATGAGTTCACCAGTTGCATACAAGTGAACTGGGATAGTGCGTGTCGTTTCGAATAGTAACAGTGAACATTTGTAGCATTTGAACTTCATGCTACATTAATTTAATATCTAATTCGAATACCGCTACAATATTACTCCCTCTTTCCACTCCTCCGGTAGCTGTTCTGTATCCCAGATCCTGACTATCAGTCGGTGCAGACAAGTGGCCAACTTATCCGGGCTCATTTTGATAAGTTCCGCTCCGATACCATCTTTCCCAGCTACTTTGTTGTTCTTAAGCTGTCGGATAGCATCCTTAACGTCACCTATCGTGGGAGCTGGCATGTCCCCCTCATCCGCTGTACCGACGAAGCCATTCCTCCTGCCGCCTTGGTTCTCCACCTCTGTGCCGTTCAGATGTTCATCGTAATGCTGCTTCCACCTTTCAATCACCTCACGTTCGTCCGTTAAGATACTCCCTTCCTTATCCCGACACATTTCGGCTCGCGGCTTGGTGGGATGCGTTGAGTTTCTTTCAGAACTTGCGTGTTTCTTGAGAACGATACTGCTGCTCCATTTCTTCGCCCTCCAGTGTTTCCAGGCGGCGCTTCTTATTCCGGAAAAGATGGGTTTGCTGTCTTCACTTCTGTTTATATAGCTCCACATTATGACGGGTTCCTTGCTGCAGCATCGCCACCCGCGGTGCGTTCTCCTCGTCAAAAACCGTCTGACACTCTTCGTCAAACCAATCGTTCCGTCGATTCCACTCCACGAACTCAACGGTGCCTTCAGCAGCGCTGTTAATGGCTGCTTTCACGTTGATCCAGCAGTCCTCAAGAGGGGCCGTCGAGGCATTGCACGTACTCAGTTGCGACTTCCGGCAGCATCAGTCGCTCCGTGGCGGGCGTCGGTACCGAATGTTGTTGGCAACGGAAAGTTTTTGGCGCACTTTGATCATTAGAAGGTAGTGGTCCGAATCGATATATGCGCCGCGATAGGTCCTGACGTCGATAATGTCCGATAAGTGCCTTCCGTAGATCAAAACGTGGTCGATTTGCAATTCTGTCTGCTGCGGTGATCTCCAGGTGTACCGATATGGGAGGCTTAGTTCTTAGAGGCGGCAAAATCGATGAGTCTAAGGCCGTTGGCGCTCGTTAGCTGGTGAGCTCTGAACTTTCCCATAACCGGTCTGAATTCCTCCTTTTGGCCGACCTGAGCGTTAAGATCTCCGATGACAATTTTGAGTTCATGGCTTGGGCATCTGTCGTATTCCCGTTTCAACTGCGCGTAAAAAGCGTCTTTATCGTCATCGTCACTTGCTAAGTGAGGGCTTGGGTCTACGCCGATTGTTTCGGTCCGTATTTACATTGCTCCCTTCCTGTACTTTTACTTTTTTTACGGCTGGATTGTAGGGCCTGCACCAAACCTCATTGTCTCGCCGGGGGACCATCATGAACAGCACTGTTTAAAGTCCCACGCTGGCACCAGGACGTTGATCAGCCGCTCCTAACATGGAGAACAGACGCCGTTTTGAGCCGCATCTCCATGGCCAACAGACGCTCAAAGACTGCACTCTCCGGAGAGAGGAGTCCCCCCTTCCCCGACAGCATACGACCAAGGTTCCACCGGAGTTGGTTACCCGATCTTCTCTATGGTTACTCGTACCCTAGCCGGGACCGCGGGTAGGTAGGGATATGAGTTACCCCATGGTACGCATTGTCCAGCCAAGAAGAAGATGATGCTTTAATTAAATTTTAATTTAATAAAGTAGAAGGTTGTATATGCAAGACACGACCGTAGATTTGACGTAGGATTATGATAGGTAGTTTTGATGTCACAGCAAAGGTATAGTGCATTGATTTTTTAACTCGTTATCAGTGCAAAAGTTCGATAAATTGAAATTCGAAAGCAATTGGAGAGTTCTGTTTGTGAGGTGCTCTGTCGATGTCTATGTAGTACAAGTCAATTTTGGACGATATGTCTTGGATTCAAGCTCTTACTCTTTAGTTAACTCTTTTGTCAGTTATTTGTGGTCCTGAAAAGGACCGATGGAAAAAGGAAGCTTGGAAGCTAGTTTAGAAATTTGTCCTCGATGTTCTTGGAGATGAAAGCGGTGCGGAAATGAAATATGTATTAGGGAAAACACATCAATCACAGAATCTGAGCCTACCGGACGGTACTTACGTTTATATTTTTTGATGTAAATTTTAAGTCTCTTCTATTAAGAGAATTCGACAAGATTTTTTGTTGTTCTCTTGATAGGAGGGGCCAAACATTTGCATCAAAAGGCATAAATATAGGTACGGTCTGGCATGCTCAGTGCTTGGTATCAATATTCTGCGACTGTGTTAGACAAATTTTGACAAATGTCAAAAAATACTCTATACCAAATTAATGGTGGTCCTGAAAAGGACCGTTTTGTCGTGATGGTAAAGCTGAGCTTTTAGGGTTTTTAAAATGGATGAGGCATGCGAGCTGTATGTTGTTTGGAACGAGAGTGACGCGCATGGCATAGATGGCCCACAGCGACTCACGAAGATGGATCCCGATCAGTAGCGGTAAGGCTTCTTCCTCCTTCTTCAGTGAATGGACGCTCATATGGGCTGTAGCTAGCTGCTCGCGGACAACCTTTCGTGGTGTACAATATTCAACGCTACGCGTGGAAAGCACTGCTGCTGCTGCTGCTGACGACCAACCGGACACCACCACACACGGTGATTGAATAAGCACCCTTCAGGGAGACAGGATCGAATTCGATTTTGAAATCTGTGTAAGGTAATGCGCTGTTTGCAGGCAATCGGTGATAATTTTGAAACAGTTGGACGTTTGTGTAGTTTTTAATAGTGACCTATTGAAAATTAATAAATTGTTCAATTCTGCAGATTCGTAGCAACATTTCTAATCGATTGGCGCTAGTGACAGAATTGTATGTGGTCAAAACCTTACCACTTTTTGTAATGCGATCATTTTTTTTTAAATGCACCCCCAATATGTTTCCAAAAGACGTAATCCTACGTCAAAACATGATATTTTGCCTGTATTTCAGGTGGGTGGGATTCTCGTAAGGGTAATAATAGGTTCAGGATATCTCGGCTCGTTGCGTTCCTCGATGTCTTCCGCAAAAAATTGATGCATAATTGATAGATCAAATCTTGTAATCTCTGCTGATTTTTCCAAATTGCCGAAAAATCTTCTGTCCGTGTTTCCGTCATTAGAGTTGCCCAGTCCTTGTTTAGGCCGGTCAATTAGCAAACCGATTTCCGACTTAAAAATCATCCTGAATCGATTTCTTCCGCATCGCCACATTTTTCTATTATCAGAGTCCGCCACTGTTTTACAGGAAGCTTATAAGAAATGTGAAGGACAAATTCCAGAAATCTTATCCACACGTGCAATACAGACAGGCCAAATTCCAAATTGGCTGCACTATCGAAAGAAATCAAAGTTTCATCAACTGAGTGAAAAGTGACTAATAAATGAGCAATCTGTGTGCAAACTGTACATGCAAAGTGTGATTATAGACAAAGTTTATACCACCGAGTTGTAGACGATTAGGATAATGAATCAATGCAGATTGAACCTATTGCGATGTCCATCGAGAATGTACTTCGTCTTCACAGTGTGTGAGAAACCGATTATCAATGCTTTCAATGTGCAATGAGAAGCCCAGTCTGATATGATGCAACATTTTGGGACACGTCTTTTTGCATTTCATGTAATAACAAAACAGTTTAATTCTTCAATGGAAAGAGACCAGGGCTGGAAAGCACCTCAGAGCGTTAGCAAAGCAACTTTGTGCATGCATCTCACAACACTCGACAAAGAGTGTGTGGTTCTCCCATTTACTTCGCACACTCTTTTCCAACTAATCTGTGAGAAAACGATCCACACAATGAGCGCTAATGTCTTCTTTGGACTCTTTGTAGACTTTGATTACCACTACTGCATGCATAGGAGATGAAACAGGCCATAACAAAGAAGAATTTTGTCTTTTTGCTGGGTTTCCCATTTGCAACCCTACACTGAGTGGCGCTCTTTGCGTCGGAGCCGTCGGAGCGATGGCTAAACATTGAGCTTTCGTTATTTCTGGGTGTGTGTCTGTCTTCTCTTCTCCACTGCTTTACACTTACGCAGGGTGAAACAGGGTGTCGACTCAAAATCGAAAATAAAATTCCCTGACTTTCCAGTCGGTTTTCAGAAAAATTCCAGTACACAAAACTTCGTTATTTTAACCTAAGAAGCTACAACGTGATGTGCTTTATTATACCGTAGCGTAAATTAAGGTTAGTTTAAAATGAGCAGCAGGGTAAGCTTTCGAAAATATCAAGATTAGCATACTCATGGCACTTACAACAGAACTTGATACTAATAAAATTTTTACAGACCATATGACCGACTACCTACGAAGGATGTGAATAGACCTAGGGCTATAAATACATATTATAATATAATAATGAATAACTACTGCTCACAACTAGGCTCCCTATTCATTACTAAGTAAGGGGTACCACAAAAGATCAAATAATGGACGCAGTGGTTCAACTCCCCCTAACAAAAAAAGTAATAATAGGAATATTTAATCAATGTCACCAAGCTCTCAATTTGTGTTCATAATTTCACAGCCAAATAAAAATCAACCCGTAGACGATCCTTTCTCTATACATATAAATTATTGTAAAATAACAGAGCAGTGATTATTCCTGCTTTGGCAACCGAACCTGAGGATGCACTGCTCATGCATTAGTCAGTTTCGTACTCTCTGGAACTCCATATGACAACCGCAGACATGGTAAAATAATTTAAGTTTAATTATCATTAACATTTTATTCTCTCAGTGAGTTCACAATACAACGAGAAATTGCAAGTTGAGTATGTGTTTATTTTCGGATTACTTTTAAAAATGTTTATCATTTGAACAGAACAATTTTCTCCTGCATACGACGATCCTTGTCTACATGGAAAGCGAATGCGATTTTTCGAACTCGCTGAATAAGTTCATTCAAAATTTGTAAGTTTTCGAACCCGCTTGCATGAGTATGATGGTGTATAGATCTGACGTCGCGCTACGACTGAAGGCCCAAACGCAATGTGGGCGGAAGCGGAACGAAAACGGTGTCACAAATGACATCAAGATGCCTAACCGCACTCGATTTGATTCTAACTAGTTTTCAATCCGATAAATAGGCTTACTCAGATCGGGCTTTTCCGCTACCACTGCCATCCCGCTGTCATTGCGCTTGGGCCTTGACTCTTCCCTCATGTTTTCAAAGATATTCTGCATTTACCGAAAAACCTCTCTCTGCATTGGCGTTGCCATGCGATAAGCAGCAAATCATTTTCACAACCAACAATAGTTCTGAATACGCCGACCAATACACGTTGAATTGACGAACCATGGCGACAAGAGAGCTGTTAGCTGCATAATTTGTATTGTGCGCTTCCTCGTGTAGCAAAGCTCTCGGACGGAGTGTACGGACAGGTGCATATACATTAATCTTAGCCAGTAACTCCGGCACATCATATTCAGCAAACAAAACTTAGGCAACGAAGACAGCCTGCGATGCGTTTCTCCGCTCAACAAGAGTATCCAAGCCCAGCAAACGACAGCGATCAGCATACGGTGGTAGATTAAGCGGGTCGCTCCAAGGAAGATAGCGCAATGCGTATCTGACGAATCTACGTTGGACAGCTTCGAATCGTGCAATCCATACTGCCTGGTAGGGACTCCAGACAACACACGCAATGAGCGCACCAATGAGCAGTAAAGAGCTTTAAAACACAAAGGATCTCGGAATTCGTTTGAGATTTTGAACATGAATCCTAGTTGACGGGTCGCTTTGTCGATTGTGGCTGTGAAGTGGCGAGTGTAAGTATGCCTTTCATCCAACACGACGCCAAGGTCTTTTACGTGATCAACACGTTGGAGTACAGTGTCAGCAACATTATAATCGAACAAAATTACATTTCTAGTTCGGTGGAAGCAAATCACACAACACTTTGAGAGGCACAGGAGCATAAAATTACGCACACACCAAACATAAAAGATCTCCAGAAGCTTTTGTAATTCTAAGCAATCAGCTTGGTTGCGAACAACAATGTAAATTTTCAGGTCATCAGCAAAAAACAATTTACCTCCGCTAGGCAGGATAAACGTTGCATCGTTCACAAATAGAGAGAAGAGCAGTGGTCCCAGTATGCTTTCCTGTGGAACTCCGGAACTGTACGAGAAGCAGTAAGATGAGTAGTTTCAGATGCAGGCAGTAACTTGCCGTTGTACGAGGTACGATCTCAGCCAACTGCAGAAGGGAGCAGAACATCCAATTTTGTCCAGTTTTGCTAGTAGAATGACGTGCACAACTTTATCAAACGCAGCTTTAAGATCTGTGTAGATGGCATCCACTTGGAGTTTCTTAGATACATTTTCCATGCAGAAAGACGTAAAGCTGACGAGATTCGTTTCGACGGAGCGGACAGGAAAGAAGCCATGTTGGCAGGTGCTAATGTAGTTTTTGCAGGAACCAAACAATCTCTCATTGACCAGCGACTCGAACACTTTAGATTCGACCCCGAGCGAGGTAATCCCACGGTAGTTTTCCACATTGCATTTGTCTCTTTTCTTGAAAACAGGGAACATAGTAGAGCATTTCCAAAGCGTGAGAAACTTACGCTGATGGAGCGATAGATTAAAAAGCAGGGTCATCGGGGCGGCTAAGATATCACAGCATTTTTTCAGCACAGCAGATGGCATAACGCTCGGTCCGGGTGAAAAAGAAGATTGAGTTTTCCTTATCGTAGAGAGAACCATTTCAACATCCACAGTAAAAACATCCATGTTTACGACATCGGTTGGCACATCGCGGACTACTAGATTGATTTCAGCTTGCGACGGTGAGTCGTTCGAGAAAACGCTCGAGAAGTGCCTTGCAAAAAGCCTGCATTTATCCTCAGTTGTCAATGCTACGTCGTTGCCCAGAAACACCTTCGACGGAAGACCAGTTTCCTTTCTTTTAGTATTTACGAACGACCAGAATCCCCTAGGATTGCTTCGCAGATTGCGTTCAGTGCGAATTACATACCGCTGGTAGAGAAGCTTGTTGTAGCGGCGATAGTTGGTACTGAAAAAATCCGTTTGGTCAAGAAGCAGAAATACAGTCGCGCAGAAAGCAATTATAGGGATCGACAGCTATGTCGATCTCCAGGTCATTCAACACGTTCCAGTCTATCTCGGACAAGGAACGTTGCAGCAAACGTAAATCAGTCTTCCGAAAGTTGAGACGATAGACAATCGAAGTTTCATCAAAGTGAAGTTCAGATCTATTTGCGATAGAAATATCCAAAGCAGGATGGAAGTTGTCAAGAGGAACGATGACATCAGGCGCCCCAGTAACGGTACAGTCAAGAAGTGAATTTTCACTAACGAACACCAAGTCTAGGAAATGAGACTGAAAGTTGGGAACTAGATTTATCTGCCTCAATCCATGAAAACCAGTACCGCCCATAAGCAAGCGGCTGGCCGCAGTAGTAGCAGATGCTACTGGATCTGGATATGCAAACCCTGACCTGAGTGCGACCAGATAAGCCCAGGTTGATTGAAATCACCGAGCATAAGAATCATGTCCGAATAATTAGCCATAGAAGAAGCAAATTCTACAGCATCCATATAAAGTTGCATTATGCTACAGTCGAGACGTCCTTCAGCGGGAATGTACACCGTTCAGATGGTCAATATTAATGAACCTTTCCATAACGCCTCTAACCATTTGAGACATCGCGTTGCATAAAAAAAGGCACCATAGGGTTGTCCATCTGAAATTCGCATTGAAATGGCTCAACTTCGACAGCAACTGATTTAAAGAAAGCTAGCTTAATACCACGTTCAGACTACAGAGTTATAACATGTTATAACGGTTGTCAAATAATTGCAACACAGAAACCACCATCAAGAAAGTGCTATAACATGTTATAAATCTGTAGTCTGAACGTACTATTAGCCATCAGCAGCGAGACATTCAAACAGTTTTTAACATCTTGGTAGGAAGCTGACGTTGGTTCAATTTTGTCTTTCTGGACGCCTTGAATAAATTTTCGTATTTGCGGAGTAATTTTGATTGCCCTCTGAACAGCAGCACTATTTTCCAACCATCGGTGACCGCAAAACTTTAGCGGGAATATGGTAGATCCAGAATACATCGTGATAAACGCTCGTCTTGCTGGTACATCTTTGAAGATATTGTAGATACCACGCAAATATTTGACAACATCCCAACTGATACTGCGAACACTATCCTTGAATGTATTATGCAAAATATACAGCCCACAGCTTCCCAAATCTATCAGCTTCTCGCCACCTTTTTGTACCTCTAGCTTCAATTCACATTGGGCCCATCCATGGACACTTGCAGCAACTTGTTCGAAGAGATACCGGCAAGGGCGTCCATAAACGCAGCGAGTAGATCTGATGCCCAGGATCTTCCCAAAAAATTTCAAAGATTGTTTTATATGTCCCACACGTGATTTTTTGCAATGTGATCAACATTATTTTTTTCCCTGACCTACATTAAAATTCCCTGACATTCCCTGACTTTCAAGGTTTTTCCAGGTAGTCGACACCCTGGTGAAAGACAAGCAAACTTTGTGTTTGCTTGATTCTCACTTTGTATATTTCAGAAAATCTGTACATTGCGCGCATTGAGTGATCAGATGACAGCCCTGAGAGAGACAGTTAAATCATTAATCGTTTAAAAATTTGAAGAATTCCAGATGATCAAATTTAAAGATGATATTTGATTTCCTTCTGTTTCAAAGTTTTAAGCAACATGAATGCTTTCAACTAAGTAATGGTGTAAAATTAGCCTAAAGAGCCTTTAGTTACAATAAATGCTAAACTAATTGCAGCTAATTAAACACTGATTGACCAGAATTAGGCACGGTTTTCAACTCAACGGGTGGTACATAATTACAGTGTCCAGGAAGCGACCAACTTCAAAGAAAAGATTTAATTCTGGCTTAGGCATTAATAAAGGATAATGTTTCGCTTTCGCCAGTTTCATCCGGAAAATCGCTCCATCTTTTATAGTATAAGAGATGCTGGAAGGCTTTTCAGTAATCTAGCAGCCAACAATTTTCAACAGACCAAATCAACGAGAAAGCTCTCGTTTCACTGGAAATTGCCCCGTAAAGTAAACCTGCTGGTTCTATTTGAGTCCATTCAAAATGGAAGGATAATTTCAACCACTTGCTTTGGGTTTCCTCACCATCACCACCAACACCGGTGTGGCAATGGACGTGAATTAGGTAGATTGAAAATCTTGATCCTTCAGCAAGTAACCCCAACCCTCTCCATCATCAGCAGACGATGCGGATGGTTCAAGGAAATTGAATGACCTCTTGCCCCTCGGCTGAAAAGGTCTTCCGAAATAAATAAATAATTGCGGCTTTTCGTCGTAACTTCCTTGCAGAATAAGTCATCGTGATGAACGACCTTCGTTTAATTGCTGATCATCCAAAATTGATTATACTACTGAGAAACGCTTTCGGAAATTACTTGCCCTTCTCCGGACTTGCTCTGATGCTCGGCTATCTGATCAAAAAAAAAAATATGCAGCTCGGACTTAAATCCACCAAAGACATACACAGAAAACCCTATTTTAATCAAGGAAATTGTTTCCACTTTAAAAAAGACACGGAACGGCACTATCGACTCGAGATACGAACAAACAAAATTTACTGACCTAGTTGGATCGTCCTCGTCCTCGTCCTCGTCGTCGTCGTCGTAGGCGCTTCGACTCGACATTTCCAAAGTGTAGGATAAATAATTCATAAAGCATCTTTTGCTGCTCGATGGCTGAGTTGCTCGGAGCTTATGAGAAATTGTTTTCATTTCATTTCTTTGATCGGCCTCTTTCCCGTCACAACTTTCCCTGAGGTCACACAGCAAACTCATTCGTTCCAATACAATCAGAGAAGATATTGTGGATTATCTGCTTTAGATTCAGTTCCTGGTTCCTGGAAAGTAGATTTCCAGTACACTGCACTAGGGTCCAGGATCGGTGCTGAAAACACAACATCATCAAAGCACAGAGGGGCAGTGCAGTGCGATATGTTTTCAATTGTTCTGAAAGCAATCGAGTTATTCGAAAACCGAACCGAGCAGTCCCGACCGGCAAGGAGGGGTTCAAAAATCACAAATACTCTTTTAGTATGCAGGTAGAGGTATTGCCCGAAGAATCGATGCCGAGTAAGCAGACAAGCACAACAAGACTGTGGATTTACTTTTGCTGCCACAGAATCATCACCAACGATGTTCAACAGACAGCCCTCTCTATGCAGGGAAGCGTGACTGAGGTGGTCTAGCTTTGGGATTTGAAGTTTGAGGGATCGAAATTGAAGGAAATTGGTGCCTGATTGTGCCCAAATGCACAGGGTGTATCGTGCTGCACAACTGGCCTTCGTGACCACCGAAGGGGATGCAGTTTTGTGTGAGATTTTCTAATTGCATTTGATGGTGAGTTGTACACCACTTCTATGGGTGGGTAGAAAGTATTGGACGCCAAATGGAAGAGACGCCTCGGTGGAGGGTAAGTAAACATTATTATGCTTCAATACTTTTTAAGATAGTCTGATAGATTATAGTGCACAATCACATAAGAAACTAATAAACCTGAGCAAAGTGTTGGACTATTAACAAACGCTTTAAAAACTATATTTACAATCTTGAAATGGTTTGCTACAACATGTATGTATTTGATGTCAAGCAGGATAAGCAAATGTGCGTCATCAAAAGTTCTGAAGGTGTCTATAATGCATTGTTTAGGAGAAACCAATATTTAATAACTTAATTTTGTAAACCTTATTTTTTTAATCAACCTCAGTTCCCTAATAGTACACATGTTGCAAATCGGTTGAAGAAACTTCTTTACGACTTATTTCAGTCATAAACAGGTTGCTGCAAAGTTTCGAGACCATCAAGAAAGTTTGCAGATTTTCAAATTAATTTTCAGGATCTCAGGGATGTTACTGGATTTTCACAAAAAATACTTGCAGAACTGTAAAGAAGTTCACCAATTTTTTGAAATATGTACCGTAAAACGGGGTATCTTTGATAATGCGGGTAACTTTGATAGTAGAATACAATGATTCAATTTACTCTCTTCTCCTTTTCCGAATTGGAAACATTGGTTCCATATTGTAGATTAGGGCATTTTTGTTTATATGGTTTATAGTTTTTATATTGTATGTGTTACATATTTTACAAACATACTAACATTGAATTTTATTGTTTATCGCCTGTTTGAAAAAGCACTCAAATCATCACATATGAAATGTATTTCTAATATAACCATCACAAATTAAATGTTGCATTCTTATTACTGATGATGTTTTCTGATTATAAACTCATTCAAAGTTGCATATTTCAAGAACTAAATTATTTGATTTTCACGCATTTTCTTCTACATTCAACTGAAGCTAAAATATGTTCAGATATATTTTTAGAACTTTAGGGAATTGAGAACAGTTTCAGGGAAATTTTCAGGCCTTCAGGAAAGTCCAAAGGTTCGGAGATCTACTGCGAAATTTGTTGAGCTTCAGGGTAGTTAGTAGATCTTAAGACCAGAACTACAAAAGTTCAGAAAAATTTTCAGCAATTTAAAGAAATTTGCAGAAATTCAGAAAAATTCGCAAGAGAGATCGTAGATCTTCAGAAAAATGCTCAAAGGAATTTTCAAAACTTTAAGCAAGCTTAAATATTTTCAGATCAATTTGTTAAACTATAAGGGAAATTTTGGAAATCTTCAGGGAAATTCTGAGAACTTCACACAAATTCCAAGAATCTACAGTGAAATTTATAGAATTTCACACAAGTTTGGAGATCTACTGAAAAATTATTGAATATCAGAAAAGTTTGTAGATCTTCAGAACAAAAAAAAATTGAACTTCTGAAAAACTCAAAAGAATGGTCATAGATCTTAAGAAAATTTGAAGACCTTCAAGAAAGTGTATAGATTTTCTGATACATTTATCGAATCTCAGAAATTTTACTGGATCTTCAAGGAAGTTCGGTGATATTTAAAAAAATATTCATACTCTTTAAGGGAAGTTCAAATATTTCGCATAATTTTTGAGAACTTTAGATAATTTAGAAGATCTTATGGGAAAATTACAGATCATCAGAAAAGCCCGACAACCTACAGAGGAATTTACAAAACTTCAGAGAAGTTTACAGCAGAACTCCATGGAAGGGTGACATGGATTGATCTGAAGAACTTCAGAGAAGTCCGTTGACCTTAAGAAAGTCTATAGAACTTCAGGAAGTTCGTACATTTTTAGACAAAATTGCAAAACTTCAGCAAAAAATCACAGAATGTCGGGAAAGTTTGCCGATCTTTAGAAGTTTTTACTTAAATCTTCAGATTTTTTTTTAAACTTCAGGGAAATTCAAATATTTTCAGGTAATTTGTAGAGCTTAGGGGTATTTCAAAGAATTTAAGATAAATCTACAGAACATTATGGAAGTCCAAGAATCCACAAAGAAATTTACAGAACTTTAGAGAAGATCGGAGATCTACTGAGAAATTTATTGAACTTTTGGACAGTTTGTAGACCTTCAGCACAGAAAAACAGTACTTTAAAAAAAACCAGAATTTTAAAGAAATTTTATGAACTTCAGAAAAGTTCAGAGGGTGGATGGTAAATCTTAGAAATATCTGCATAAATAATAACTTTTCAGAATTTTCTTGCGGTTCTTGGATTTTAAGATAAGTTCTGTAAATCTGTAATCGATCGCTGATCTTTATAGATATTTGCACAACTGCAGAAAAATAAGTAGACCTTCAGAGAACTTTCTAAAACTTTCGGGAAGCTCAAAAATATCTAGATAAATTTTTTATTCTTTAGTGACTTGTGTAGATGTTCAGAGATGTTTGCAGATATTCATTGAATCATGAAAATCTACAGAGAAAATTTCAGAATAACTTCAGAAAAATGTAAAAATGTTCAGGGAGGTTGTCAAATTTGCAGAATTTCGGGGAAATTCCCAGAGGTGGACAGAAAACATGTACTAGTTTTCTCGACTAATATCCAAACCAAAATGTTTTCCTAGTATCACAAACTTTAAGTATTAATGTGTGATAAGAAACACTCTGACGGGTTTTTACTCAGGTTTTTGACTCAGGAACCCATCTGAGGAATTGAGGATTGAAACAACCATTCACGAAACAAAACAAAACTTCCCCACCGTATTTAAACTTTTCTGAACGTAGGCATGAAGTTCGTTTGAAAAATGCAGATCTCGTCCGGATTACACAAAACATTTCTAAAATCTAACAACCGAGTGGAACCGCAATTGCCGCAGCTCATATTTACTATTATATTGGACACTTTTTGTATGAAATAAAAATACTAACCAATCAAAAAATACTACTAATATTGATTTTAACTAAGGCATCATGTGTCCAGGAAGATTCTTTTCCCAGGTGGTAGATTATTTTTACTCTATATTGTTTTATCTTTTGCTTGGTACCAAAGATCAAAGCTAAAACAAATTTATATTTATAGATTTTAGTTAACATAATTAGATTTTTAATCACTTACAATTTAGTTTCCAATCCGTCTCCCTCTTGCAAATGGATCTCGCTTTACTTTAGTACAGATCGACAGATCGATTCCCTATTGCGCATAGTTAGAGTAGAGTTCGAAATTGTATAGTAGGTGGTACATAGTTTTCACTCAATTGTACATAATCTTAGAATATAAGCTAGTTGATAAGAAAAGGAAGGACTTACTGTAAACTAATCGTGTATCTTCACACTTTATATCTTAGCTTAGGTAACCTAGAGCTCACTGATCGACCGGTACCTATTTTGTTAGATTTTAGTTAGTTTTAAGTAGTAAACGCCAACAAATTCAATGTATCTTACTTGTGCTATAATTATTTTAACTTATTTTCAATAAATTAAGATTTTATTTCACCGTTATACTATTTAGAGGAATAATAATTTAATAAACCCACGCTACCATGTTCGGTGAATAATAATTGTTTTTTGTTTGTTTTGATTACGGTCTTACGTATGCGCTTTCTTGTTCATGCTGCTCCGAGTTACCAGTATTGCTGGGGTTCTCCTTCGAACCAACACCGCACTCTCTGGTAGGGATCGTGCGTTGAGCCTAGTGGTGTTCATCGGAACACTCGCATAACTGGTTCCTAACGACAACAAAGCCATAAGCAACGATGGTTTGTTGATGTTTGGAACCTTTTGGAACCAAATATACATATGGAAAATCAATGAGCGTAAACAGGTGAGGTCCAGTAAATTTTGTTCTCTGGCTGATTAAATAAATGACGGAGTTTGACGTCACATTCCTTCAACCGTTTAAACAGCGGGAGAACGAAAGAGATGACAACTTCACTGAGCCTTACATATTTACATCTCATTGATGGCTGTTCAGTAGGCCGATTTGACAGCACATCCCCTGGTGCTGCACAAGTGTAGTTCGAGTACCAGGAGAGGTAGATTGAGCCAGCGGCAGTGGTGTAGTGGTAAGCGTGACTGTTTTCTCACCCCGATGGTTCTGGCTTCAGTCCCAGCCGAAGATGGTGGGATTTTTCTGAGGTATAAAAATCTCTGGTCACGTCTTCCTTCGGAGGGGAAGTAAGGCCGTTGGTCCCGGCCCATGTGTGTTGAATTGGTGCGATATTCTACACATTCGATTGCCGTCAATGGATGGTTGAACTTGCCACACAATTGACTACTTTGTCAAGCAGTTTTGGCGTGACTTTCTACCAGCGATTTCACAAAACTGGACCAACTAATTTCTATTTTTTATGAAACGTATAAATGTTGCCTACTTTTCTCGTGGTTCTATAACAAAAAATCTTAAAATAAAATAAATGTTATATTTCAAAGCTCAAGTGGTAGTAAACGTCATTTTAACTGCTCGAATGAAGTGGTTAATTATACTAATGCAAAAATGGTACACATGGTAACCAGCGATGATGAGTAAAAAAATACCCATTTCTAAAGTAAAACAGCAAAAATCTGTCAAAAAATGTGCAAATTAGGAGATTTTAAAATGTGTGAAAAAATACCCATTTTAAGAAGAAGAATGTAGTACCAGTCTAAAAATGTGTATCTTATGAATGAGTAGAAACAACTTCAAACCTTGCTGCATCCTGGTTCGTTTTCGCACGTCATTTGTAACAATTTTGGTTTTATGATGGTTCTGTAGACCATGATTTGGACTTGTAGAATGCTATAAAACCTCTATAAAGCTTGCAATGTTACTTGGGTAAGCTTTTTTTTCTTTATTTTTGTGATTTTTAGCCGTAGGTTAGTTCATCACATTTGATAGTAGAAGGTCAGGTTTAGGGCCTGCCTCTAAGGAAACGTTTCAGTCTAACATTAACGTAACGTAAAACTGGCTCTGAGACAACATTTAAAAAAAAACTTAATGTAAAATGGGAGTTGCATCGGGACTGTGGTGAGGAATGGATGCGCGAACAAGGTAGAGCTCCACCGTAAGAGACAGTGCCCCAGTCCGGCAGAGATACCCCGACGGCAGGAAAATAGGAAGGTGAAAGAACACGGACAGCGCAGCCAACGACGAGAGTGCTAGATTTGGTTGTACAGGTGAGCGTCCTTCAAGAAAGCAATCAGCGCGGCCAGCGTCGAGGGGTCGTTGCCAAGTAGCTCCCTGATGTTCTCTGGGAGTCGGTGTTGTTCGCGTAGCCTCTGAAACTCTGGGCGGACACACAGCACGTGTTCCACCGAGGCAGGGATGCTGCAGATTGGACAAACCTTGTGGAAGGGTGTCTCACCAAAATTGTGGGAAATCCTCGCATGGCCGGTCCGGAGTCTTGAAATGATCCGTTGGTCCTTGTACCTGTGGCTGTCTAGCCAGGGTCGTACGGTTTCTTTGATCTTTCTCAGGAAAGTGGTCCGCGACTGAAACCATTCCTCCTGCCAGGCTTACAACATAATATTCCCGATCCAACGCTTGACGTCTAGGAGTGGTACGTTCCTGGTGAAGCGGGGACCAGATGGACCGGATCCCGCCAGCCTGTCCACAGCCTCATTTCCAGGAACACCGCAGTGCCCGGGAATCCACGTAAAATCGGAGGACTCCGATTTCCGCACAAGCAGCGTCTGCAGGCGTGGAAAGTAGAAGGCCGGATACGATGCGTACGTAGGTATTGTATACCGGAGCGAGGATGTGGTTCAGCTTCTCGGTAGGTAAGCAGGTAATTTCAATGCCGTAGAAAATTCGACTGTCGATAACAGCCCGGGCGACACGAAGGCGGATCTCGCGGTTACTGGAGCGGTGCGGGCGGGAGATTGTCCTGACGATGTTGATGCGGCTATGACAGTTTTCTTTCACAGTTCTGAAGTGCTGGTCGAAACTTAGAGTCCGATCCAGAACTACCCCCAGAACACGTATTGTTTTCTTAAGCGGAATTGGATGGTCCTGGATGGTGATCGGTGGTCCCCGAATCAGATGGCCCGAGTGGCAGATATGGCACCGTACACTCTTTGGAGCGGAGAGCTGGAAACCAACAGAAAGTGCCCACCTGCTGACGGCGGAGACAGCTGCTTGGGCAATATTCCTGGTCCGTTTAGTCGTTCGTCCCGTTACGACGATGAGTATGTCATCGCCATAGACGATTACGTGCACGTTCTTGGGCAGTCGGCTGAACACCCCGTTCATTGCCACCAGGAATAGCGTTACCGCTATGACGTATAACATACAACTTGCTCAGTACGTCACGTTCAATCTGGAGCAAATGGTTGAGCCTCATATAATCGCTACAAGGATAAATAATCTACTACGGAAAGTCATCGCTCCAGGTGCACGATGTGCTGTTTAATGTACTTACGGTGTTTTGATTGAAAGTTCCGGGACTCACACATAAATATTTAATATTTCATTTATTATGATAATTCGCTTGCTTCAAGGGGTGGTCACTCTACACACTTGTTTTGCGCCAACTTTTTTCTCAGTGTACCTCAGTGTGCCGCAGCTGGTACGGCAGTGCCGAGAAGAAATTGAACTGACTTTTGTTTGCTTGTGAATAATGAATTGTTTGGCAACCCGGTATTTTGACAACTCTTGATTTTGTTTTGTTTTTCGAAACCTGAGAACTCAATTGACGATCGTAGGTGGCCGGAGCCCGAAAGCGACAGCGGTCAAGAAAGCGGTGGACGCTTTGTGCTAGTCACGACTGTCGGATCTTCGGAATCGAAAGGCGCTATGCGCAAAGGCATTCCAAGTGTGACGTGTGCATTCCACATGTCATCGAATCCCATCCAGCACATCGTGAGAAATCAATTATTCCCATGCCATCGAACTGCTTATGCAACGAATGCAATGTGTGCATAAAGTGGTTCGATGACTTCAAACAGTTTCCAATAATTCTAACATGACACCAAAAGTGCCATGGTCATATTTCACTTATTCAACGGCGCACTGATCGCATCGTTGTCAAGCGCACTTGGCGCGAACTGCCTTCTCCACATTCTCTCCCTTTTTTATCATTCTCTCTCCCGTGAACATCGATCGTTGATTGGCGATCGTTTACATAACGATTTTACATAATTGTCTCCAATCGTCTCCAGTAGGAAAACTGTAAACTTGAAAAAGGATTAATAAAAACCAACGACCATTTGTCTTTTGAACTCTAAAACAAAGCACATCAATTAATTTGATGAGATATCACGTTCGTGGAAACGAGGGACGTTTCACAAGCGACAAACAGACGAAGAACACCAACGGAAGATCAAAGCCATGACTCATCTGTACAAACCGCCGACGGTAGAGGAAATCAATCGGTTGAAGGAAACGGAATATTCCTACCACTCGATTCTGTTCCAGCTGCAGATGGAAGAAATGCAAATCGAGGTGAAGGTGAAATTCAAGCTGTTAAATTATATTGAGCGTTGTTTGGACGATTTCCGGAAGTTTTTGAGGACGGTAAAAGATGCGGACAATGAACGATCTCTGAAGGAAGTGGATTATGAAGGAGTTGATTTTCCGCTGGCATTTCCCGACGGCTCGCATGTTCTCGCCAAGGAAAGCTTCAAATTCGTTCAGCAACGGATCGTACACCATATTGGATCCAGTCGTTTGGGAACATCTTATGGCAAGCCACTGAAAGTAGATTTATTGCTGGAGATTCCGAAACTCACATGAAGAGGGCACATTTCTCGTGCCATCTGGTGGGCGAAATCATTGGACGAACAGTCAAAGTATTCTTTGGCCTGTGGGATGCGCTTCATTCCGCTAAAAGGGGACTTTCGATGAAAATTTTTCCAATCGTGTTGTGTTTGTGGAAATTTATGTGTAACGTAATTAAGTTAACAGTAGCTTTTGGTAGCATAATGAAAACGACCATTTTAACCATTTTATCGCTCGTCGGCACCTTCCTCTTCTTCGTCGAACTCTCCTTCCTCGTCAATCGTCGTCTCGTGATACTGCTGGTACTCCGAATTCAGGTCCTTCATGTTGCTCTCGGTATTTTTGCTTCTGAATTCCGCCAACGTTACAAAATATTAAAAATTTACCTGAGCCGGTTCATAAGCTGAAATGCCTGCAGGCAAACGCAACTCTCGGATTCCTTACAGATAACATCCAGCACAGAATCCACCAGTTGTTACCAGTACCAAACTGTCCGAGAACGAAGTACATAGTTTCCGGCTCAAGGTTGATCAGAACCGCTCATGGGACGTACTTTCCTCCGGTCATGGGATTTTGAGTAACGATTTTAATAACGGAGCTGGACCCGGTGATGTTGAGATTGATTGATTGGTGTTGCTATGCAAGGGATTGCACTGATTTTTTTCTTCGGACAGGTAATATGATGTACTTTGAGGAATTCTATTCGATTTTGGAGAATCACTGGCGGGACTTGATGGAGATTCACGCTTGTGGTTTGAAAAAATTGGATTTTATTGTGGCAACATTAATAACAAATTTAGACACATGCACACTGTACAGGCGCAGAAAAGTTCAGTGTGCCAGTACTTTTAAAGATCATAAAAATTGTAACCATGGATGCCAAACAGTGCCAATGACTCCGGCCGGGTGTGCCCAAGTTTGATTTTGACACACTGTGTAGAGTGACCAATCCCTTGGCTTGCTTCATAACTGAGTTTTGTTGATGGCATTTTTTTTTTAAATATTATTAAATTCGAGCAATCTTTATTTAAACACTGACAACAAATAAGAAAACTCCAAAATAATAAAAAACCATACGTGCATATTATATTCAAGTTCTGGAAATCCAATAAATGGGTTTGCGTTTGAAGGCAGCAACCACTCGCTTGTGATCTTCAACGCAGTACGGAACACTTTTCTGGTACTCATTTGCTTCCGATCGACATTAAAACGGTCTCCGAAACCTTTTAGGACACGAGAAACAGTAGAATGTTGGATTCCCAACATCTTTCCGATGGGTCGGTGCAAGAGATAAAGGGTTGTTGAGGTGAGTGTGAAATTTTTTGCTCGCGCACGCGCGGATCCTTCGATTCCATTTTCGAAACTACTGAAAATTTCAAAACGAAACTCACGCCGTATAAATAATACACAGGTCATTTTAGTATATAGAGTTAGTGTTGAATAAATAATGAGTAGAATCGAGTGAGCGTGAAGCATGATAGTCCTTATGTAAACGGAATCTCATTGGCTCGTTGAAGACATCTTAAAATAGGCCTGATAGGACTAGGAACTTTAATTAATAATTATTGAAATTTCAAAAGAACCAAAGTTGAAAAGATGCATCTGTGTCACTTGATAAGTAATACATGTAAACCACACAAATACAAGAAATAAAGATCATTTAAAGTCAAAGTTTCGTTGAAGACATTCTTGTGACGAATTTTGAAGAGCATGGAGGAGCAGCAGCAGGAACAGCAGCAAAAGTAACAATAGAAGTGGCGGCATATGCATTAATAGCAGCATTGCGGATTCGTGTAGCCGTGACCGAGGCTGGAAACCTCGGTCCGGTCACGACAGTCATTTCACCCAAAATTTCATTAAAATTAACCCAAAGGGACATTCCACTGCGTCCTAGCAAGAAGTACGGTCGACTTAGTTCGCGCTCCGCTATTTTGGAAGTTTTCTCACTATTCGCTTGATTTAAATTGTCAGTTTTTTCTCGCTTAGAGTTCCCAGCTAAATAATTAACTAAAAGTGAGTTTTTTTCTGAGAAGAAAGTGTGTTTTCGGCATCATCGGAAGGAAAATTGTTTTTACGATTGCCAATTCGCCAACCATTTTGCGCACCATCGGTGCGTGGTAACGCATACCTGCACACGGATCATCGTCATCGAGTGTCAGCATCTGCCTCCGCATTTACACCGCTCATCTATCATCGTGTGTTCAACTGAGTGCCGACCCTCACATAAGCACACACCATCGAAGACCGCCCGCACACGCTGATCGAAGATCATCCACGCTGCGCGTCGCTCCGCTGCTGCCGTTTAAACGCTCGGTGGTAGTAGTATAGGATTATCAGATAAGTTTTTGTTCTTGTTTCTCTCTTTCGCCCACAGTTAAATTTTAAGTTTGTGTTCTGTGTTTGTAGTTTTTTTTTTTTTTTGTGTATTGTGTCCGAGTGATTATCGTTTCAGTGGTAGAGCGTTTTTCGCTCCCACTAGTACGGCAAAATGGACATTTTGTCGCAAGACGAAATGGACGTTTTGTCGGAAGATGACACCACTTTGCCACGCGATGGCAAGAAGGGTCGAAAACGTACGTCATCTCAAAAGAAAGATGATGTCATCCCTGGTTCATCGTCTCAGTCTGGCAAAGGACAGGCTCAGATAAACCCCCGATCGCGAGCCTATCCAGATGACTCGACTGGCCCATGGGTTGTCTACTTTCAGCCCAGAAACAAACCTTTGAATGTAATGCAAATTACTAATGATCTGACGAAGCGATACTCGGCCGTGACTGAAATCACGAAGGTAAGGCACAATAAACTTCGTGTCTCCGTCTCTAACCTGAAGCAGGCTAACGAGATTGCTGCCTCCCAGCTCTTCACGCTCGAGTACAGAGTTTACATCCCAGCTCGTGATGTGGAGATCGAAGGTGTGGTCACCGAAGCGAGTCTGACCCCCGAGATCTTGGAGAAGCAGGCGGTTGGCCGTTTCAAGAACCGTTTGCTTCCCCCGGTGAAGATACTGGATGTCCAAAAACTGGGCTCAGTATCTGTCAGCGAGGGTAAAAAGAGTTTTACCCCCACAGACTCGTTCCGTGTGACCTTTTCTGGTTCAGCCCTTCCTCACTACATCGAGCTGGGAAAACTTCGACTACCTGTGCGTTTGTTCGTTCCCCGGGTCATGAACTGCCAAAACTGTAAGCAGTTGGGACATACGGCCTCCCACTGTGGCAGCAAGGCACGCTGTTCCAAATGCGGAGAGAAGCATGGGGATGACACCTGTGCAGCTACCGCACCAAAATGCGTGTACTGTAAGGGAACTCCTCATGGTATCTCGTCATGCCCGGTGTACAAACAACGCGGGGAGAAATTACAACGCTCACTTAAGGAACGTTCCCGGCAGTCTTTTGCAGAAATGCTTAAGACGGCCACGCCATCGACCATCGACAAAAATCCCTTTTCTCTTTTGTCAGATGACGAGACTGACTCTGACTTGGCTGAGGAGGGAACTTCTTTCTGTCTTTCAGCACGGAAACGAAAACGCATCCGTTCGCGGAAAGTTGAGAATGAAGAACCCCAAATCAGCTTGCCCAAATCAAGGAGTGGTGGAAAAAAGGAAGTTTCTACTCCTCCTGGATTCAGAAGAACTGACTATACCCAGGATTTTCCACCTCTCCCGGGGACATCCAAAACCCCTGATGTCCCATTTTTAAGAACAGAAGCCCCTTCTTCATCTGGGTTGTTCTCATTTGATAAAATTGTGGACGATATTCTCAAGTACCTGAATATTTCTGATCCTCTCAAAAGCATTGTTCTGGCAATGCTTCCTACTGTGAAGACCCTCTTGAAGCAATTGACATTGAAGTGGCCCCTCATTGCAGCAATCATTTCCTTCGATGGATAATTTTCCAAACGAGGTCGGGGATTTGATCACTATTCTACAGTGGAATTGTCGAAGTCTTATTCCTAAATTAGACTCTTTTAAGTTTTTAGTTCACAATAATGATTGTGATGCATTTGCTCTTTGTGAAACTTGGCTCTCTTCAGATATAGATCTTCCTTTTTATGATTTTAACATTATTCGACTGGATCGTGAGGATTCGCGTGGAGGAGGGGTACTTTTGGGGATCAAAAAGTGCCATTCTTTCTATAGAGTGAATCTTCCACAATTTACAGGTATTGAAGTTGTTGCATGTCAGGCTATTATTAAAGGTAAGAGCCTTTGTATTGCTTCTGTTTATATTCCTCCTAGAGCCGTTGTTAATCGAAAACAACTTTCAGATATATGTTCAGTACTTCCTGCTCCACGGTTGATTATGGGAGATTTTAATTCCCACGGTACAGGCTGGGGGGAACTGTATGATGACAACCGTTCTACTTTTATATATGACCTCTGTGATAACTTCAATATGACAATTCTTAACAATGGAGAAGTAACACGTTTGGCTGGACCATCTTCGAATGGAAGTAAATTAGACCTCACACTTTGCTCTAACTCATTATCGTTGGATTGCACGTGGAATGTGATCCAGGATCCCCACGGTAGTGATCACTTGCCGATCAAAATTTCAATTGCCAGTGGGTTCAATCCGTCGGAATCCGTTAACGTCGCGTACGACCTCACCCGTAATATCGATTGGACAACGTTCAAGACCGCGATAGAGGAAGCCGTGTCGTCGGTAGAAGGGCTTCCACCGTTGGAGGAATATAACTTCCTCTCCAATCTGATCTTGGACAGCGCGCTTCGAGCTCAAACTCGGCCGGTTCCTGGAACGTCTTTGCGTAGGAAACCTCCTTCCCCTTGGTGGGACCACCAATGCACTGAGGTTTATCGTAAAAAGTCCGACGCGTTTAAGCTTTTCCGGAAACGTGGAACACCCGTGTATTTCGAAGCGTACTCGGCTCTTGAACGCGAACTCAAGAGCCTCATCAAAGCCAAGAAACGCGGATACTGGCGGCAATTCGTGGACGGTTTGTCGCGCGAAACGTCGATGAATACGCTTTGGAACGCGGCGCGAAGGATGCGTAACCGGTCTTCAAACAACGAGAGCGAGGAGTACTCAGATCGTTGGATTCTCAAGTTCGCGCGAAAAGTATGTCCTGATTCCGTGCCGGCACAGATGATTCCTCGAGAAACGACGAATTCTGTAGACGAGATCAGCCAGCCTTTTTCAATGCTGGAACTCTCACTCGCGCTCCTTTCGTGTGGCAATTCGGCTCCGGGGGCTGATAGAATCAAGTTCAACTTGTTGAAGAACCTCCCAGACGTCGCTAAGAGGCGCATGTTGAACTTGTTTTGTCAGTTCCTGGAGCTCAATATTGTTCCGGATGATTGGAGGCAAGTGAGAGTTATAGCCATTAAAAAGCCTGGAAAACCCGCTTCAGATCATAACTCGTATCGTCCAATCGCGATGTTATCGTGCATTCGAAAATTGTTGGAGAAAATGATCCTTTTTCGCTTGGACAAATGGGTTGAGACGAACCACCTACTCTCAGATACTCAATTTGGATTCCGTAGGGGCAAGGGAACGAACGACTGTCTCGCGTTGCTTTCCACAGAAATTCATTTGGCTTTTGCTAAAAAAGAGCAAATGGCTTCTGTATTCTTGGATATCAAGGGGGCTTTTGATTCAGTATCCGTTGAAGTCCTTTCAGACAAACTCCACGCTTGTGGCCTTTCTCCATTAATAAATAACTTTTTGTACAATTTGCTGTCAGAGAAACATATGAGCTTTTCTCATGGAAACTCTACAGCTTCTCGATTTAGTTACATGGGTCTCCCCCAGGGCTCATGTTTAAGCCCCCTTTTGTATAATTTCTACGTCAGAGAAATTGACAATTGTCTAAGTGACAACTGCACGTTGAGACAACTTGCAGATGACGGCGTAGTGTCTATGACAGGGCCCAAAGGGGTCGACCTGCAAGGACCCTTACAGGATACCTTAGACAATTTGTCTACTTGGGCTATTCAGCTAGGTATCGAATTCTCCACGGAGAAAACTGAGTTGGTCGTTTTTTCTAGGAAGCATAGCCCAGCACAACCAAAGCTTCAACTTTTGGGTAAACCGATCACTCATTCTATGTCCTTCAAATATCTTGGGGTCTGGTTCGATTCAAAATGCACCTGGAGATCCCACATTGAGTATCTGAGACGAAAATGCCAACAAAGGATCAATTTTCTCCGAACAATTACCGGAACGTGGTGGGGAGCCCATCCGCAAGATCTTCTAACGTTGTACCGGACAACGATTTTATCGGTTTTAGAATACGGTAGTTTTTGTTTCCAGTCGGCGGCTAAAACTCACATCATCAAACTGGAACGTATCCAGTATCATTGTCTTCGTATCGCGTTAGGATGCATGCACTCGACTCATACGATGAGTCTAGAAGTGTTGGCGGGCATGTTGCCACTATCGGATCGGTTCTCGGAATTGTCCCTCAGGCTCCTCACCCGTTGCGAAGTTATGAACCCACTGGTAATCAAAAACTTTGAGAAGCTTCTTGAGCTGAACCCTCAAACTCGTTTTATGTCATTGTACTACGTGTACATAACACAGGATGTCAGCCCTTCACAGCATAATCCTCATCGTGTATGCTTCTCCGACTTCGGCAATTCAGTTAGTTTTGATTTATCTATGACGCGGGAGATTCGTGGGATCCCAGAACATCATCGTTCAATGATTGTTCCGTCAATTTACGCTGCAAAGTTTGGCCAAGTTGATTCCGCAAGATCGTTCTTCACAGATGGATCACTAATAGAGTCGTCCGCTGGTTTTGGTATTTTTAACGAATTTCATAGCGCCTCTCGAATGCTTCAAGCTCCTTGTTCCGTATATGTTGCTGAGCTGGCGGCAATACATTATACGCTAGAAACGATCGCCTCACTTGCACCAGATCATTATTTTATTTTTACGGATAGTCTCAGTTCTGTCGAGGCTATTCGCTCTATGAGGCCGGTAAAGCACTCCTCGTATTTTCTCATGAAAATACGAGAGCTTTTAAGTGCTTTATCTTTAAGATCTTTTGTCATCACCTTTGCATGGGTCCCATCTCATTGCTCGATTACGGGCAATGAGATGGCTGACTCACTTGCTAAGGTGGGCGCTATGGAAGGCGATATTTACGATCGACAAATCGCCTACGATGAATTTTTCTTCATTTATCGTCAACAGTCACTCGTCAGCTGGCAGAATAAGTGGAGTGAAGGGAGTTTGGGACGATGGTTGTATTCAATTATCCCTAAGGTGTCGAAGTGTCCTTGGTTCAAAGGTTTGGAGGTGGGTCGAGACTTCATTCGTGTGATGTCTCGCCTCATGTCCAATCACTATTCACTAAGCGCTCACTTGTTCCGTGTTGGGCTGAGGGACAGCAATCTCTGTGAATGTGGACAAGGTTACCAGGACGCAGATCACATTATTTGGTCTTGTGCTGAGCATCGCGGAGTCAGATCTGAACTGTACGATTCCCTTCGGGCTCGAGGTAGACAACCTAATGTTCCAGTTCGGGATATTTTGGCTAGACGCGATCTGGAGTTTATGAAACTCATATATGTTTACTTTAAGAATATTAACATTAGATTGTAAGTTTTATTAACCTTGTGTTTAGTTTGTATTTTGTACGTGTGGGTTTTTTTTTTTGTTTGTTTTCAAGATGAATAGAAATTAGTTCATGTTTTAGGATTAATTAAACATTTGTATCGTAAACCACATTTCAAACCTCCCTCTCCCTTTTCCCATCCAAAAAAATTGTAAATCTCCACTAACCTCGAGACAACCGCGAGTATCCGGTCCAGCTCCTTTAACTTTAAATATAAGAAATCAATAATGTATAACAAAAATGATAACTCGGCTCTGTAAAGTTTATTCGATTGAGCCTGTAAAAATAAAGTAATAATTAAAAAAAAAAACCCAAAGGGCAAAATGTTACAGCTTTTTGAAAGAGATGCAATTTAATTGTGGGCACTCTTTATTCATCTAGCTTCCTTGAAGATCTCGGTTTTATCCTGATCATGGTTCTAGAATTACCTTAAAATTTATTATAAATTTCCCTCAAAATCTCTTAACATCACTGAGGTTTTCTCGAGTTGAAATTTTTGGATTTTTTTTTCTATGAAGCATCCGAAATCTTTCTTAAGTTTTCTAAACTTCGTTGAAGTTCTTTGGACTTTCTTTGAATATTTGGAACTTAGTGAAGGTTTCCGCTATTTTCTTGAATTTAATGGAATTGTCTTAAACATCTCAAAATTTTCCAAAAGTTCTAGGAACTTCCCTGAAGTTCCCGCATTTTTTCAGATATTTATGGAACTGCCTTGAAAATTTCGGAATAGCCCCAAAAAAGAACTGATTTTGTTTTTTCAGTTTACCTGAAGTGAATGGGACTGCCCTTCACTATAAATCTTTTGACTGTCCTGAAGGTATCATAAATTTTAGCTATCGGAAACTATTTGCGCATGATGGTCGCAATAAATTTTATATCTGATGCGCACACATATTTTAAGCAGATTAAGTTTCAAATGTTTGTTTCTGAAATTTTAACATGTTCATCCTACATTTAAAAGTGCAAATTGAATCTGGATAGAGACATAACACATCTCATGTTGTATGTTTGCGGGGCATTTCCCGTCCCGAAGATTCCTGTATACATTTTGGTGCTCAGCTTTCATAAGAGGAGCACAAGTTGATAGATATGTTTGCGCCCAGTTAATATTAATTAACGAATAGGTGTAGTAATAATCGGTTTTCGGAGCTGGTTACTCATGGAGTAACCATTAGTAACCACCATGACAGGCCAGCTTCCGAGGAAATCAGGAAATTTTCCCCTACCTGCTAGTGGTGTTAGTAAGCGTATGCGAGCTACCAGTTACGCCAAATCGACGATCAAATGCGTTGTTTACAAAAGCCCCTACGTCCCTTTGAAAAAGTAATCGAGAAATGTCATTCTAATATTCCTTTCCTACTTACACCTGACTGCAAAGACGCGGCCAGCTCCGGTGGTTTTTAAAGTATGGAATCACTGACGCCTATACATGGAGAATGGTAACTTGTTGCCCCATTCAGTTGATTCAATGTGCACTTTCACTGATTTTGATCAATCACGAATAGCAACTATTGATATGTGCAGTAGACTAATGCAAAATTTGAAATTTTCGCTCCACAGTGCTTAAACGGTTCCAAATTGGATCCTGCTTAGCCTCCCAAAATTTGAACTACTTAAGTAAGAAGCTGACTTGGCACAAACCATTTCAAGTTTATATGGGAATTACTATGGAAAAACTTATGTTTTTGATCATATCTATCTAACAATTCACCACATCTCTATGCTTTTAAAAATGATAGCAGTAATTGTAGTAGCTACAACTTTGTTAAAAACCACTTTTCAATCAAATGTGAGGAACAAAAGTTATTAATGATTCAAGTCACTGATGTCTTATGATTATGCTCTTTCAACTGTTCAGCAGGCAACATTGGTGTTTCTGGTGCGAAGAATAGAGCACAAATATCATGGTTACTATGTCACACTGCAGAATACAGTGTTGCCCACGGAACAGCTATTTGATCATGCCATAAGATTCTTCTTTTTCGCATTTCAAGCTTATTGCATATTGCATATTAGCTTATTGCGTGCTCTCAACTTAGTGTTCTAGATGCACTTCCACAGTTATTAATTGAGAGCTTTCGATGCCTGTACCATTTTTGCATTGGTATAATTGTGTGGCAAGTCCAATCATACTTCTATGCCCAGGGAAGTCGAGAAATTTTCCAACCCAAAAAATTCCTAGACCGGACCGGGAATTGAACCCAGCCACCTCCAGCATGGTCTTGCTTTGTAGCTGCACCTTTACCGGCTGAGCTAAGGGAGGCCCCATAAGATTATCAATCTCTTAAACAATTAATGACAATTTAATTTGACATGTGGCTGAAAAACGATATTGCGAGCTTAGAATAGTAAGAATAGTTATATATATTTTCGAAAAAGTCGTATGCAAGATGGGTAGAAGACAATGAACAAACATTTTGGTTTTCCCATAGTAATTTCCATATAAACTTCGAATAGTTTGTGCCAAGTCAGTTTCAATTTTGGGAGGCTAATCAGGACCTGATTTGAAACCGTTTGAGCACTGTGGAGCGAAAATTTCAAATTTTGCATCAGTCTAATGTGCAGTCAGTCTAATCTAATCTAGTACAATCTAGCTAGGTACAGCTCGATTGGCTCTGGATTTGACAGTTCAATTTGGCTCAAAACCAGCCAGTCCACTCCTCTCTTATCCTGGAGCCTCTTTGGTTTCAGGTAAACACCAGTGTGAGCATCTATACCGGTCTAATTCCATAAGAAATGCTTAAAGCATTCGAATGAATTCTTATCAAAAAGTTACGAAAATCACAAATTTGAAACATAAATGCAAAATCAAATAAATGTACCTACTTTTTGGCAGAATCGTGTTCAACGTTCAATCAATAGAATAGAAATCTCCATAAACATTCTTAAAGTAACCCCTCGCAGCTTAGGAAAGCGAAACTTTTATAATGATAACATGTTCCAGGAAGGTAAAAAAAGGCATGCCTCCAAACCCTTCGAAGAAAAAGCAGTCGCACAGCATTTGTCAGACATCGGTTCATTTCACCAGGAACATCGCTCCGCACACCGCATGGTGTAAGCAAGTTAACGAGAACCAAACATTGAATCTCAGCACAGCAGAGGGCTGCCGCCTGTAGCCTGATATTTGTTGGAAACTGCACCGTGGTGGTATGCTAATTTTTCAACTCCAACTTTTCAAACGGTGGATTCACAGCAGCTTTACGTTGAGACGTCACGAAATGTAGGTGAGATGTCTATCGATGCAAATAGGGACGAAATCAGGTCACGCAGATTATCGCTAGAATTGCTTTGATTAAATTGGGTTGTGTTCGATACGCAGTTTACAAACAGCATCACCCGACTTCCCAGTGTTGCAAATATTTATTAATCTAGTACCGTTCCGATTCAAATTTCGGACGATTCAAATTTCGGACACTTTCATTTTTAATTAAATATTACATCCAGTTAGAAACAAAGTAATAATGTTAGATGATCTTGGAGGGCACTAGTCAAAAAAATTTAAAATTTACAAGACATGTGGATCATATTCGACCGAGATAATCAACTTTTAAAAGTGTCCGAAATTCGAGTTGAAGTGTCCGAAATTTGAATCGGCACGGTATGTCAATAACAGCTTCAACCCAACGAAATTGTTTACCATCTCCATTCAGCAACAATATCCGTCACAGAAGAATGCAAATTCCGAGGAAACAAATTCCAACAATTCCCCGTTGCCAACAAGCATGCAAACCGCACGTATTACGATTCATTTGCAACATTTGATTAAGCAAATAGCAACATGGCCGGAACCGGGTGCCAGACAGCTTTGTAGCGACGAAGTGTCGAGGGAAAAGTTGTGTTTGTTGGGAAATTTTTAAATCTCTATCACTCTCGTCCTTCGGTGTGGGAGCACAAAGGAAGTGGAAAATACTGCTTTTCAGAAACAAAACAGCCACAAAGTTTCAGACTCCCATGGAAGGTGGAAAAATTGCTACCTTTTTCGTAAACAATACCGGTGTTCGGTTTTAATTATCAGAGGAAATATTGTGAGATGGTATGGTCGTTGAGAGTCGGGATTCTTTAGAAAGGGAAGTTAATTACTTTGTTAATAATTGAATGTCGTCCATTCCCAGCCGAGGTGCACGATGGAATTGAAAAAGATTAAGGATAGAGACAAAATCTCGTTTCAATTAATTAATTTTTAAACAATGATAATCCTGTCAACCCTTGAATGTGGAACTGAGCCTAAAATAATCATAAATCATTTACACGAATTGGGAACGTACCTTTGCCAAATCTAAAAAAAAAATCCTGTGAAGCCTAGGAACTACTAAAAAAACGTATATGCAAACTGTGTGACCTTTTGAACCACGCGAACTGACGAATCAATTTTACTATTAATTAATAAAGTTTGTGCTGGATTTTGGACATTTTGATTCACTATTAATTTTGCAAAACGATTTCAATAAATCATAACACAAAAAGGGTTTATCTAAAGAAAATGGCGCCTGAGACAAAGTTGTGGGCTACTGGATTTTCTTTTCAGAAAAAAATCACGCTAAAAAAATCCCAAATTCTCATAAAAAAATCTGTTAATGACTTCAATAACAAAACAAAAAACTCATTTTTATGTTAAACAGCAGCAAAGGTTATCTTCCATTTATTTCCCCTTAATTTATTTTGGTATCCAGGCGTTTTTCGACTACAATGTGCAGTCTACATCAGTGTCATTCCCACTAAAGACTTATCAAAAACCTAATCCCCTTAAGTACTCATCCCCTAGGTAAAAATTTCAAGATCATAGGTATAAAAATGAAACTAAAATGTGTAGGAACCTACCTAACTAAAAAAAAACAAAAACAAAAATTTAAGTAAAGTAAAGGAGAAAAATCTATACAACTCTCTTATAAGAAAAAAAATCCAAAGGCTTGGTAGTCATCATAATGAAGTAATGAAATTGGATTGTTAGCGAAATGCTTAAATAAAACAACAAAAAAGGTTATCTTCCATTTAATCTCACTTAATTAATTGTGGTATCTATGACAGATACGTATTTCGACTACAATGTAGATAATCTTTTAGTGGGAATGACACATTTAATTCATTGTACAGGATGAATCCAGAACCGCACTACCGTTCATACTGGCGGCAACGCTCTGATGAGGCAACGAAACGCCACCCCAAGCTCATCCTCTGATCCTACCCTTTGACAATTTACCCCTCTATCCTCGGGTAAACCGCGAGCATTTGGCCCAACACCTACTAGACACAGAATTAAGTGAATTTCGTTACAAACAATCTACAATGAATTATCGGCTCCGTAAAGCTAACACGACTGAGCTTTACAAATAAACGAACTAGATAAAACAAATTGTACGTTCATGGTTCGAGTTGTTTCTGCAAGTTCTTCGGTTAAAGTGGCATTTTTGACCCCTACCCACCCCTTCGTGACGCTTTTGAAAAAAAAAGACAATTAAACCCTCCCACCCCACACTGTAACACGTAACTCTTTTTTGACGTAGGGCTAACTCTTTGTAGACTACCGTATGCGTGATAATGTTTGCACCATCGTACAAATAAGGTTCCCGTTTCACCTGTCCATACAATGCCTTGGTTTTCTTTGCATGCACGTAACCTATAGCTCATACCGTAGTAGGCTGTGTATAAAAGAAAATGATTTACTTAGTTTGACAGTTGCACCATGACGAAGTGGCAGCGTATTCGTGATCTGTCCCACGCGCAAATGTCGCAAAAAGACATTTCAATCGCCGTGGGAGTGTCCCGGTGGATCGTCAAAAGGGTTTTGGACCGAGAAAAGATAGGACAACTATCCGCGAAGGTGGCCACAGGTCGTCCGAGGTCAGCTCGGGTTCCGAGGGTTATCGCTGCTATCAAAAGGAAGATTCGGGTGAATCCAGTGCGTTCAATAAGGAAAATGGCAAAGGAACACGGGATCAGTGAGTTTACGGCACGGAAGATCGTAAAGGAAGATTGCGGAGCGAAGTCAAGGGCACGGAAAAAAACTCACATGATTACCAACCGCATCCGGGAGCTACGAGTCGAACAATGCAAGAAAATCTTGAACTTCCTTAAGCGAAAAGTCCGGTAATCATGTTCACCGTCGAGAGCATGTTTACCGTCGATCCCGTATAAAATTACAGAACCGACCGGTATATTCGGGTATATTATTTCTCTTCCGGTAAAAGATGTGGCCGACGAGCACAAGAACATGTATCTGACCAAGCATCCTGCTAGCGTTATGGTGTTTGGATTGGTGGCTTTCGATGGCAAAAAATTGACCCAGTGTTCATTCCAGAAGGCGACAAGGACAACATGGGATTTTAAGTAAGTATGATCTACAGTGAATCAATGAACAGTACGGTCCGAAGCTAAATGTTGTATTTCAACAAGATGGGGCTCCGTGCTACACCTCGAACCGCACTCAGAAGTGGTTGCAGTAACATCTTCCGTTCTGGGCGAAGGATATGTGGCCGCCATCCAGTCCCGATCTTAATCCGCTGGATTACTCAATATGGCGCGTAATGAAGGCCATGGCCTATTCTAAACGGCACCCGAGTACAGCAAGCCTCAGACAAACATTGTGGAAACTAAATCGATGATTAACATATAGCGAATTCGTTTATTATCGGGGTTGGAACCAGTTCCAACCCAGTGCGAAACCGAACTTTTTGTCAGTGCGAACCTCAACCTGAGCTAGGTTTTAAAAACAAACGAGCAAACTGACGTTTGTCAGAAAACAAGCAGACCCAATCCTGATACCCGATCCAGGTTGGAACTGAATAATAAACGAATTCGCTAATAGTTTAAGACTCTGAGAAACATCCCTCCTTTGAATAAATAAAAAAAAAAAAACTCGAAAACGAAATTTTTGAGATTTTTTTTTATTATGACATTACTCAATGGTGCAAACATTATCACGCATACGGCATACTGGGGTGCGCATCAAAACATTGTGTAACAAAATTGTGTTAGGTTTAAAACGCTGATAACTTGGTGGCTTATTGATGGAATTAAATTCTTTTTGCACCCTTGGATCAAGAATTGATTGATTGGTTGGTTGGAAGGTTATAAAATAGCTTACCTGTACGTTTTGTTTCAGATCGTCTGAGCATGTGACGGTTGTCACATCGTTAGACGCCGTACACGGCCGATGAGACTAACTCAAAATTGAGTAGGATTTTTTCAAATTAGTAGAAAGTGACTAAAATTTTCCTTAAAAATCTGCTTGATAAAAAAAAAACTTTACGTATGTTTAGTCCATAAGTACCAGTGCTGTAAGCTTTCAAAACCAATTGAACATTTTTGATGAAAAAAGAAAAGCAGTTATCCGCTATCAAAGCAGACCTCCTTCGAATGGAAGATATTAGTTGCTTAGTCATTTGACGAAGGCATGGATCATTCTCATTTGAGAAACGCTTGATATCATTCAATTGACTGTAAACTACACATGAACGGAGCTCTAGTCGCCATTCCGGCGAAAAAACTAATCCAACCCGACACCAACCTGACTTCTACCAAACCCCAACCCGATGTTGACCCGATATTGACTCGACATAAACTCAAAATTGACCCGAAACAAAACACGACATTGGGTCGACATCGACCTTAAATTAGCCTTACATTGATCCGAAATCGGGTTGACTTGTCTGTTCGGGACCATTTTGCTGGATTTCTTCCATACTCCACTGTCGTATATCAAATGATAGTGAGTGACTCAATTGACAGTGACAATGAGCTTCGAATGAGAAAGGGGTTCTTCAAACTATGGCCATGTTTTCACAGAATTGATTGAATGGTTGTATTGGTTCATCTTCAATCGAATGATATGAAAATTAACAGCACTGGTTGAATTCGACTCAGGTACTGAGCTAGTTTTATCGGCTCTATAGACTTGGTAATTTGTTTCTTGATTTTCGTCAAATTCGAGCAGTATGATATCATGATAATTAGAACTAGTGACCCTAAGCGGTGCCGGTGATGTAGTGGTAAGCGTGATTACCTCTCACGCCAGCAGGCCTGGGTTCAATCCCAGTCGGCGCCGCCGGAATGTTCTGAGGCATAACATCTCTGATCATGCCTTCCTTCGGATGGGAAGTAAAGCCGTTGGTCCCCGGTTCATGAGTTGATGGGTCGATAGATAGGGTCCAGGTGTGGGAGTTGCCTTCCTGGCGTCGGTAGCATTGGTGCTCAGCACGGAAAACAAGATCGACGGAAAACAAACAAAAGAAAAAAAAAAAGTAGTGACCCTTCAGGGTAATCAGTTATTGAAAAAATTAATATTTATCTTTATTTCCTACAATGTCTCAAAAGGTAGTTAGAGATGAACTAGCCTATGGCTAAAAATCTCTTAAATAAAGAAAAAGAAGAAGTCAAAAGGTAGTTCTAAGTGAGTAATCAGTTCCAAATTGACCATGACATTACTGGGTTGCGGTTCAGATGCATAGGGTCTATTGGAAGCAGTGAAAAGTTGAGTTCAGAATTCGTCTTCCAGGTGGCACTAATAAATTATTTGCTTAACTTGACATCTTGACTCGATAGAAGGTTTCTGTCTTTGGAAAAGTTTTTAAAGTGATAGATACTTATTAGATGGTGTACATCACACTATACTTTTTAACTTCTTATTGCTAGTATACCATCCCAAGTAACCAAAAGTTCTGATAATAGGCTATTTGTGGCTTAAGCTGCTTGGTTGAAGGTGGTTTATAGAATTCTAAGAAGCCCCATTTTGAAGTCGTTATAAGAACTTGAAAGTTCCGGTACCATAATTGAAGAATATTCTAAGCAGCTTCTGGTGGAACTTGAACGGAACTTTTAGAAAATAAACTGTTAGCATTTCCAACCAACTCTGAAAATCGTTAACTTCGCGTATGAAGTAACATAAAAACACTTTGAATGTAAAAAAAGGTTTTTGTCCTCTACACCAATTCTCTATTTAGTTCGCACTTTTATGGAAGTTATTTCTAAAGGCAGGTATTAATGTGTATTGATTTATCAGCATTAGTAGTACAATTGGAGCTGTTTGAAAAAATAAATCCACCCAACAAACAATTGCCTATTGAAGAAACGACTTCTTGACTATTTTATTCAACTGCATACTTAATAATACTTGTACTATTTTTTAATAATAACTTCTGTTCAGGCTTTGTTCACACAAATCTGGAGAAATTATTCAATCATAACATCGAAATATTTTGTGCTGAATAAGGTATGTTGAGAAGCTTCTATTTGACTTACAAAAGTTGTAACAGAGCTTATTCGATCAAAATTTTGATTATTCAGCGTTTATAAGACTTCATTACTTCCTTAAACAGCGATGGTATAAAGGTGTATATAGACGCTTGATTCTCATGTGAAATAATGTTTAATTAGACACTTTTATACATTTATTAAACGATTATCGAACTACGGGATAAATTATTCCGAAAATAAGACAGGGACAGAAGCAGGGTTTGTTCTCGTTTAGTGATTGTTGTGTGTTGTGTCATTATTTCTGTCGAAGCACGGCATCCACCACACACAAGATACTAGAAAATTTATTATAAATTTATTACATACATACACACAAACACACATGTCGTTAGATGGGATTCGAACCACGACCTTCCGACACCAGCCGCTTGCCTTGCCATCTGAGCTATCCTAGAATACATCATAAGGACAGCTAAATAAGTAATAAAAGCTGGAATCTGAATACCTATCAGCCGTAACTCTAGCTTATTCAAGGAGATGTGAGAATGATTAATTCTTTCATAGTTGTTTAACATGAGACCAAGGCTCGGACCAAGGTTACCTCTCCATCTCCCTAATTTCGATGGAAAGCATGCTTTTCGATAAATCTATGAATTGGTTGTCGTGAGTGAAACGATCTATCATTACGGTTTATAATGCTGACTGTTTTCACCTTTATTCAGCAATATTGTTAAGCAATGCAAAGGAATCTAAAAATGGAGCTAGAAAACAATTATTAGACTATAATAAAGCATGTTATTAAATCACTTTAAAACAGTCGAATTAAAGCGTCAATGTATGTGCAAATTACACTTATTCAGTTTGTTATTGGCTCAAACTTCTTGTGTTGAATCAGGAAGACAGTCATCGTTTGTATAGATTTTAATAAGTATATTAATCAAATCAGAGCAAACAGCGGAATAAGGGCGCATCTATTGATCTCATTGAGATTTTTTCAGCACATAATTTGACAACCCGTTTCATTCAGCATTGTATACTGTTATAAAGCATTTATTCAATCTACACTGGAGTCGCTTTTTACGCGGGTGATATGTCCCGCGTAAAAAAAAACCGCGTAAAAAAAAACCGCGTAAATTCCGGAATCCGCGTAAAAAAAAACCGCGTAAATTCCGAAATCCGCGTAAAAAAAACCGAGTAAAAAAAGACCGTGTAAGAAAAAAACGCGTAAAAAGCGATATACCGCGTAAATTCTGAAATCCGCGTAAAAAAAAACCAAAATCCGCGTAAAAAAAAACCGCGTAAATTCCGGAATCCGCGTAAAAAAAAACCGCGTAAATTCCGAAATCCGCGTAAAAAAAAACCGCGTAAAAAAAAACCGTGTAAAAAAAAACCGCGTAAAAAGCGACTCCAGTGTATATGCTTATTTGTGACTCTGAATTGTTTGTTGGGCAGTCCTTCTGCGTGAGAGCCCCAGCACGAACCGCTACGTCATCTGAGATATATTAAAGTGAGCTATTTTCTTGCCTACTGTTAGAGTTTCCAGTGCCAGCTGACTGACTTGAATACGAAACACAACACCTCAATGAATTTAAATTGGTGTTTGCCCGCATGGTATTCCAACACACTTGTGGCGCAGTGGTTAGCAATTCTAGATCGCATGCCAAATACACGGGTTCGAATCCAGCAAATTACTCTTTAATTTTTTTATGTTTGGATAGAATGTCGATGTACTGCATAAATGTAAAAAATAAGATTTAATCTAAATATAAATAAAAAATAAATAAATAAACTAATAAAAATAAAAATAAATAAACTAATAAAAACTTTTGCGGATTGCTTCATGGGGCTTGAAAGCTCTGTCGAAACTTTATTTGAACTTTATGGAACTTGATGGTTCTGTCGGAACTTTATTTGAAGTTTATGGAACTTGGAAGTGATTTTAATCGTTAAATGCGGAACTTTTGATTATTTGGGATTTCACTTCTTAGTGCTTTATCTTGCGACTTAGACTAGATAGAAGGTAGCGGTATTGGACAAAGTTGTTCTGATAAATAAGACCTATTGGATGATGGACAACTCAGTTCAAAACTCACTCACCATATGACGCAAGTGTGTAATTTGACATCTTATTGTTTGCTTTAACTTGACAGTACGACTAGATAGAAGTTTGCTGTCTTCAGTTCTAAAGGGTGTCCCACACATCACGGAAAAAAACGCTGTAGAAAATTACCTATTGGGTATTCTCTTGAAAATTTTGGGTAGGAGTAGTTTAGAGTGTATTGTTTACATAATATTTTTATCGCTGTCAGTTTTTCGAAAGTTGCGTCACCCGAAAAGCAACGCCGCGAATTGATTTTGCGCAACCGCATGGAAAATCCTCAACTATCTCATCGGGACATCGGAAAACAATTTGAAATCGTGCAGTCAACGGTGAGTCGTGTGATTACTACGAAGCTCTGAGCATCGAACGGAAGGAGAAATGCGGTCAGAATGGATGTTCTATTAGTGATCAAGATCACAAGCGTGTCGTGAAAGCGTTTAAGCGGAATCCCAATTTCCCAATGCTTTGGTCAGGGATGTGGCCAAAAAGTTGAATCTGTCCAAGTCTTTCGTTCAGAGAGCCAAGGACCACCCAACAAACATTGGAAGCATTGGAATAAGAGCTTATTCAGGCCAAAATTTGCTTCTTCAGCTAAAAAATGGCTTATTCAGCTTTCAATCAGCTCAAATTGTGGGAGGGACTGCATACGTACAAAGTGCAGAAGGCTCCAAATCGTGACGAACGGCAAGATACGGTGGGAAAGTCACGGGCCCGGAAACTGTACACCCAGATGCTGACGAAGCCTTATTGTCTCAGCATAGATGATGAGACTTACGTCAAAGCGGACTTTCGGCAGCATCCGGGGCTACTGTTCTTCACCACCCAGCACAAGTTTGATGTTACGGAGGAAGTAAGGAAGCAGAAACTTTCAAAGTTTGCCAATAAATACATGATTTGGCAAGTGATCTGCTCATGTGGCAAAGGGAGTGCTCCGTTCATGACTACCGGGACTGTAAACGGGGAGATCTACCTCAAGGAGTGTCTATAGAAGTGTCTGATTCCTCTGTTGAAGCAACACAAGGGCCCTACGATCATCTGACCGGATCTAGCTTCGTGCCACTATTCAAATGTTGTCCTGGAGTGGTACGAAGCCAACGGGGTCACTTTCGTACCCAAGGGCATGAACCCCCCTAGCGCACCGGAACTAAAGCCCTTCGAAAAATACAGGGCTATTATGAAGCAGGCACGACGGAAGCATCTCATGTGAAAAAGACATGAAGAAAAAGTGAGTTTCCGTACAGGAGATGCTGCAGCCAGATGTTGTACAGAACCTAATGAGTGGAGTTAAGCGTAAGGTGCGAGCGTACGGTTATGGTATTGAAGTGGAATGAAATAAATATGCCGAAAGCATACTAATAGGTTATATTTTACTGTCTGAAAGTTTGAAAAGGATTGGTCCACTAGGTAATTTTCTAAGGCGTTTTTTTCGTGATGCAATTTGATCTGGGACACCCTTTATTCTATTTTTGGACCATGTTACCATGTTACCATGTTATATTATGAGAGGTTCGTGCATTTTCCTATGTTTCGAGAGGTGCATCGATTAGCTTGGGACCGAAGATAGTACCAGAGCTGAGCCAAAAAGTTGAGCACGTTTCTTCGGGACCTTCTGGTCTTAGAGCTACCTCTATGATGTTACAGTCGCTATAAATCAATGGAGACATACGGTAGTCTAGTCGCATAGGTGTACTGGTGTCGAACAACTGTGGGTACTGTATCTGCCCCCAGACCGCTTTGGAGATTCCGAGTTGATTGATCAACACTTAAACTCTCTCTTTTGGATTATATCCAAGATGAATGCAAATGACGACACCCTCGTAATTGGTGATTTCAATCTATCAAATGGTCCTGGAATGACGCCAGGTTCCTCCATCCTCAATCCAGCTGCTCAAACATTGCACCCTTGGCAGCAGCTCTTCTGGACAGCTACAGTACTGCTGATGTCCTGCAACTAAATAGTGTTTCCAATGTAAATGATAGATTGCTTGATTTATGTTTTCTTATCCGTGAGGTTGCTTCTAGTTGCTCGATTTATGAGGCGCCTGAGCCACTAGTTAAGCGTTGAAGACATCATCCACCTCTGCAGATATCATTGAAATTGAACCAGGCATTTTCTTTTCGTAACACTATTGGAAGGCTGACTTCGATGGAATGACTGCCTTTTTCGAGAGCGTAAACTGGGATGAAGAACTGCGTGATCATGACGTAAATATTTCCTCGACTATTTTTACGAATATTGTTGTTTATTCAATCGATCAGTTCGTACCGAAGAAAACACCAGTCATACTAACTCACCCTTCATGGTCAAACTCTCGTTTGAAACGTCTTAAATCATCTAAACGGGCTTCCTCGAAAAAGTTGTGCAAACTGCGAACTGACGTGTCGAGAAAGAAATACATACGCATTAACAAGCAGTACAAGCAACTCTACCTAGAACACTAGCGTCAACTACAAAATAATCTCAAAACTGATCCTAAAAGCCTCTGGATTCAAGTGAAAGATCAACGAACGGAATCGGGTCTGCCCTCTACAATGTTCAACGGGAATCGAGAAATATGTAATGTGGATGGTATCGCGGAACTATTCAGATCACATTTCTGCAGTGTTTTCGTCAACGAGGAGCTCTCTGACGAACACGTTTCAGATGCAGCAAGTGAGGCTCCCATACGTTCAGTCTTTGAATCTCATCCACCTTTATCGAGAGATGACTGTTTGAACAGCAGGCTTTCGCTTAAAAAATTCTTCCAGTATTGGCCCGGATAGAATTCCATCTGTGGTGATTGAATTCTGAAATCTTCCCTGATGGCTGGAAGAATTCTTTTGTTTTTCCTGTCTTCAAGAACATGACAGTCAGTAATCAACTATCGAGGCATTGCGGCTCTGTGCGCAGTTTCAAAACTTTTTGACCTGATAGCTTTGGATTATTTTAAACACACTTGCTCCAGTTACGCTGCCTCCGAACAACATGGATTTATGCAGAAGAGATCCACTGCATAAAATCTCGTGCAATACACATCTTTTATAATTCGCGAGCTTGAAAAAGGCGAACAAGTTGATGCTATCTACATGGATCTCTCTGCTGCGTTTGATAAAATGAACCACAAGATTGCTGTTGCCAAATTAGAGCGATTAGGCTTCCATGGCCCCCTTCTTAATTGGCTTCGATCTTACCTCACCGGTCGTCAAATGTCAGTGAAAATAGGTGACCGTATTTCTCAGTCGTTTCCGGTTTCTTCTTGTGTACCCCAAGGTTGTCATATTGGGCCGTTCGTATTTCTGCTGTATTTGAATGACATTCACTATTCAATCAGGTGTCCGAAGCTATCTTATGCGGATGATTTTAAACTGTATTTTTTCGTAAAGGATCGTAGTGATTCAGTTTTCCTTCAACAACAGCTGGACGTTTTTGCTACTTGGTGTCATAAGAATAGGATGGTATTCAATGCTTCCAAATGTTCCATCATCACTTTCTGCAGAAAAAAAATCACCCACCTGCTTTACGTACAGCCTTCATGGTCAGACACTAAATCGGGAGACTACAGTCAAAGACTTAGGAGTCATGTTAGATTGTCAACTAACCTTCAAGGAGCATGTGTCATATGGCGCCAGTAAAGCATCTTCTCAGCTTGGCTTTATTTTTCGCTTTGCTAAAGATTTCAGAGACACTTCGTGCTTGAAAACGCTTTACTGTTCACTAGTCCGTTCGACACTGGAATACTGTTCAGTAGTTTGGGCGCCGTTTTACAACAATGCCACGAATCGACTTGAGTCTATTCAGAGGAGATTTGTTCGCTATGCTCTTCGTTGGCTACCCTGGAGAGACCCTGTAAACCTCCCTAATTATGAAAGTCGTTGTAACTTGCTGAGCCTACAACTTCTCAGTGCTCGCCGTGACGTCGCTAAGGCTGTCTTCATCGATCGATTCTGCGTTCGGACATTGACTGTATTCCACTTTTGCAATAACTTAACATTAATATAAGACGAGTCAATGTGCGCACCCACTCTTTCTTTAAGATTTCGACTTCTCGCACAAACTATGGTGCAAACGAACCAATTACTAGCATTTATAAATATTTTAATAGATGTTATAACTTTTTTGACTTCAATGCTTCCCGTGCTTGCTTTAAGTATTTATTTTATAATGTTTAATCATCCTGATTAAGTAAAGATAAATGTTTCCTGATTAAGTTTAAGTATATATGTATCTGAAGGATTCTATGTTATCTGTTGATACGAAAAGAAGAGGTTTTCCACCCATTTGAGAAGGGGTTAGTTTGGTCCTTCTGAAGTGGGCTTTTCTCTCTCAAATAAATAAATAAATAAATAAATAAATAGGAGTATTGAGCGAAAACCCACAACTTGATAACTTCAAAAAATATTACTCTGATATATTACTGATTTGAACCCTCTGTCTACAAACCATAAAAACCATAAATAAACAAAAACAATTTTTTTTCAATACAAAATTCCATTTAAAATATCATAATATTGGTTCTAAAAAGTATTTTTAATAACCATTCATTTGATATTTTGATCTTTGAAATCGACCCAGTGGTTCAAAAGTTATGAATTTAAAAATAAAAACCATTTGTTCACCAAAATACACACATCTCACCCGATGTTCCATGCCAGAACATAGATAACTATAACCACCAAGGAATCTCCAAATGACAAATGACAAGCGATCAACGAACCGAATAATAACGATATGTCAGAAGTGCAAAGCAATAATGATATAATCTTCTTCGTTTTTTTTCATGACAAGCAGCCCGTGCGACACAACTCACTCGGGGCGGTAGAAGGAAACGAGCAAAACTGCTTCACGAAGTAGAGCCGAAGATGATACACGTGTGTTAATGGGAATTTTTTTGTTATGTCTTTTCTCGATTCATATCAAGCTATGTCCTCATCCGTGTATATTGCAACAAAGCAGGCAAGCAATATATCATTATCCTTTTACCACTCGGATCGAGCTATGTTATAGAGCGAGTTTGTCATGCTAGTCGTAGCAACCGTTTTGTCTGTATCGTTGGTTGCTTTATGTGTTTAGATTCACTGATAACCACTCGTTTGTCCCCCGCTACAAGCATAAGCTATAACTCTCTACGTAAGAAGGTGAAGGATAGAAGAGTTTTTGCTTTTTTTTCACACACACGTAACACCGTTGGAGTGAAGATAGTCTCCAGGCTCAAAGGCAGTTTTCAATGCCAATATCGAATAGAAAATTGAATTTTATTCGTCCTTTTGATCTTTTGTCCAATTTCAACCTTTGAAGAACTTTTTGTGTCTTTTATTTTAATTCGACCTTTTGTCCAATCGACCATTTTTCATTTTGACCTTCTGCCTATTTCAAACTTTTGTTCGGTCGACCTTTTGCCCTTTCGATCTTTTGTCCCATTTAATTTAATTCTACATTGTGTCCCTTCGACTTTTTGTCCTTTCAATCCCTTTAAATTTAATTGGACCTTATGTTCATTCAGCATGTTGTCCCTTTGACTTTTTGTCCATTCGAAGTTTTGTCTTTCGACGTTTTGTCTTTCGACGTTTTGTCTTTCGACGTTTTGTCTTTCGACGTTTTGTCTTTCGACGTTTTGTCTTTCGACGTTTTGTCTTTCAACGTTTTGTCTTTCGACGTTTTGTCTTTCGACGTTTTGTCTTTCGACGTTTTGTCTTTCGACGTTTTGTCTTTCGACGTTTTGTCTTTCGACGTTTTGTCTTCCGACGTTTTGTCTTTCGATTTTTTGTCGTTCAACCTGTTGTGCTACAATCATTTACATATTTACATCTTCTTCTTCTTATTCGCATTTCAAGCTTATTGCTTAGCGCATATTAGCTTATTGCGTGCTCTCAACTTAGTGTTCTAAATGCACTTCCACAGTTATTAATTGAGAGCTTTCGATGCCAATACTAATGCATGAATTTGTATATTGTGTGGCAAGCACAATGATACTCTATGCCCAGGGAAGTCGAGAAAATTTCCAACCCGAAAGATTCCCTCGACCGGACCGGGAATCAAACCCGCCGCCTCCAGCTTGGTAATACCGTGCCTTTACTGATTAGGCTATGAGGCCCCACATGTTTACATTAATAACGTTAATCTTACACGGTGAATGAGAGCAACCCAAATTTGAGTTTAGTTCGCTCATAATCGCCAAAAGTGCAGGAACTCAGCGATGAGTAAATTTGTCTCATGGTTTCCTGTGGAAAACCTAAAAAATCTACCGGAAAATGAGGAAATTTACGAAAATTTTATTTAGTCTCAGAGTAGTACCAATAGACTGAGTGAATCCAATCTTTACTTTTCTCAAATTCAGGAATTTTTCCCTGGAAAAAACTGGAAAAACCTGGGAAAACATGAGACAAATTTTACTCATCGCTGAGTTGGTGCACTTTTGGCGATTATGAGTGAACTAAATACAAATTTGGGTCGTTCTCATTCGCCGTGTACGTACACGCAAAATGCTTTCATTAGGGAAATGTCTTCCAAAAATTTCAATAAATTTACTTGCTACAATTATTTACCCCCTACTCCGAACACCACACATGCAAGTGAAATTGAAAAAAAATCGTCTGTTTTGAAACGCAGATTTAGAGCAATTTATGTACGAATTTACTACGCAAATGAGACTGTATTCCTGTATCATCGCATTGACATCGAAAAATGTGAAATAACATACTTAAATCCTGGGTTTTTAGCAATATTTAGGCACCACATACCATATCAAACGAAATCGATTTCTTCCACACAATACCAACTTTTCAAAGCTAGGACCATTAAGTTCGATGATATTGTAAACCATTTAACCAATACGACACCTTTTATTCCTTAGACCCATCTGACCCAGCCAGCAGAAACAGCAAGAAACCCATCGAACTTTATGACCCGTAGCGTAGGCGATTATAACTCGATTAGAGATCTGGGAGAAAGTTCCAATCTCATGCCACCTAGGAAGGTAGGTAGGTAGACACTAATGGTACGTTCTTTGTGAGAGCACGCGCTCACACACCACGGCAAATGCATGTCCATCCCAGGAAAAAGCTCTTTCCAATCCTAGTGTTCTCTTCCATTTGCAGCACATTATAACATAACGTAGGTACACCAACAGGAATAGGGAAAGAACCTTAAGCACATGTACCGCAATTTCACCCCCCCCCCCACACACACACACTAACCCTAGTCGATCTGCTATTCTGTGGAAAACTCCTGTGTTCCGGTCGATAGTCGTTAGTTGGTGCGCTCGGCCATGTCCGTCGTCAGCCGCTGGACCTCAGACTTCATGCTGGGATTAAAATTAATTTAATGGATACTTTGCTTTGTCGCTTTCGCATGGGAACATGTTTATTGTCAGCTTTGCCTGCGGTACTTCCCCCAAGTGGTCCAGCTTCATTACGGTGTTTCCAATGCTACGGGAAAGGGGGTGTGGGAGGGCAAGCCAGTCACGCAGAACCATTGCAACACCATCCGTACTAGACTGGCTCGGGGGAGATTTTCTACTGAGCCTTGGGTGAATTATTTTCGGAACCCGTTCATGCAGAGCGCTGCTGCAAGTGGCCGGATGTTTATGCAGCCAATATTTGCTCGATGAGTGTAAGTGTGTTCCCATACAGGGGATACGTGTTGCCCTAAGGAAAACGATATGCAGTACAATTTAAACTTGCTCCTGTTCTTATTTAATCCCTATAGCTAGGAGAAAGCGTTCAGGCAAATCTAGGAACCAGAACTCGATGCATTGCTTTCGAGCGGAGGAGATTAGGTCGAATCAGTGGCAGAGGATCGGTTGAGTGTAGCATGCCGTCTCAGAATCAATACGACAAGTGCAAATATAAAGCAATACCAGACCAGTTGCCATCGTCGTTTCGGTTGCCGTTATCTTGCTCTTCATTGAAGGCAATCGAGATCGTTCCGGCGAATTTGTTTTACGTGGGATTATGTCTTTCGAAAATTTCAAAAACCAAAATCGCTTGCGTCACGAAAAGTGGTCAGATTTTGACCACTTATAACTCTGTTAATAGCTGGTGGATTTTAATTCGATGTACGCCAATCGATAGGAAATGTTTCTGTAAAACTGTTAAAAAGAATACGGTAGTTTTGTTTTTTTGTGAATTGTTTACGAATGCTTTGGAATGATAAAGAGGTAGATGATATTTTATTAGGGACAGGAAATGGATAAATTTGGGTAGCTTTAAAGAAAGCGTTATACTACAATTTGCACGTATGTGGCAAGCGTTGGGTCCTTCTCGGGTTTGTGGATAGGTATGATTTTCGCTGTCTTCCAGATACTTGGAAAGTAGTGCATCTGTTGAAGACAGCGGCCAGCTGAGAGTGAAGCTTCATGCTGAGATTTTTCAACACTAGGTTGAATATTCCGTCAAACCCGGGGCCTTCATGTTTTTGGTGCATTTCAGCGCTGATCAAATCTGTTCCACTGTGATTCTATCCAACGGAGGGATAGCAAAAGAGGAGGAATCGAGGTACGCATTGCTCAACCTGAACTTCAAGTGGACTTTGGATGAAGTAATGAAAGTAATGGTTTTTGGATGTTGGAGCCAAGCAAGTGTGATTTGGAAATATGCTCATCAATCGCATTTGCTTTCTCCTGAGGGGTGATTATGAGCCGATCGTCATCATATTCATCTTTGAGTGGTGGAATGGGTTTTTGGTGCGTCTTTAGGACCTTGGCAACTTTCCAGATTCTGGACGAACCGCCCGAAACTTTTGTTCCGGAGTGACACTATTCTACAAGCAATCTCTTTGTTCAGATCGGCCATTTCACGTTTCCTTGCTAAATCTCCGGTTCTGAGGAACTGCCACCGTTGATTGCCACCGACTTGGATAGCCCAACGTTCGTCAAGAAGAAGTCCAGCGTGGAAGGGTTTCCCACCGGAGAGATAAAGGTTGGTTCATCCAGAAATTGCACTGTATACAGTCTATGCTGCGAGTGGTCAAATAGTAGACTACCGTTTTGGTTCCGTTGGTAGTTGCGCCATGCATCATGACGAGCATTCAGATCACCCCCAACAATGAATCGGGAGCTCGTGCGAGTGATAGCGGTGAGGTCGTTCTTGAATTTCACTTCTGGTTCGTTGCTGGCAGCACACTGGCGAGGACAATACACGGCTATGAACCGGACAGTGCAATTCCACCTACACACTGAGGGCCTCGATGATAGAAGTGCGGATGTGGGGCAGGTTGTGAAACTCTATCCTCTTCTTGATGATGACCGCAACACTAGCCCCCCCCCCCCTGGAGTCAGTGCGATCAAGTCGGATAATGTTGTGATCAGGAAACCAAACGCTGTCGCCCGATTTGAGATTGGTCTCTGTTAGGAGGCCCACGTCGATGTTGTGCTTGCGGAGGAAGTCAAGAAGCGTTCCAAATGGCAATAGTTATCGGTTTAGACGCCATACTGAATGATACACTTACCGAGCACTTGGATCTGTTCGGGCTTTTTGCAGCACTGACGAAGAGCGCTAGTCATGTCGACGAAAATCTTCATCAGCTCATCCGCAGAGAAGAGATCGGGATTGGCGTTTTCTGCTGGTGGTTGCCTCCAGAATAAAGGGGGGATGGAGAGCTTTGTCCAGCTGAGGCACCAGACGTTTCTTGACGGGGGCTGGATTGCACCTGTGGATTTGATTGACCGTGCTGCATCGCATGAAGAGGCGGGAGGTCCTCCACCGTGAATGCCGGAGCGCTTTCCTTCTTCGTCCTGGCTGATTTCTTGTGGACGCCTACTTTTGGATCCGCTTGAAATCCTCGCGTTTGGGGCACTTTTTGTCGCACCCATGATGACAGTTGGCGCATTTTATCGCTTCCGCATCATCGTCGACACACTCAGAGGTAACGTGGTTTTGTGTGCATTTGCCACACCGCGGCTTGAAGTGACAGTTTCGGGTGCCATGCCCGAAATTCAGACAACGCTGGCACTGGGTGACGTTGTGACGGTCGCCATGGTATGGCTCCCATCCCACAATGATGGAGTGGATAGCCTTCAACGTATTCATCGTCACAGTTTCCTTCTGGAAGCGTACCAGGAAAAGGCAATCCGGGTACTTTTTCGTCCTGATGAATGTGGGCGTCTTAGTGGAATACCTGTATAATGAGAAAGAGAAGGATTAGTATTTTCCATTTAATTCCACTACTTTATTTGCTTATCCTTGACAGATACGCGTATTTCGTCTACAATGTGCAGAATTCCTCAGTGTCTTGTACTAATACTCGACTAGTCAAGTATTAGTACAAGACACTGAGGAAGTCTGCACATTGTAGACGAAATACGCGTATCTGTCAAGGATAAGCAAATAAAGTAGTGGAATTAAATGGAAAATACTAATCCTTCTCTCTCTCATTATACTTTTTCGTGTTCTTGTCCCTTCGCGTAATCCGGTAGACGGCAGTTGGGACCAGCTTGTACTGGTTCTTGATTTGATTCGAGATGAAATTCGGATCGTAGCTCGGTAGACCTCCGATGACCACCTTGAAGGGCTTCTCACCGGGAATATCGTGGGTGAAGAATTTCGCCTTGAAATCCTAGGTGATTTACGGCCAGGTTGTATTCCGCTCTCGTGTGGAGCATCACCTTGGTGCCGATTCCACTGAGTTTGTACTCAGCTTTGACGCCCATCGACTCGAAGCTAGCGATGAGCGTGTTGAGGGATGAATTTTTGACCACCAGCGGTGGTAGCTTAACTTTTGTAGCATTCTGGCTGGAATGTTCGCCTTCATTGGCGACACCGAATTCACCGATGTCACTGACGTTTGTTGCGGTAACATCATCGCGACTGACGGTTTCTCCTCCTCCTCCTACTTTGCTTGTTCGTTGCCGCTGGCTGGGCGTTTGTTCCATCGGTGGGTAGAGTGGCGAACCTTTTTGAAGTAGGCACACCACCCGAGCTCCCTTCACCGAGATCTTCCGAGATGACCGGACAACTTCCGAAGCGAAAACTTGGTAAACGTGTAAAAGAAAACTGTTCGTATCGTTAACTAATGGTCACTACTCGAGTCTCAGATGGAACCATGAATATGTGCATCAAATGAGATCGATTAGCGAGGCACCAATTGGAACAATCGAAGGGATAATAAAAACCAAAACCGGGAAGATGACCTGAGATCGATCGATGATGGTGGTTTATTTTCAAATTGCAATGGGCATGTATAGCCCAAAAATTGAACTCTACAATTTGTTGCATAAATGTAGTATATCGCTTCTTGACTTTGGTTAGAGAGAGAAAACTGGATTATGAACGTTTTTCCAAAATATTGCAGATTTCCAAATTGCCACGAAATTCATTGATTTGGTTCTGACCGCTGCACTGTATCGCGGGAATAATATGAATTTTCGATTGAACTTTAGTTCGTCGCTTGACTTTAATATTGGTTTATGATGCTTGACTGATTGATTGAGGATTGTTACTATAATACTATGACACAGTACTTGTTGGCTAATTGGGCTGAAAGCGCAGCCCAGTTATCGAATTCCACTAGCTAACTAACTGAGCTGGCTTGTCAAACGTCAAAAACACTGAGGGGATCTTCAATGAAGTGTTTGATCGGCGTTAAAAAAAATAATGTACATTTAATTGAAACAGTGTTAACTTTGAATTTGTTAATTTCACAGCATTCAATTTCACTTAAAACGTTTTCAAGTCCTGATTTCAGTGTGCAATGAATATAATTTAAAATTTATTTATTTTAACACTTAATATTCTATTCCAATGTCCCTCACGATTTTTGACAACGGAATGCCAATTTAAATGTGACGTCTATTTTTGACGTATAACTGCACGGTAAGAAAAAAGTACCCAACGGCCAATTCACTTTTACCTACTTTTGACTAGTTTGTCTCCTTTTCTACTTCTAGGGTTGTCAAAAACGGAGGAGACAAACCACCCAACAGGTTTAGTAAAGTGTGGAAACCCAACGTTGAGTAGAATCATATTTACCTACTTTTGGGTACAACTAACTTACTTATGTATAGAAAGGTAGTGGAAAATTCCAGACGAATTGCACACAAGTAATTGAAATCTACTTTGACCCTCGCTTTGACCCGCTTTACCTACTTGTAGGTTCCTGCACTATAGTGTCGAAATGAGTGAAAAAAAACTTTTGGGTACTTTTTTCTTACCGTTTGGGTTACAGCCCAGTTAACGAACGCCCAGTTAAAAAGCATCCCAGCTAAAGATCGCCCAGTGAGCGAACAAGTACTGTACAAGTACCACCAGCTGGCCCACAGGATGATCTGGAACATCCATAAAATGTAATGCTTCGTAAGTTAGATCAAAGCACGCCTTGATTTTTCTCTGCATTTGTATGCCATGTGAGAAAATGTTGTTTGGTCACAGGTCCCGGCGGCAGCGAATAATTCACGGCGGAAAATTCACCGCGTTTTAAATGCATGGCGGCTTACGGAAGCGCTCAAATCAACGCGGCAAGTTGACACTGTTCGCGCGTTTTGGCAGCGTTTCTTTTGCGTTCGCTTTCGATTCGCTGTCTGCAACGTTTTTGCCGCCGAAGAAGCAATAAAAAAAAGTGATTTTCAGGTGATAAAACATGGGAAAAACGGAAACCGTAATTTGATCAACATCTCCCTGAAATTTGATCAACATCTCAGACTATCATTGGACTTTCTACAATATTTCCATGTAAAAAACTCCCTGAATCCCCCCGAAATTCTTCAAATTCTAGCAGAGCTTCTATGAAGTTCCAAGAACTTCTACAAAATTCCTTGCTCTACTTGAAATTCGCCCAACTTGTACAAAGATCGGTAAACTGCTATAAACTCCCTGTTGAAGTAAACCTAAGGAATATGTTAGTAGAACTACATTTATTTATAAGGAGAATTAAGAAACTGTTATCCTTTAAATTTGTCGAACCTCTTAACGGAATCCCTTTATGAAGAGCTTTGAGTGGGTTGGTTTATTTCCTTTAAATTCCGTTATAAAGGGTGATACGGTCAAAATTTGGTCAAGGGAAAACGCGTGTAAATCGGTGAAATCGTTTATTTAAAAAATCAAATTAAATTTCTTTTTCAAGTTCAATTAGTATAAAATTCAGGAAAAATATTCAGTTAGGCTTCCGCTTTTCCAAATCCGAATTGCCGGGCCTTACGCTTGACCCCTGCCATCAGATTTTGTACAGCCACTTTGTCCACCTTCTTCGACGCAGAAAGCCAGTTTGCCTTGAACTGCTGCTCGCCCTTAGCAGTTTTTTTGGTCTTCTTTAGGTTCCGCTTGACAATAGCCCAGTATTTCTCAATTGGGCGGAGCTCTGGCGTGTTGGGAGGGTTCTTGTCCTTGGGAACCACCTGCACGTTGTTTTTTTTTTTTTCCTCTGTTCGGGACCTAACACTACTGCGACCAGTAAATTGATCTATTGTAGTATATCCCGTGTCCTTAGTTTAGTGCATGTCGTATTACTCCATCACTATTGAGAAATGATGAAGTATTCGATTTTTTTTACAGTTGTCACTCTTGCATTTACCGCAAGGATCCGACTTTAATTGAAAGGTCCCGCTATTTATACCCTTCGGAGTGTTGGAACACCCTCCAAAGGCGCGCCCCTTTGTCAATCAAAATTGGATTCCTTAGCAACAAAATTAAGGTATGACACCGATAATGACCATGCATCAGAACCCTAGTCTTAACCACTTCAAACTAGGGAACAACGAATAGAAGATTAGGAATCACATAGATGAAGACAACTAACTCATTTTTTTTTCCTTCTTTCAAGATCATCCTCGGTAGACAAAGCCGAGTCTTGTTACTATCAACAAGGCATAAAAAGTAACAAGGACTAAGATGTGTTCCTTGGATTACTGAAAAATCCTGTTCCCCTAGTCAGGAACTAGGGAACAACGAATAGAAGATAAGCAATCACATAGATGAAGACAACTAACTCATTTTTTTCCTTGTTTAAAGATCATCCTCGGTAGACAAAGCCGAGTCTTGTCACTATCAACAAGGCATAAAAAGTAACAAGGACTAAAATGTGTTCCTTGGATTACTGGAAAATCCTGTTCCCCTAGTTTGAAGTAGTCAGGACTAGGAATCGGTGGTAGATCTTACATCCCGTAACGTACCACGAAAAGGTGATCTACCCACATTACGGGGCCTGCACGTTGTTGGCGGCGTACCACTCCATGGCCTTTTAACCGTAATGGCAAGATGCCAAATCCGGCCAAAACAGTACGGTGTTTCTTTAGGAAAGGCAGCAGACGTTTATTCAAACACTCTTTCACGTAAATTTCTTGGTTGACAGTCCCGGAAGTTATGAAAATGCTGCTTTTCAAGCCACAGGTACAGATGGCTTGCCAAACCAGATATTTCTTTGCGAACTTTGACAGTTTCATGTGCTTGAAAACATTTGCTACCTTTCCCCTTCCTTTTGCCGTATAAAACTCCTGTCCCGGAAGCTGCTTGTAGTCGGGTTTGACGTAGGTTTCGTCGTCCATTACCACGCAGTCAAACTTCGTCAGCATCGTCGTGTGGCCGTCCGCGGGATCGCGCTTTGGCCGTCGTATTTTGTTTATCATCGCGATTTGGAGTCACTACCTTCTTGTAAGTCGATAGTCCGGCTCGTTTTTTGGCTCGATGCACGGTTGTAGACGATACACCCAGCTAATTTGTGGCATCTCGGAGAGAGAGGTTAGGGTTTCGCTTGAAACTACCGGCAACTCTCTTTGTCGTCTCAGCGGCTTCCGGTTTTCGATTTCCCCCCGATCCAGACTTCCTGGCTGTCGACAAACGTTCCCCAAACACTTTAATTACATTTGTAACGGTTGATTTGGCAACTTTTAGCGATTTTGCCAACTTTGCGTGCGAGTAGCTCGGATTTTCGCGATGCGCGAGCAAAATTTTGATACGCTGCTCTTCTTGCTTGGACGGCATTTTGACAACTGAAGAGTGAATTCCAAAATCAAAATAGGAGCAACATTCTACACACACACACCTTCAAAATGAGGGGTGTTCAGGTTTTTTAAATGCAAAATTGAAAGAAATACGTCAAGTTGACATTGACCAAATTTTGACCGTATCACCCTTTAATTGCTTATCTTTTGACAGATACGCGTATTTCGTCTACTACTTGCAGACTTCATCAGTGCCAAGTATGGTGTTGGTGTTGAGTACTTGGCACTGATGAAGTCTGCAAGTAGTAGACGAAATACGCGTATCTGTCAAAAGATAAGCAATTATAACGGAATTTAAAGGAAATAAACCAACCCACTCAAAGCTCTTCATCAAGAAACTGTAATTTGAATTCCAAGGGAAGGAGAAAATCAAAGGCAATTTTAGAAATCAGTTCAGTTCTGAGAATAATTCCATTGATTTTTTAGGAGTATGACCAATGAATTCAAAGGTGAGTTCCGAAGAAGCATTAAGCCGAAGGGACAGCCCTATGGGGTTGTACTCAATGGTGACGTAGGACTACGTGGGCTTATATAATAAATCTTATTTGGTAATTGCAGCAGGAGCTTGTGTTTTGTGTAGGAATAGAAATTGGAGCGGGGTTCTCTCTGTGTATACTCTTTAGTATGACGCGCTTGACCTAGATGGCCCACAATGACTCACGAAGAGCTACTGATTCCGATAAATAGCGGTGTGGCTTCTTCCTCCTTCTATGGATGCTTATGTGGGCTGCAGCTCGCTGCTTGCAGGTAGCTTTTTGTTGTGTACTGGAGAACACCACCACTCACCACGTGGTCATGGATGGACGGGATGGAATTCAACTTCGAAATCTGTGTTAGGGAAATCGCTTTTCGCAGGCTCTCAATTACCATAGCAACAGTTGCACATTCGTGCAACTTTCAATACTGACGATTTGAAAAATGATAAAGTCTTGATTTTATCAGATTATTAGAAAAAATTCTTATCGATTGGCGTATTAAGAATTAAAATCCATCATCTCTGGATCAAAATCAGACCACTTTCAATGCCGCGACCGACTTTGTTTTTTAAATTGCCTTGAAGTACATGGAACATTAGATTTAATCATATCTAGATAGAGCTGAAATTAGGAGTAACAGTTTAAGTAAACAATGACTCCTCTCGATGAGTTTTAGGAATTCAAGTCACGCCCACGCAAACCAACATTACCGTCGGGTAGGGGAAGTCTTACCCTACCTGATGGTGATGATGATTTGCGTGGGCGAGCCTTGAATTTCAAGACATCGTCGAAAGAAGTCATTGTTTTCAAAAGCTGTTATGCCCTAATTCCAGTTCTATCTTGATATGGGAACTGACATCCGATTGATGATCTTGACAGATGTCCAGAAAATACTCTTCATGTATGGTGGACCGTTTTGTTGTGATGGTTGAGTAATGCTGAGCTAATAGGGTGTTAAACACAGATTAGGCTGGTAAGCTGTATGATGTTTGGAATGAGGGTGACGCGCTTGGCATAGATAGCCCACAGCGACTCACGAAGAGCTACTGATTCTGATCAATAGCAGTGCAGCTTCTTCCTCTTTCTATGGATGCTCATTTGGGCTGCAGCTCGCTGTTTGCAGACAGCCTTTCGTTGTGTACTGAAGAACAGTGTTTAACGCCACGCGCCGAAAGCACTGCTGCTGCTGATGATGCTGACGACCGGACACCGCCACACACGGTGATTAGAACTGAATCCAATCAGCGGTTTAGGCCAGCCTTGATAGCTAGCTGCTTACGGGGAGCCCTTCGTTGTGTATTGAAGAACACCACCACTCACCACGAGGTGATTGAATAAACACCGTTTGGTGAGATCGGATGGAATTTAACTTTGAAATCTGTGTAAGGGAAATCGCTTTTCGCAGGCAGTTGGCGATAATTTTCATTCGTGCAATTTTCAATACTGACATTTCAAAAAACGATAAATTCTCAATTAACGTTTTAAATTAACGTTTAAAATCTTTCATAATTTTGTTACATATACCATTTTCCGTTTTTCACAAAGTGTACCCCCATATAGAAATCACAGACGTAGTCCTACGTCAAAAGATACCAGCATGCTCAGAAATTATCGTAAACATCCAAGACTGTAGTATGATCATTCTTCTGGAAATATTCAACAGCTCAACACGTCACAGATATGAAGTTCTTCACATTTCCCTGAAGTTCTACGAAATTCCTTGATATTCTATGAACTTCCTTAAACTTTCACAAATTCCTTGGAAAATATGTTTTTCAATCTTCAACTTAAATTTCTTTGATGATCTACGAACTTTCATGAAGTTCTGTTAGCTTCCCTTATGTTTTGCAAATTTCTCTAATGATCTATCAACATTTCACAGAACCCTTTTTGAAATTCTGCTGAGTTTCCTGAAGTTCTGCAAATTTATCTGAAGATATACAAACTTTCTTTGAAGTTTTGTAAATTTCTCTGAAGTTTAGCGAACTTCCCTGAAGTTCTGTCAATGAAATTTCCCAATGATCTGCAAATTTTGCTGATGATATGCATTCCAGGGGAAATTTTTCTAAAGATTAACAAACTTTCTTTAAATTTCCATGAAGTTCCTTGATCAGAAATCTGTAATATCAAAACTGAAAACAAATATCACTAAAATGAAGGAAATAACCTAATACTTCAACACATTTTCCTCTGCTTGTAAAGAAACAAGCAAAAGCGCCTCTTCTTCGTCCGACGCTACGACGCTGCGAAAAAACTGCCGCTTTGGGGATTTATTCGCTACCGTTGCCGCAGCGTAAAAAACACGCCAGTTTGGGGAACCTATGCAGTGTATCTCAAAATTGATCGTACAGCTATATTTTTATTTTAGAAATACGGCTTTAAAAGCACAAGTTTTTTTTTAATACGTCTCTTAATTTTTGGCAGCTGACTCAGCATACATTTATCTATTATTGTCTCAGTTTTAGACAAAATTTTACAAAAATTGAGCAATTTAAGGAAAACGCATTTTCTTGAAAATTTTATTTTCATGAAATAAAATGATCACAAATTTTTGAAATTTAGCTCATTTTTAGTCGTAGAAAGTATCATTAATATCCCTAGTAGCACGCTTGTCACACATCAATTGTAGAAACTTATATACGACTCATTTCAGTCATAAACAAGTTGCTGTAACTAATTGTGATGAAAGTGTGATACTCGGGATGTAACTAATTTTATTTAAATTCGTCCACTAGGTAAAAAGTTGAAAATCGAACGTTTTACTAAAATAAATCTAACTTCATACAGACTCTTTCAATAAAGACCAAAACTATAGCAATAAATCAATAAACATCTATTCAACCACCAGCCATGATTTAAAAATATATATCTATTCACCATGTTTCAAAAAATTGTCCTCTAGGATGTACGATCAATTTTGAGATACACTGTAAGGTATATGCTGGTCACCAGATGGTCCACCGGAAGATCCCTAACATCCGTAAAATTGATTGTTGTGTAAATTTGATCAAAGTTGTTACTTCTGTGTGAGCAGAGCTCTCTATTATGGCAATGCCACAGGTCCCTGGTCTAGAGCCACGGGGACCAGTGTTGGAAAAGTTCGCGATATTTCACGAAGTTCACCAAGGGAAAAGTTCGCGAGTCATAGGGAACTTTGATGAACATTTCCATCACTGACGGGGACTAACGGGGTGGGCTTTCCACCAACCTCTTTTGTTGGCTTAGCACACGACTCTTCCCCAGGTCGTATCTCGACAAAGAGTGGGATGGTGAGGCTGATCAGGTCGCAAATAACCTTCTACTCGGCCTTCTTTTAGGCTCTTTTTATTTAGGTTATTACGTTACTTACGAATAATAGGGTGTGTGTGCGTGTGTGGGTGTGTGAATGGCCGACCGGCGTGCTGGATAGTGGATCGCTGGGCGGATGATCTGCTACTGCCTTCGGAATGACGCGATTCTCCCGACGCTCGCTTGGTTGATCGCTCCGACGGTCTAGACAGCATTAGTTTGATCGCCAGTGATTGCGAGGAACTTCACGCTCGCTGGGGGGTTGACCGCTCCGACGGTCTAGAAAGCGTTCGGTGGTTCAACGCTGAACAGCGGAGACTTAAACTAAGGACAATGGGTCCTTGGGTGTAAAACAATGGGAGGTCTTACTATAGGATTAGTTGGGTTAGGTATGTTACCTGATTCTTTTGATTAACGCGTTCCAGAGTTGTTTTTTTCACTTAATTTAACTGAAAAGTCACTTCGATAAGAATTATTACTTGTTTAAACACTTCGACTTTGATCTGCGAGCTATGCTCCAAACCTCCTTCGAGAAGAGCTGAAGTGGAAAAGAACTTGCCCATTCGATCTGACCCAGTAGTAACCTCGATTTTCTTCTATTTGACCATACTCCCTGTTTCCACCCGTCATACTTTCCATTTATTTCCCTCTTCTATGATCCGATCCTGTTTGTTGTGTCTGTATGCGAAGTGTACCTTATGTTTAACAAATTGTGTTCTGGTAATTTTAATTTGACCGTTTCTTTGGAGTGATTTTCAATCTGTTCTGCTATCTTTTACACATTTTCATTTGTTTTTAATAAATTAAGTTTTATAACATAGAACATTAGATAAATAAACAATAACTTTCGGTATAACAGTTAAATAAATAGCTTAATATAATAAATAACTCAATAGCATATTGCTAGGAACAATCGGCCTTGCTCGTTCATACTTAAAAGCAGTATGGATTGCCGATACCTACACTCACTCTCATTGCTCAGTGCTGGTGATATAGGGTAAACTACCCAAACGGTAACAAAGTATGCCTTGATTTGCGTCTGCAACTATATGAAATGTAGTTTAATGATGATTTTTATTATATTAGCTGGTCATTGGCTCTGAATGGTCACACCATGGTCCGCCGGAAGATCCTGAACATCCGTAAAGTTTATTGCTTGGTAAATTTTTTCGAAGTAGGTTATGGTTTTTACCTGCAACTATATAAAGTGTAGTAAAATAATGGTTTTATATATATTAGCTGGTCATTGACTCCGAATGGTCACTAGATGGTCCGCAAGAAGATTTAGAACATCTGTCAAATTGATTGCTGTGTACATTCGATACAAGTAGGCCTTGATTTGTCCTGGTACTATATATCGAGCAGGAGAAAATAACTAATGGATACCTAATTCTGGCCAGATACCAAAATTTGGTATTGACTAGCATGACATAAGAGGTAAAATACCAAATAATAACACCAAAAAATTACATGCAAAATACTTTGTTAATAACAAAAATTGAAATTTGGATACTAAAAAAATTGCTGTGTGGCATTGTTTTGGTATTGCATTATCATAATTTGGTTTGGAATGGTATTGTGGGAACATTTTTTTTTTAATTTTACCTCTTATATCAGGCTCATCGATACCAATTTGAGGTATCGAGGTATTCGTTCCTGCTCGGGATGGAACGAAAAAAATAATAAAGTAATTTTAAAACGATTAATTTTAGCACACAAACCCAGTGAAATTAATTTTCATCATCTTTTAAACTAACTATGACAAGCGGCTCGATTATACGGGTGGTTAAATTATCTTTTTTTTTCAAGCCTCCGGATAATTGAGTCCGACCGCTATTCTGAATAAAATTGAATATGGTGTTTTAAAGATTTAAAGCTTTGAGATCTGAGACTGTGTAAATTTTAGTTAATCTTTGATATCGTTGATTCATTTAGCTAAATGTATCTTCCCTGAAATATAACCGTATACATTCGTTCGGAGGTGAACTAGAACGCTTCTAAGTTGAAACCTGTTAACGACCATGGTTGCATATAGGATACGGATACTAGACTGATGCAAAATTTGAAATTTTCGCTCCACAGTGCTCAAAGGGTTCCAAATTGGGCCCTGATTTTCCTCCCAAAATTTAAACTCATTTAGTTAGAAACTGACTTGGCACAAACCATTTGAAGTTTATATGGGAATTACTATGGAGAAACCATAATTTCGGATCATATCTATCTCAAAATTCACCAGTTCACTCTACTTTAGAAAACTATAACTGAGCTTGTTGAAAATTTTCTCAGCTACAACTTTGTTGAGGACCACTTTTCGATCAACTGTAAGGAACACAAATTATTAAGGATTCAAGTCACTGATGTTTTAGAATTATGCTCAATCAAATATTCAGCAGGCAACATTGGTGTTTATAGCGCGTAGAATAGAGGACACAAATCATGGCTACTATGTCACACAGCAGAATACAGTGTTGCCCACAATACAGTTGCTTAATCTTGCCATAAGACTATCAATCTCTTGAACAATTAATAACTATTTAATTTGACGTTTGGCTGAAACATGATTCTCTGCAAAGTTGTAGCTGATAAAATTTCTCATAAGAATAGCAATAGAATTTGTTAACAGTAAAATATGTAAAAAGGCTAGAATACAATGAACAAAAAGTTTTGTTTTCCCATAGCAATTTCCATATATACTTCAAATGGTTTGTGCCAAGTCCGTTTCTTATCAAAGGAGTTTAAACTTTCGAAGGCTAATCAGGACCCGATTTGAAACCGTTTGAACACTGTGGAGCAAAAATTTCAAATTTTGCATCAGTCTAACGGATACGTATCCGATACTTCTCAGAATATTATGTAAAATTATTTACTAAATGTTTTTTTTTTTTACAATTCCTACGTGCTATTTTTGAAAATACGTTTTCCTAAATGTTTGCTAAGAAAACTACCCATACGTGTCCGATACTTCTGAGAATATTCTGTAAAGTTGATGTACGACACTATACGAAATTATTTTCTGCTCAACAATTTGCAGCCGCAAAAGTTTACTCATTACGACCAATTTGCATGTGGAGATTGAAGCTACGGGAGCGAAGGATGGCAGGAAAAAGTTTGTTTCATTTAAGTTGAATAACTCATCATGCGACATGGACAAGGATTATGGCTTGGTCCCTTCGCTTGGTATGTGCACTACACAGCAAAAGGGGGGATGGGATGGGATGAAGAGGTTTGCTTGCAGCAAGGCTCTGACTATCTTGCAGATGGTTCTCCGGATAATGGCTACAATGTAAGTAGATTGTGTGCTCCCTTTTGAGACCTGCCAAGGATTTCTGGTTGGGCGTGTGTGAGTGTAAGTAACGTTATAAATTGTGTGCAAATTTGTATCATATGATGAGGGTAACAAGGGAGCCATAATTCAGTGATGCATTTTTCGTCGTCCTCAGTGCCATGAGGCAAGGCTCTAGTGGTTCATATAGAGGAAATGGTTCAGGTGTTGGCCCATGCATCTAAACATTGGGTACATTGATAAAAATCTTCCATTTTACATTTTGTACTAGATGAATGCATCAGCTGGATAGTACAACTGACTAATTTTGGTTGCTAATTAAAAGTTAACCAAAAAAGTCCCACTCTTGATCTTAATCATATGGTCAATTCTAGGAACATTAAGGCCAATATTAGGGACATTTACCCTACGGTAAAGCGAATTGGATGAGATAAGGGCTTGGTAAATAATGCCATTCGAATAATATCAGCTTTAGCTGTTGTTGTTACAAGGCTATCCTTTGAAGGGCTTGGATATCAGATACTGCATTTTTTGGATTTTATGTAATGTTGTAAAAACGAAAAAAGAAAGGCGCGGGCAAAGAGTAAAACAGTTATTTCACAGTTTATTTAAGCTTGTAATATTTTTTTTTCCTTTTGGTTTGCTTTTTCCGTCGATCTTGTTTTCCGTGCTGAGGCACCAATGCTACCAACGTGCCAGGAAGGCAGCTCTCACACCTGGACCCTACCTATTGACCCATCAACTCATGAACGGCTTTACTTCCCATCCGAAGGAAGGCGTGATCAGAGATGTTATGCCTCAGAACATCCCGGCGGCGCCTGCTGGGATTGAACCCAGGCCTGCTGGGGTGAGAGGTAATCATGCTTACCACAACACCACCGGCGCCGTTTAGTTTGTAATATTTGACAACCCTAATAAACAAATACCATAAATGAACTGTATCCCGGATGGGTAAACTATCGCACAAATGGTTTGGGCTCTCTTTTATGGTTATTTTTATTAGGGAAGGCTACTTTTGTTTTGTTTAGCAGAATGGTTTGCAATGGAGCCGCAGACAGTATATGAGTAAGCCAAAAGCGCACTATTTTGCCCGTGGATTCCCAGAAAAACTCAGTCCCCTCATTCATTAATATAGGGGTAAGGTAAAGGAGTGTGCGTTTGACTAGTACTGTCACAATAATGGCTCTTCGCTAAATCTCAACTTCTACTCAATTTTCACACTGCCGTTCTCTAGCGGACTATCAACCTATCCTCTTCAGAACTTTCTCTAGTTAATGAATTATCATGCTTAAGCTTCATGTTGATAGTACAGCATTTCCAACGAACTCTGAGAATCGAAAACCTCAAGTACGAAGTAAAAAAAAAAAAACACTTCGAATTGGAAAATAGTTAAACATTTGCTTGTCTTGTTTCATATGTTGAGAATTTGTGATTTTATAAGACGGAGATCATATCCAAACGCAGGCATTAAAATGATGAATCTTAGAACAAATTAAAATTACAATGTGCGTATAATGAGAGAGAGAAGGATTAGTATTTTCCATTTAATTCCACTACTTTATTTGCTTATCCTTGACAGATACGCGTATTTCGTCTACAATGTGCAGACTTCTTCAGTGTCTTGTACTAATACTCGACTGGAAAATACTAATCCTTCTCTCTCTCATTATACAGGTATTCCACTAAGACGCCCACATTCATCAGAATTCATAATGTGCGTAATCATAGACCAGGCAGACAACTATGAATGCTTAAAAAAATTCTTGTTATCGTAAAACACATTCCGTTTACGTCTGGGGGCAAGACAGCTTTTGATCAATAGCTGTATAAATAAAGAGAGTATGGTGGTGGTTTCCACTGGATAATCATCCATAGATAGATCCCATGAACTTCCTACTGCTTCGTCCTTTGTAAGCCGTTTTCATCCAAATCTAGTGCAGGCTGTTATCGGTCAACGTTAACCATAGCATTTTTAGATTCAAAATATGATAAATTTTGTTAAATTGACCACAGTTTGAATATTCTAAAGGCATCAAAGTTAGAGTAATACTTTGAAATAGTATTCTCTAACTTTTGTCTGAATGCCCATGAATTAGTGCAGAACTTTGAGACAGTAATCTCATAGTTCTGCACTAATACTTGGGCATTCAGAGAAGTATAGAAAAATAAGCCATTTGGTTGCTGGTTGTTATGATTTTCAGAAAAATTAACTATAAGCATTTCTAATTGCCACTAGGTTCGACCCGAGGTTAAAACAAAACAATACATTGTCATCGTATAGCCATATTTAAAATTTTAAGTTTCCATAAAACCAAATCAAGCTCACATCCATCTTGAATTCTCAACTTGAAGGCCCCATAAATTACGACTAGCTGGGTGATACGGATACATTTTTCATGTAAGGCCATCTTCGGACATGGCATTTTTTACCTTATTTCCCTTCAAAGCAAAATTCTTAGATTTCATGCTGTGAATGAATTCAATTGATTAAATAAGGATTTGTATCAAGAATATAATAAAATAATTGTGATTCTCCTCCTCCTCTGACACATAATGTTTATTCACACTGTGGTTAATATTTGTTGATGAATATACATAAGACCAGACTACTTTGATCATTCTTGAGTAATTATGAGTTACTCAAATTTACTCGGAGCAAAAATATTAACTTTGAGTACAGCTGGTTGCCCCTAGGTATACATGCAGTATTTGAACTTAAACAAATCGATTCCATTTCACGTTGTCAGGCTTGAAAGATCGTTAGTTGTAAGGTTTGTTGAGACTTATGGAGTTCGATGGCCTAGTAGCGACCGTCTTCGCTTACTGAGCAGACGATAAAGGATTCAGTTCCAGGCTCCTGCGTTCAGAAATATGAGTCAGTCACAGTAACAGTGACGGAATTGATAGAATTTTGCGGAAATACGGGCCCCTGTTCACGTACGGAATTCGTACGATTTTACGGAATTCTTCTAATTTCTGAGTTATACGGATGCGTGCTTCCTCAACTCTGGCAGCGCCCTTCGTTAACTCGAGTGCCACATTGCCACATTGCCACTCTCCGCTCAACGCTTTCTAAAGTTACAGTATCTACGGATTTTCCGTCAAATAAATCAAGCATCAGTGGTCAGTAGGGTGCTTCATTCTGAAAAAAGTGATGAATTTCTGATGGGCCACCCTCCAGGTCAATTCATAGCCCCAAAATATGAACCTGTGCAAAAATTGGTAAAGATTGATGAAGGTTTAGAGGTCGCGCCAATGGTCAGTAGACTGATGCAAAATTTGAAATTTTCGCTCCAAAGTACTCAACTGGTTCCAAATCGGATTATGATAAGTCTCCCAAAATTTATACTTATTTGGTAGGAAGCTGACTTGGCAACAATCATATGAAGTTTATATGAAAATTACTATGGGAAAAGCAAACTAGTTGTACGTTGTCTTCTAGCCTTTTTCCACATTGTACTGTTCTATAGTAAAGTTCTATAGTAATTCTTCTGGGATATTCTCTCAGCTACAACTTTGCAGAAACCGTTTTGAAGCATGGCTGAATAGTTATTAAGGGGGAAAAACTCGACGATTTTCGGAATTTTTTTGTGAGCAAATGAAACAACGCAAACGTTTGAGGTTTTTTTGCATTAAATTGCTTAAATCTTCCTCTCAATTTAAGATTTTTTTTTAATTGGTGTGTGACCTCTGTGGCTCCTTGGGGCCACATCGGAACTAGGTAGCCTCCAGTGGGTATTGGTAATTGGCGGGCGTTCTAGAGACCTGAAAAATGGACAAAACTTACTTTTATCAATTGGACCTTATTCAGAAAAGATTTTTGTTCTATGTAAACCTCTAAAACCCAAAAAAAAAAAACAATTTAAAAATTTAGAAAACAAATTCTGAAAAAAAAGTTGATGTTTCACTGTTTTTTTTTCACTTTAGGCAGATCTGAAAATTATTTATTGTTAATTTTTTCATGATATCAGTGGTTCACAAAGAGTAAAAATCTATTTCCTTTAAGATACGCTAGATTTTAAGTCATTTGGATGAGAACTTTTTGAGTTATCTTTCCCGCCAATTTCGAAAACACCGTTTCGAGAAAAACGCATATAGGGCAGAGAACTACTTCGGCCTAATCGCCTATTTTGGGCCTATCGAGCAGAAAACTTCAAATAACTCCATGATTTCAGAGTTAACAAGTCAATTATGCGTTTGTTACTATACTTTAGTTAATAAGCTACCGAACGAAGTCAATGAGAACGCGTGGTATGAAAGTTTGCACCCATTATTCCCAAAAACAAAAGAAGCGCTCTGACCGAATCCATTTTTATCTTCATCCGATAGGCCGAAGTGAATTCATTGGCGTTTCAATTGCGTTTCAATGCGTTAGGCCGAGTTTAAAATCCGTAGGCCGAGTTTGGCGTCAAGAAGCAGTGTTGGACTTTTGAAAATATCTCAACGATTGGTTTCTCGTTTTCAAATCTTATGGTACGTACGGAAAGGTAAATAAATTTGGAAGCCATCAGTGATAATGACATTCTGTTTGGTGCTAAACTGATCTAGATTAAGAAAGACTAAGTGCTGGTTGTGCTTAATAGGCCGAAAATGGGGTATTTAACCCTTAAGTTTTGGGTTGTGTAAAAACATGATTTCTGGAACTTACGGTTAATTGGCGATACAGAGGCCATAGAGCACTCTTTCCTCGTGCTCGTAGCATTAAAAAAAAATTAAAGTAAAATATAAAAAATCGATATTTTTTTAGTTGTATTTTCCCCTTTAATTCTTTAGGAGATTGAAAATCTTATTACATGGTCAAGCAGCTCAATTTTGAGCAACACTGTTTTCTGCAGTGTGGCATAGGGAAATGGATGTAATGGATGCCTAAATGCCCCTAATTTTTGCCCATACATAAATTAAAAAATCGACTAAATTTTCAATAGGGACCAAAAATATCCAATAGTACTGTCCCAAATGGCCCAATCTTAGATCCATAGGCCAACATAAGGAGCCATTTCCCCTAGTTTTTTTTTCCTTTGGTTTGTTTTTTCCGTCGATCTTGTTTTCCGTGCTGAGCACCAATGCTACCGACGTGCCAGGAAGGCAGCTCCCACACCTGGACCCTACCTATCGACCCATCAACTCATGAACCGGGAACCAACGGCTTTACTTCCCATCCGAAGGAAGGCGTGATCAGAGATGTTATGCCTCAGAACATCCCGGCGACGCCTGCTGGGATTGAACCCAGGCCTGCTGGGGTGAGAGGTAATCACGCTTACCACTACACCACCGGCGCCGTTGGTTTTCCCCTAGTTGCCATGATTTATGTGCTACTCTATTATACACACACACACTTAGATTTTTCTACCAAGCTCGGCTGTGCAAATCTCGGCAAAAATAAGTTTCACTGATATCTCAACAAAAGTGACATTTGATTACTGAGTCTCGAATAATGCTTAGCTGAATCTCAGCAAACAAATGAAATGTTTGCTGAGATCCCAGTACAACTTGTTTTGCCGAGATTTGCACAGCCGAGCTCGGTAGAAAAAAAGTAAGTGTGCACCAGAAACACCACTAGCTGAAGTTGACAGACAGACAGACTAGACAGTTGAATGAGCATAATCATAAGCCATCAGTGACTTGAATCATTAATATTTTTTGTTTCTTACATTTGATCGAAAAGTGGTTTTGCACAAAGTTGTAGCTGAGATTCCTAATAAACACAGCTAATTTTGTTTTAAAACAGACTGAAATTGTGAGAATAAAACATAAGGGTTTCCCATTATAATTTCGATATAAAATTCAAATGGTTTGTGCCTAGTCAGTTTTTTACTAAATGAGTTCAAATTTTGGGAGACTAATCAAGATCTAATTTGAAACCCTTTGAGCACTATGAATCGAAAGTTTGGTCAATTAGTTCGCATTCAACTGTTGTCAAAACCGGCAGCAGCAGTTGTACCTGTCAGATCGCGCGATCACATATACAGAGAGGTACCATTTTTTCCTTGATTTATTTTCCGTCGATCTTGTTTTTCGTGCTGAGCACCAATGGTACCGACGCCAGGGAGGCAGCTCCCACACCTGGACCCTACCTATTGACCCATCAACTCATGAACGGCTTTACTTCCCTTCCGAAGCAAGGCGTGATCAGAGATGTTATGCCTCAGAGCATCCCGGCGGCGCCGACTGGGATTGAACTTAGGCCTGATGGGGTGAGAGGTAATCACGATTACCACTACACCATCGGCGCCGCTCAGAGGTACCGTTGTTTGGGGATGGAGTTTTACCAGCTCGATTTTCTGGATTCCTTGATGCCTGGGTTTTTGGTAATGAAGGTGTACTGCCCTGTGCGCCATAACAGTCACATTAGCGTTTTTGACGAAAATGAGTTGTATATTGGAATCGATTGTCTATTACCATCACATTACAATGTACACACGAAAAGATTCCTACTTTGTTCAGAAAATATCGAGAAAATACCAAAACTATGTTGTCCCATCCATAAGAGCCCATGGAGGGAAAAATCTTTTACGCCGTTTTTCTCAGCTGTTTTAACGAATGGGACCAGGGGGTCACAATATCAGCTTCAATGGACCAAATTCTTAATTTTTCTGGTAACGTCGAACAGCTTCGCAGCATTCTAGAACCTCAGTCGGCGTGCACTAACAAATGTTCAATCGTTTGTCTTTCTTTCTCCCGTCGCTCTATTGGTCTTTCTTTCAAGCTTCGGTGAAACGGACGAGCGAAAGAGCACTCGACTTAGATAGTTTCGTCTTCCATGAAACACATCAACAGAGGTTTCATAACGTATACAGGTATACCTCGATATAACGTTACTGTCACTTTTGACTTCCATCGCTGATTTTTCGTAAGCGATAATTCAAACAAGCAAAGTAATAACACCATCGGACAGATGTGATAATCCCTATAATTTGTATGATTCAATTTGTTGGATAGCCGGCAGTGGAGCATCCGTGCCGACTCCAACATTGCTTGGGGACTCTGTTGTTGTTGGTGTTTCCTTTGGGGTGAAACGGGGTGCAAAATTCCAGGGAGTATTCTTCTTCTCCAGAGACACAAAAAGGACACTCTCGAATTGGCCAAACACTAGTCTACAGAAACTACATTTATTCCACAATTAACACAATTTACTTTTCACAAACAAACTTAATGCTAACAATTAAAATATTCTTCGTCCCCGATGGGAGCATCAACCAACGGCTACCGAAACCAACTGATCTCCCGTCTCCCGATCTGGTCATCGCTTGACCTATGGTCGCCTAGCCCAAATCTCCCTCTTGCGCAGTGCAGAAGTCTACCAACGATCGGCGACTATCGGTAATTTACTCTCTCGGGTCCTGCTACTATCGATCCCAGATGAAGACGATCACCGCAATCCCCTACGTCGTATGAACATCTCATCTGGCGCTCTCCCGACCGAGCGTAGTTAATGGTGATGCTGTAAAATAGCCGTGGTTGTTTCCTCGTTCTCGGTATTGTTTCCATCAGCCATGCAGCAGAATAGATAACGATCCAGGGTTGTAGTTTCTGGGTGGTTCAGTCCCAAACACAATTGTTATTAGCGAGATATTAACGATGGAAGTCAAAAGTGACAGGTGCGTTATATCGAGGTACCAGCGATCAGTAAAGCAACGACGAGAAGATCCACAGCCAGCCTTTCCTTCTAAGCGTGCTTCTTTTTCATTTTCGTTTTTTTGCTGATAGTCTAGCAAGGCGTTACTCACCATCCCTCTCCAACGGGGGAGTTTGGTAAAGAGAGATGATCAACCCAATTTGTGCCATCCTAAAAGTTGTCCTTGTTCGCTTTTTACTCTCTATATAAAATCTTCACGCTGCCATACTCTAACGAAACTATCAACTATATACTTTCATCTCCTCATCTATCGTATAAAAACTTACCACTTTAGTCTGTTATTTGAAATTAGCATCTTCAACTATGTAAATCGTTGCCTTCACAAATAGCTAAGGTAACGATTATTGTTTATTTGTTTTGTTTAACACATTTTAGGTCATTCGTGACTTGCCCGTGGTGCAATTTGAGCTCAAGTCTTCCAGCGTGAGAAGCATGGATGCTAACTATCTACATCAGGTTCGTATTCAGTTAAGCATTATGAATTATTATTATTATTATTATTATTATTATATTTATCCCTTCTGTGACATTCGTGTCTCTTTTTTATGACAGATTGAATTATCTTACGAACTAAATTTCTTTGAAAAAATTAGCATCTTTCAAAAATTTAATTACTGCTTTTTCTTTGCTGGAGGTGTTTGCAAGAACATTTGTTATTGTCCCATCGATTCCACAGTTTTGTATGATGCACAGTAAGTCGAGTTCCACAAAAACAGCACATTGGTGGAGATTTGTTTTCCAACACGTGAGAGTGAGTCAGCCGAGTGTGCCCGATGCGTAATCTGGTAAGAGCTCGCTGCTCAGATGAATTTTTTTCTGTCAACAAATTTGCCTGCAGTCGGTTTGATTTGACGTAGGTGTGCCCAGGTTTGTCTCCACACATTTTCCCAAACACACCAAATGCTTTGTTTAATAAACCACACTGCATCCTGGGGTGGAATTGGCATGTTTTGTGGAATTCCCTTCCGCCCTTGATTTGTCAGTTTGCCAGCTTCCTCATTTCCCAGAACTCCTGCGTGACCGGGAATCCAACAAAACACAATTTTAGTTCCAATAACTTCGCGTTCAATTGCTTGGATCCAAGGATGAGTTGATTTCCCATTTTGAAGAGCGTCTAGACAGCTGGTCGTGTCGGTAAATATGATTGTTGGTTCGTCTTTGCTAATTTCTGACACAGCAGCTTTGAGCGCAAAAGCCTCTGCAGAAAATATACTGCAGTTTCCTGGTAAACTGAAGGCAGTTCTTTTGGTATCTGTAACGATTCCCGCACCAGTCTTCTCATTGTCCTTAGACCCGTCGGTGAATACTGTCCTGTGTGTTGAGTATTTATTTGTTACAAGCTCAACAAACATTATGAATGCAAAATCAGTAATCAACTTGATTTAATTGAAAGCAGGATTAGTTTAAAATTTTGCTTTCATTTTTGCTGTGTCAACCGTTAAGTCAACCAAAATGAGATCAACAGTAGTATTCAACATAAGTTACATCATAACAGCAAATTTTGATTTCAATTTGATCTCCAGCTTTGCTCGAGTACCCCTGCCAATGGCGCATATTACCCAACAAAAAATATAAACGCTATTATGAGAAGGTTTTTCGCTATCATCAAGAAGATTATTCAGACTAATGAATGCGCTAAAATTGCATGTTCATTTTCGATCAAAATGAAGTAAAAATCGATCATTTACTTAGGGGGCGCGTATTACGCCGCGTTTCCCTCAATTGATAAATGAAGTTATTTTTAGCAACGTATTCAAAATTATCCTCTAAAACACACATTAACCCTCCCGAGACCTTTTCCGCAATCCGACCAATCCATTCCAAAGTGTGGTTTTCGGCAATAATCTCAGACAGCCCTTAGCCGCGGACTCTAACATAGGAAGCGCGAGGACCAACCAAAGAAGAACGAGGGTAAGAGAAAAAAAAGCAACATGATAACGATAGCGATTTTACGGTCCATTTTCCCCATTTCAACTGGTCGGGGTTTAGACCGGGAAGGATGAAACGGACTGCTGAACGGACACCAAAGTGAGTGAATCAACAGGCGAGCGAGTCAAGATTCAAGCTGTTGCCATTTCGGTTTCTTGAGATTATTGTTTCTTATTTTTTTTCGCTTCCTACATAGCGTTGAGAGTTTTCTTAATCCTGATGCCGCAGCAGGGGAAAATGCATGGCTTTTTATGCGGAACGTTGGTTTTTATTGGGCGAATATGTTTTACCTTTCTTTTCTTGGTTTTGGGTTCAGTTCGTTTCAACTTTCCAATGAGCCTTGTTTATATCGAGGGATTCGGACCGTCTATGTACTTACATTTACTGGAATCCGACCACGATTGATTTGACACCTCAATTTTACAGCCTTTGGAAATAGGAAAGATCCATTCCATTCCAATGGGAAAAGTTTCAAGATCGAAACGGATTTGATACCTTCTCGAGAGTGTCGAGTAAAATCAAGGATCATAGCAGTTACAAATTGCAATAAACTGACAAAGCGTCGTCCTCTCTCAAGTGTCACAGATTCAATCGAGTGGAACGATGGCTGGAAGTGGTAGTACTTCGCAGAACCCGAAGCGAATCAGTGGAAGGGCAAAATCCCTATCCAATACTTGCGATGCACTGTGGTCCAAAAAGGGCAAAAAGTGGAACACTGTTCCTAGAGGGAACATTTTAATTTTAGCTATAAAATGCGTTCAGAAGATTTGTTTGTGTCCTCCCCAATTTGAACATAACACAAAATAATCATGTCTATTTTTTTTAAATAAAATACCGTGCATTCTGTAGTTGCTTCTTCGTGATTGATTAGAACTAATGCAATTGCACAAAGAACCATGTAGATGGTGCATGGGATTAGCTTTACATCGAGTGGAACGAGTGGAACGATGGCTGGAAGTGGTAGTACTTCGCAGAACCCGAAGCGAATCAGTGGAAGGGCAAAATCCCTATCCAATACTTGCGATGCACTGTGGTCCAAAAAGGGCAAAAAGTGGAACACTGTTCCTAGAGGGAACATTTTAATTTTAGCTATAAAATGCGTTCAGAAGATTTGTTTGTGTCCTCCCCAATTTGAACATAACACAAAATAATCATGTCTATTTTTTTTAAATAAAATACCGTGCATTCTGTAGTTGCTTCTTCGTGATTGATTAGAACTAATGCAATTGCACAAAGAACCATGTAGATGGTGCATGGGATTAGCTTTACATCTTCAATGTACAATCTATTTATAAATCAATCACAGCACCGGCCACATCCTCAAAGTCTTTTGGGAGGTTGGGGGGAAGGATGATTAGCTCGACATCCATTGTTACTGTAGACTGAATCCACCTCTGCATCTCCACGGCTTTCACGGGGAGGATAGGTGTTAGGTTGGTGGGTTATTTTAAGATCAGGATTCAACTGTGGTAAGTGATGCGATCGATTGATTAAAGCAAAATTCATTTTCATTTTAATCTAGTGGGGATAGAATAAGGCCAAGTGAAAAATTGCAAGGTAGGGAACGGACTTGGAATTGAACTTCAAGCACATATGAGAGGGAAAGTGGAATTTCTAAAGCTACCTATCAGTTTGAAGCTTAGGTCAAGTGCTATCAAGTTATGAAGGTTTCGGTTGGCACCTTAAATCCATATATGAGTACGGTAGCCATATATTTATTTCATATATTTAAAATTTATTTTCAGAATGTTATACATAACTTTTCTGTCATTCATTTTTCAAACATACAAGGGTCCATTGAACAATTGAAACAATAAAACACATTTTTTTTTCTGAATACAGTAAGTCGTTAATAATCGAAAGTTCATTTTCAAAAATAGTTCTTTCGCTATTATTCATAGAATCATTTCGCTGATGAACAAGCTATGCTAAAATCGTGAACGAAATAAAAATAAAAGTTCCTGAACGACAGACCAGTTCAGCAAACGATTCGAACGCATCGCACCAATACGAAAACGACGATGAAAAGGCTTCCCGCAATAGGCAGCATGACTAGGCCGCCGTCATCCGGTCGGCATCGACTTGCACTGGTGTGCCCACCATTTGGCCCTTTTTAGGGCCACCAATCAATGATGGGAAAATATAAAAAAAATCAAATATCACCAATGCCCAAGATCACGCTTGATTCTCGAAGACAAAAATCAACAAGCATACAGCTGCGGTTGATTTTGCAAGCTGAGATATCGCAGCTTGGAATATCAAGCTAACGAAACTCACCAGCTGCAAATCTCAACAAGCTGTTGTGAGATTGAGTTTGTTGATTTTTGCTTTAAACCCGAAAGCAACCGAAACTTCCATAACGGATGGCAGCAGTTACTTCGTGTCTGCCATCGGTGAGCAGTAAAAAGAGATAGCATACTATACTTTCTCTTTCTAATAAAACGATGTGCAACGGAAGGATTTTTGTGTCTAGTCAAATCTCCGCTTTTTTGCACGTTGTGAATAGTCTCGCAATATCAAAGGAGCTTGTAATTTTTTTTTTTTATAATTACTTTATCTGTACAGGCTCAATCGAATAAACTTTACAGAGCCGAGTTATACTTTGCGTTATACATTTTTACTGTCTTAAATTTAAAGTTAAAGGAACTGGACCGAGTACTCGCGGTTGTCTCGAGGTTAGTGGAGATTTACAATTTTTGGATGGGAAAAGAAAAGAAGGAGGTTTGAAATGTGGTTTACGATACAACTATTTAATTAATCCTAAAGCATGAAATTATTTCTATTCATCTTGAAAACAAACATAGAAAAAAACCCCACACGTACAAAATACAAACTAAACACAAGGTTAATCAAACTTAAAATCTAAGGTTAATATCCTTAAAGTAAACATATATGAGTTTCATAAACTCCAGATCGCGTCTAGCCAAAATATTCCGAACTGGAACATTAGGTCTTGTAAAATTAATATCAAGCATGATATTTTGTTCCAATATCACGCGTGATATTGAGAGCGTATGAGAGCGGAAAAATATAATTTGATTGATGGTTTTGCCAATACTTCACTTTGCACTTATTATGAAACGCATTAATTTCATGTGTTGTGCGATACTGAACCACCCAGAGCACTACAACCCTAAAATATCACCATCGTTGCTATCCCTTATGTGTTTCGTACCGGACAATAGACACATCTCGACTTACAGCCAGGCCTTTTTAATGCACCACCAACGTAGAGTGCGCCACGCGAGTTCGAGGAGAAACGTCAACCAAGCCGTTTGTTTACATCAGAATAACTATTTTTCACTACACAAATTACAGCATTTTTCATTAAACATCTTGCCAATTTATATCGGTAATTGTCTTATTTCACGATTTTCCACAGATCTTAACTGATTTGTACCTCAACTATTCACACACAATAAATCCGGAAGATCATAACCACTGTACAATCCGTACAAACCTCGTGCCGTAACTTATAAGCCGTGCGTTCAGTTACGTCCGATCACCGACCGTGTCTTTCTTCCAGTGGTGGCACGAGTCCTGGAGTTTAACATTTTTTCCTTAACATTTGATACTTTTTGCGATAACCATTTTGACGACACACAAAAACAAACTGGCAAGCGGCAAAAATGTCATGACATTTCTAAACTGTTTTCTGCCAGCGACAGAACATTTTCGCACAAAGAAGCAGACAAGACCGGCGGCGCGCGCGACATAAATTTATGTCGTGTAGAATTTTGCTGATTTCTGGCTAATTACTGCATATATTTGATGTTTATTGCATGGAATTAAAAGATAAGAATGAAGACTGACCACTCATAAGCATTGATGTTAAAATTATGCGTAAATAAGGGAGTTGGTAATTTACTGTCACACGCAAGCCTGCAGCTAAAATTTCATTACAATAAACTGTTTGGAAAAATCAGGCTGCGAGATTTTATTTATTCTCTATCTCCGCTGTTTGCTTGGAATGTAGTTATAAACGGCCGCCCGTGTGCTGGCTGTTTTAATTCGCTCTGGACGATGGTTTTTCAAAAAATGTACTGTTGCCACCTCTGCTTTCTTCAACTCTCGTGTTCGTATTCTGCGAAGCGCATTCGCTGCCTCCCGCTCTTGTTATGCGTCGATTCTCCAAACTCTCCACCCACACGGTTAATGTGGTTTACCCAATTTACCTTGTTATATAAACATTATACAAATACTATAATCACAACTCTACATCCCTCTCCTAGCCCGAAAAAAAAATCATAAGATTTAAAAATTATAATAGGAAAACAAATTTATTTCAATACATATACAAATTACATAACAGTAACTCGTTACATGAGAAAATGACTTATGAGTTGAATCGAGCTGGTTTCTTTATCACCCTAGTTGAACGCTTAGTTGAAGTCTCTCCTGCTTCTAATTCTCTAGATTCAGGCATCATTCGTTTTGTTGTCTTCGTAGCCAAAGGTTTCCTCGTTCCTTTAGACTCTGCCTTTTCAGAAATTGGGAGTTCCAAGAATCCTTGCACTGCCTTAGGCCATTTCCTCAGATGTTTCACACATCTACGATACTGCCCACCCGCTTCGTTCTCGACAGTCACATCATTGCCAGTCCGCTTGACAACTGGGAAGCGCTCCAGTCGGAAATTCGGATCTAACTTTCCACTGCCGTAGTTCTTTAGCAAGACATAATCTCCAACTTCTATGTTCGACGGCTTCGCATGTCTATTTTTGTCCGCATACAGCTTTCCTTTAATTTTCTTAATAGCATCGGTATCGCGTACACCCTCATTACGAAGAGATGGTGGCTCTGTTCTCAGCGATGGAATTAGATCTTTCACCGGCCTTTTCCCGTCATTAATTCCATCGGAGCCTTCTCTGTGACAGAATGCGGTGTGGTATTATACATATAGACGTAATCCTGGAAGGCTTAACGCCAATCCACACCAGTTGCTTTGGCAATCCGCAATGCTCTCAAAATCCCTTGATTTTGCCGCTCCACCATTCCGTTCATCTGCGGCCAGTACGGGATGGTGTGAATGAGGCGAATGTTCTTGCTCAAACAGTAGCCGCCAAATTCCTCACTCGAAAATGGTGGACGTATTGTTTCAGGGTATGTCTGTTCGATGAACACGTTTTCAAGTGCTTCAATTGTTTTTGTGGCAGTTGTCCCTCTCATCTCGATCACCTTAAGAAATCGGCTGAAATAGTCAACAATGACTAGGAATGTTGCACACTCTTTAGCCGAAAAAAAAAATCGATTCCGATTTGCTGCCATGCGCGTTCCGGCATTTCCTTCCGTAGCATAGGTTCTGGTGGGTTTTGTCTGCTGACTGCGACACATCCATGACACCCTTGGATTTTACTTGTTACGTCCTTATCCATGCACGGCCACCACACTCTCTCCCTAAGATTTCGGCGCATAGAAACCACCCCTGGATGGCCCCGATGGGCGATTTCTAAGGCTCTTGCTCTTAGTTTCAGCGGTAAAATAATTCTTTCTTCTCGAATTACAATTCCATCAACTATGCCTAGTTCTTTGCTGAAAGCTTGATAACGGAATAACTCAGCTGGCCACTCATCGGATTCCAATGCTTTGATAACCGCCGTTAACGTTTCTTCTTTACCGGTTTCACATCTGATCTCAGCCAATGTAATTGCTGCTGGTCCTTCTCCCACAGCAAACAAAAAGTGTTCAGCATTATCGTCGAAGTCTGGGCCTTCTTGGACAATAAGACGTGATAGAATATCTGAGATGTTTGCGGATCCGGGAAGGTATTTTATTTCAAAATCGTATGGTTGCAGTCGCAATGCCCAACTCTCAGTTCTTGAACAGGCACGGCGACCTGCCTGATGCTTTCTCCCATATATATACTCCAATGTCTTGTGATCCGTGAAGATCATGAAGTGCAACCCAAACAAGTAGAAATAAAACTTTTCAACAGCCCATACAACGGCAAGGGCTTCGCGCTGGGTTTGGGGATAGATCCTCTCAGAAGCAGTTAAACCTTTTGAAGCAAAGCTCACTATTCGTGCCATGCCCATCACATCCCTTTGGACTAGCACCGCCCCAAGTCCCACCGGGGAGGCGTCGACATAGAGCTCTGTAGTATCGGCAGGATCAAAGAATCCAAGTTTCCGCACGTTGTTGGATAATTCAGTTCGTAGGTCTTCAAAAGCTTTCTCTTGTTCAGTTCCAAATTAGTCAACCTCACCGCGAATGAACTGTCGTAGTGGTTCGGTTCTTGTTGATAGCCGTGGGATAAAATGTCCGACGAAATTAATCAGTCCGAGGAAGCTGCGAACTTCCTTCTTTGATTCCGGCTTCCGAAAATTTTTGATCGCCAGAATCTTTTCATCTGACGGGCTGATACCTGCCGCACTTACCTTGAAACCTAGTATTTCAAGTTCTTCTACTCGATAAACACACTTGCTCTGATTCAGCTTGGCATTATTACTGTTCAAAACCGAAAGGACTTTTTGCAATCGTTCGTCGTGTTCCTCCCTAGTCCTTCCAGCTACTATAATATCATCGATGTATATAATAACTCCTTCAATACCTGCTAGCATCTCTGTCATGACCCGTTGAAAAATCTCAGGTGCGCATGTTATACCAAACATCAGTCTGAAATAGAAATTAGTGTCAATTAAAGAATAACATCGCATCATAAGAACCAAACCTCTTGAATCTCATTAAACCTCTTCCTGTCATGAACGTAGTTATTCCTCTAGACTCAGGATGTAGTTCGATATGATGAAAAACTGATGTTATATCCAATCTTGAGAAAAATTTCGATCCTCTCAGCTTATTTAGGAATGTATCAATTACTGGAAGAGGGTAGTGTTCACGCTGAATAGCTTCATTTGGATGTTTCATGTTAATGCAGAGACGAACATCATCCTTGCCTTTGGGACCAACAACCATTGGGGAAATCCATTCCGGTGGTCCTTCTACCCTCTCTATTACGTCGGTACTTTGGCCCTTCGATTTTCAACCGGACCCGCCATCCTTTTTTCTGAGCACTTCGGCTTCCAACCGGACCCGCCATCTTTTATTTTCAGAGCGCTTCGGCTTCCAACCGGACCCGCCATCTTTTCTCTAAGAGCTTCAATTTCCAGCGATTCCGCCATTTTTCTGAGCGCTACGGCTTCCAACCGGACCCGCCATCTTTTCATCATTCTTTCGTTCTAACATTACTAAACCTTTCTTCACGCTCACCATGAAATATACTTCCACCATTTCGTTCATAAGACAAAGCACAACATATCCACTTCACTCATCGTATACGTTGTGCCATCTCCTGACCATATTCACACAAGAGCTTGTAGATAAAAAAAAAACTCACCATTTGATCCTACTGACTGCGCCAAATTGTACAATCCGTAAAAACCTCGTGCCGTAACTTATAAGCCGTGCGTTCAGTTACGTCCGATCACCGACCGTGTCTTTCTTCAACTCTCGTGTTCGTATTCTGCGAAGCGCATTCGCTGCCTCCCGCTCTTGTTATGCGTCGATTCTCCAAACTCTCCACCCACACGGTTAATGTGGTTTACCCAATTTATCTTGTTATATAAAAATTAAATAAATACTATAATCACAACTCTACAACCACCAAGGCACTTTTCTAATTTTCCATTTTTCTCATCAAAAATATTCCTGAACACCAGCGGGATCTTTGCAAAAACGATACAGATTTGACTTTTTCAACTGTAGATTAAGTTTTATAGCATCTCAGATGAATCAATTTATAAGGAAAAGTGAAAAAGTGTTCCATTACCTATCCCTCACGGCAAAAATTTCTGCTCACAATACTCTTTTTGACGTTCTCCTAATCGCTTAGTTTCTATTAAAAAGGCCTATTCACTTTTGTTTGTTGGAGCTGTAGCAACGATGATGATATTCCAGGGTTGTAGTGCTCTGTGTGGCTCAATATCGCACATCTTAACCCACCCAAAAAATTTAAAAATTTCTGAAGAGAAATTAAAGAATCCTCTCGGCGGTACCGGTGGTTCAGTGGTAAGCGTGATTACCTCTTACCCCAGCAGGCCTGGGCTCAATCCCAGTCGGCACCGCCGGGATGTTCTGAGGCACAACATTTCTGATCACGCCTTCCTTCGGAAGGGAAGTAACGCCGCTGGTCCCCGGTTCATGAGTTGATGGGTCGATAGGTAGGGTCCAGGTGTGGGAGCTGCCTCCCTGGCGTCGGTAGTATTGGTGCTCAGCACGGAAAACGAGATCGACGGAAAACAAATCAGGGAAAATGAAAAGAGAATCCTCTTCGGAAGGATGGCAGTTTTGGAAGAAGTTTGTAGCGGGGCTTACGACGAAATATGCTGGGAATCTTGTTCTTCTTCATTGGTTGGAACAGGAAGAATACAAACTGTTTCCACTAAAAGCCTCAGCTCACCGGTAGCAGTCTTTATGGTCACGGCTCTCGTAATGTTGTCTTCGCCAGGGAGCAGAGCTATGTTTCTTCCATCGGATAGAAGGTAGATTTTCATCCTAGATGATAATCAATTTTCCTGGTGCTATGGGAATTGCTGGCTTCCATCTTTTGGTTCTAGCCTGCAGTTGGCTTAAATATTCCTTCGCAAACGAATCCAGAAATGCTGCAGTTTCTGCTGGATCACTTGGAACTGATTCAGACGGTTGGTGGGAATGGTGAGATGTTCGACAACAGGAAGAGCTTGAAGAGACGAGCCTGCAAGGAAGTAGATATGGATCACTCTGTCATCCATTCCAACGCTTCGCTCCTTCTGAACAATTACAGCTCAGCCACTCTTTCTCAAATCAATCATATTATTAACCTGAACAACCACAGTTTGGATCTTTGTTTTGTAATGCGAAGCGCCCAATTCCTCTAGTGAGACTTGATCGGCACCACCCGCCGCTACTGGTGACGTTAAGGTTCAATTTACTTTGATGCTTTTTGGAAAATTTCAATAGCAGTTTTTTCCGACGAATTATTTCAGATTGCAAAAAGCTCGCACTATTCGATTCCTTTTGAAATTTTACACAAAATTACGCGAGCTTTTTGCAATCTAAACTAATGCGTCGAAAAAAACTGCGTTTGAAATTTTCCAAAAAGCATCAAAGTAAATTGAACCTTAAGTACGTAGCTGATGCATGATTTTATTATTTCACCTGCCACCTTTTCCTACGATTTTAAAGGGCGAACACGAAATTATTGCGACACCGAAAATGTCATGCCAATTTTCTTATAATTTTTAGAATCAAACCAAAATTTTAGGGTAGTTTTATACATATATTTACTTCAAAAATCAAAAAAAAAAGTTAGTCGATGGAGCCTTGAGTGTAAAATTAAACGCATTTTCGCTTGATGCCCTCCATCAAAATCTTTAGAGTGTCATCCGGTACCAGTTTCTCAGTTTTTTTTTTCATTTTCTTAACATGTCCTTCTCGTCTTTGACTGTCTTCTTGCTCTTCCGAAGTTCCCGCTTCATTATTGCCCAGTACTGCTCCACCGGGCGCAGCTCCGGACAGTTTGGCGGATTCATGTCCTTTGGAACAAAATGGACAGAATTGGCCTCTTACCACTCCAGGACACTTTTAGAATAGTGGCATGATGCCAAATCTGGCCAAAATAGCGGAGCTTCGTCGTGCTGCTGCAAGAACGACAAAAGGCGCTTCTCGAGGCACTCAGATTTGTAGATCTCGCCATTTACTGTGCCCTTTGTCACGAAAGGCTCACTCCTCAGTCCGCACGAGCAGATGGCCTGCCAAATGAGATATTTGGAGGCAAACTTCGACATTTTCTTCTTCTTAAATTTGTCGTCCACATCGAACTTGCTCTTGCCGGTGAAAAACTCCAACCCCGGAATTTGCTTAAAATCGGCTTTTATATACGTTTCGTCGTCCATCACACAGCAGCCATATTTTGTCAGCATCTTCTCGTAGAGCTTCCGTGCCCGAGTTTTAGCCGTCGATTGTTGCCGCTCATCGCGGTTTGGGAAGTTCTGTACCTTGTATGTATGTAGTCCAGCTCTCTTCTTTGCATTCTGGACGTAGCTCTGCGACAACCCGATCTTTTTAGCCAAATCACGGCTTGAGACGTTGGGATTTGCTTTAATCATCCGCTTCACCTTTCCCTCCGTCTTTTTGTTCTCCGGTCCCGGTTTTCTTCCAGCTCCTTTGCCGTGGTCCAACGTCAACCGCTCCTGGAACCGCTTCAACACTCTGGAGACGGTTGAATGGTGAATGTTCAACATTTTTCCCAACTGCCAGGTCAGGAAATTCCAGGTGTTTGGAAAGAATTTGTTCTCTCAACTCGCGTTGGTTCACCTCCATTTTCGTTGAATCGAAAAACACGAATTCGAGTTTGACAGCATGTACACAATACACATCAATGAGAAAGTGTGCAAAATTTGGTTGATTTTTACCCAATGGTAAAAAAGTTATGCCCTGTTGAATGTGTCGCAATAATTTCGTGTTCGCCCTTGCAACGCCGACCAGGGAAGTATCGCCGAGTTACTCTCCAGTTTAGATTGGGACGACTCGTTGGACACCGTAGACATTGAGTCCGCCGCTCAAAGTATTTCCAATGTCTTGGCATATGTCATTGACAGACACGTTCCGAAAAAGGTTCATCATCATACGACCCATCCACGATGGCATACGAGTGAATTTCGGCGACTGAAATCCAGAAAAAAGCCGCTCTTAGGAAATTCACCAACCACCGCACACTATCCCTTCAACGTCACTATGTCAGGATCAATCACGAATACAAACGAGTGGATTGCAGAGAAAGCTTAAGTTACGTCCCAAGCACTTTTGGAAGTTTGTCAACGAACAACGTCACGAAGCAGCGGCACCGGTGGTGTAGTGGTAAGCGTGATTGCCTCTCACCCCAGCAGGCCTGGGTTCAATCCCAGTTGGCGCCGCCGGGATGTTCTGAGGCATAACATCTCTGATCACGCCTTCCTTCGGAAGGGAAGTAAAGCCGTTGGTCCCCGGTTCATGAGTTGATGGGTCGATAGGTAGGGTCCAGGTGTGGGAGCTGCCTCCCTGGCGTCGGTAGTATTGGTGCTCAGCACGGAAAACGAGATCGACGGAAAACAAATCAGGGAAAATGAAAAGAGAATCCTCTTCGGAAGGATGGCAGTTTTGGAAGAAGTTTGTAGCGGGGCTTACGACGAAATATGCTGGGAATCTTGTTCTTCTTCATTGGTTGGAACAGGAAGAATACAAACTGTTTCCACTAAAAGCCTCAGCTCACCGGTAGCAGTCTTTATGGTCACGGCTCTCGTAATGTTGTCTTCGCCAGGGAGCAGAGCTATGTTTCTTCCATCGGATAGAAGGTAGATTTTCATCCTAGATGATAATCAATTTTCCTGGTGCTATGGGAATTGCTGGCTTCCATCTTTTGGTTCTAGCCTGCAGTTGGCTTAAATATTCCTTCGCAAACGAATCCAGAAATGCTGCAGTTTCTGCTGGATCACTTGGAACTGATTCAGACGGTTGGTGGGAATGGTGAGATGTTCGACAACAGGAAGAGCTTGAAGAGACGAGCCTGCAAGGAAGTAGATATGGATCACTCTGTCATCCATTCCAACGCTTCGCTCCTTCTGAACAATTACAGCTCAGCCACTCTTTCTCAAATCAATCATATTATTAACCTGAACAACCACAGTTTGGATCTTTGTTTTGTAATGCGAAGCGCCCAATTCCTCTAGTGAGACTTGATCGGCACCACCCGCCGCTACTGGTGACGTTAAGGTTCAATTTACTTTGATGCTTTTTGGAAAATTTCAATAGCAGTTTTTTCCGACGAATTATTTCAGATTGCAAAAAGCTCGCACTATTCGATTCCTTTTGAAATTTTACACAAAATTACGCGAGCTTTTTGCAATCTAAACTAATGCGTCGAAAAAAACTGCGTTTGAAATTTTCCAAAAAGCATCAAAGTAAATTGAACCTTAAGTACGTAGCTGATGCATGATTTTATTATTTCACCTGCCACCTTTTCCTACGATTTTAAAGGGCGAACACGAAATTATTGCGACACCGAAAATGTCATGCCAATTTTCTTATAATTTTTAGAATCAAACCAAAATTTTAGGGTAGTTTTATACATATATTTACTTCAAAAATCAAAAAAAAAAGTTAGTCGATGGAGCCTTGAGTGTAAAATTAAACGCATTTTCGCTTGATGCCCTCCATCAAAATCTTTAGAGTGTCATCCGGTACCAGTTTCTCAGTTTTTTTTTTCATTTTCTTAACATGTCCTTCTCGTCTTTGACTGTCTTCTTGCTCTTCCGAAGTTCCCGCTTCATTATTGCCCAGTACTGCTCCACCGGGCGCAGCTCCGGACAGTTTGGCGGATTCATGTCCTTTGGAACAAAATGGACAGAATTGGCCTCTTACCACTCCAGGACACTTTTAGAATAGTGGCATGATGCCAAATCTGGCCAAAATAGCGGAGCTTCGTCGTGCTGCTGCAAGAACGGCAAAAGGCGCTTCTCGAGGCACTCAGATTTGTAGATCTCGCCATTTACTGTGCCCTTTGTCACGAAAGGCTCACTCCTCAGTCCGCACGAGCAGATGGCCTGCCAAATGAGATATTTGGAGGCAAACTTCGACATTTTCTTCTTCTTAAATTTGTCGTCCACATCGAACTTGCTCTTGCCGGTGAAAAACTCCAACCCCGGAATTTGCTTAAAATCGGCTTTTATATACGTTTCGTCGTCCATCACACAGCAGCCATATTTTGTCAGCATCTTCTCGTAGAGCTTCCGTGCCCGAGTTTTAGCCGTCGATTGTTGCCGCTCATCGCGGTTTGGGAAGTTCTGTACCTTGTATGTATGTAGTCCAGCTCTCTTCTTTGCATTCTGGACGTAGCTCTGCGACAACCCGATCTTTTTAGCCAAATCACGGCTTGAGACGTTGGGATTTGCTTTAATCATCCGCTTCACCTTTCCCTCCGTCTTTTTGTTCTCCGGTCCCGGTTTTCTTCCAGCTCCTTTGCCGTGGTCCAACGTCAACCGCTCCTGGAACCGCTTCAACACTCTGGAGACGGTTGAATGGTGAATGTTCAACATTTTTCCCAACTGCCAGGTCAGGAAATTCCAGGTGTTTGGAAAGAATTTGTTCTCTCAACTCGCGTTGGTTCACCTCCATTTTCGTTGAATCGAAAAACACGAATTCGAGTTTGACAGCATGTACACAATACACATCAATGAGAAAGTGTGCAAAATTTGGTTGATTTTTACCCAATGGTAAAAAAGTTATGCCCTGTTGAATGTGTCGCAATAATTTCGTGTTCGCCCTTGCAACGCCGACCAGGGAAGTATCGCCGAGTTACTCTCCAGTTTAGATTGGGACGACTCGTTGGACACCGTAGACATTGAGTCCGCCGCTCAAAGTATTTCCAATGTCTTGGCATATGTCATTGACAGACACGTTCCGAAAAAGGTTCATCATCATACGACCCATCCACGATGGCATACGAGTGAATTTCGGCGACTGAAATCCAGAAAAAAGCCGCTCTTAGGAAATTCACCAACCACCGCACACTATCCCTTCAACGTCACTATGTCAGGATCAATCACGAATACAAACGAGTGGATTGCAGAGAAAGCTTAAGTTACGTCCCAAGCACTTTTGGAAGTTTGTCAACGAACAACGTCACGAAGCAGCGGCACCGGTGGTGTAGTGGTAAGCGTGATTGCCTCTCACCCCAGCAGGCCTGGGTTCAATCCCAGTTGGCGCCGCCGGGATGTTCTGAGGCATAACATCTCTGATCACGCCTTCCTTCGGAAGGGAAGTAAAGCCGTTGGTCCCCGGTTCATGAGTTGATGGGTCGATAGGTAGGGTGCAGGTGTGGGAGCTGCCTCCCTGGCGTCGGTAGCATTGGTGCTCAGCACGGAAAACAAGATCGACGGAAAACAAATCAAGGAAAAAAAAACGTCACGAAGCATGGTCTGCCGTCGTCTATGATACATAATGGTTACGTGGCCTCATCTACGCAAGATATCTGTCAGCTGTTCTCTGAAAAATTTGCTAGTGTCTTCATGGACGAGAGACTGAGTGACGACCATGCCCGACTGGCTGCCAGTTACGTACCACTCTCTGGCCAAACCATGAGCAGAATTGACATTGATGTCAATGTGTACCGGAAACATGTGCGCTAGCTCCTACAGCTGACGTCCACGGACCGTTGAAAAACGTGCTTCCTCGAAACTCAATTCGTCGTACAGTCCGGGTCGGACCGACGGAATTCCATTGGTGTACCTTAAAACGCACTTGTACAGCTTGATATCATGTTTTTCAACGGTCCGTGGACGTCAGCTGTTGGAGCTAGCGCACATGTTTCCGGTACACAACAATGGCAACAAACAGGACGTTGGCAACTACCGTGGCATCACTCCGCTAAGCGCTGTTGCTAAATTGTTCGAACCGTTACTCGCTCACTGTAAGCCGTATATTAGTATCGACCAGCATGGTTTCATGGCTGGTCGCTCCACTACCACTAACTTGCTGTGCCTTACTTCCTACATCTCTAACAATATGTCGGATCGTGCACAGACAGATTTAATATTTTTAAATATCTCGTAAGTATCGCTAAGTATTTTTAAGTATTTAAATTCTAGGTTTTATTTTCATCGTAGTAACGTTTGTTTTATGACCGGTTGCTAGTGCTGTGTTTGTTGTTTTTTGATCCATCAGTGCAATAATTTTAGCCACGTGATCTGGTCATTTGTTAGAGAATAAAATGAGTTTATTTGAAATGAAGTGTGAATTCATTGTAAGGGGTACGTATTTCAAATCTGCCTACGAAAGGATATAACAAAATATATGTTTTTCAGTGATCTAAAATGTGAAAACGAAGTACACCAAGTCTTTTTTATCCGTTTTCTCCTACATCAGAACATCTAGAAGACAATTGTGAAACCAAAGATTTTTAAATGTGTACAGTTCCCTAGAACTAAAGAACATTTAATTACTGTACAGTCAGTATAGCGTGTTCATCATATGGAAGTGTTCCATATTTGTGGGTGAACGTATGTTGTTGTTGACTGTATGTATTATGAAATAAAAGCTCAACACAATGAAATTTTTTATTTTCAAGACTTCTAAAAATTTAACAAACTAATCATACTTTACCAAACCACCGAATCTATAAATAACAATAATTTGAAAATAACTATAAAATGAACAACGGAAAATGGAACGTTTTCGTAAGGTTATCGTCCAGCTCATTAACCCATTGAATGAGCATGCCCCCAATATCGCCACATTTTTTATAATCTGTGACGTAAAATCTGTGGGAGTAAACAATGACCACCTTCTGCCTAACCTGAGATCAGCGTGTCATTACCTCGATGTTCACACCAATACCAACAATCAGCGGCGAACTGACGATGCACTTCGCTGTGACGTTTTTTATTCGTATTTTTTCACTTGAGTAGAGCAGACAATAAAGTACAATTTCCGTGCAGTTAAATCCGTCGCGTTTTATTTCTGCTGGTGTTCCTTTTTCGGACTTTTATTTCGCTGATCGTTTCGCTTCCCTGTTTGGTCGTAGTTTCACCACAGGTTATGGGCCCAGCAAGTGAAATAGTGAAAAAGTGAACGGGTAAAGAAAACGACGGTGGAAAACTGAGAGCGAACATTTTTTTTTCGAGAAGTTTTCTTCCACGCGGTTGAGACCGGAACAAAATGGCGGACGCTGCGAAAGTTTCACCAACAAAACTGGGCGTCGTGGAAACAGCGAATGGAGTGGTTGTTCGAAAAGGATGACTTGTGGGAAGTGATTCGTGTCGCGGCGCCAGAACCTGTGACGGATGAGTGGCAGAATAAGGATCGAAAGGCTCGGGCAAATATTGGGTTGTTCCTAGAAGACAGCCAGTTCAAGTTGGTCAAGAGTGCAACCAGTGCGAAGGGTATGTGGAACGCTCTTAAGGAAAGCCATGAGAAAGCAACGATGTCCACTATCGTAAATTATATGGGTTTGCTGTGTGGTGCGAATATGAGTGAAAGTGATAGCATGGAAGATCATTTGAATTCCATGGAGGGATTGTTCGACAAATTGGCAGCCGCCGGTCAAAATTTGGACGTACCGCTGCAGATTGCGATGATTTTCCGCAGTGTACCGTCGTCATACCGTACGCTCGTACAGAGTCTACAAACTCGGGCGGATGCAGACTGGACTGTCACGTCGGTGAAAGCAAGTTTGCTGGACGAATATAATCAGCGCATAGAGCGTGGTGAACGCGAGTCGCGAGATCTCAAGGCGATGAAATCGGACGCGAGTGGTGAACAGAAGGAAAAGTTGTGTTTTTTTTGTAAACAACCGGGACACTTCAAGCAGGACTGTAAGAAGTGGTTGTCTGCAAAAAAGTGAAACGAAGAAACGCCGGGAAAACAAGGAAGACAGCTCGAAGGACAAAGGTGGGAAGACCAAACAGGCTCACGGAGCTGGAAGTGCGGTTTGCTTTATGGTGGGCGGCGGTCTATCTGGTTGGATTATCGATAGCGGCGCGACATGCCATATGACCAGTGACCGGTCGTTTTTCGTGGCGTTGAAAACGTGTGCGGTTTCGAGTGTGACACTCGCGGACGGGAAAAAGACCAGCGTCGGTGGTGCGGGTCACGGTATCGCGTTCGGTGTTGACGGACAAGGTGAAAGTGTCAAGATTACGCTCAAGGATGTATTATACGTTCCGGAACTCGATGGAGGGCTGATATCGGTTAGTCAGCTGGTCGCGAAGAAATTTGTTGTGGAGTTCAACGAGCAGATCTGTGAAGTAAAGAACCAAGCTGGTGAAACTGTCGTCGTCGGAGATAAAGTCGGCTGTCTCTACCGACTTCGAATGGAGCAAGGTGCCAGGAAGATCGGCAGCAGCCATGGAAATTGTCAGCACTTGTGGCACAGGAGGATTGGCCATCGGGACCCCGATGTCTTGCGTATCATGGAGAAGGACAAGTTGGTAAGTGGATTCCAGTTTAAATATTGCGGTATTAGAATCACTTGTGAGTGTTGCCTGAAGAGCAAGTTAGCAAGGAAACCGTTTCCAGCTAGGCCAGAGAGAAGCACCTCACGTCCTCTGGTGATAATCCATACCGACTTATGTGGTCCCATGGAAACCGTTACTCCTTCCGGCAATCGCTACATAATGACTCTAATCGACGACTTCAGTCGTTATGCGGTGGTGTATTTGCTTAGGAAGAAGAGTGAAGCTGCCTCAAAGATAAAGCAGTATGTTCGCTGGGTAGAAAATGTGTTTGACAGAAAACCTCTCGTCATTCGTTCAGACGGAGGCGGTGAGTTTGTGAACCGTGAACTGCAAACATTCTACGAAAGCGAAGGGATAAAAGCACAGCTCACGACTCCGTATTCACCCCAACAAAACGGGGTCGCCGAGCGAAAAAATAGATCGTTGCAGGAGATGGCGATTTGTTTGCTGGCGGATGCGAACATGACCAAGCTGTACTGGGGTGAGGCAGTTATGACGGCAGCGTACCTGCAGAACCGGCTGCCTTCTCGAGTGGTTAAAGGAACACCGTTTGAGTTGTGGACTGGCCTGAAGTCGAACATAGGACATTTCCGTATTTTCGGCTGTGAAGCCTACGTGCACATTCCGGATGTGAAGCGATCAAAGTTGGACCAGAAAGCAGTTAAGCTACGTTTTGTCGGGTACAGCGAAGATCATAAGGGTTACCGGTTTCTCGACCAAACTACAAATCGGATCACTATAAGTCGCGATGCTAAGTTTCTCGAGCACGGTGATGGATCGGAGCATCAGCAGCCAGACGCAGCTCGCAAGGAGTCTGAGCAGGAGATTGAGATCTCGTGTAAACCGTTGGAGCCGGAAGGAGAGCTGTGTAGTGACAGCAGCTTCGAAGGTTGGGACGATGCTACAGACAGATCAAGTGAAGAGGATTTTCTTGGATTTGGCCCCGAAGATCAAGCGGAAACATCAGATCCAGAAGTCATTGTCAATGAAGAGGATCGTGAATTATGACGTGAAGATCGTAGATCGCGTGGTGTACTGCCGAGTCGGTATGATGACTTCGTTGTCGGCGTAGCTGAGTGTTCCATGGAAGAGCCGACGTGTTGCAAAGATGCTGTCAAGATTGCCGAATGGAAGCAAGCAATGGACGCGGAAATGCTATCCCATGCTGAAAACCAAACGTGGGAGCTGATGCAGCTGCCGGAAGGTAAGAAGGTAATAGGATCAAAGTGGATATTTAAGCTGAAGCGGAATGAGGTCGGCAAGGTTATCAAGCATAAGGCGCGCTTGGTAGCCAAAGGTTTTAATCAACGGTTCAGCATCGATTACTTGGACGTGTTTGCTCCGGTTACTAGCAACGCTTCGTGCAGTTCTGGCAGTCGCTGGTAAACGGCAGATGATTTTGCACCACTTCGATATAAAGACCGCTTACCTTAACGGAACTTTGGAGGAGGAGGTTTATATGCGCCAACCTCCCGGGTATGAAGCTGTTGGGAAGGAGAGTTTGGTTTGTCGGATCAAGAAAAGTATCTATGGCCTCAAGCAGAGTGCTCGATGTTGGAACCGAGCTTTGCATGAAGTACTGACTCGCTTGAACTTCAAGCAATGCCAGTCCGACCCGTGTTTGTATTTGCGTCATGACGACGAGAATACAGTTATTCTGATAGTATATGTTGATGATCTACTGGTAGGCTGTAAGGATGAGAGTTAAATACGTGCCGTTTATAACGCCCTACGTGATGCATTCGAAGCAACCAACCTAGGACCGGTGCGACAGTTTCTTGGATTGGAAGTTCTGCGTGATGAAGGTTACTACAGCATCCGTTTAACCAGCTACATTGAGACATTAATCAGCAAGTTTGAGTTGACCGATTGTAACGTATCGAAGACGCCTATGGAAGCAGGATACATGCGCGCAGGGGAAGACAGTGATCAGCTTGTGGATGCAACGAGATATCGCAGTCTAGTTGGCGGCCTCTTGTATGTCGCGGTCAACGCCAGACCGGACATAGCAGCATGCGTCTCTATTCTCGGAAGATGTGTGAGCCGACCAACAGAAAGGGATTGGAAAGCAGCTAAGCGTGTCGTTAGGTACCTGAAAGGGACCAAACAGCTTCAACTGAAATTCGGACGAGGAGATGAATGGAATCTAATTGGCTACTCCGACGCCGACTGGGCTGGCGACCAAAATAGCAGACGATCGGCTACAGGATTTATCTTCTTCTTCGGATCGGGTCCTGTTACCGGGTTAGTCGACGCCAATCATGTGTGAGTTTGTCCTCAATGGAGGCCGAATATGTAGCACTGAGCGAAGCATCCCAAGAACTGGTCTGGTTACGCAGACTGTTCAACGAGATCGGCGAGGATACCAGCAAGGCGACAACAATATTCGAGGACAACCAGAGTTGCCTCAGTTTTGTGAAGGCGGAGCGTACCAGCAAACGATCAAAACATATTGATACCAAGAAGCACTTCGTGAAGGATCTCTGCGATCAAGGATACTTAGAGCTTGTCTACTGTCCATCAGATGAAATGACTGCGGATGCACTCACTAAACCTTTGGGTGCCGTCCGTTTTCGGGAAATGCTGGAGCGAATGGGCCTCGGCCATTGATGGTCGGTGTTCATTGAGGGGGAGTGTGGGAGTAAACAATTACCACCTTCTGCCTAACCTGAGATCAGCGTGTCATTACCTCGATGTTCACACCAATACCAACAATCAGCGGCGAACTGACGATGCACTTCGCTGTGACGTTTTTTATTCGTATCTTTTCACTTGAGTAGAGCAGACAATAAAGTACAATTTCCGTGCAGTTAAATCCGTCGCGTTTTATTTCTGCTGGTGTTCCTTTTTCGGACTTTTATTTCGCTGATCGTTTCGCTTCCCTGTTTGGTCGTAGTTTCACCACAAAATCATTGTAACTATCCACTAGAAGCTAGTTCAAGCTAGAGTCGGTGTATAATGAGTCACGCCAAGAGAAAAACAGTTGAACTCGCATCACGGTTTTCGAAAGATTCCCATTCTTTTCACTTGGCAACAGAGGACTTCTACAACAACTTCAAATGACTTCTAGCGAGAGAAAAAACATGCGGCTGTAGTAAATCATTATATCAGTGATTTTGTCAAATTATCTTAACAAAAAATAGTAGAAATTCTCATTACTGATCATTACCGAACGTATCCCATGACAATTTAAAGCTCACTGCGTGTTTATGCTCATTTCTTCGATTATATTTTATATTTTATTGCAATACCTTTCGTGGACCTTTCATAGCATCGTAATGTTTATTTACTTTGCCCGATAGGTAGCCGGTTTGACGTTTGACTTGGCTTCACTCTTGGCGTGACTCATTATACACCGACTCTAGTTCAAGCCTCTAAGGGAACATCCATCCAGTACGTCACGCTCTTAGGGAGGTAGAGGGGGCTACAAATGTGTGACAAGCAATGCAATGGAACAACGTGACGAAAGGGAAGGGGGTACATTTTCTCTAATTTTTGCGAGGAGTATTTTGTAAGCTTTGTTGGTTCCAATTATATTGGTTTGTTTAGGGTGAAATAATAGATTTTCTTCACACGAAACTTATAGGACCATAATGTCCACATGGGAATGTTCAAAATGAGCGTTTGTAAGAAAAATATCAGGTGAATTGAATGTTATGATAATCAATTTTAATAACCCTTCCAAATTTTGCTCTGAACCGATTTTTCGATTTGAACTAGTCCAACTTGGCGACTTTTATGAGCTTCAAGTAGAAGGGCATCGTATGGGGTTAAATCCATGGAAGTGTTGTTCATTTCTGCGGCCTATAATGCTACGGAAGCAATGCGCCTCAGTTCTCCGGATGCCACTCGTTCCGATTCAGCTCCCATCAGCTTAAATGTTCGTAGTCATTATCACAGGATCAAGATCCTAGTGGGTGAAAATTTTGGTGAAAGCTATACTTATAACACGTTAGTCATTTCCAGTTCTGTATTGTGAACGATACATTTAAACGAGTAATATTCAAAAAGTTCCAATGGCCATCAGTATAGCTTCCTTCTGGGACTGGATCAACGAGTCACGTACGATACGGTGAGTGGCGTGTAGTTAATTCTTTTAATATTGAAACTCACATCTGTTTGACACCGGGAGTTTCTGCGCCGCCCCTGAAGGGGACGTGTCTACAGCCTTGACTGCTGGTCTAAGCCAGTCGGCAGTTGTTGGGATGGGCACCAAAGGCTTCTTTTGCTCCACGGTCTCCGGGCGTTGGCGAGGTAGGGAGAGCTTTCGGAATTATGAGAAGCTTGACAAAAAGGGTTAATTTAGCTTTAATTGAATGGTTCTATTGATCCAATGGCGGGCGGGAGGTGAAACACTTACGCTGTTGCAATAGAGAAACCGGTCGCTGTCTATGTCAAGCTACCGATTCCTGACTGACTGATCCCAGATCCTGGGAGATCACGGACGTTAGCTGGCCCAGAGGTTGAAATCTCGGTCTCCGAAAGGCACAGTATCCCCGCCTTATAAGCTCTTCACACACTACCTTCCAAAAAAGCACTCTACAGCTCCAGATTCACTGACCTTCTCTCCTCTTCATCATAGCTTATCCACCACCCAGCAACTCCCTTTCGTTATGCGTTTTGCTCTATCCGCTATTCCACCGTGGCCCTCTTCATTATAGGAGTCCAATCGTCATCCGTCACGAAACGTATAGATGACTGGCTGTCGGCTACAAATTGACCGTTAACTTTTTGAGCAAACTGAACACTGTTTCTTTTCCTATCGTCTCACAATTATATGCAACAAAAAACGGTTACCGTTCTATAAAAATATAATAAATGTTAAATGTACACAAAATCAGGTAAGATTTGAATCCAAACGTCAGATAACCAAACCAATGCAATTTTTTTACAGGCTATTATAGCTATAATAGCAACCGAGAAAACAAACCATCGCTAGATATTTCTTAAGTATTTATAAATATTCTCAGGTATCTATAGCTATATCGATAGAAATACAAAGTTTAGAGTGGGATGCTCCTAGGGAAAATCGATTAGATTTCACAACGCTTCGTTTCAGAACTTCTGGAAATTTCTTAATTTTTTTGAAAAAAAAAAATAGAATTGATGGGAAGTCCGCGGAACATCTTGAAAGTTTGTAGAGCTTCTGAGAAAATCATAGATCTACTGCAAAATTTGAAGAACTTCTGAAAATATTCAGAACTTATGGGAAATACGTAGAACTTTTAGATAGTTCGTTTAACTGCTGGATAGTTGGTAGAACTTCTGGGAATTCGTAGAACTTTTTGAATTTTTTTAGAACTTATGGAAAGATTTTAGAAGTGCTGGGAAATCCGTACTCATCCCCTAAGTTAAAATGTCATCACACTGATCACTAATGAATCACTAGTCAAAAAACTAAAGTAAAGGAAGTGGCCATAGAATATGCTCCGTAGCTTTGAAAATATCGAGCTATGCAAGACCACAACCCCCCCTCAACAGCCCAGAACTCCTCCCTATCAAACGGTATTGGGCCTTGGTCAAACGGAATCTCCAAAAAACTAATAGATCCATGGAAAACGAGCAGCAGTTTGAGTCAAACTGGCGGTCGGCGGCGAATAAGGTCGATGAGATCACTATGCAAAATTTAATGGAAGACATGACAGTTCGGATTTGGCAAAACAAAAAAAGAATAAACAAACATTTTTTCCTTTGAATATTTGAATTGCACTACGAAAAGAAAAATAAGAAGAGTTTTGTTATATGAATTTTGACTGAAAGAAACGATTTTTTGTCGACCAATTTTTGCGCGTTCCAGTCTTTAGAGCAAAGTTGCATGTTTTTACATTTTCAACATTCGTAATTCCACTATAATTTATTATAAAAAGGTAGTATTTCACAAATTGTGAAGGATGTTCATCTAAACAAATCTTCTGATCACACGTTATGGCTAAAACGAAAAAAAAAAAAAAAAATCAGGTCTAAGAATAACGAACCACTTTTGGCCATTTGAACTACAGTGCGATGACGTCATTTTTATGGCTCACAGATTTCAATCTGGTAGCAATGAATTGTTGGAAAATGTACCCTCACTGATATAAATCAATTACACAATCCTAATTTAATATTCATTGTAAAATTACAAAACTCGATTGTGCCGCTCGGTTTTCACGGGCATAATTCTGAACAGATCTAGATGACAGCGAACGTGCCTCGGAATTGTACCTCAGCCTCGTCGAATTGATTGTGCAATGCTGCATTAATTATTTAGAAGAGCTGAGCTTAATTTTAGCACAATTCCATGAATTGAATATGGAGATTGCAGCTGGAACAAATTTCTAACGAGCCAAAATGGTACTGGGACAGATATCTCACTTGTTGGAACAGATTTATCCTCTTTTTTTGAAGATAATCCAGAGTGTAGCTCCAGCACTCGACGAGGGAGCCCCCCGTTTGCCAACTCCAATCATATATGTATGTTGGGGAGCTGTTCACAGCATTCGGAGCACTTATCCTAAGCACCTTCTTGTCTAATAATCACGTTCGTTCAATATTTTACTCTCTCTATCCCTTTCCATCGCTCCAGCAGCTGCAGAGTTATGCAAAAGACTTCCATTTCACTCTACAGGGTTGCAAATCGGTCGTGGCTGCTACTGCTGTTTCTGCTGCTGATGTGCAGATAGAAAGAATAAAGCAATCATACTTGAAAGGAACTAGCACTTAACGTTATACACATTTTATGATCTGTTTCTCCTTATCTCTCTCTCTCTCTGTCTCTCTCACTCTCGTAACTCTGTGCTTTTACAGCTTATAGTTTTCTCCTAGAGTGGGGTGTTATTGGGTGGCATTTTACAATTTCAATCATTCAGAACGATTAAGGATGACTAGTTTTGCTACATAATTTGTACAGTTTACATTAACGATAAGGAATGGGTTTGCAGAAATAAAAGTAGTTTGTGCCTCTTAGATAAGAGTATACGAGTCTCTTTGGCATTGGAGCCACACAGACTGAATTATCGGGACTTAATTCTATTCTTAAAAACTAGTTTACTAATACTGAAATCAAAGGCATCATTGAACAGTCTGAAACATTTGTCGAGTGGATTCCCGAGTAGAGCATGAAAACAAAATAAAAACTAAATTTGATATTCTGATATGAGCGCTTGTGATAACATATTTTTCCTACAGTGTGATTGAGTTAACAGTAATCATCGCAAAATTTTAGATCTAAATGGTATATGAAGGATATTAATTTTCATTTTGATTTCTTGGACAGGCTCACACCAAGTAATTTTCTCAATTCATCTTTTATCTTATTCAGTGATTCACCACTGGCCAGACCTTTCATGACAACCTTGAACACACGTTCAGTTTTGGGCTCGTAAGTAAAAAATGTGTGTTGCAGCCAGTACACGGCATTCACTCTGACGGCCAATTTGAAGTGAAAACTTAAATTGAACAAAGTTCAAAAGTTCCTTGCGAACAGCATGGAAATTGGAAGTGGTTACAACCATAAGGGGAACCTTTTCAGATGTACAAGGTCCGTTCCCTTTCCGATTTTTTTCCTTGATTTGTTTTCCGTCGATCTTGTTTTCCGTGCTGAGCACCAATGCTACCGACGCCAGGAAGGCAGTTCCCACACCTGGACCCTACCTATCGACTCATCAACTCATGAACCGGGGACCAACGGCTTTACTTCCCTTCCGAAGGAGGGCGTGATCAGAGATGTTATGCCTCAGAACATCCCGGCGGCGCCTGCTGGGATTGAACCAAGGCCTGCTGAAGTGAGAGGTAATCACGCTTACCACTACACGTCCTGCAACGGCACCTTGTGCGAGTACCGAGGACCAGATGGGCCTGACCCGGCTAGGTTGTCCGCCGCGATGTTCCCTGAGATCTCACAGTGTCCGGGAATCCATGTCTTGGTAGTGGACAGGACTGGATTGGGCGATTTGCAGGAACCGTGACGGCATGAAGAATAGCCGCTGCTTCTGCCGAGAACACCGAGCATTGTTTTGGCAGACTTCTACTCACCAGCGATTCCCATTCTGACTCCAGCTCTCGATCTTGACCCATTCGTGTAACGATGCATGTAGTTTGGGTACAATCCGGTCAGTTCTGCTACCGATATCCTAATGGCTACGGTATTGTCCTCGGCTCTGAACTTCTCCTTTATTCGGCTGCCGATGTTTGGTGCGGGAGATTGCCAACCTTTATCTCCGTACCAGTGAATCTTGGCCACTGGGGGGAGTTCTGAGTTGGCGATTGTACGGAGAACCCTGTCCCCCTCGCTGAGGAGGCAGATTCTGTCGTTTTCGGTGGTATTTGCAGGTGCAGGTCAGCTCGAGTTTATACATCAGTCGGCTGTCTGATGTAGGCCCGGGCAACACGGAAACGTACTTCTCTGTTGTTGGACCGGTGGGGACGGGAGATTGCGCGGATGAGGTTGATCCTGCTGCGACAGCTGGGCTTGACCCCTTGAAGGTGCTGGTCAATACTCAGCGACCGGTCAATGACAACCCCCAGTAGTTTCACAGTTTTCTTCAATGGGATGGCTTTATTACCGATCTTTATGGAAGGTCCACAGACCCGATGTCGGTACTGGAAAACGTGGCACCTAGCGCTCCTTCCAGCAGACAGCTGAAAGCCTTTAGAAGCGGCCCATCTGGCTACGGTGGAAACCCCTGCTTGGGAGGATCTGCCAGTCAGGAAATTTCGGACGAAGCTGACGAGTTGCTTCAGTACCGCGGGCGTCCATGTACGGTTGAAGGCTTTCGCAATGTTCAGGGAAACTGCCAAACGTCCATCAAACCAAAACCTGCCAAACGTCCCATCAGTGACCTTGACCCACCAAATCGCCCACCACGCATAGCCCAAGCTCCCAAAATTCCAAGACCGCATCGCAATTCATCAGAGCCGGTCGACAAAGTCAAACCTACCAAAGGGAAATGAAAGTAATTGTTTCGCAATCACCTCCAACCACCGACAAACCGACATGAATGACCATACAAAGTATCATCAAATTTATGATCAAAGCACACAACTGACATCTGCCTGTATTCTAGCCACGAACACGTGTATGTATGAGTTGATTCGTGTCAAATCTATTCTGAGCAAATTATTTTTATCTATATAATAAATTTCTATGGTTGCACGCTGCACATTTGAATCCGCCGTTATGGATTCCCGATCAAGACATAAGTATAAGTTTCATGTCGGTTTGTCGGTGCTCCAACCACCGGTTATCAGACCCTCGCCATCCTCTCTGAAATCTCCAATGTCCAACTCACCACCACCAAGTACTTCGAGCACACGCAATAACCATCGCCAAGCATACCTGTGTATGGCCTCGGGTAGCCGGGGCACCGTTGAACCGGAAGCTATATCCCAACCGGAATCCTCGGACACCTCGCGACCCTCAATCCAACTAGGCGAAGATATTTGTGCCTTGGGCACGCAGGGCACCAGCAGTGCGGACGCCTTCCCCACACCGGTACTGCAGGACCACCTCTGCGGCCCTCGGACGAAGAAAAAACAGAAGATCCCAGCTGTAGCCCCTGGTAGCCGGGGCCCCGTCGGTGCGGACGCCACTCCCACACCGGAATTGACGGCAACCCCCCGGCGCTGGGGGAAGTCTGGAAGAGGGACGCATAAGGGTGGAAACGCTCATCCCCTTACGGACAACGAGGGAGTTAAGTCTGCTTTGATATCGGGACGGATAAGGGCTCATCAACCCATTCCCCGAAGGACTCCGAGGGAATCGAAACCTCCGCCACAACGACCAAAGTTACTAGAACGTCACGGGGTAACACATTCTTCGCTTCCGTTGGGATATCTCTGCCCAGGATGGGTGGATTGCCCCCACTTGCCTTTGGTGGGGCTATGCCTCTTTCGGCATACGAAATCGAGCTTTCGTCCGTTTAGCAGCACTACGATGCATCGAGTATGTTCGATATTAGGCTACCCGACGACCACAGCAGCAGCCATCACCATGACGAAACTGGGTCCCCTGGTTCGTACAGCTCGTACCCCTTACCGGCCTTGCCAAATACAATAAAGTTACTGTTGCAATGGGACGTCAACGGTTTCTTGCATCATCTAGCGGACTTGGAGCTGCTATGTCAAGCCAATTCTCCTTGGGTGATAGCACTCCAGGAAGTCAACAAGGTAACAGTTGAGCGGATGAACCGTTCGTTGGGCGGTAGATACTGCGGGACAGTTAAACGTGGGAACAATTTCCGACATTCCGTCGCCATCGGTGTTCTGAAGGAGGTTCCGTTTCGGTTTACAGACTTTGACTCAGAGCATCGTAAAAGCATGCGCATACCTGCCTTGTGGGAGATTAGCAAACCTCAACGGTCAAATCGACAGCATCTTCAATAAACTTCCTGAAACGCGTATATTTTTGGGAGACTTGAACGCGCACCACTCTAGCTGGGGGTGCCCCTGGTTCGACTCGAGAGGTTCCACACTGGTAGACAAGTTCAAAAGGTACGATATGATCATCTTCCATGACGGATCGCCGACCTTTTTCAATGGACGGCACACCACGCTGGTCGATGTAACTGCTGTTAGTCGTTCCCTCGCTGGAAAGATGCAGTAGAGTGTCAATCCGGACCTCTACGGTAGCGATCATTACCCGGTTCAGGTGCAACTCTTTGCCGCCGCTATACCGGCAGCAATGCGGAGACCTCGGTGGTGCTATGACGAAGCCGATTGGGAGAGTCACGGTGAAACCTTTGTTACCGTTGGGACATAATATCCCTTGTTTGTCAGTCAAAAAGTAGTTCAATTGTAAAACTTTTATTGTTACGAAGTGTTTATTGTTTATTTATTTACATATTGAATATTATATGCAGTTATATTAAATAATTCATAAATAAAAGCCTAGCTAGGATTAAATTAATTGCATGCACACTCAAGAAACAAATTCAAATTGATAACCTAAGAACACAATTTGTTACACTACACTACACGAAAACCGATACCCTTGGGAAAAGCTGATGCAGAGCTAAATGCAATACCACAGAGGAGGCAAAGGACTACGATGAAAAATGATATATCTGAAAGGGAGAGGCTACTGGTGGTCCTATTAGTGATGGAATGTTCTTTTCCAAGTAACACCTCAAGTGAGAAACATCTCGAAACTAGACCAGTTGTGCACAGTGAAGTGGAAAAGTGAATATAATCTCAATTTATGTTGTTAAATTGGAGAAAGTCGAACCAGGTAGGCCTTATCACCCATAAAACGATTATGGACCCCGGAACCAAAACCAGTAGTGCTCTATGGTAACACCTGCCCCCTTTCATATATCCCTCACCCATTGTATTCCGGTTAAAGTCATTCCGTTACCGGTTAGCTAAGGCAGCTGACCTGGAATAAAAGTCCTGTGCGAGGTGCGTAACCAAACCCAAACCTCGACCAGCCAAAGGTCCATTGTGATCGCAGGTTCACGAATAGACCCACAGCCCACGTGACCTCCGTCCGCAGAGGTTAGGCCAGGGGTACCGACGCCGTTGTATCCAGCCAGCAGATCAACGAACGCAGCCGATCAGGTGCTTTTCGGTCCGCATGACCAACAACCGATCGCGAACCTACGACGTCCCACCACGCTCTTCTGCAGCAGCAGCCGGCCGGCCCATCATACCCACAAACACACATACCATTGCTGTAAGTCAGAATAAAAATGTGTTTAACTTTAGTTTGCGTTGTGTAGTTTTTTTTTATCTGGTGACTGGACTCTTGTTAAGCAGATTCCCTTGATAAAAGCCGACCCTGAGCGCAAAAGTGCCTCAAGCTCGAGCTTGCCGGGAGCAATCAAAAGAGGCCTTGAGAGCCCACCGTCCCCGTGGCTAGACCAGGGATCGAAGGCATTGTAGGAGGATCCGTCTGATCCCCAATTAACACCTTTCAGTTGCTCCTTCAACCCTGACAGCATCGAGAATCTCACTGAAGCAATAAACGCAGCTGCGTCAGTAACCGTCCCAAAAATTAGCAGCATTCCGGGGCGTAAAGCCCTTAGATGGTGGAACGAGGAAACAAAGAAGGCAGTCAAGGCCCGCCGAAAAGCCCTTCGACGAGTCAAACGGCTTCCCATCGATGATCCGGATAGGGAAAACGCGCTCTGTACCTATCGAGAACGGCACAACCAGTCCACACTGGGCCAGAAATGCAATCTAGCGGAGCAAAATTAATAACTCCGAAACGAAGCATTTCTTCGACTTGGTGTCTTCAGTAAAGTTTCTCATCATAGTTAGGACCATATATTGACATAAACAAATAGTTCTCCAAAGATGGCGCCACAATCTAACTTCTATCTCTGACATTTTGTAGGCTTGATGTCTTCGGCAAAGTTGTTTTGCCTTGACAAACTAAACAACTCTTTTGAAGACGTACAATTTCCACGGCCTACTGATGCCGAGTTTTATGGAGTTAAAGAAAAAAAAATGTTGAAAATATTCTTATTTTTTCTTTCTGTTTCGGGTTTTTTTTGCAGACAACCATATATTGTTATATTTTTCTCTTTTGCCAGTGCATTAAATAAATAACTTTAGTGAAAAAACATACTGGTTTAAGCTTCAAATTTTAAAGATATTGTGGAAAAACCGAAAATACAACAATTTTTGTACTTTAATATCTCCCAAAGCGCAAAAAATCGCAGCCTGACATTTTCAGTAAAAATTCGGCTATTCTCGATACACAAAATATCAAAATTTGAGAGAGGTTTTTTTGGTGTTTTTGAGATTTCATCATTTTAGAGTAGATGCTGTATAGCAAAGGGCCCAACAGATGTCCTTGCTGGGATGGAAAATGTGCTTGAATTGCAACTATTCAACGATACCTTAAACGACCTTTGCTAAAGGTAGTTACGGATAATTTTAACAACATGCAAAGAAAAGTTGACGTTACAAAGCTTGTATACAAGCCCAGACATTGTCAAATGCTTTCTCAACGTCTAACAATGCCATGGCTGTGGACTTGGATACAGCCTTGTTACTTCGGATGTTATTCATCACCCGTACTAGCTGATGATTTGTGGAGTGCCCCTTCCTGAACCCGAACTGTTCTGGTAGGAGAATGTTTTGCTCCTCGACAAACTTGAGCAAACGATTGAGAATAAGTTTCTCGAACAATTTGCTCAGCGCTGAAAGGAGGCTGATTGGTCTGTAGTTTGAAGCTAGCGTTTTATCCTCCCCGGTTTGCGGATCGGTATGATTTTCGCTGTCTTCCAGATACTTGGAAAGTAGTGCGGTTCCAAGCATCTGTTGAAGACAGCAGCCAGCAGAGAGTGAACCTTCATGCTGAGATTTTTCAACACTAGGTTGAATATTCCGTCAAACCCGGGGGCCTTCATGTTTTTGGTGCATTTCAGCGCTGAGCAAATCTGTTCCACTGTGATTCTATCCTCCGGAGGGATGGCACAAGGGGAGGAATCAAGGTTAAGTACGCATTGCTCAACCTGAACTTCGACCGGACTTTGGATATTGGAGCCAAGCAAGTGCGATTTGGCAATATGCTCACCAATCGCATTTGCTTTCTCCTGAGGGGTGATTATGAGCCGATCGTCATCATTTTCATCTTTGAGTGGTGGAATGGGTTTGGGGTGCGTCTTCGTCTGCGACCTTGGCAACTTTCCAGAATGGTCTGGAGCGGTCGTCCAGATTCTGGACAAGCCGCTCGAAACTTTCGTTCCGGAGTGAGACCATTCTGGAAGTAATCTCCTTGTTCAGATCGGCCATTTCACGTTTCCTCGCTAGATCTCCAGTTCTCTGAAACTGGCGTGTACGAACATTTCTCAGGCGAATCAAGAATTGGGTGTGGGAATCAATGGCAATAAACTTACCCCTCACAGGAACTCGTCGGACGCACGCCTCGTCAGCCACGGTTATGGCTTGGTGGAATCCCTCCAACGCTCGGTCGATGTCCTCCACGGAGTCAAGCGGCGGGTTGTCGATGATGTGCCGGTCTATCACGCGTCCAAACTGGGCCCAGTTTACGCGATGATAGTCCTTGCGCAGGCTTGAAGCAGGAGCTACGTTGTAGCCCAGTTCAGCCACCACAGGTTGGTGGTCGGAGCTGAGTTCGTTCAAGGCTACCGGCTTGGACAAGCCGATATTTGTCAGGAACAGGTCTAGCGTCGATTGGTTGCCCGCCGGTGAGATAAATGTTGGCTCATCCGAAAACCAAACGGAGTACAGCCCATGCTGTGAGTGGTCGAACAGCAGACGACCGTTCTGGTTCTGCCTGTAGTTCCACCAGGCCTCATGGCGAGCGTTTAGATCTGCTCCTACTACGAAGCGGGAGCCGTTATGGGTGATGGTGGACAGGTCCTTCTAGAATTTAACCGCTAGTCCACTGCTGGCGGCACACTGTCGAGGGCAGTAGATGGCGATGAACTGGACGTATCCAGTCGACGACTCCACCTCCACACTAAGGGCCTCGATGATAGAAGTGCGGATGTGGGGCAGAGTGTGGTATTTTATTCCTTTCATGACGACGACCGCAACACCCCCCTCCCCCCCCCCTGGAGCTGGTGCGATCAAGCCTGATAATGTTGTGGTCAGGCAACCAGAATCTGTCGCCGGACTTTAGATGGGTCTCGGTTAGAAGGCCCACGTCGATGCTTTGCTTGCGGAGGAAGTCGGCAAGCTCAATCTTTTTTGATCTTAAGTAAGCAGAGTAAGCATTCCAGGTGACGATAGTTAGCGGCTTAGACACCATACTGGATGATAAACTTACCGAGCACTTGGATCTGTTCGGGCTTATTGCGGCACTTACGAAGAGCACCGGACATGTTGATGAAAATTTCCATCAGTTCATCCGCTGAGAACAGATCGGGGTTGTTGTTTTGCGCTGTTGGTTGTCTCCAGAATCCAGGGGGATGGAGAGCTTTGGCCAGCAGAATCACCGGAAGTTGCTTGAGCGGGATGCACCCGTTAATTCGCTTACCTTTGCTGAGGCGCACGAAGAGGCGGGAAATCCTCCGTCCGAAATGCCGGGACTTTGTCCTTCTTGCGTCCTGGTTGGTTGTTAGTTGCCACCTGTTTTCGGATGCGTTTGAAGTCCTCGCGTTTGGAGCAGTGTCTGTCGGAACCTTGATGAGCACCACCACAGTTGGCGCATTTTAACGCCACGGCTCCATCCGCCGTTCAGTTGGAAGTGGCGTGTTCTTGAGCGCAGTTGCTACAGCGTGACTTGATGTTGCAGTTGCGAGTGCCGTGTCCAAAGTTCTGACATCGTTGGCACTGGGTCACATCGCGATGGCCTCCACGGTATGGCTCCCATCGTACGATTATGGAGTAGATTGAGCGGATAACGCATTGGAATCCTTCAGGAATTTGACTGCGATTTCGTATTCCGCTTTCGTCCGCAGCATCACCTTAGTGCCGATTCTGCTGATCTTGTACTCAGCTGCGATGCCCAGCGATGTGAAATCGCCAATGAGTGTCTTGAGTGGTACTACCTTCACCACCAGTGGAGGAAGCTTGACTTTCACCGCACTCGGACCGGCAAAATTCTCGGTTTCGACGGCATCGCCGAAATCACCGATGTCGCTGGCGTTCGTCGCGGTAACCATATCTGGTACCTCTATATACGCAATTAGATTAACATCCGAAGTCCAGCCTGTTTTTTACATATTCTGCACAAAAGATACTTTCTGCTCCGGCCCATTCATAAAAAAACGGCGGCAAATCCTATCAGGTGCGGTTGCACATCGTTCTGCTTCAACATGAAAAGATATAAAACAGCTATGGCGTGGCACTTGGTCCTGTAACAAGCAGGACGAAGTCAGCGGCTAAAGGTGGAGGCGTGATCACCTTTCACAATTAGGAATGAGCCTTGGGTCCCGTTTCACTAAACGCGGAAAAGTTATATGTGCCAAACCGGTTCATGAGTTGATGGGTCGATAGATAGGGTCCAGGTGAGGGAGCTACCTCCCTGGTAGGTAGCATTGGTGCTCACCCAACAAACAATTTCCTATTGAAGAAACGACTTCTTGACGATTTTATTTCATTTCATGCTTAATAATAATTGTTCTATTTTTAATAATAACTTCTGTTCAAGCTTTGTTCACACAAATCTGGAGAATTTATTCAATTACAACATCGACATATTTGGTGTTGAATAAGGTATGTCGAGAAGCTTTTATTCGACTTACAAAAGTTGTAACAGAGCTTATTCGATCAAATTTTTAATTATTCAGTGTTTATTAGACATTATTACTTCCTTAAACAGCGATGGTATAAAGGTGTATAATATTAGACGCTTGATGCTCATGTTAAAAAATGTTTAATTAGACACTTTTATACATTTATCAAACGATTATTCAACTACGCGATTAGTAATCTGAAAATAAGAACGGGACAGAGCAGAGTTCTTGTTCTCGTTGGCGATTGTTGTGTCATTATTTCTGTGGAAGCACCCACCCACCACACCACATAGATTCTAGAAAATTTATTACATACATACATACACACATGTCGTTAGATGGGATTCGAATCATGACCTTCCAATCACCAGCCACTTGCCTTGCCATCTGAACTATCCTAGAATACATCAAATAATATAAAAAATAAGTAATAAAAGCTTGAATCTGAAAATCTATCAGCACTCCCAGTCGTAACTCTAGCTAATTGAAGGAGATGTGAGAATGATTAATTCATTCATAGTTATTTAACATGATTAAGATTTAAATTAATTAGGCGTATTATATTAATAAAAAAGTGTTGATGTACGGATTGAACTCACGACCTTCTACTTGGAAAGCGGAAATGGTAACCACTATGCTACCAATTTCGTTTTATTTTTAGCCTGAAGCAGTGTTGTTAAAAAATTATAACATGGACAGATATTGTTCTAAGAGTTATTATGCTCACTGTACTCACCTTTATACAGCAATATTGGTAAGCAATGCAATGGAATCTAATTATTGGAGCTATAAAACATTTATTAGACGTATAATAAAGCATTTTATAAAATCAAGAGAAAACAGTAGAATTAAAGCGACAATGTATGTGCAAATTACACTTATTCAGTTTGTTATTAGATCAAACTTCTGGTTCTGAATCAGGAAGACAATCAACGTCTAGAAAGCTTTTTAACACTCCGAATACGATGCCTCCGAAAAACGTGTAACGGCAAGTTTGCAGTGGCACAACTTAGCCATTTCTTAATGAATTTCAAAAATTGTGGTACCTTTAGAATTCCTAGGGTTTCTAGATGATTTTGATTGCAAAAAACTCGAAAATAAAGTCGTCTACTTTTTTAAAAACCGAAAAGAGTTGTTACACGTTTTTTTGAAAGGTGTGTTTGTAAGGTTTTGCAAGTGGCGCAAGATCTGTAATTTAGATTAATGGGCACAAATGTTCCCAATTAACCAGAATACAGTCATGGTTCCTATATATGGATCCTGGAGACAACAGAACGGTCCACGAAAAATCCGGAACATCCGTAAAAATGGTCAATCCATGATCCTGATCCTAGAGCTCTGCGGTTTTTTTGAAAACATTAGGAACTGTGATATAAACAAATATTTGGGGTCGTGACATAAAATGAACCTGGATGGCCATGGGACCATCCTCCGGAAGATCCGGAACATCCGTAAAAGTGGACAATCCATGAATCTGATCCTAGAGCTCCGTGTTTTTTTAACATTAGGATCTGTGATATAAGAATGGATTTGGGCCATGGACCCAGATGGCCATGGGACCGTCCTCCGAAAGATCCGGAACATCCGTAAGAGTAGTAAATCCACGATCCTGATCCTAGAGCTCCGCGTTTTTTTATAAACATTAGGAACTGTGATGATAGAAAGAATTTGGGCTTAAGTCATAAAGATGAACCTGGATGTCCATAGGACCGTCCTCCGGAAGATCCGGAACATCCGTAAAAGTGATCAATCCATGAAACTGATCCTAGAGCTACGCGTTTTTTCTTTAACATTAGGGTCTGTGATATAAGAATGAATTTGGGTCATGGACCAAGATGGCCATGGGACCGTCCAGCGGAAGATCCGGAACATCCGTGAAAGTGGTAAATCCACGATCCTGATCCTAGAGCTCCGCATTTTTTTTTTTTATAAACATTAGGAACTGTGATGATAGAAAGAATTTGGGCTTGTGACATAAACATGAACCTGGATGTCCACACACTAAGATTTTTTTACAGTATACTGTAAATTTTTACCGAATATGGAACAGCTGAACTTTCGGTAATCCATTTGGTAATTTTTCAATTTACAATTCGTTCGGTAAATTTTCTTCGCCTATGGGCTGTCAAAATTTACTGACCTGTGGACTGTAAATTTTACCTAACGATCAGTAAAGTTTACCATAGCGTTCAGTATATGTTTTACAGAATCTACTGTAATTTTTTTTTTTTAAAGATTAAATCATAAACATTAGAATTTGTATTGATTAATTATTTGTTTCTTTCATTCACCAACCAAAAAATTCATTCGACTATTTAGTCATATATATTTTTAATAGGCATTTCCATATTGCGTTAGTACAAACATAATAAAAAAAACAGTAATGAAGCCGGACTCAGCAAACCGTGGACTTTTGAGCCAAACTCAGCACTTTTGAAGAGGATATTGAGTTGCCTAACGTCCATGGCGTCTCAAAGAAATTGACCCAAAAATGAAAACTAATTAAATTTTCGGAGTAAATTTAACACTATCTAGCAAAAAAAGTAAAGTACTTACATTCCACAACATAAAACCGAAGAACACTCAACATCGAAATGGCAGCAAAGGTTGTGTTTGAAAGTACAAAGTTTACAAATCTGTTCAGTAGGTTTTACGGAAATGCTGTACTTTATTGCAGTTTGTTTTTGTAAAAGATTATTTTTACAGTACATTCGTTAACATTTTTACAGAATTGCGGAATCGCAACCATTTACAGTTTCAATCAGCAAATTACGGAAATTCAGCAGTTATGATTGCGGAAAATTGGTAAAATAATATTGATTACAAAGCATTCGGTAAAAATATATTTCACCGAACAAATCCAGCAAAAAGAGTACCGAACAATATTTAAGAAATTTGGTGTGTATAGGACCGTCCTCCGGAAGATCCGGAACATCCGTAAAAGTGGTAAATCCACGATCCTGATCCTAGAGCTCCGTGGTTTTCTTGAAAACATTAAGAACTGTGGTGATAGAAAGAATTTAGGCTTGTGACACAAACATGAACCTGGATGTCCATGGGACCGTCCTCCGGAAGATCCGGAACATTCGTGAAAGTGGAAAATTAACGAAACTGATCCTAGAGCTCCGTGGTTTTCTTGAAAACGTTAGGAACTGTGATATTAGATGACCATCGGAACGTCCTCCGGAAGATCCGAAAAATCCGTAAAAGTGGTCAATGTATGGAACTGATCCTAGAGCTCCACGGTTTTTTTCGAAAACACTTGGAACTGTCATATATAAATTAATTTGCAGTCGTGACATACACATGTACCCAGAAGGCCATGGGACCATCCTCCGCAAAATCTAGAACATCTTTAAAAATGGTCAACCCTCGAAACTGATCCTAGAGTTCTACGGTTTTTTCGAAAGCATGTGGAACTGCGATATAAGACATATTTTGGGGTCAAGACATAAACATGGACCAAAATGGCCATAGGGCCATCCTCTGGTAAATCCAGAACATCCGTAAAAGAGGTTAATCAATGAAACTGATCCTAGAGCTCCGCAGTTTTTTCCAAAGACATTAGGAACTGTGATATAAGAATGAATTTGTGATCGTGACTTACACATGTACCTAGATAGCCATGGGACCGTCGTCCGGAAGATCAACAACATCCGTAAAATGGTCACTCCATAAAATTGAGAGGTGGAAGCATTACTATGATGAGCACCTCAACGGCGATGCAGCAGAAAACGAAGGTGGCACGGCAACAGACCTTGGAGCACGTGCAGGAGACGACAGGCTACTGGCCCCTGATCTTCAAGAAGTTGAGGAGGAGATCGGTCGACTGAAGAACAACAAAGCAACTGGTGTAGATCAACTACCAAGTGAGCTATTAAAATACGGTGGTGAAGCACTGCCAAGATTTGGGAGGAGGAGATATTACCGAAGGAGTGAAGCATGCCCAATCTACAAAAAGGGCGACAAGTTGGATTGCTGCAACTGCCGCGCGATCACACTGCTGAGCGCCACTTACAAGGTACTCTCCCAAATTATACGCCGCCGCCTGTCACCATTTGCAAGAGATTTCTTGGGCAATACCAGCAGGAATTCATGGGTTTATATTCGCGATTCGGCAGGTTTTGCAGAAATGCCACAAATACAACTTGCTTACACATCATTTGTTCATCGATTTCAAATCCGCATACGACACAATCGATCGTGATCAGCTATGACAGATTATGCACGAGTACGGATTTCCAGATAAACTGACGCGATTGGTCAAGGCGACGATGGATCGAGTGATGTGCGTTGTTCGAGTATCGGGGACATTCTCAAGTCCCTTTGAATCTCGAAGGGGGTTACGGCAAGGTGATGGACTTTCGTGTCGACATCATGGCACGGAACTTTGAGACGAAAGCGGAAACGTACATCAGACTGAAGGCTAGGTGGATTGGACTTGCCATCAACGCATTAAACACAAAATACATGAAAGGAAGAGGTTCTAGGGAAGACAATGTTAGCCTCCCACCCCGAGTTCAGATTGACGGTGACGAAATCGAGGTGGTCGATGAGCTCGTGTATTTGGGCTCACTGGTGACCGTCGAAAATGATACCAGCAGAGAATTTCAAAGACGCATTATGGCAGGAAATCGTGCCTACTTTGGACTCCGGAGGACGCTCCGGTCGAATAAAATTCGCCACGAAGTTGACTATCTAAAAGACGCTGATTAGACCGGTGGTCGTCTACTGCCACGAGACCGTGACTATGCTCGTGGAGGACAAACGCGCGCTTGGATGACGGAACGTGTAGGAAACGAATGAACCAAGAATTGCACCAGCTGTTGGGAGAACCATCCATCGTTCACATTGCAAAAATTGGGCGACTACGGTAGGCTGGGCATGTCGTAAGAATGTCGCACGACGACGCAGTGAAAATGGTTCTCGAAAGCGCCCGAACAAGAACAAGAAGAAGAGGCGCGCAGCGTTCAAGGTGGATCGACCAAGTAGAAGGTGACCTGCGGACCCTTCGCAGACTACGAGGCTGGCAAAGTCTGGCCATGGATCGAGTAGAGTGGAGACGACTTCTTCGGACAGCAGAGGACAACAAGGCCTTAGCCCGATTGCAAGCCATAAAATTGATCCAAGAACGAAAAGCCGTGGAACTGTGATATATGAATGAATTTGGAGTCTTAACATAAACATGGAACCGAATGACCATGGGACAGTCCTCCGGAAGATCCGTAAAAATGAACCTGGATGGCCATTGGAACGTCCTCCAGAAGATCCTGATCATCCGTAAAAGTGGATCATCGATGAAACTGTGAAAAAACCGTGTTTTTTTTCGAAATCTCTTGGAACTGCGATTTAGGATAGAATTTAGGGTCGTGACATAAACATGGATACGGATGGCCATGAGACTGTCCTCCAAAAGATCCGGAACATCCGTAAATTTATCATACTGTGAAACTGATCCTAGAGCTCTGCAGTTCTTTTTTAAACACTGTGATATAAGAAACCTCTGGATCACTTTTACGGATGTTCCGCATCTTCCGGAGGACGGTCCTATGGCCATCCAGGTTCGTGTTTTTTTTATCTTTATTAAGGAGATTTTCAACCCTGGGCTGGTTCGTCTCCGGTACGTGTTTATGTCATGACCCTGAATTCTTTCTTATTTATATCGCAGTTCCACATGCTTTCGAAAAAACCGTAGAACTCTAGGATCAGTTTCAAGGATTGACCATTTTTAAAGATGTTCTAAATCTTGCGGAGGGTGGTCCCATGCCCTTCTAGGTACATGTTTATGTCACGACCGCAAATTAATTTATATATGACAGTTACAAGTGATTTCGAAAAAACCGTGGAGCTCTAGGGTCAGTTTCATACAATGACCACTTTTATGGAATTTTCGGATCTTCCGGAGGACAGTCCGATGGTCAGCTGGGTCCATGTTTATGTCACGATCCCAAATTCATTCTAATATTGCAGTTCCTAACGTTTTCACGAAAACCACGGAGCTCTCGGATCAGTTTCGTGAATTTTCCACTTTTACGGATGTTCCGGATGTTACCCATCAAGGTCCATGTTTATGTCACGACCCCAAATTCATTGTATCATCTCAGTTCTTAGTGTTTTTTTCAAAAACTGTGGAGCTCTAAGATAAGTTTCATGGATTGATCACTTTTACGGATGTTCCGGATCTTCCGGAGGACGGTACTATGGACATCTAGGTTCATGTTTATGTCACAAGCCCAAATTTTTTCTATCATCACAGTTCCTAATGTTTATAAAAAAAAAAACGTTGAGCTCTAGGATCATGATCGTGGATTTACTACTTTTACGGATGTTCCGGATCTTCCGGAGGACGGTCCCATGGCCATCTTGGTCCATGGCCCAAATCCATTCTTATATCACAGATCCTAATGTTAAAAAAAAAACACGGAGCTCTAGGATCAGGATCGTGGATTGTCCACTTTTACGGATGTTCCGGATCTTCCGGAGGACGGTCCCATGGCCCTCCAGGTTCATTTTATGTCACGACCCCAATTATTTTTGTTTATATCACAGCTCCTAATGTTTAAAAAAAAACCGCAGAGCTCTAGGATCAGGATCATGGATTGACCATTTTTATGGATGTTCCGGATTTTTCGAGGGCCGTTCCGTTGTCTCCAGGATCCATATATAGGAACCATGACTGTATTCTGGCTAATTGTGAACATTTGTGCCCATTAATCTAAATTACAGATCTTGCGCCACTTGCAAAACCCTACAAACACACCTTTAAAAAAACGTGTAACAACTCTTTTCGTTTTTTAAAAAAGTAGACGACTCTATTTTCAAGTTTTTTGCAATCAAAATCATCTAGAAACCCTAGGAATTCTAAAGGTACCACAATTTTTGAAATTCATTAAGAAATGGCTAAGTTGTGCCATTGCAAACTTGCCGTTACACGTTTTTCGGAGGCTTCGTAGTCGGCGTAAAGTTTTTTACCCACCGTATTCGGAGTGTTAATAAGTAAATTAATCCCATGGCGCTCACCTGCTGCATGGCAAAGGTGTTCGAGCGGATGGTCAACCGACGCCTGAAGCAGTTTCTCGAGTCTGGCGGCCTTCTTGAACATCGCCAACACGCATTCCGGCGAGGCCACGGTACATCCACGCATTTTGCAACCCTAGGAGAGCTTCTCAAGGATGCCAAGGATAACAGTGCTGATTAGAATTCATCAGTGAAATTCAGTTTTTTCATTCTAAGTTCACGTCTTCTGTTTGCATATTGCTGCTTTTATATCATTTCTCGCCACCCAGAAACATCTCCTTTAATCCGACCAACAAGAAACTGGATACAAAAGAAAACATTGTTTTCCAGAGTGGAAAACAATAAACCTAACCTACAGCTCCAATGGCTGGCAGAGCATGGAGGCAGGGGAACGAAAAACACAGAGAGAGAATGGCCACAGCATAAATATTTTATTAGGAAGCAGCGATTTATTGATCCTACATGCTGCGATAATTTACGACCTTGTCCGGCTTTTCGATTCGAGAGTCCTAAGCTACCATTTTCCTGCGCCATGCATACATATGAGTATGAAGCGAAGAACATATATTGAGCTTAGGAGTTAGAGATGGCAGGTAGGTACATAAAGTTCGTCTGACGACTGTCGACGACCACGGACCGACTTGGGTAGATGATACGTGATGTTCTGTTATAGGTGCAAATCTCCACCCCCACCCCCCTGACACACCGACAAACGCCTAAGTATGCCGTCAAGAATAGTAGAGTGCAATTAAAATTCAAAGTCTGCTCCCATTTCCGGAGAGAGAGAGAGAAAGTTCGTGTGAGGAAGAGTGGCGCTCGATTCTTGATTTGAAACTCGAGCCGTGGTAGGATGGTACCCCGCTTTAAAATCGACAGTGGGGCTTATTCGACATAAGAACATTTTCCAAGAACCAGCCTAGGCTCAACGGTTCAGATGTGAAGGTCTGTGATGGCAGGCGGGGAAAGCCAAGGTCGGGGGAATGGTAAATCTGAAATGAGAGACTGATACTGGCACTCCAACTAGGTTCATTCGCCGCATTCTGGTTATTCGAGACTGAAGAGTGGTTAATTATGGACGGCAATTGTCTACTGTCAAGAGATCAGCTATCATTTTCCTCTTCTCGAGACTGAGTGGCGGTCGGTGGCGGTTGAAGTTGCAGCAGGTGCATGTCAGAAGAGGTAAAGATGTGGAGGTGGACGGTGATGGGTGTTAGATTGTCAGGACTGCTTTTGCTGATGCGGCTGCAGCAGGATTTGCCTTTGGTGCCAGGTTGGGAAAGAGAATTCAATTGGTTAGTTTTATTCTGACTAATTGGTAGCAAGATAAAGCGATAGGAAGAGAGGCAGTGCAGCTGCCGAAGGTCGAGGGAAGTTGAACATGATTTGGATTTTTAGATAATGAACTGAAACTGCAGGATAAAACAGATCAACCGGGTATAGTTAACCATTTTGAGAGCAAGAGCCTAATGGGTAGATGTGTTTGATTAGTGCGCTTGGGTTGTTAGTGATACGGGAATTTAATTGATGAGGTTTTATTATTGTGTTATGAATGTTCTGTTCAGTCTGTGCAGCTTTTGGTTGACGACGGTGTCCAATTTCCATGTAGTCGTGCAATGGAATCCTTTCAATTAACGATCGTTGAATTGCTCGAAAAACAGTATGTTAAATACTACGACCTAAAGCTGCAGCTCAGATTCGAAACAGCAAAGAAAAACTTTTATCTGCCCGCATCACCGAATCGCGATTAATGACCCTCGGTCCCTTCGATTTACGGTAAAAAGGTCAACGCTTCCCTCGCAATGTCCCCCATTCCATGACCGTTTTCTTCCCAATCATCAGTCTATAGAACCGAAAGACCCAAACGAAAAGACAACCTTACCGTACTTTATAAGCCACAGATAATGTTTTTAATCCCCTTAAATAAATCACTTCGGTCGGGCCTGTCCTAGGGTACCTACCCTTTTCCGGGGCGAAGCTCTGCTCTCGGTTCTAAAATGGAAACTGAATGACTGAAAAGAAGAAAAAAGACAAAACACATACCATCATCCTCCCGCACTGCTGTCAGTACTTACCTAAAATGCTTCCCATCGTGTTTGTTGACTATTGCGGAGTTGAGAACTGGCTGTCGGTTGCTGGTGTGTATTTCGCAGAACCTCAATCACCGAAAATGAGATTGCGGTCTGATCCCTTTTCGCACGCTCGGATTCACTCTGACTATCATCCGGGTCTATTCCAGTCGATGATGACTTCAGGAAGTGGAATGAGTTTTTGGTTGTATGCCATTCTGCCCAAGTATTGAACGCCTTCCGGCTTGCGATGAGTTATTGATGAATAATCGAACTTTTTTCTCTATAAAATTGAAAAGAATTTCCGAAGTACATTTTCACTGAATCAACTTAGCGAACGTCAAAATTTCTGCATATGATTGAAGCTCAAGAAGTGTAGGGCTGAGTTATAGAATTGAACACGTTGTTCTACTTAGCAATCGGTATAAGAAATAGGCATTGATCGAACGTGATGATTGCAGACGTCTATGAGTTCGGTTGAGTTGAGCTTTTCGTTCCGGACGATGATGTTTTCGGTAGAGGGAGGGGGGAGGCTTGAATGAATGAGCTCAACCGAGCGAGGAGAATTCAGGATACATAAGCACACCCGATTTGGCCCGTTTGTTAGCAATCTCCCGTAGGACGAAGAGGAGGAGTTGCTGTGGGAAAATTCTAAAGTGCTCTGCACGCGCTGCTGCGTGATAGGATCGGATAGGATTGCGGAACTTGAGGGAAATCTCCAAAGAGAGCGCCGACATACACGGCATTCGTGGAGTGGCGGGAAATTTATTGCTCTATTAGCAACGAGTGTTTTCCGTGAGCAGGTTTTCCTTTGTAGCAGCTCAAGTGGGAGGATAGAAATTGGGAATGCGTACGCTATTGACTAGAGCTAGAAGTTGAGCTGGGATTTTCCGGAAGTGTGTACGACCGTGCGGCATTCTGTTTGCCTGTTTGATGAACGAGCCTGCTTGAAACATAATCATTGATGCCATTCGAACGGTAGGGATTCATCCGAGCTGGGTGCGGTACTGCGGCCTTGCACACCAGGTAAGCTTCTCGTTGAATAATAAAAGCGGTAGTAGGTAGTAGGAAACTGTGCTCCTCGGCGATGTTTGAACTTCTGACAGGCAAATAAAGGTCGTGCCTTGATTAGTGTAGCTTTATATTGATTGCGTTTGATTTTGTCGTATTGATTGACTGAATATTTATTTGATTTACGAATGAGTTCTAACACATGCTAATGGGAATGCAATCTGAAACATGATCAAGAGGTTGCGAGGTTTAAGCAATACCAAAATTGTTTTTCGCTTGTGGGTTTTTTTCAGTTTTCAGCAGTAACAACAATACTTTTCCTTAATTTTTCTGCAGGGCTACTTTAATAAGTTTTTATGTAGCTGCAAAAATGGCATCAATTTTATAGACGACAATACTGTAGCCTATAGTGAAATTTTGAAATTTCTACAAGGTCAAAACAAAATTCCAACTAAGCGAGATTATTGTTTCTCATGCCAAAATAAGCTTCTGTGCAAATAATTCGTTATTACACACTAAGAAACGATTACAGACTTTGGTAACTTTTAACCAAAGTTTCAATAGCTGAACGTTCGGTAAAACTCTCACTCTCATCTCAAAAGCAGTTTCATAAAAAAAAAATCAAAACACTGTCAGCCTTGTTTAAATACTTGAGTATTGTTATTGCGGCGAAGTTTTCTTTATTTTGAAGCCTTAAAACCAATGAATTCAAATTTCTGAATTTTTACTTAACAGGCCAACCGTTGAAAACTCGGTATCAAATACAGAATTCGGTAATTATTTCATGGTGTGTAGTGAGGGATTTTTTTTTTCAATCTTGAAAAAGGAGGGAGAGCGTGATATTTTTTTTTAATTTTAGGAGGGAGTCTTGTCAAGTTTTTTTTTTTTAATTCTATATTTAAGAGATTTTTAGCCTTAGGCTAGTTCATCTCTAAGTCTTGTCAAGTGTTACTTATTTAGTTGGAGATGCTTAACGTCAAATATCAGACTGGTACCACCGGAGCTGAAATCTGAAAACATTGCCAAAAAACTGGCAGCACTTCCGATGATTTAAAAATGAACTTAACGAATGAACGAAGCATAAAATCCTTTAAGGGAGGAGCCCAGGAAGAAATACGCTCATTTCCGGTGATGATGGCGATGTCGATGCTATGTTCATTGAGAAAGTCAACGAACTCGATAATTTTGCTCTTGAGCGAGCAAGCGTTCCAGTTTGCGATTTTGATAAGCTCACGGTCCATAGCTGAGCATGAAGTTAGCTACAGCTTGGAGCTGGTCGCTCAGGGACTGTGGGGGGATCCTGCTGCTGTGCAGCAACAGTAGTCTGTTGTCCTAAGTTTGCAGGGGCTCCGGCAGCAGTAGCAGCGACACGAGCAGCAGCCAATCGTTGATTGAATGGCAGTGGTGGCAGCACCGTAATCGGTTGTCGTGGAACCGGTGGGAAGTTCTGGTCATTCATTTCCGGCACCTTCTTGTGGCCGGGCTGGTTTTTCGTCAGTGCTTTCTTCCAGATCTCGATGTACTCGGCGCGCTTCGGGCAGGCCTTGTTTGTAGTTTTGTGAGCAACACAAAAGCAGCTGTTCATGTCGTATAGTCCTCGCAGGACCACTTTGAGCGGCTTAACCGCCTCGATGTCGTTGGGGAAGTACTCCACCTGTGCTTTGTCCAGCATGGTTTGAACCGCCTTGTAATGGTTCAACGCCGGAACCATCAGTTTGTATCCTTGCGTGTACAGCTGGATGGTGCATGTAGAAGTTTATTTTTTCCCCAGTCTGGGAGAGAAGCCCTTCGCGTAGAAGGGCGGCATACTGTCCTTCGTCGGCGGTCCCGGTATTTCCGTCACCGGCTCTGCACCGTCCTTTATAACAGAGAACCGATTATTGCCACGCAGCTTCTTCGCAGTTGTCGCACTGTCACTGTTGTCTTCAGGCCTAGACCGTTTCCAGGGATTAGCGGCACTTGCGCCACCGCGCGATTTTTTGCCCATGGCTGGGTCAGTGAGAGCGTCACTACTCAACGCAAGAATAAGCGAAATAACGCAATCGAACGAACGAAGCGAGCGAGAGAATACTTCGACTGTACTGCTCAACAGTCTGGCACATTATGTCAGATCATATTTTGACGTAGGACTACGTCTTTGATTTCTATATGGGGGTACACTTTGTGAAAACCGAAAATGGAACATGTAACAAATTAAGAAAGATTTTGAACGTTAATAACTCAGCTGCCCCTGGTCCAATTTCAATAATTTTATCATAAATCGATCAGAAATATGGCTACGCATCGATAACAATTCTTTCGAATGTTGATTTTAAAAAGAAACTATTGAAAAACTGGTAAATGTCCGGCATTGTCCAAAAGCGTTGAATTAACTAACAAATCCACCAATTACCTGCATGCATTTGCTGCTTCCCCAACACAGTCGTCAGAGAGTAGTAAGTAGACAAAACAAGTCGAAGTGGCATTTGCCTCCGATCCTCGGGCACGTGCGAATAGGGAGGATGGAATTGCGTAATATTTTGCACACTCATCGCCATATAAAGAACCACACGCTCTCAACGACCACACCACTGTGTGGTGGTGTTCGGTCGTCGAAATTAGTAGGAGCAGTAGCAGCAGTAGCAGTGCTTTCGGCGTGTGGCGTTGAAAATTGTTCTCCAGTAACAACGAAAGGCTGACTGCAAGCAGCGAGCTGCAGAGCCCACATAAGCAACCATCAAAGGAGGAAGAAGATGCACCGCTATGCTAGGAACCGAAATCAGTAGCTCTTCACGAGTCGCTGCCGGTCGGTCATCTATGCCATGCGTGTCACCCTCGCTCCAAACGACATACAGCTCGACAGCCTCATCCGTGTTGAACACCCAGCTCAACATTACTCAACCATCACTACAAAACGGTCCTTTTCAGGGCCACCAAAAATTTGTTAAAGCGTATTATTTGGACATTGGTCAAGGTCATCAGTTCCCGCAAGCAGCTAGCTATCAAGGCTCAACCTGGTCTCTATTGTCGGTGTGGAATTGTAGGCCTGAATGTATTGGTGAGATTAATCATCGTCCGATCATTTTGCAGAACACGCTGGTAGGAAGTGTTAAAAATCCATTTATAATTTGAGAGAAGTGGGAATAATTCGCTTTGGGTGTATATTCAGTCTCCAGACAGCCAATAAAATCAAATTTGTGAGAAAATTAGCTCTCTTGAGTTCAATCTCTCGAAGTCCCTCATTTTTTATATTTTCTGCACAAACGATACTTTCCGCCCCGCCCCATCCATCGGAAGGAAATCCTGTGAGGGATTAATTGAATACTCTTAAATACCAAAATGCACAAAACTTAAAAATTCATATATAACAAAAAAATCAAAATACACCTTTTAAAGTCGGGTAGATGAATCGAAAATACTCAAGTTGACAGTCCCTTGGATTCTCTTCATCAACTTTCTCTTTGAAATAAATACTACAAATTTGATACGCTTACAAATAAAAAACGTAAAGAGTTAAGATAATTGATGATTGATCAATTAATGATGTGCAATTAAAAGAACTAAATGTTTCAATAGCTGAACTTTCAACATTTTCATAAAAAAAATCAAAACACTGTCAGCCTTGTTTAAATAGTAGAGTTTTATCATTGCGGCGAAGTTTTCTTTGTTTGAAGCCTTAAAACCAATGAATTCAAATTTCTGATTTTTTACTTAACACAAAACTCGGTATCAATTACAGAATTCGGTAATTATTTCAAGGTGTGTAGTGAGTTTCTTTCTTTTTCAGTCTTGAAAAAGGAGGGAGAGCGCGATATTTTTTTTTTTAAATTTTAGGAGGGAGTCTTGTCAAGTGTTACTTATTTAGTTGGAGATGCTTAACGTCAAATATCAGACTTAAGGTACCACCGGAGCTGAAAACTGAAAATATTGCCAAAACACTGGCAGCACTTCCGATGATTGAAAAATGAACTTAACGAATGAACGAAGCATAAAATCATTTAAGGGAGGAGCCCACCTCGGCCACCACGGGAAAGAGGTCCGAGCTCAACTGTTGGTGGGCTACCGGTTGCACGCCAGACCGGGTCAACCGGGTGGGAGCATCCGACACCAGGATGGTGTACTAGGCCTCTTGCAGGTCGTCGTTCAGGATGGTGCCGTTTTGATTCCGCATTTTGTTGCCCTAAGCTTGATGTTTGGCGTTCAGGTCGCCAGCGATGATGAACTTTCCACGGTGTCGCGTTAACTTGATAATATCCCTCCGCAAGTCTTCCAAGGATTCATCCCTGACGTTGGCTTGTTTCGGGCAGTAGGCCGCAATGATGGTAACGGGGCCGACGGGTGTGGAGACTTCGACTCCCAATGCTTCAATAATTTTAAGCTGGAAACTGGGTATCAACCGGCAGCAGATATTGTTCCTCTCGAACAACGAACTCGACAAGACAACAATAGACCAAGGTTCAATGGCAAACTAATACCCACTTTTCAATAAGGGAATCCAAAAGTCTTTAAACTTTGTTCGGTTGCGAAAAAGTCCATCCTCAGAATGTTTGAGGTTCTTTTCGAAATTTTAGAACTATATGAGCTGTTTTGAATTTCTTCTCAGAAGGCCTCTGGAATTATTTTTAGAACTCTTCTTGACTTTTACCCATACCACCTTGGAACTGAAATTTCCTTAGAGTTTCAGAAGAATTTCTTCAGTATTATCCAGAAACTAAACAAAAGCTGCAATTTCCAAACCTACGACTGGATGTCTTCCTTCAAATAACAACTGAAGTGCGCTAAAAATCGGTAGAACTGTTTCAAACACATCGTTGGTACTTGAGCGGTCAGCAATCATATCTTTTTGCCAGTGATGGTGGGGGGGGGGGCACCCCTCACCATCCCTCTCACAAGGGAGAGTTTGGTAAAGAGAGATGATAAAACCGATTTGTACCTTCATTAAAAGTTGTCCTAGCTCGCTGTGTGCAATTTTCACACTGCCGTACTCTAAAGGAACTATCAATTCTATGCTTTCATCTCCTCCTCATCTATCGTATAAAAATTACCACTTTAGTCTGTTATTTGAACTTAGCATCTTCAACTACAGAAATTATTTCCGGAATGAGCTATAAATTATCGGTACTCCTTTGAATTTTCCTAAAAATCCCTTTCCCTTCGGAATTATCTCGGAGCTATCTGGAGGATGCACTAGAAATTATTCGCAGAATTTTCATGGAATACTCCCCAGAAATCCCTTGGAACTGTCCTCAGAACTCAATATCCTTGAGGTTCTTCTCGGATTTTTTAGAACTCTCCTAAGAGCTCTTTTTAAATTCTTCTCAGAGGTCCACTGGAATTATATTTAGAACTCTTCACTTTTCTCAGAACACTTTGGAACTGAAATTCTTTTAGAGTTTCAGAATTTTTTTCCTGGAATGAATTAGAAATTATCCTAGGAATTCGCTTGAAGTTGGAAGTTGAAGTTTGGAGTTTCATTAAAAATTGTCGCGGTATTCTTTTCAAAATTTTCTTGGAATTATCTGCAGGATTCACTTGAAATTATTAGCAGAATTTTCATGGAATCACCCCCAGAAATCTTTTATTTTGGAACTATCCTCAGAATTCAATACCCTTGAGGTTCTTCTCGGAAGTCAAGTTTAAGTTGTCCGTCTATTCACCAAAACGTTGTAGTTTTTCTACCAGAAATGTTCAATAAAGCTTGCCCCTCCATTCACCAGAACTGTGCCATTTTTACATCAGGAATTTTCAATTCAGCTAGCCCCTCCAGACAGCAGATTGTTGCAAATCTTACACCATAAATGTTCAATACAAAATTGCCCCCAGGAGATTTTACACCAAAAAATTTCAATTGACCAGAACGATGCAAATTTTCCACCGTTAATGTTCAATAAAAATTGCTTCTCCAATCTTCTGATTGGTGTAGATTTCCTTTTTTCATCTTCCACCAGACATTTTCAATATAGCGTGCTTCTCCTATCATCAGAATTTTGAAGGTTTTTCACCAAATAAAGCTGCCCCTATTTACAGATTGTTTATCATAAATTTTCGTAACGCAGCTTACCTCCAATTATAAAAATGGTGCACATTTTACATCAGAAATTCAGAGTATGTTTCTCTATTCAGCAGAAGGATGCAAATTTAAGACCACAAATTTTCCGAAAAGCTTGCCCATCCGTTCACCAGAACGGTTCAGATTTTCCACCAGAAATTTTCAATACAGCTTAATTTTAAATAAAGCTTGTGCCTTAATTCACCAGACCAGTGCAAGTTTCCCAACAGAAATTTTCTGTTCATTTCATTTATCAGAGCGATACAAATTTTGCACCACAAATTTTCCATAAAGCATGCACCTCCAGAAGGGTGCACCAAAAATTGTCAGTGAAGTTCGTTTCACCATGCACCTTTATGGTGCAATTTTCAGACTTTGCCTCTTCATGCCCAGAATGGTGCAAATTTTCCACCATTAATTTTCAATGAAGCTTGCATTCATCAGAACTATGCAAATTATGCCCCAGAATAAATCTGGCATCTACATTCACCACAGTGTTGCGAACTTTCCTCCAGAAATTTTCATTTAAATGTGCACCTCCAAATTTTTAGCGTTATTAAATTTTTCCACCAGAGTTATTCATTTATGTTACATCATAATTTTGTAAGGGTGGTTATATCATAATTTTGTAAGTGTGGAAATAAAAATCTTGTTTATAAAGGGGGGCAATTGCCCCAACTTGCCCACCCTGTGCACGCCAGTGTTCTCCGGTAGTTGGCAACATTACACTTGTCCCCCTTTTTTTGTGAATCGGAGACAGGAATGAAGTTTTCCATCCAGCAGGAAATATTTTCTTTTGAAACAAGAGGTTGAAAAGTTTTACTAATGGTTTCAGCAGAGCTTTTGAACATTCTTTCAGTACGGATGAAGGAATTCCATCAGGACCGGGTGAAACCGAATTTTTTAACTTACGTAGAGCATTTTGGACGTGCTCCTCGGTGATTTGAACCAAGTTCAAAGCTGTGAGACGGAGTATTACCATAGAGGTAACTCTAAGACCACTGGGTCCCGAAGAAAATCATTATTATTTTTGGCTCACTCAGTACCAGAACAACGGTCCCAAGCAGTCCCAAGCTATTTCACTCACCATGCATGTTCTGCATGAATCCACACACCCCTGATGTTATCTGTCAAACTGTCATAGCGAATCAAAACAAACAAAGTGTAGTAATAGAATTTCAACTAGAATAGGGTACGTTAATCGTTTGCTTGGGACCAATAGGCTACTAAAGTGGTGAGCCAATTTAAAATCGTTAGTTTCGTATTGATTGTTGGTATTACTGAGGGCAGCGTCGATCTTCGTTTGCGTGGTCAATGTATTCGAGAAGGCATTCTTGAAGTGATCGGCAAATAGCTCACATTTACTGGACGCTGCACTAGCAGAACGCTCATCAAAGTACATGGATGTAGGTAATCCTTCTTCGTTACGTTAAGTACGAACAAACGTCCAGAAATTTTTCGGATGCACACGCAAGTTCCTTTGCGTTCGATCAATGTACCGAGCATACAGAATACGATTGTACCGAGCATACTTGACACTAGCAATCACAAGGCGATGCTTCAACTGTTGATACTTATTGCGACTATACTTCCGAAGCGCAGATCGTCTACGGCGCTTCAATTGGCGAAGGCTGGAGTTTGACCAAGGTGGCTTCAATGGAGGACGTTGAAGAGGTACGTTATCTTCGATGACGTGACGTATTTCCGTGTTGAAAACACCAATGATTTCATTCAGATCCAGCTTATTTAGAATCCAGGAATTCCCAACCGATCGAGGACAGTGCATCATTTAGCAGGTCGTAGTCCACCCGACGAAAATCAAACTGGTTAGAATTATTAAAGGGCTCGTGAATCACCGGTAACGATATAGATACGGTGACATCAATAGCAGGGTGTGCGGTGTCAGTATGAACGAGTGATTCGGCTGCGTCGGATCACAACAGCTTTGTAACCCAGTATCATTAACAAGTACCATATCGAGAATCCTAGAATTGGAATTCACAACGCCATTTACCTGTGTCAGGCTATGGAAGCAGAATGCATCGTACAACATACTACTAGCTGTCGTCAGTCGAGACCTGCTGGAATCTACTTTGAGACCTCCATCTTCTGAAGGTATCCAATGCAATTGAGGGTGATTGTAGTCACCGAGCTGGAAAGCGACATCATGAGGCTTTAAGCACGATAAAACGGAATCGATAGATGTAATATGCTGCTGGATGAGAAACAGATCATCTCTACGATCTGGTGGCAGATAAAGCACTCCAACGCTGACAGCACACATGGGAAGCATGATTTTAACTTTTTCAAGAGCATTACTAATCGGAGCCGGATCAATACAACAACTCAAATTAACTAGTTTATTTAATTGATTCCATCAACAGGCTTCAATAAGCCCCAATGATGTTAAGTAATACAAAAAACAACATGATTGTCTGTGCTAAAAACTTAAACATTACACTGCTATTCACGGTTACCTGTGCCCGAAAATATCGAGGTGAAACTACGGCGAAGCGTCTGACGTGGTACGTTAAAATCGAACACTGAGGCAACTCTGTTGAAAACTCGCTGCAGTCCGTTTATTGCTCCATTCATTTCGTAGTTCGTGCGACGAAAGGGAAGTCTCAGCATAAGACTGTTTCTTAGTGCACGTGGTCGTACATTCAAATCGATTTTTTTTCGAGGATAGTAGGACAATCGATTCTCCCTTGCAATGTATCGGCAACAAGTAAAGCCCTTGCAGCGTCTCTTCGGGTCGAAAGAGTTTCCAAACCAATCAGCTGACATCGGCTTTCATAGCTAGGCAAACGGAAAGGATCTCTCCAAGGCAATCGCCGAAGGGCGAAGCGTAAGAATCGGTGCTGGACTGATTCGACTCTTTCAACACTATTGTTGTAGCTTGGATTCCAAACTGCTGAGCAATATTCAAGGACTGATCGGACCAGTGAGGAGTACAATGACTTCAGGCAATAAATATCAGTAAAGTTTTTGGTTATTCTAAAGATAAAGCCTAGTGTTCTGGAAGCTTTATCAACGACATACAAAATATGCTGCTTATATGTGAGTTGCGAATCCAAAATGACTCCCAAATCCTTCACGTGGCTCACTCGTTCAATTGCTGAACCCAATAGGTTGTAGTTGAAGATTATTGGTTCTTTTATCCGAGAAAAGGAGATTACTGAGCATTTCGCCGGGTTAACTTCCATTCGGTTCAAGGTTCAGCAAAAGCATGAAGCTGGCGTTGAAGAAAGTGACAGTCGGCAATGGAACGAATCCGAAGGTAGATTTTTAGATCGTCAGCATACGATAGTCGAGGTCCGTCAAGCACATAATTCACATCGTTGAAGTAGAGCAGGAAGATCAAAGGTCCAAGGTGGCTACCCTGGGGTATCCCCGATGTAGCAGGATAAGTATCAGATCGGTAATCGCCTATGGCAACCATCAGCTGGCGACCGGTTACATACGATCGAAACCATTGTAATAGGTTACCATTGATCCCAAGTCTGTCTAGTTTAGCAATAGCAATAGCATGGTTTAGCTTATCGAACGCTGCTGACAGATCGGTATAAATCACATCCGTTTGAGCTCGGTCAACCATGCTATCAGTTACATAAGATGTGAGGCATAGCAGATTGGTGGTGGTGGAACGACCTAACATGAAGCCATGCTGATCATCACTCAAAACATGCTTGCAGTGAGAAAGTAGCGGTTCCATTATGACTAGTTCAAAAAGCTTCGATACGGTGCTCAGTGAGGTTATTCCACGATAGTTGTTGACATCTCGTTTGTTTCCTTTTTTGTGAACAGGAAACATGTGAGCAAACTTCCAGCTAGAAGGAAAAATACCACAGCGAAGCAATAATTGGAACACGTGACAGAGCGGAGTCAATAGACTATCGATATTCTTCTTGAGAAAAACGGACGGGATTCCATCGGGTCCAGGGTTGCAAGAAGATTTCAGCTTGGAAGCAGCTCTTAAAATAGTCATATCGTTAATGTCGATGCCATTTAATGTATCGCCGTGCATTGGAACGTTGCTTGCTGCGAGGTTAACATATTCGTCAGATAGGCTCTCGTCAGTGAAAACATCGGCAAATTTGAGAGAGAAGAGTCGGAAAATCTCCTGATTTGTGGATCCCACTTAGCCATTGAACACCATGGACGATGGAAGACCGGATTCCTTTCGCTGCTCGTTTACATAGTTCCAAAAGGATTTCGGATGTGATCTCATCCTGCGCTGAATTCCCTGCTGATATCGCGAATAGCTTTGGCGACTGATCCGTTTGAATTGATGGTTTAGTCGAACATAATAGCATTTTAATTGGAACGTACGGTACTTGGTGTATTTGCGTAGTGCAGCTCTTTTAGTAGATTTCAGTCTACGGAGCTCCTTAGTCTGCCATGGATGATGAGCTGTTTTCTGGTGACTTATCTTCGGGACATGTCTGTCGATAGTATACGCCAAAATGTGTGAAAACGTTCTTGCGGCTACCTCAACATCGTGATGATCGAGGATGTTTTCCCAGTCCAAGCTGGAGAGCAAGTCTGAGATGCTGCGGTAATCTGCTTTTCGAAAATCGTAGGAAACAGCAACGGGCGTTTCGTCGAAATCGTGAAGTAACTTGCTCTCCACAGTCACAATCAAAGGAAGGTGATGTGGAGTTGGTTTCACTAGTGGAGCGGGTGCACAGGAGATGAATGGAGCGACATCCTCAGAACTGACGAAACAAAGGTCCAAGCTGCGGTTGTTCTCGTTGACTACATGATTGATTTGCGATAACGTAGACGTACTGTAGCTATCAAGAAGCATAGTGGCTCCACAATGGAACACTGATCGTTCTGGATCCGGATACAGAAAACCGCTATGGGATGGTTGCCACGAGATACCAGGTAAATTGGAGTCTCCCAAGACAATAACCTCGTCAATAGCAGTTGCGCTTTCCAAGACAGCTTGAATTGAACGACAATGGGCGTCGATGAAATCTATATCTCGAGCTCGGTTTGGAGGTATGTAGACCACACATACAAACAACGTGCGATCCGCTAGGTCCACAGCTGCCCAGACCTGCTCTACGCTGTTCCACAGATCATTTTCAATTGCTCTGGCTTTCAATTCAGAACCGACAGCCAAGAGGACACCACCTCCCGTTGATTTTCGGCTGTTGCGGGGGTTACGATCACAACGGAAAACCTCGTATTCAGATCCAAACACTTGATTGGAGATCCATGGCAACCGTGTTAGAGGGACTAGGGGCTTCCAAAATGCTATTTTCAGTGCGTCCTGGGTCCAAAGGTTGATGTATGAAAGGGTGTGCAATTTCCTGTGTACGGGAAACTTTTTTACGCGATGAAATACTAGGTCGAATTGAGTACTTGCCTGTACAAGCAAGGTGGAAGACCCCCTCCCTACTTCCAACCGCAGGACCGAGACGACTATGAGGTACGCTGGCTGCAGTAGGCGGGACTGGGTTGGAGAGATTGGGGGCTTCCATCAAGCTTTGCATGGTGCGTCTCGGATGTGATAGCTCGGGTTCTGTACGAACAACGGTCGAATTATCGGAACAACTTCGAAGAACAGCAGCTGCAGCTAGGTTGCATAAATCAGCAGTTCCAGTGGAGTCAACATTCGGTCGGGTGATGAAATTTAGTGTGATGGGTGAAATACTGAAATTTGGAACTTTGTCAGGAAACGAAAAACCGCTTCAACATGCATACTTGCCTGGAAGTGCAGGCTGGAAGACCCCTTCCTCTCCTCCGAACACAGGACCGGGACGACTTTGATGGCGGGAACAATGGTGAACTTCGGCTGAGCTCCGACGGGAAGCAGCGACGGCTTGAAACTCGACTGTGACGGAGGCAGAAGGGGCTTCCATTGTACCTTGCAGCGTGCATCCCGGATTGATTGTAGAGAAAACTAAGTGGCTGTTAGAGGTGGAGCAGCATCTGTTCCATCCATCGGAGTTCCATTAGATTATACGGCTATCAGTTTTCCGCCGCCCCGAGTTTTTCGACTATTCAATGGGCTTCGATCTATTCTGAATACCGTGTATGATCCGTTAAATAATTGAGTAGATAGGATGCAACCGTAGAGCCAAGTTTAAGTTAATAAGATAACATAATAGGGGAAACGCTTCTATAGTTGAGGTACGTTAGAAGCGTTATGTTCCTATAGTTGTGTACGGAGTCTTCATACACAACTATAGGAACCTAACGCTTCTAAGCCGGGTAAAGCAGGTGCATAAGAACGCCTTTCAATGGTTGTTGGGTTCTGCCCTGACCGGCGATTTGCAACCTCTGTGCACCTGAACTCCGATTCTTACCTCCACGCGGTGCCCGGTGGGGTTGCTGGTGGTAATATTTGCCGTCAGTAATGCGAACAAGAACGGGGGATCATCGTTGTCATTAAGGTTCAATTTACTATGATGTTTTTTTGAAAAATTCAAGAGCAGTTTTTTTCGACGCATTAGTTCAGATTGCTAAATGCTCTCACTATTCGATTCCTTTTGCTATTCTACACAAAATGACGCGAGCTTTTAGAAATCTGAAATAATACGTCGAAAAAAACTGCTTTTGAATTTTTCGAAAATGCATCAAAGTAAATTGAACCTTAATGCACTATTGTTTATAAGTCGCTAGTGTCGGTGATGACGATGACAGAGCAAATAGGTTATAGCCAACTCTACGTAGCCCGTCCCAACAAACAATTTGAGTTGTTCAACAGCCGAATAAGCTATTTTTTAGCTGAAGAAGCTTGTTTTTGCCTGAATAAGCTCTTATTCAACATTCAATGTTTGTTGGGGCGATTATCGCTACCTGGGGATGCTAATCGGCTGGGTGCTGGTTGCGACTTGGCCGTCCTGGATGAACTATTTCCACCTCTTCAAGGTGGTTTGTTTAAAATGACGTTAATAAATGGAAGCACAGCTAACGCTTCTAACGTACCGCAAGTATAGGAGCGTTTACCCTACTCTGAATCATCCGCAGCTAGAAAGAAGGAGTCGATCTTCGTCCGCACTCTTCGTAAATTTTGATAATAAATGCGCAAGTTCGAAGCGGTTCCAGTAGCATTTAGTCCGTCACATGGCCAAGATGCATTTTGAATGATTGTGGGTGTTGAGCTGAAAGCCAGACAATCGTCAGGAGAAGAATTACCGAAACAGCACGCATACTCGCCTGAAGAGTCAATTCGGGAGACCCTCGCCCTATCTCTGACCACAGGGCCGGTACGTCTTTGATGCCAGGATGCGATAGATGCTTGGTGATAGTAGGAAGTTGACTCGACTGGATCAGAGAGAACGAGGGCTCCCATGATGCCTTGTTGCGAGCGTTCCGGGTTGATTCTATCTGTCAGTTGTTGTCTTATCGAAGAGCTGGACGCTGAACTCGGTTCACTAATGAGTGGCGACAACTGATTTGTAGCCGCGATCTCCCGTAGCGTAATGGAGGTTAAACATATCAGGGAGAGAATTGCCCATAATGGATTGCCTGAAGTAGAAGGTTGGAAGAACCCGTCACCATTAACAACCACAGGGCCAGAACGGCTTCGACGGCAGGAACCAGCAAGCACAACTGGGTTGAGAGGCTCAGGGGCTTCCTTGAGACGGCATGAACGCGTCATTGGGACGTACTAATCGATTGTTGAATTTATGTATGGGTCCAAATTAGGCTACCTGTAATAATTTGGTAGCAACGGTTAGACGCGTTTCCATATTTAGACGAGTTTATCGGCATCTAACACACTCAAATCTGAAAATGATTGAAACGTGTGCTATATTTGGAGACTGCGAGAATGTTGCCAGTTGCTTGATCTTGATAAACAGTGTGTACTAAGTTCCCCTTCTGTTCTGTGTCTAAACCAGTGTTGAGGAAATATCAAAAAATCAAATCTGCCCAAGATCACGCTTGATTTTCATAGACAAAAATCAACAAGTAAACAACTGCGGCTGATTTTACAAGCTGTGATATCGCAGCTCGGAATATCAAGCTAAAAAAACTCACCAGCTGCAAATCTCACCAAACTGTGGTGAGATTGAGTTTAATGAGCTTTGCTTTACACCCGAACGCAACCGAAACTTCCATAACGGCTGGCAGCAGTCCTTTCGTGTCTGCCATCGGTGAAGAGTAAAAAGAGATAGCAAACTATACTTTCTCTTTCTAAGAAAACGATGTGCAACGGAATAATTTTTCTGTTGAGTCAACTCTCAGCTTGATTTTTGCACATTGTGAATCGTCTCGCAATATCAAAGGAGCTTGTAAAATCAATATCAAGCATGATATTGTTTCAATATCACGCGTGATATTGAGAGCGTATGAGAGCGTAAAAATATCATTTGATTGATGATTTTGCCAACACTGGTCTAAACCCTAGCTGAATATGATGTACGGTCGAACAAGATACTCTCCCAGTAAAAGCTGTAGGTAAACAGTCAATAGAACCATTAACTAACATTATTTATGCCATCAAATATAAACGTGTTTAATGTATCCCATTCAATCCTGGTACTGTAGCTGAAAGCAAACACAAATAGAGTGCAATAGAAACCTAAAAAAAAAACTGGAATCAACGGAACTGTCCCCGCCATACATTATAAAACGAAAAATAAACGAGAGTACAACAACTCTGCATTCAATTAGCGCCACCTTCTGCGAAAGCTAACGCATTATATAGCCGGCACGACAAAAACACTAATTACCGTTAATGAAGAGATACAGATTTGCCCGATATGCAGCCCCTCTTTCAAAAGGTCGATGCTGGGTTACGTCAGTTGCTCTACTGAAAATCAAATATTGCAAAATGTTCATTGACATTATACTCGAGCTAAAAAAAACCAACTAGAAGCAGGGGTTGCGACACACCACTCCATCATCGAATGCGATCTCGAACCAATCCTTGCCGTCCCGTATCCTATGTCGTTCATGTCCTGCTACAGTACCTACAGGCTCGGTGCCATTCGGTGCTTTGAAGTTGCTAAATGAAATGAGACAAAAGGGACCTTTTCAAAGCGGGACGGGGGCATCAGCCACATACCTGGAATGATGCTCGTAAGCGCGAACGAGAGAATAGTGAAACATGTATTGTCGTTACAGATGAAAACTGGAATAACCCACCGGTGAAAATCTCTCATTCTATACGGTATATATAGTGTTGGAAGTAGTGAGCTGTAATCACACAATGATGCGCTATAATGCGCACTACTTCCGACACTATGTATTACGTATAGAACGAGGGTAAAATTGATTTTCGCTAGTTGGTTGTCCAGTTTTCTGCTGTAGCGACAATATTAAGTATGCAGAAAGGTTACATCGAGGGGGTATGTTCCAAGTGTGCACATGAGCGCCTCTCTCGATGAATGGTTGAGTAGCATACTTGAATGACAGACAGTGCAGTTTAATGCCTTTTCATTCACTGAGTGAAGGTTTTGTATGGAGTATGTGGTGTATATGTTTCAGAATGGACATAGCACTGTATGATTGTATAATTTCGTGAAATCGTTTCCGACAGACAAACAAAGAATCCAGCAATCTAATCGTTCCAATTATCTTCAATCAATTCCCATAACAAATCACCCATACAACTGAAAACTCCGCGAACCACACCAATTAATACGAACCAATCGGATAGAACCATCTTCGTAATGGTCCATTTCTGTCCCACACAGATCGATTGTGGAAGACATAACGCGCGAAAAGGAAACCTACCAAGCCGCTCCCTGGCTACAGAACAGGTCTAGAATAGCAATCGGTTGCGTTGTGTTACGTTTCCTCTGCTCGTTCGACCCAATTTAACAAACGGCCATTAGCGAGGACATCGCCACCCACCGCCAACCAGGACAACGACACCGGTAGGTAGGAGGCTAGGTAGGTACTATCGGTGAAGACTAAACTGTCATGTCGGTTGTCGCTTATTGGCATCGTCGTCGTCGTCGTCGTTGGAGCCGTAACAAGAACAGATGAAAGTCGCATCATTAGGGTATTTACCGCTTGTTTGTGTTTAAAGTTTACGATTCTGATCAATCGGACACCAGGCGGACAGCTCATTTGCGAATTGTTTGCAAATACTCTCGGTTTAATGCCACTTCTGGTTGGGAACGCTTTTCACACTCCAGTTGGCCGCAGTTGGACATCAGAGATTTCCACATTGGCATCGATTCTAGTCAGTCGTGATCGATGATTAGTTTTCTGCCCACACAGCATGGTAAACAACTTCTCCGCCCGTTGCCTGCGGCGTCCGACAACTCCTCGGCAATTTGTTAGGTTGCTTCTCTATTAGTTTGATTATGCTTGTACGCTTCTGTAGCGAGCGTTTTGCCGGCTTCTCAACTTAGTGTTCTAGATGCACTTCCACAGTTATTAATTAAGAGCTTTCTATGCCAACCAATGCATGAATTTGTATATTGTGTGGTACTTTATGCTCAGGGAAGCCGAAACAATTCCAACCTGTAATTTTTCCTCGACCGGACCGGTAATCGAACCCACCGCCTCCGGATTTGTGTTACCGTTACTATACTGACTAGGCTATCTGTCACCCTCAGTCTGATTCTGTATGTTTTATTTATTTCAATTGAATTCCTTCCATTACGAAGGACCACGTAGGGGAGATGGGGGTAAAATTCCAATTCTAAGGAGAATCGATATGTAATTGCAGTATCTAAATGTTGGATTAGGCAATTTCCAAGACAGTGCAATTGATATGCTTTACGAAAATAGCAAAATTCTTGTTCATATTGGTTAAATTAAAAAAGCCAACTAAAATCTATCATATAAATACTGCGTGACAAAATGCGCATAATGATTTCTAGCCAATTAAGGCTCATCCTCTATTGAATTGCAAAGGTTCACGCTTCACAAATAGCAATGTTGAAGATGACTACTATTTTCCAAAAAAAAAAAAAACATACCGGTCGAGGATGAACCTAACAACCAACATCTTTCAAATCGTTAATTGTGTTCCGTTAGTGTTCCGGCTTGCCAGATGTTTCAAGAAAAAGCTTTTATTGCGTAATTTTCTGTCAACATTGTTATGCAATTTTATGAATTTCAAATAACATTCATTAAACAGATTCCATTCACATTGTTCCTAGGTTAAAAGTTCAACGTACGGCAGCAATTTTTTGCCATTATATCACCTGATGTAAGATGTAAAGACGGCACCTTGGGCATTTTACCCCCATTTCCCCTGCCTACCGAAGCACTACTACGCGTTGTGTTTATCTGTGTGAAAGCTTGCTGTTTTTCTTCGTTTCGATTCAATTTCTGCCATCTATAGCTACTCCATCCCTGGGGCCTCCCTTAGCTCAGTCGGTAAAGGCGTAGCTACAAAGCAAGACCATGCTGGAGGTGGCTGGGTTCGATTCCCGGTCTGGACATGGTTGTACTTGCCACACAATTATGCTAATGTAAGAAATGGTACAGTCATCCAACGATCTCAATTAATAACTGCGGAAATGCATCTAGAACACTAAGTTGAGAGCACGCAATAAGCTACTATGCGATAAGCAATAAGCTTGAAATGCAAAGAAGAAGAAAAAGAAGAATCTACTCCCTCCCTACTTTGATGGACGGCCCCCTGCCTGTGCTAAGCAATCCGGGTGCGATATGTTATTCTTCAGCCATTTGTTCGTTTCTCTTTTATTGCGAGGAATCAGCGCTCAATCCAGCCACAATCCACCTGAGAATGGATCATGAAAAGGCAGGATTGTCGGACGATATGGATGTACAAAGATACAACGATTGTGCAGGATCGTCGTGTGGTGTGTGTGTTTATGGCTTATAAAACCATCGAATTGCTGAGAATGTGATGGGCTTTCTGGGGAAATACTATTTTTTATATCGATTCGCAGTCGAAGTCTATTGATGCAAATTGTAACCTTACCAGGGATTGTATCGAACACGATGATTCTTATTCTTCTTCTTCTTCGCATTTCAAGCTTATTGCATATCGCATATTAGCTTAATGCGTGCTCTCAACTTAGTGTTCTAGATGCACTTCCACAGTTCTTAATTGAGAGCTTTCGATGCCTGTACCACATTTTTGCATTGATATGATTGTGTGGCAAGTCCAATCATACTTCTATGCCCAGGGAAGTCGAGAAATTTTCCAACCCGAAAAATTTCTAGACCGAACCGGGAATCGAACCCAGCCACCTCCAGCATGGTCTTGCTTTGTAGCTGCGCCTTTACCGACTAAGCTAAGGGAGGCCGATGATTCTCAATTTGCATATTGATATGTAATGTAATTCTATGCACATTCAAAGAGCTCATAAGGATTCTCCTTCCGATATTTATACCATATATCCGTCAATGGACGCTTGAGTGATTGTGTTACCACTTGAATAGAGTACACGGGGTATTGAAACACGAATATTATCCAACATGCAGGAACCTTCGATTTTGTTTCGTTGATAGTTGGGGAATAGAATAAGTAACAAGATGCATTGCAGAAGGTTGGAAAATATTTCACTGGCGAAAGTTGAAGATAAGTGTTTTAATCCTTGTTTACCTATGAAAAGAATACCAACTAAAAGCTCAAGTTTTGGATTAACAAATTGCGATGCTACAATTAGGACAAGTTTAGCCTAAAATTAAAGATACGTTCTTTTAGATGAATCAATTTACCTAATTTTTTTTTAATTTGGTTCTACGGTTCTGAAATATGGTCGAGTTCAGTATCATAAAATGGCTCAAAACTCTATCACACCAAGATGCAGCACATGGTATCACATGAGAATTAAATAAGGTAATTAAATAGTGGTAATTTTAATTGTCCAGGACCACATTGGGCACATACGGACAGGTGCCGGGTACCTCCAGCTAAATGGCCAGTTTCTAGCATTGAATAATACCTGTATGCGAATGATGTGATCGATTCGTATGGATGCAGCCAGGTCGAGTGATCGCACTGTATCACTTGAGGAGCCATGTCGGAGTAAGGCGAGAACCATACGGGCACTCATCGGTTAGAATGATTTCGCCTCAACCCATACTACTGCAAGGAAGAGAACCAAGAACCAATGACGATAAACAGAGAGAATCAGTCTGCTTCTACCACAACTCGCGAACGGTCAACGGAGGGCGAACCTCCGCACGTATCAGTTCAAATAAAGTGTAATTAATTGTAATCGGTGTTAACGTGCATTGTGCCCCGAAGAAGTCCCCGAATTGTGCCCCGTAGAGTGTAATCCGGAACTCCAGGGATTGTTCAGCCAATGCCAGCGAAGTACCACCAACAGCAAACAGCTGGTCCAGCGATGCGACAAGGTCACCCAAGGACGACCAACGAAGGTATCCCAACATAATTTGGTCCTTCGAGCCGGATTCTAGCCACCGGTGAGTCTGGTTGGGATACAAGCGAACACCGCCATTGCATGCCATCGAAGAAGTGCCTTTGTGTCCACCTGAAAGGATTTGCGCCATCACGGAAGGCCGTCATTATTCATCAAAGGACCTACGCCATCGCATACTGTCCTTTATCCCTACAAAGGACATCTGCGCCATCATTGAACGCCGTCAATACATCGATCGCTATCACGACCGCTACTAGATTGGCGCCACCGCCTTGTGTATAAGGCCTCATTGCGCCATTGCATATTGGACCCAACTATTAATCAGCAATACTAATTGGCATGACGATTGCCATTTTCAACGATTGGGACTAGTGACACCGAAGCTACCAAGGATTAAACAACGATTTCCAGACGTTGGACAGGATTTGCAGGCCCACGTAGTTCAACCTTAGTGTTGCTCTATCACCGGTCAGGTAGGTTGAACTAGTGTATGTCCGGCCGAAGCCTTTTTTCTCAGTTCTAAAACCGACATTTCGACCTGTCTTTTTAACCATTCGGGAATCAATCGACTGGTGTGCCATCCGTTGAGTGAGCTGTTGAGCCATCATCATACGATTCCTTTGGCAACTGCTGATGACGGATTGGTAGTGAGGAATCCGTGAAACGCTAACGAGGAAGAACGACAAGCTACACCACGACGTCAACAAACCCTACGAGCTTGGACAACGGACATCGAACCTCTCGTCCAGGTAAATTTACATTTAGATATATGCCCGGCCGTAGCTGGTTCTATGTTGATGCTGCACCACAAAATAAATTTTACCTTTTCGATGAAATTTGGCTAAATTTCTTACGGACGCAATCCCTATGCTCAAGGGCTTCATTGGACGAAGCATTGAGTCGTTTTTGAGTTGTACAGCGCCATCTTTAGATTCTCCAGGTGAGGCTAAAGTATATGTCCTGCCGTCGCAGGCATTCTGTCGATATTACATTGCTGTTTTTCCCTCTGTTGCGCTGGATATTCCTCTTTGAGACAACTTGCTACTCTGTTGCTGTACATCGAAGGTGTTTTTCGAACTTGGCTGTTGGCGTTCTTTGTAATTCTCTAGGTGAGCTTTACGGTATATGTACAGCCGAAGATTGGGTCTTTGAATACTACATCCGCTCTTTTCTACCCTTTTGTCATTCACTGGATCGTTTTGGAGTCGGACGCTGCTGACATTCGCTAAAAGGCACAACAATTTTCGATTTGGTTCTGATCGGTTGAGGGGCACCGCTGTTTAGTCTCACAGGTGAGCTGAACAGTATATGTTCACCGAAGCGGGCCAATTCTTGAAACTACATCCACGTTTTCTCTCGCTTTTTGGAAAACATACTGCGTCGGCAAGATTCAACAATGGCAACCAAGGGATCAAGACAACTGAAGTCTCTCACGACGAAGCTCAGAGGTCTTCGCACTTCGTTCAGCAACATTAGACGGTTTGTTAGTGAGTTTAAGGAAGGGACAACAGCAAGTCAGATCAATGTTCGTATTGGTCGTCTCGATGAGTTGTGGGAATCCATTAATGAGACTTCTTGGGAGATAGAATCTCATGAAGATTTTGAAGACAACGAAGCATTTCATAAGGAACAGGAAGAGTTTGAAACCCGTTTCTACGATGTCAAATCTTTCCTGATGGATAAGGCGAACGAATTGCAAGAGATTCCCTCCCAAAATCAATCTATTCGGGGAGGCGATGCTACTTTGCATGGTGCGGTTGATCATGTCCGTCTTCCGCAAATAAAGCTTCAGAGTTTCGATGGGAACATAGATGAGTGGTTGAGCTTCAGAGACATCTACACTTCTCTGATTCACCACAAAATCGATTTGCCGCCAGTTGAGAGATTCCACTACCTCAAAGGATGTCTGGCAGGAGAGGCAAGGGCTCTGGTTGATCCACTACAGATCACTTCGAACAATTATCAGCTAGCATGGGATACGCTGCTAAAGCGTTACAATAATAGCAAGCTCTTGAGGAAAAGACAAATCCAGGCGTTGCTAAAACTGTCGTCTCTCGTCAAGGAATCCGTTGACGAACTACACAAGTTGGTGAAAGGATTCGATAGAGCTACTCGGAATTTAGATCAGGTACTCGAACCTGCTGATTACAAGGACTTGCTATTAGTGGAGCTCCTCAGTACTCGTCTCGATCCAGCTACGCGTCGAGGGTGGGAGGAATTTACTTCTACCAAGGAAAAGGATACATTCAAGGACTTAATGGATTTCCTCCAACGGCGAATCCAGATCCTTGAATCGCTTCCAGTGAAATCGGAAGCCAAACGTGATTCTACATCACAGGAAAGGCGTAAACCTGTCTACCAGAAGGTTAGCCACAATGCTACTCAGTCCAACAGTGCACAATGTCCGTCCTGCTCAGAAACCCATGGATTACACATCTGTCCAGACTTCGTGAGGATGTCGTTATCCAGTAGGGAGTCTTTTCTGCGTAGTCATTCTCTTTGCCGAAACTGCCTAAAACGAGGTCATATCGCAAGAGATTGCTCATCGAGATATTCTTGCCGAAAGTGTAAGGCCAGACACCATACGATTATGTGTTTCAAGTCAGACGGAGTCAGCTCGAACCAGAGGTCATCCGGAAGTGGAGTTTCGGGTGAAGGGGCAAAGCAAAACGTAGCTGCTCAGAGCTCACAGGAGTTGAATGCTGCTTCTACAGAATCTGCATCGTCAAATATGGCAAAGGTTACGTCATTCCAGATGCTTTTGGCTACCGCTATTGTTATCATTGAGGACAGTCAAGGATCACGCTATCCAGCTCGTGCCCTCGACTCTGGTTCGGAATGTAATTTCATTTCGGAAGATTTGAGTAGGTTGATGAAGGTACCCAGCTACAAGGTCGATATTTCAATCCAAGGAGTTGGGCAGGCAAATACGAGGGTCACACGAAAGGTTCAAGCTACGGTCAAATCTCGGATTTCGTCATATTCGCGAACTATGGACTTCCTAGTACTGACAAGGGTTACTGCCTGTTTGCCTACTGCCTCGGTGCAGTCTAACAGATGGGAGATACCGGAAGGAATCGAACTTGCAGATCCAGAGTTTTTTCGATCAAGAAAGGTGGATTTGGTGTTAGGAATCCAGGCCTTCTTCAACTTCTTCCAATCTGGACGAGAGATTCCACTAGGTGACGGACTGCCTACACTCACTGAATCGGTGTTCGGATGGGTGATGTCCGGAGAAATCAATAGAGCAACTAAGGATTCAAGATTCTCATGTAACCTCGCAGTCTCTGACAATTTGGAGGAACTATTGTCACGGTTTTGGTCCTGCGAGGAAGTGGGTGCTGTCAACAACTATTCCCCAGAGGAAACGCGCTGCGAGGAGCAGTTTGAGCGTACTGTACGAAGGGAAGCAGATGGTCGATATACGGTGACTCTTCCTAAAAACGAGCGAATCTTGGAACAACTGGGGGAATCTAAGGAAATAGCGCTGAAACGTCTACAAGGTGTGGAAAGAAGACTGTCGAGGGATCCTAATCTCCAAAAACAATACAACAGCTTCATGGCAGAATATGCTGAGCTCGGTCATATGAGGGTAGTGAAGGATACGGACGAAGAGGTGGTGAAACGAGTCTTTCTACCCCATCATCCAGTTATCAAGGAGTCGAGTACTACAACCAAAGTCAGGGTGGTGTTTGATGCATCCTGCAAAACATCAACGGGCGTTTCCCTAAACGATGCGCTATTTGCAGGACCAATTGTGCAGCAAGAGCTGAAATCGATCATCCTACGAAGCAGGTTCCGTCGGGTTATGGTCGTTGCAGATGTGGAGAAAATGTTTCGGCAGATGTGGGTCACTCTGTTGGATACACCACTCCAATGCATCCTTTGGTTTGGACCGGATAACGAAATTGTTACGTACGAGCTGATTACGGTGACGTATGGTACGAAATCGGCACCATTCCTAGCTACTCGTACACTCAAACAATTGGCAGATGATGAACGAGAGAGGTTTCCACTTGCTGCTCAAACCGTTTACGAGGACGTCTATATGGATGATGTGATCACCGGTGCGGATGATATTGAGTCAGCTATCGAGCTGCGACACCAGATCGATGCAATGTTGATAAGCGGATGATTCAGGTTTAGGAAATGGGCGTCAAATGCAGCGGAAGTGTTGAAGGACATTCCTAAGGAGGATTTGGCTCTACCCAGTGCACAAGGGATTGATTGGGACCGAGACGCAGAAGTCAAAACTTTGGGACTAACCTGGCTTCCCAATACAGATTGCTTCAAATTTCAATTCACCGTTCCACCAGTCGCTGATAATCAACATTTCACCAAACGAAGTGTACTAAGCATAGTTGCAAGATTGTTCGATCCGTTAGGACTGCTAGGTGCAGCAATTACGACAGCGAAGATATTTATGCAGCGGCTTTGGAGTCTGGAAGATGAGCAAAATCAAAAACTGAACTGGGTCGACCGTTTACCGAAAACGGTGGGCGAGGAGTGGCGCAAATATCAACAGCAGCTGCTGTTGCTGAATGAGTTGAGGATTCCACGATGTGTCGTCGCCTTTGAAGCAATATCTTTCGAATTCCACTGCTTTTCAGACGCATCGATGCTAGCCTACGGCGCTACTGTCTACGTACGCATCGAAAACCGAGATGGGTCATTCATGGTGCACCTGTTGACATCAAAATCAAAGGTAGCACCAATTAAGGTACAATCACTACCGCGCTTAGAGCTGTGTGGAGCACTCCTATCCGCTCAGCTTTGGGAGAAAATATCGAATGCCCTGAAGATGGATGTCAAGGCTTATTTTTGGACAGATTCAACATGTGTGTTGCAATGGATCAGGTCTCCACCTGGAACGTGGACTACGTTTGTGGCGAATAGGGTGGCTAAAATCCAAGCGTTGACGGAGGATTACAGTTGGAGCCATGTGTCAGGGAGCACTAATCCAGCGGATTTAATATCTCGTGGTATTCTACCAAACTATATCTCAAATAATGAACTTTGGTGGAATGGACCACACTGGTTGAAGGAGCCTAAGGATCAATGGTTATCGGACCCTATTCCACAGCAACATCCGCAAGAAGTGCGGAAGATAGCTGTATCATGCACCGCAGAGAAGGTTACGTCATTTATTTCGGACTATCTCGCTAAATTCTCGGACTACAATAAACTTCTTCGTTCCACTGCTTACTGGCTACGGCTGATCGGATTCCTAAAACGAAACAGTGAAGAAAGGAAAGGATTTCTAACTACAATTGAATTGCAAGAAGCAGAAAAATTGATTACCCGTCAGGTTCAGCAGGAACACTTCTCAAAGGAGATCAAGGCGTTGAAGGAAGGAAGCTCTGTAGCACGGAACTCCCCGTTACGATAGTTTAATCCAAGGATCACGGATGATGGTATCCTACGCGTGGGTGGAAGACTAGGTCATTCGAACGAGCCTCCGGCTGCAAAACACCCTATAGCACTTGCAGCAAATCACCATCTGACTGAGCTGATTCTACGCTGTTATCATCATAAATTGGTTCACGCTTTGCCTCAACTTCTTCTTGCTTCAGTAAGGCAACGTTTTTGGCCACTCGGTGGCAGAAATGTTGCTCGCAAAATTGTGCATCACTGCCAACGTTGCTTCCGAGCAAAGCCTTCGTACATAGAGCAGCAAATGGGCGAACTTCCAACGGCTAGAGTTACTATTGCAAGACTATTTTCGAAAGCAGGAGTGGACTATTTCGGTCCTGTTTACATCCGAGCTGGTAGACGTCAAGGAGCGATCAAAACGTATGTCGCGATCTTCGTCTGCATGAACACGAAGGCCGTTCACATGGAACATGTATCGGATCTCTCCACGGAATGTTTCCTTCAAGCATTGCGACGATTCTTCGCCCGGCGAGGCAGATGCTCTGACATATATTCCAATAACGGAACCAACTTCGTTGGGGCTAAAAATAAAATGAATGAACTTGCCATACTACTGCGAGATCGTGATCATCGTGAGACTGTTACGAAGGAATGTACACAACAAGGAGTGCAGTGGCATTTCAACCCACCAAGTGCACCTCACTTCGGTGGCTTGTGGGAAGCTGCAGTACGTTCATCAAAATATCACCTACTCCGAGTAATCGGAGATAATCCCGTCTCTGCAGAGGACTATCGCACTCTCCTAATCCAAGTTGAAGGTTGTCTAAATTCACGACCACTAACAGCAATCTCGGATGATCCCACGGATTTGGAACCATTAACTCCTGCGCATTTCCTGATCGGACGATCCATGCAAGCATTGCCAGAGCCCGACTATGGATCGGTACCGTTGAATCGACTTGATCGTTGGCAACTTGTACAACGTCAATTGCAAGATTTTTGGAAACGTTGGAGGACCGAATACTTGTCGCAACTGCAGGGCAGAACAAAACATTGGAAACCAGCCGTGGAGATAACAATAGACAGCTTAGTAGTAATTGTTGACAATCTACAACCAATGAAGTGGAAAATGGGGCGAATTGTCGAACTTCACCCGGGAGCTGATGGCATCACTAGGGTAGTCACGGTGAAGACCGCCACTGGAATAATTAAAAGACCAGTCACTAAAATCTGCTGCTTACCAATACAACACAATGCAGCATAGAAGTTCAGGATTCCTTCCCAGAATATCCAGTGCGTCGAAAGGGTTTTTTTTTTTTTTTTGTATAATTTCAGAAGCTACATAGAAACTTCAGAATGGGCGAGGATGTCTGCGAATGATGTGATCGATTCGTATGGATGCAGCTAGGTCGAGTGATCGCACTGTATCACTTTAGAATGATTTATCGTTTAGAATGATTTCGCCTCAACCCATACTACTGCAAGGAAGAGAACCGAGAACCAGCGACGATAAACAGAGAGAATCAGTCTGCTTCTACCACAGCTCGCGAACGGTCAACGGAGGGCGAACCTCCGCACGTATCAGTTCAAATAAAGTGTAATTAATTGTAATCGGTGTTAACGTGCATTGTGCCCCGAAGAAGTCCCCGAATTGTGCCCCGTAGAGTGTAATCCGGAACTCCAGGGATTGTTCAGCCAATGCCAGCGAAGTACCACCAACAGCAAACAGCTGGTCCAGCGATGCGACAAGGTCACCCAAGGACGACCAACGAAGGTATCCCAACAATACCCATGATTCAAATCACATGAGCATCCAAAATCAAGTTCAATGGCAGTCTCATTTAGTGCCTAGGACAACATTAGCAAATATTATAAAGTAACAATATGGTCCACTCTTCTATTATCTTTAAGATACGATTTTCCCCGACACTAGCGCCATTAGTGATACGAAAGGTGACTAGTATTGAGTGCTTAGCAGTTGACAGCTCAATATAAACAAGGCTATCGAAAATTTGTTGTGAAATTTACCTATTTTAAATTATATTACAATTATATTCAAACTAAAGGTTATGCCAAACAGAATATAATATGTAATAGAAAAAAAAAATAGCATTCCTCTAAAACGACTAGTATTTAATCTTATATGTTTGTTTTAAGTTTAGAGCCGTCAAAATGCTCAATACAGAAGCGTAAAAGCCTAGAAAAAGTGAATCCTACTCAATTTAAAGTTGCTTTCATGGACCGTGTGCATTTCATTTTAACCTAGGTGCTCCAGCTACTACAGTAACTTACCAGCCTTAATTGTTATAAAATATATCAAAGTGTGTTTACATTGTTCCTGCTTTGACAATTTAGTATTTTATACAGGTTTTCTTATCCTGCATGTCTGTATTACAATTGACATCTTAAAACTAAAATCTAAAACTACACAGTTCGAAAAAGTAGTGTAAATTTCGATTCAATATGATGCACATAAATGGAGCGTCACATATCATATAAGTTTACATTATATATCATGTAAAGTTCTGACACATTTCATGCAATGTAGCAAATATTGTATACAAAAGCCCATCTTTGTAAACAACATTGTTTGCAAGTTGCTCGGTTGCGGAAATGAAATTTAAGTTTACGTGAATGAATGTTTACATCACAATAAAATTCAGAATTTTTATTTGTGTTTATCTTACCAAAATATAAAGGGCATTATTTGAATTTTTTTCAGTTTATTTACGCGTTGTAAGGCGCATGAAAGAGCTCGGCACGATCAGTGTTAATGTTTGTATGCTCGCAACTATTTTTGCAAAAAAATTAAGTGACCGAAATTGATATCGAAAGTGTGCCAAAGGTGCTACTGAACGTGTTTTATAGTTGGGTGTGGTAATATTCGTGCATTTCCGGTTGATTTTCAGTGGAAATTCCGTATCACAAAATTCCTCACCGAGTTCCTTTTTTTTACCGTTCAGCGACGACGGGTTTTTTTTTCGCGAGAGTTACGTTTAAGTGTAATAGTGTGCTTCTGATTTTCATTGCCTCCCGGGAGGCCGGTTCATCGTGTTCGGATGTCACGTTTTCGGCGTGTAGTTCTATCTAGAGTCTCGTCACCGTGTGTGAACACGGCTCGGTTTGCAAATTAGCCGGGGAAAGTGCTGATATTGTGTCCGTCGCGATTTTGGTGGTGATTCGGTTGCCTACGTTGCCGTGAATCAGCAAGTTTACGGCTTGCAAAAGTGCTTGTCTGCTGGTCTCTCGCCAGTGTCAGAGATTTTGAACAAGCTGAAGGATTGATACGCCAAGCACCTGACGGGTGGTAACTGGTGGCCGTGAACGGTTCCTGGGGAAAGGACTATACGCAAACCTCCTCCCAGGTGACCATGTCAATGCAAGAAAATTTGTTTTCGTTGAAGTATTACAACAAAGGTAATTGCTATTAGATATTTTTGCAAATAGTGACAGATAGCAGACAGGAAGCTCAAGTGGAGGTGCCAAGCAAAGGTGTTAATCCTTCTTGGATATCGATTTGGAAAATCCCCCTTCGATCCTTCAGATTCTTATAGTTATCTGCTTGGAAGTCGATTTGCTTAAAAAATTACTGCCATGGCACCTAAACGCAAAAGAAAGGGGCAAAATCTTGACCCCCCTTCTGATGAAATTAATTTGAGTAATCAATTTGATTTGCTCACGGATGATGAGAATGATCCATCATCCAAGAAAAATTCTAGTAAACTTACCCAGCTTAATGCCAAGAAGGAAAAGATCCCCCTATTGTGATAACCACTTCCGATTTCCATGCTCTTCGCATGGAACTTTTGAACTTCGTTAAGTTTTCACTGCAAATTGGACGTCGGGGTGAATGCCGTGTATTGGCTGAAACCTTGGACGGATTTAAATGTCTTCTCAAGTATCTTACTGAGAAGCAGCATAATTTTTTTTACTTACGACACCAAAACTGAACGTGTGTTCAAGGTTGTCATGAAAGGACTGCCCAGTGGCGAATCCCTGGACCAGATCAAAGATGAACTGGCAAAATTACTTGGAGTTGTGCCACTCCAAGTAATCAAAATGAAAATGAAATCCCGTCCTGGCGATTCGCGCAACGGGATTTCTAATGATTTTTATTTAGTTCACTTCAAGTCTAGTGAACTAAACAACCTTAAGGCCTTAGAAAAAGCTAGCTCCATGTCCAAGTGAAGTGGGAACACTTCAGGAAGACTGGAGGAAATTTCCAAAACCCCACTCAGTGCCGTAAGTGCTAGGGATGGGGAATGCAACTAAAAATTGCTACATGCCAGCTAAATGCATGAATTGTGGTGATTCCTCTCACGCAAAGGACGACTGTCCTGTGAAGGAATATCCTAAGAAATTTAAATGTTCTAATTGTGGTGAAAACCACAAATCCAATTTTTGGGAATGTAAGACTCGCAAAGCGATCCTACAATCTCGTTCTAAGTGACAGGTAGGAAACGCTCCACGTTTCCGACCAGGTACAATTTCCTCTGCTGTTAACAGCGGTCAGCGAGGAACAAATTCTACATTCGTACCCGTAGGTACAAATATTACCCCTGCTTCAAATTTTTCATCTGTACCTACTCCCTTCGCTGCTAACAATGTTCAGTGAGTTAATGGAGCTACCTATGCTGCTATTGCATGGGTAGAAATCAAAATACTAACCAAAGTAATTCTTATGGAAATTTTGACAATTTTGACTTAGGAAGCATTACTGAGCCTAAAATGGAATTTTTACAGAAATCATGAATTGACATGATTTCTCAAATGCTTAAATTTAACTCCATGTTTGATGTTATTCAAACTGGAGTAAAATTTGCAAATAATATTGTCATGACTTTAAAATTCAGTAATGGATTTTAAAGCATTAAATATTTTAAATTGGAATGCTCGATCTCTTAAAGATAATGAAGACGATCTATTTAACTTTTTGAGAGTTCATAACGTGCATATTGCCGTTATAACTGAAACGTTCCTTAAACCATAAGGTTAAGAGGGACGCAAATTATTTCATTTATAGAAATGATCATCTTGATGGACCCTGTGGTGGCGTTGCCATCATTGTTCATAGACGAATCAAACATAAAATTCTTTCTTCATTTGAAACCAAAGTTTTTGAAACTTTGGGAGTTTCTGTTGAAACAAAATTTGGACAACTCACGTTTATAGCTGCCTATTTGCCATTCCAATGCGTAGGCCAGCAAAAGAATTTTCTCAAGGGTGACCTTCAGAAACTTACCCGTCATAGGTCTAAATTCTTTATTATTGGTGATTTTAATGCAAAACACCGCTCATGGAATAATGCTCAATGCAATTCCAATGGTAATATTCTGTTTGATGATTGTTCTGCAGGTTATTACACTATTCAATATCAAACAGCCCAACATGCTTTTCTTCTGCTAGAAATCCCTCCACTATTGATTTGGTCTTAACTGATTCATGTCAACTTTGTAGCCAATTGGCTACCCATGCTGACTTCGGTTCTGATCACCTTTCAGTAACTTTTTTAAATATCCCAAGAAATAATTTCTAATCCCAACAGCTCTTCTTTCAATTACCATAGAGCTGATTGGGACCAGTATCGAACATTTATGGAATATAACTTCTATCCAAACATTCCTTTGCAAACCAAAGATGAAATTAATTATGCTCTTGAATCTCTGACTACTTCTATAGTTGCAGCAAGAGCTGCCTCAGTACCAAAATGCGAGGTTAAATTCGATTCAATTATAATAGACGATGATCTTCAGCTCTTGATCCGTCTTAAAAATGTCCGTAGGAGACAATATCAAAGAACACGCGATCCTGCCATGAAAGTTATCTGGCGGGATTTGCAAAAACAAATTAAAAAACGATTCTCTGCCCTGAGGAACAAAACTTTTGAAAATAATGTTTCTGAATTAGACCCGAGTTCCAAACCCTTTTGGAAGCTCACAAAAATTTAGAAAAAACCTCAAAAGCCAATTCCACCGCTTAAAGAAGGTGGTAAAATTTTGATCACAAATTTGGAAAAATCTCAGAAACTTGCTAAGAAATTCGAGAGTTCCCATAATTTCAGTTTGGGTCTTATTAGTCCTATTGAGAATCAGGTTGCTCGGGATTTTCTGAATATTTTTTCTCGGGAAAACATTTTCGATGATTCCTGGGGGACTGATTTGGACGAAGTAAGGTCTATAACTAAAAAGGTTCAAAATATGAAAGCTCCAGGTGATGATGGAATTTTCTATATCCTCATAAAAAAACTCCCAGAGAGTACTTTGTCTTTCTTGGTAAAATTATTTAACAGATGTTTCCATTTGGTATACTTTCCTGATAAATGGAAAAATGCAGAAGTTGTTCCAATTTTGAAGCCGGCTAAAAATCCAGCTGAAGCTTCTAGCTACCGCCCAATAAGTTTGCTTTCTTCAATAAGTAAACTTTTTGAAAGGATTTTTTTTAAATAGAATGATGCTTCATATCAATACGAACTCAATTTTTGCAGATGAGCAGTTTGGATTTCGCCATGGGCATTCAACTACTCATCAACTCTTAAGAATAACCAATTTAATTCGTTCAAACAAATCTGAAGGCCACTCAACTGGAGTTGCTCTTCTAGACATAGAAAAAGCATTCGACAGTGTTTGGCATGAAGGTTTGATTGCTAAATTGAAAAAGTTTATTATTCCACTTTATATTATGAAATTAGTTCAAAATTATTTAACTGACAGAACTTTGAAGGTAAATTATCAAAATTCCAAATCCAATCGACTACCTGTTAGAGCAGGAGTTCCTCAGGGTAGCATTCTTGGGCCTATATTGTATAACATTTTCACTTCGGACCTCCCTGATTTGCCTCAGGGTTGCCACAAATCTTTGTTCGCTGATGACACAGGCATTTCCGCTAAAGGAAGAAGTCTTCGTGTTATTTACAGCAGACTGCAGAAAAGTTTAGATATTTTCTCTTCTTACTTTCAAAAATGAAAGATTTCTCCCAACGCTTCCAAAACTCAACTTATAATATTTCCACATAAGCCTAGAGCTTCGTTTTTTAAAACCTTGTAGTAGTCACATAGTCACTATGAACGGAGTTCCAATTTCCTGGTCAAACCAAGTGAAATATCTTGGATTAATACTTGACCAAAAATTAACTTTTAAAGATCACATGGAGGGCATTCAAGCCAAATGTAACAAATATATAAAATGTTTGTATCCAAACTTTGCCTGACGAATAAATTTCTAATATTTAAACAAGTTTTTAGACCGGCCATGCTTTACGCTGTGCCAATATGGTCTTGTTGTTGCACTACCAGAAAAAAAGCACTTCAAAGGATTCAGAACAAAGTTCTGAAGATGATTTTGAAGTTGCCTCCCTGGTACAGTACTACCGAAGTACATAGAATTTCGAATGTTGAGACTTTAGAACAAATGTCCAACAAAATAATTAATAATTTCCGGCAAAAATCGTTGCAATCCTCAATTGCAACGATTAATTCCCTTTATACTTAGATAAGATTTAGTTTTAGTTTTTAGTTTTAAGATATCAATTGTTATACTGACATGAGGTTTAAAAAATCTGTTTAAAATACTGAATTTCCAAGACAGGAATAATGTAAAAACGCTTAGATATATATCATAACAATTAAGGCTGGTATGTTACTGTAGTAACTGGAGCACCTAGGTTAAAATGAAATGTAATTTATTTTGAATTTGAAACAAATAAAAAGTTAAAAAAAAAAGATTTCAGTTTACCTATCTTCGTAGTGAAAATGTTGGGGAAATGAATGAAATGTTGGCCTAAATGCCCATAATTTGGGCCCATACATAAATTCAGCAATCGACTAAATTTTCAATAGCGACCAAAAATATCCATTAGTTCAGTCTCAATGTCGCGTTCATCTAGATAAAATTGATAAATAGCAGATTTTTAGTGATGGGTCCAATCTTAGATCCATAGGCCGACATTAAAGCCATTTCCCCTACCTAGGTTAATATATACTCGGTAAAATGCGATGTTTTCTTCAGTCCAGTAATACAAGACACTGAAGAAGTCTGCACATTGTAGACGAAAGACGCGTATCTGTCAAGGATAAGCAAATAAGGTAGTGGAATTAAATGGAAATTACTAATCTTTCTCTCTGTCATTTTACCCTAGTATTCATATGTTATGTTCTTCTACTCGGGTAAAATAGGGGTGTATATCAGTATTGGCAAATGAAACGCCCAGAGGTAACTTAAAACTATAAGGTCAAGTGTGGAGCAGTTTCTAAGTGGTACAGATATTAATGGTATATTAACCTTACTTTTTATCAGATTGCATCTAAAGTTTAAAAACTAAAAAGAGCATCAATATCTCCGGAAAACGTGGAATTTTAGTATTCCGGAAGGTTAGGTTCTATCGTTTTCAGCGACAATTCCCGGTATCCTCTGTATCGCAGCCGTCGTCGTCGTCGTCGTCGTCGTTGTTGCAAACGTGCGAGCTGTGGAAATTGTGGCATTAACTTAATGGCAGTGCCATCTAATTGAATTCGGTGCTTTTGACTGCCGCTGCCGAAAGGGGTGGTGCGCCGGTGCTGGTAGTAAATTATATAAATGGTGCCATAAGAAGCATAAAGCGACGGATTTTATTCGGGATGGAATTATGTCTGCACTGTTTTTATTCGGCATTTGAACTTTATGACCTTGTGGAAGTGCCGCCGTGCGATGTACAATCTTTATGCTCCTAGGACGACTTGGCTAGAACAGCGGCGGATCGATTCAATAACATCGTACGAATTTCCAATCGTTTTTCAATCACCTGCCAGCCAGTTACCCATCAATCAGCTGTAGCTACGCCGTTTGGGTTCAATTTTAGGAATATTTTGATACTACTGCTGCTGTTGCTTGTCAGACTTCACCCAGCAGACGTTTAGTATCCAAATTCGTTAGGCATTCCGACAGGCAGCGTACCGTGGCGTGGGGAGAATGGAAATAGGGTAATGTGAATTGATATATGCCACCACTGGGGAAAATTGCAGGAACATCCTTTTGTGACGCAAATTGGGATCGAGTCAGTTGAAGCATTAATGGGATCCCAGATCGTTACAGTAATACTTGGTTCTTCTTCTTCTTCTTCTTCTTCTTCGCATTTCAAGCTTATTGCATATCGCATATTAGCTTATTGCGTGCTCTCAACTTATTGTTCTAGATGCACTTCCACAGTTATTAATTGAGAGCTTTCGATGCCTGTACCATTTTTGCATTGGTATAATTGTGTGGCAAGTCCAATCATATCATACTTCTATGCCCAGGGAAGTCGAGAAATTTTCCAACCCGAAAAATTCCTAGACCGGACCGGGAATTGAACCCAGCCACCTCCAGCATGGCCTTGCTTTGTAGCTGCGCCTTTACCGACTGAGCTAAGGGAGGCCCCATACTTGGTTGCAACGAGAATTTTCCGGAAATAATTCAGAATTCGGACGAATTGGAAACAACCGCCAGCATAAATAACGCACGAAAATCATAAAACCATCGATTGCAGTGTGCAGCAAACCACAAAAACACACTGCTGAATGGACGAACTAGGTGCGAACATCAATTATGTAGATACATATGTAAAGTGCTAGTAAAACGCGAGGATTTATTCACCGGCACAGTGCCGAGGTGTAGTTTGAATATTTCAACAAAACGGTCGTTTTCTGTGGATTTAGTTTTCTGCTTGTTTTGCTATGTTTTATTACTTTCATACATTGCACAGTGGGGATTATTGGGACAAAAATAATTGCAACTGTCTGCTGCTGAATTTTTAACATGATTTTATTTTTCTGATAATGGAATCTTTTTCGCAAAATTTCATTCGGCACATACGGTAGCACTTGTCTAGAGCCTACCCTAAAATTCCATGAAAAATCTGAAAATTCTCGAATAAGGCGTGAAATACCACTGCAAAATGAGTAGAAACAACCTTTTGAAAACTTTAATCATCGATGTGTGGCAATCATTAACTCGGAGGATTCCAGCTGATTAGACTAACTCCCCCAATTGAAACACCAACGAGCTGCTTCACACAGCTTGTGGACTGAAAAGGACATATTTGACAAATGGGGCTCTTAGTTGACCCTATGTTCTCCTATACATTTCCAAATATTTTCCGAACGATCACCTATTGACTGTGAGAATACAACTAGTTACATCTCCTAAAAATAACTGACTAAATAGATTGTTAAGCGCGTTTGAATAAAAAGCTTTTATATACAGGAGATGCCAATGAGATTCAAAACGCAAAAACTGCTTTCTTGGGTTTTTTTTTTTTATTAAGAAAGCATATATTTCATAAAGGTATAACATATTTGGAATAACAGTGGCAGCAAATTTTAATTTTTTATGTACCTAAAAACCCCACTGTGCATTGATATGTTTTATGTTTCCTTCCATGTAACACTAGTATTAAACAACTGTTCACTCTTTGATCACCAATGCAAGAAAAACTTGATTTACTACTACTAAAATGTTAACGGCGCCGGTGGTGTAGTGGTAAGCGTGATTACCTCTCACTCCAGCAGGCCTGGGTTCAATCCCAGTCGGCGCCGCCGTGATGTTCTGAGGCATAACATCTCTGATCACGCCTTCCTTTGGATGGGGAGTAAAGCCGTTGGACCCCAGTTCATGAGTTGATGGGTCGATAGGTAGGGTCCAGGTGTGGGAGCTGCCTTCCTGGCACGTCGGTAGCATTGGTGCTCAGCACGGAAAACAAGATCAACGGAAAAAACAAACCAAAGGAAAAAAAAATACTACTAAAATGTTTGTTTATTTACTTATTGTCTTGTGGTTTACAATTATTGTACATTTTAATTGATTTAGCCCGAAAGCTCTTCATCTTTAGTGATTATGTCTGTAACAAGTTACTGTTTGATTTTAGTTTAACTGCAAAAGTTTACATTTTGCTTATAAGAAAAGCATATTTGTTGATTTTAATTAGAAAATTTGATATTCTACCTATTTAACCTAGTTGCCTAACCTAACGTGCCAGATCCCTAATGATCTGTTGATCGGATCTAACTTACTTACTTAAGGGTCCTGTGCACCACTAGCGGTGCAAAGGGCCAACGTGAAAGACTTCCATCCTGGGCGGCTACTCGCTTTTGCCTTGACCTGGGCCCAGGTCAGATTTCTATCGACTTGCTTAATTCCCTTATTGAGGCTCCGCCGCCATGAGCCCCTGGGTCTGCCTCTGCTGCGATGTCCTGCCGGATTCCAATCCAGCGCTTGCTTGCAGATTTCGTTTCCGCCCGTCGAAGTGTGTGGCCGACCCACCTCCACTTTCGCTCTCGAATTTCTGTTGCTATCGGCTTCTGATGACATCGACGATAGAGCTCGGTATTCGAGATCCAGTTGTGAGGCCACCAGGCACGAATTATATACCGCAGGCATCGGTTGATGAAAACCTGCAGCTTTTGAGTGTTCTCCGCTGATACACACTACGTCTCGCTGGCGTATAACAACACAGATTTCACGTTCGAGTTGAAAATTCGGATTTTGGTGCGTTGACTTATCTGGTTGGATCTCCATACGTTTCGTAAACTCGCAAAGGCAGCCCTAGTCTTCTTGATTCGTGCACCTATGTCGCTCTTGGTCCCGCCGTCCGACGCTATTTGGCTGCCAAGATATTGGAAACTTTCGACCTTCTCCACTGCTTGCCCCGCTACCGTAAAGTTGGAAGGGTTGTCCGTGTTGATATCCAACGATTTGGTCTTGTTGACGATGATGGTGAGACCCGCCGCAGAGGAGCGTTCGGCTAGGTCATTGAGCTTACTCTGCATATCAGAGCGCCGTTGTGCTAGTAGAGCAACATCATTAGCCAAATCGAAGTCGTTGAGATGCTCCATGGTGATAGGCTGCCAAAGCAGCCCACGGTTCGGTACATGTTCAATTGCACCTACCATGATCTCGTCGATTACGATGAGAAACAGTAGCGGTGATATTATACATCCTTGTCTCACACCAGCGACTACCCGGATAGGGTCGGACAAGGCTCCGTTATGCAGAACTCTGCACGTGAAAGCCTCATACTGCGCTTCGATGAGGTTGACGATTTTATCCGGGACTCCCTTGCGTCCCAGGGCGCCCCACAGATTCTCGTGATTGAGACGGTCGAAAACTTTCTCGTAGTCAATGAATACCAAATAAAGGGACTCTTGGAATTCATTGACCTGCTCCAGGATGATGCGGAGCGTGACAATATGGTCCACACAATCCTGCCACGGAATCCTGCCTGCTGCCGTCGGAGAGTCGCGTCAATCTTCTCCTGTATCCGAATCAGGATAACTTTGCACAGAACTTTGAGAACAATACACAGTAACATGATGCCTTGCCAATTGTCGCACACAGTCAGATCCCCCTTCTTTGGGACCTTAACTAAGAAATCTCTGAACCTTTTGATGGTAGTAGTTCTCCGTAACGCCAAGGGCTGAAGACCAGCCAAGCGGTGGACCTCAGAATTTCTAGTATGCGGTGAACTGTTGAGGATCATCCTCAAGATCTTGTTCTGGATCCTTTGTAGTTTGAGGTGATGAGAATGTGCACAACTCTCCCAGATTGGCAACCCGTACTCTATGACGGGAAGGATTATTTGCTTGTAGACAGCAAGCTTGTTTTTCAGGGATAGGGTGGATGTTGATGCGGATCTTCCAGCTGTTGAAATACTCAGACAGGACATCCAAGTCTCTCTGGAATTTGGTAATCAGAGCTCCGATGACGCTACCCTTGTAGACGATGGATGTATCGTCTGCGAACAAAGACAACGATCCACCATCAGGGAGAGCCGGAATATAGAAGGTGAATAGATTGAACAGGATGGGTCCAAGGATGCTTCCTTGGGGCACACCTGCACCGATGTTAAAGGCATCTGACGTGATGATCTGCCAATAGCAGATGTTTTTGAAACAGTCTCTAAGAATGTTTGTTACTCGGGTCAGTTGGTGGACGGTTGATCGACCTTTTCGAAAACCAAACTGCTGCTCGAGTGTGTGCTATGTGCTGTTTTCTTCGGCAGATGTTAGAAGCCGGCTGTAAACTGCCCTTTCGAAAAGCTTGGATATCCCTGAGAGAAGGCTGATGGGTCGGTAACTTGAAGGAGAGGAAGGATCCTTCCCAAGTTTCCGAATGGGGATGACTTTAGGTAACTTCCTGCACGAGGGGAAGTAGCCAAGTCGGAGGCACTGAGATGGTTGTAGAATCTGGAACTCAAGTGCTTGAGCTCCAGATTCAGGATGTTGTCGAAACCTGGGGCCTTCATGTTTTTGGAAGTTTTGATATAAGCCAACAGTTCGTCAGCCATGATCTCGGATTCCTCGGGAAAGATGTTAGGAATCTGGTGGAGATTGGTTACATTTTCAGCAACCTCAGCTTCGTGAGGGCTGGTGATGTTTTGTCCGAGATTGTGGGAGCTGACGAAATGTTGACCTATCGCGGCAGCCTTCTCTTCTGGTGTTATCAGGTGAACCGACAATACAGTGGAACCAGCGGTGGAATAGGCCTCGGTTTAGTTTTGAGGACTTTTGTTAGTTTACAAAAGGGTTTTGCACAATCTGGAAGTCAACGGATGTTATTGGAAAAATTCTCATTTCTGAGATCCACCATTTTGGCTTTGATAAGTTTGGTTAGACGGTTGGAATGGGTCTTCAAGGTAGGCAGTAGGTACTGCCTACGCACGGCGTTACGAAGTCTGATTAGGCTTTTAGTATTTTGATCAAGGTTCAGAGAATTACTCACCCATCTGGAAGCTGGCACGTGTTGTTCGCGGGCTTGGGATACCACCTCCTCGACAGCGCACAGAGATCTATCGATGTCATCAGTCGAGACCAGTAGGGCGCCGAAATCAATGGCTTCGTCGACGAACCGATCCCAGCTTACCCGATGGTAATTCTGACGGGAAGCATGGAATCGATTCTACGGCATCGTGTTATCTTGATAAACACTTGATTTATTTCATGCTTTCGTATACAAGGCAAATGACACAAAGGAGAGATCGACGATGCCCCATCGGAAAATACAATCGGTTCGTTAAGCGTTCGCTACACTGAAACACTTTCTATCGGACAATACAATGTGATGATGGTATCTTCAGCCTTGGGTATTACTGTTTTCTTTTTTTCAGAGACACTCGCCATCCCTTCCTCACACAGCAGCGTAATCCCCCATCAACCACGAAAGGCACTCTAGCTGCTCCAACTAGAGGGATCTCAGCAGAGAAAACATTGGTTGACTCTATTTTCCATCACCAATCACTCGCGACGCAACGGCAGTACACAGACTGGAAGACGTAGCGCTGAAATCAGAATCGACAACTCCAACCTTGGGGCAAGACAGCTTTCGGTCATGAGTATAATCGAAGTTAATTTTGAGTAACTCAGAGTAACAGAGTTGCTCGACAACATTTACACATAGCAACCTGGTTGTTGTGTTGAAACCGATGCTGTCAAGCAAAGATAATTCAGTAGCAACATTTCAAAGGGGAGTAATTGCATTTGTAGATTTGTAATACGTATTTCAAAATTTTAAGCAGTGCCCTTTGAAACTAAAGCTTAACCGAGATGATATTTCGGCAATGGGAAGGTAATTTCACTTTCGTATAGCACGCTGCGAAACATTAGCAACCACATAATACGGATTCTGATGGACAATCACAAGAAGGATTCAGGACAGTCCCAGAGGGATTCTGGACAATCCCTAGAAGACTTCGGACAATCTCTGGAAGGATTCCAGTCAATCGAAAAGGGGATTTATAACAGTCTCCGGAGGGACTCAGAACTAGCCTAGGGGTGATTGCAGACAGTTATCAGAAAAGCTTCCATACACTCACACTACGATTTCCGGATAATATCGGAGGGAACTTTGGGAAAACCCAACAGGGATTCTGGACAGTCAAAAGGGCGATTTTTATAAAAATTAAGTGGCATTCATGACCGTCCAGAGAGGAGCCCAAACAATCGCAGAAAGGATTCCGTACAATTCCAGACAATCACAGGGAGGACTACAGCCATCCCAAATGGAGGATTCTGAACAATTCTAAGTAGCATGACAAAAAAGAGATGAAGGGATTCCTGTATCACAACAACACCAGGTGAAGAAAATTTAACTCGTTTCTAAACACAATTTTCAACTGTCTTTTTCAGTATCAGGAAGTTTCTAGTGACAATTGGGTTCTTTAATTTTGAGAAATATATCGGTTTTTATATATCATCTGAAAGAGCTTCGTTTTCTGAGCACAGCGATATTTTTTTCGAACCCTCACACTTTCATCTCGATTTTAAATCAATATTCAAAGAAAAATAATAATATCATTGTTTGACACTAAACTGACAAACTGACAGCTCGCTCCCATACAAAGTGATACCGAGGGGCGCTAATAAGTTGATTTTTGCAAATGTAATCAGTCTTATTTAAAATAGTTCCAGTGTACCAAAATTGATGAAATTTTGGGTTCGGGTTCCATTTCTAATGCAGATTACGAATATGCATTTACCTCAATACAGTTAAAGAACCCAATTGGCCAATATTCTGACTTTTTCTAGCATAATATTTTCGGAGATGTATATCGATCTTCCATTACGGAACATTCCTCGTGCCAGAAACTTATTCAACAGAACAAGAAGCCTCTTACCCTCTTAAAGCCTTACCTTGACTCCAACGACCGATATCAAACGCGTCTTATAGCGGCCACGGCACTCTTCGATTGCATTTCTAAAACACAACCTCAACGCACAAACACGACGACGACAACATTCGAGAAGCGCCTTTCGTCCGGGAGGCGGAACGCCAGCACGCAGCAAGCAAAAGGAATACAAAAATGCACACACACAGGCACGGCACGAACTGAACTGCTAACGTTGAAAGCCAAACGCAAACATTTAGGATCTTGTTTGATTACGATGAAAGATTGCGCATCGTTTGTTTCATTTTCCCACAAACCTGTGGGACCCTTCTTTTCCTAGAAATGAACTAGCACAATCAATGGAAGTAAGCAAAATTGGAAAGTTTAAACAATGCACAAAAAAAGTAAAAATCGGGGGCAAAAGTCCATTAACGTTCCATAATAATTGATTATCGCACGATTCGCGTGACCACGCAAAGCTCCATCCAATGAAGTCCACTTGACCGATGACATTTTAATGAAAGTGGTACTCTCCTCCCACTCGTATCGATACGATGGATATTCTATATTTGGTTGCAGGAACAGCGCTTTATTACTTTCATGTTTTTCTGAAGCGGGGTAGTGCAAGAACCTGGATATATGTATGCAGTTGAAGCCCTTTTTTTTGGTGGTGAGGATGTAGGTCAACCAGCATCAGCAGCATGGTTGTCAGCTGGGGGCAAGGTTGGCATTCGTCAATTAAAAATTGCTGAGAGGGTGAGAAAATTGAGTCTTGTTCATGAACGATTACGTTTAAAAATACGATGACACATGTGTACTCATTTAAAGGGTGTCCAACATTAAATTGCATCACAACAAAAAAACGCTGTAGAAAATTACCCATTGGGTATTTTCTTTTGAAAATTTGAGTAGAAGTAGTTTAGAGTAAATTGTTTTACACTGAATTTTTATCGCTGTCACTTTTTTGAAAGTTGAAAAAAAACGTCACCCAAAAAGCAACATAGCGAATTAATTTTGCGCAAGCACCTGGAAAATCCTCAACTCTCTCATCGGGACATCGGAATACAACTAGGAATCGTGCATATTCAAGAGTGAGTCTTGTGATTAAACGTTACTACGAAACTCTGAGCATCGAACGGAAGGAGAAATGCGGTCAGAATGGATGTTCTATTAGTGATCAGGATCACAAGCGTGTCGTGAAAGCGCTTAAGCGGAATCCCAATGCTTCGGTCAGGGATGTGGCCAAAAAGTTGAATCTGTCCAAGTCTTTCGTTCAGAGAGCCTAGGACCGGGAGGGACTGCATACGTGCAAAGTGCAGAAGGCTCCAAATTGTGACAAACGGCAACATACGGTTGGGAAGGGTCCGGAAATTGTACACCCAGATGCTGACGAAGCCTCATTGCCGGCAGCTTCCGGGTCTACTGTTGTACACCGCCCAGCACAAACTGGATGTTCCCGAGGAGGTAAGGAAGCAGAAGCTTTCAAAGTTTGCCAAGAAATACATAATTTGGCAAGCGATCTGCTCATGCTGCAAATGGAGTGCGCCGTTCGTGACTACCGGGACTGTAAACGGGGAGATCTACCTCAAGGAGTGTCTACAGAAGGGTCTGCTTCCTCTTTTGAAGCAACACGAGGGCCCTACAATCTTCTGGTCGGATCTAGCTTCGTGCCACTATTCAAATGTTTTCCTGGAATGGTACGAAGCCAGGGTCACTTTCGTACCCAAGGACATGAATCCCCCCCCCCCCAACGCACCGGAACTAAGGCCCATCGAAAAATACTGAGCTATTATGAAGCAGGCACTACGCAAGCATCCCAAGGAGGTCAAATCTGAGGAAGACATTGAGAAAAAGTGGGTTTCCGTACAGAAGAAGCTGCAGCCATATGTTGTACAGAACCTAATCAGAAATGGCTCTAATGGATCAAAGATTGGGCCCATCGCTAAAAATCTGCTATTTATCAATTTTATCTAGATGGATGCGTCATTGGTACGGTACTAATGTATATTTTTGGTCGATATTGAAAATTTAGTCGATTGCTGAATTTATGTATGGGCCCAAATTAGGGACATTTAGGCCGACAATACATCAATTTTCCCTATATATTTTATTGTCTGAAAGTTTGAAAAGGATCGGTCAACTTGGTATTTTTCTACAGCATTTTTTCCGTGATGCAATTTGATATGGGACACCCTTTATGCTCGTTCACGGTTACTAATCGAAGTTACAGACATACGATTAAATTACTGAACCAGATTAACGACAGGATTTATTGTAACTGCTGCAAACTAATTGGTCGTTTTTAGTGACACTCTTAGAGGCAGATGACGGTAAATATTCACCACTACTGTTCTCGAACATGCAACATTAACAATAATTGACAGCAATCAACAATCTGTACTCTCAGGACAACCATATTGAGCTTTATCTACGAAGAACGATTAGTCTCCACGATGTTCGAGTTGCAGGAAATGTTTGAAGCTGTACAACAATGTAATTTTTAGGAACCATCCAACTTGCTGGCTATATTCGTGCAGATAGCTACTGCTCCATCTCTTTGCAAACCGCAGCTAGAAAATCCAGCGGATTTAATTCTGGAATCGGTACACCAAACCATCATTCTCCTGGATGATCCGGTGTGCCATTCAACGATAAAAAAAAGTAGCTCGGTACGTAGATAAATATACCAGCTAGCTTATTAAGTCAACACATAAATAAACATCAGCTGTCAAAAACAGTCCATGAAGTATGTTTCTGTTTTCGTGATTCGAATCATCCCAAATGATCCTGCAAAAAATATTTAGAAAAAACTTTAAAAAAATATCAATGTTACCCTGTTTTACGGTACCACTTCAGTACTGGTACGTATTTGACCGCAAACGTTTAGTTGCTCTTAAACAACAATAATTTAAGGTGGTCCTAAAAACAACCGTTTTGTCGTGAGAGGCGAGTAATGCCGAGCTATTAAGGTTATTATTCAACACGGATGAGCAGTATGTTGTTTTGAACGAGGGTTACGCACTTGGCAAAGATAGCCCACAGCGGCTCACCACGAGCAACTGAATCCGATCAGTAGCGGAACGGCTTTTTCCTCCTTACTCGGTAAATCGAGGGCTCTTGAGGGCAGCCTTATTAGCTAGCTGCTTGTGAGGAGCCTTTCGTTGTGTTTTGGAGAAAAATGTATAACGCCACGTGCCGAAAGCACTGCGGCTGCTGTTGCTGATAACGACCGAACAGCACCACTGACCATACGCGGTAATTGAATAAACACATCGTTCTGTGCGACCGAATAGAATTTGATTTTGAAATCTGTGTTAGGGGAAGCGCAGGCAATCGGTCATCAGAGACATTGAAAGAGACGCGCAATGAAAATTTCTGTCGAAACAGCAGCACGGTTTTTGATGGATCTTTTGTAAATGTCACTGGCAACATTGTTTCTTCGAGTGGCTTCAAATTACTTTCATACAGTGCCGCAATGCTGTTGGGAAAATTGGAACGGTCGACCGGAACTGAATAAAAATGCAGCGCAATCATTTTTATTGCCATAAAACTAAATTGAACTTTCCGATTGGATTTTGTTTTATCACTATTAAATGTTGTATTTAATTGAAAATCAACAATAAATAAATAAATCAAGCTAACTATTCAAATCGACGTATCTGATTTGTAAAAAACAACTTCAATCGACGATTTGTGGCAACTGATAGCTCGCTCACAGAAACTGACAACACCAGCTAGTAGGGAAAAGATTCCCCTACCTGATGATGGTGTTTGTTTGCGTGGGTCAGTTAGTAGCTAAGTTTATTGAAGTGATTGTTTAAAAAAGCAGATACGTCGATTTGAATAGTTATGCTTAAAATAAAAAATATCAAATATTTCGTGAAAATAATTTAACACTTTTATCATGATTCAGAACAATACTCCTTTCTGGTGAATTGAGCGAACAGTAATGTTTATTTACTTTGCTCGTTTGATTCAGCGTTTGACGGTTCGTTTGGTTCTTTTTGCTTCAGTCTATGCGTGTCTCTATTTAACGTCTCTGTCGGTGATAATTTTAATAGCAACAGTTGCACATACGTGCAATTTTTAATACTGCCCATTTAGATTTTTTTTTTTTTTTTTTTTTTTTTTTTAATTATAGTCATTTTAACACTCTTGGGTTATTCGTGACTTGTCCGGGGGTGAGATTTGAACTCGTGACTTTGGCGTGAGAGGTATGGATGTTGACCACTACGCCGGCGTCGCCCCCTCATTTAGAAAATTGATAAATTCTTAATTTTAACAGATTCGTAGAAAAATTTCCTATCGATTGGCGTATTAAGAATTAAAATCCATCATCTCTGAATCAAATTCATACTACTTTCATGCCGCGACCAACTTTGGTTTTTGAAGTTGCACCTCCAATGTTGTCTTAAAAATACATGGTATGATAGAATTAAACTTATAGGAGCTGACATTCAAATGTCCAGAAAATACTCTCTAACAAGTTTATGGTGGTCCTGAAAATGACCGTTTTATCGTGATGGTTGAGTAATGCTGAGCTATTACGGTGTTCAAAACCGATGAGGCTGGCGAGCTGTATGTTGTTTGGAACGAGGGTGACGCGTTTGGTATAGATGGCCCACAGTGACTCACGAAGCGCTACTGAATCCGATCAGTATCGGTGCAGCTTCTACCTCCTTCCTCAGTGAATGCTCGCTGTTGGCGGGCAGCCTTTCGTTGCGTAAAAGAGAACAATCTTCAACGCTACGCGCCGAAAGCACTGCTGCTGCTGCTGCTGCTGCTGCTGCTGCTTCTGATGACGACCAACTGGACACCAGCTCACATGGCAAATGAATAAGCACCGTTCGGCAAGACCGGATGGGATTTGATTTTTAAATCTGTGTTTGGGAAAGTGCTTTTTACAGACAGAATTAAAATCCATCCGCTATTGACCTGACCACTATCTCGTAAACAAACTATACCAAATGATAGAAGAATCATTCCACTACCTGATTGTGTTAATTGTTTTCAGCGTTAGCGCAAGAAATTCGTAATTGAAGTGTTTGTTTTCAAAAGTAATTACGCCCAAATCTCGAATCACTTCGGAAGTTTTGTTCATTGGTGGACAAAACAGCAGAGTTCAATATTATATATCTTGGGATCCAGGCCATGTAGAAGATTGCAGTCTCCGCCAATTTGTTTTAGTAGGCCAAGGACTTTTGATTGGTAGACAGAAGTTTAGAATTTTTTCGCTACGTGACGCTAGTGTGCAAGTGAATTTGGGATCCTGTCCTTAGAAGGAAAGCAAAAGCAACAACGTAACTCGTTCGTCAGCTCTCATCCCACCATCAACGATCATCATCGTCATTGTCAGCACAATCCAAGACCACACCTACACACCCCTCATGTAAAGTCCTTTCCAATTCAATTCAAGACTACGCGGCGGAAGAACGATCTTGTTAACATCCACTTATTCAAGCGAGAAAACATTGAAACAATATCAAAGCTAAATTCAAGGCACTGCGGATGCTTCCAATGCTAAATACTGCTGCTGCTGGTCCGTCTCCTCTAAAATTCGTCAAAAAATGTTGTATAGTAGGAGACGGACCAGCAGCAGCAGCAGCAGCAGCATTAGAAGCAACCGCAGCTGTGGGATCTGCATTGCTAGTTCGTGTAGCCGTGGCAGGAGACCTCGGTCGGGTCACGATACCGCTGTCAGCTGTTCTTTGTCACCGGTGTAACGATTTTGATAACGGAGTGTTGCTATGCAAGCGATTGCCCTGATTTCTTCATGCTGGGTATTCGGAATGATTGAACGTAGTTCTTCGGACAGGCATCAGGATGTGCGCTGACGATTCGATTTAGGAGAATCCATGGCGAGACTTGGTGCAGATTCACGGTGAAACAAATTGATTATGTTGTGGCAACATCGAAAACAAATTTTGACACATGCACACTGCGCAGGCGCAGAAAAAGTTCAGTGTTGCCAGTAAATTTAAAAATCAGAAAAATTATAACCATCGGTGCCAATGACTGTGCCCAGGTGTGCCCAAACTTGTTTTTGGCACATTGTGCGGAGTGATCAATCCCTTCAGTTTTCGGTAAAATTGTTCAGTAGGTCAAGAACTTTTGGTTGGTAGGCAGATGTTCAGAATTTTCTCACCACGTTGCGCTAGTACGGAAGTGAATTTCTTCAATATAATCTTGGTATCTAGACCATATAGAGGGTTACAGTCTTCGGCAAATTTGTTAAGTAGATCAAGAACTTTTGAATTGCTCGACAAAAGATCATATTTTCTCCCTACGTAGCGCTAGTGTGCAAGAGTATTTCCTCAATATGCTATATCTTGGGATCCTGTCCAAATAGAAGGTTACAGTCGTTGGCAAATTTGTTGCCTAGATCAAGAACTGTGGTTAATGGATAGAAGTTCAGAATTTTCTCACTACGTGGTGCTAGTATAGAAGTGAACTTACTCATTTTGGTATATCTTGGGATCCAGACCATAAAGAAGGTTAAAGTCGTCGAAAAATGTGTACAGTGGGTCAAGACCTTTTTTTTGCACTAGTCATGTTTGCACTAGTTAATATTCCAGCATTATATGATTTTACATTTTGAAAATAAATAACTAAACAATATGAAACTTAACCTAACCCATCTCACCCTAATTAAATTCTAATTAAATTAGGTCTAATAATTAATATTATTATTGAAAAAACAAATATTAATACTAATAAAATAAAACAGTGTACAAGTGCATTACCTGACTGTGCTACATCTTAGGATCCTGGCGATATAGAAGCTTAGAGTCTTTGGCAAAGTTATTCAATGGGTCAAGTACTTTTGGTTGCTTGACAGAAGCTCAGAATTTTTCCACTACGTAGCGCTAATGTGCAAGAGTATTTTCCCAATATGCTATATCTTGAGATCCTGGCCAAATACAAGATTACAGTCTTCAGATAATTTGTTTAGTAGGTCAAATATTTTTGGTTGGTGGATAGTAGTCCATAATTTTCTCACTACGTGGCGCATGTATGCAAGTGAATTTCCCCAACTTGATATATCTTAGAATCCAGCTCATAGTTGCAGTCTTAGGCAAATTTGTTTAGTAGGTCAAGGAATTTTGGGTGGTAGATCGAAGTTCAGAATTTTTTCAGTACGTGGAACTAGTGTGCAACTGAATTTTCTGAATATGCTATATCTTTAATTGTGGTCATAAATAAGGTTTCTGTCTTCGGAAAAAAAAAAATCCGGTAGGTTCGATCTAATGTGCAAGAGTATTTCCTCTTTATGATATATTGTGGGATCCAGACCATATAGAAGGTTACAATCTTGGGCAAATTGGTTCAATGGATCAACGACTTTTAATTGGTGGACAGAAGTTCAGATTATTTCTCTACGCGGCGCTAGTGTGCAAGTGAATTTCTTGACTATGGTTTAACTTGGAATCCTGGTCATATAGAAGGTTACAGTCTTCGACAAAGTTCTTCAGTGGGTCAAGTACTTTTGATTGCTTGACAGAAGCTATGATTTTTTTCACTACGCACCGCTAATGTGCAAGAGTATTTCCCCAATATGCTATATCTTCGGATCCAAATAGAAGGACACAGTCCTGGGCCAGTTTGTTCAGTAGGTCAAGGGCTTTTGGTTGGTGGATGGTTGTTCAGAATTTTCTAACTACGTGGCGCTAGTTTGCAAGTGAATTTCCTTAATATTATATATCTTAGGATCCTGGCCATATAGGAGGTTGAAGTCTTCGGTAAATTTGTTTAGTAGGTAAAGGACTTTCGGTTAGTAGATAGAGGTGGTTAGTAGATAGATGTTCAGAATTTTCTTACTATTTGGCGCTAGTGTGCAAGTGAATTTCCGGAATATGCTTTATCATGAAATCCTGGACATTGAGAAGGTTTCTGTCTTTGAAAAACTTCTTCAGTGGATCACGATTTTGGTTGCTGAACTGTAGTTCAGAATGTTCTCACTACGCGGCACTAGTGTGAGAATGAAACCGCTAATTTGTTTAGTGGGTCATGAACATCCGGTTGGTGCTCATAAGTTCTGAATGTTCGTACAAAGCGACATTAGTAAACAAATGAATTTCCTGAACATTCTAGAGTAAGCGAGCCAGATATTGCGCTTATGGTCGAGTTTTTGGCCCTAGGGCCTCTCTAAAATTTTAAATAAATGCTTGTTGCTTAATGCATGGAAAATAAATGTGGAAACTAATGAAAAATATTTAAAATTAATATAAGGCCAAATACGAACCTCTTGGGCAAAAAACTGGCCCACTTACACTATATCTTTGGATCCTAGCTATTTAGAAGGATTCTGTCTTCGGTGAAGTTGTTCAGTGGGACATGGACTTTTGGTTCGTGGTCAGAAGTTTAGAAAGTGAATTTCCTAATTATGGTAAAGTTATCTTGGAATCCTGCCCACGGCTATAGTCTACGGCAAATTTGTTTGGTAAGTCAAGGACTTTCGGTTGGTCGACAGAAGTTCAGAATCTTCTCATAACGTGGTGCTAGTAAACAAGTGAATTGTGTTAGTTCAGAATTTTTGTGGTGCTAGTGTACTTATGAATTTCCTGAATAAGCTATTTCTTGGGATATTTGCCATATAAATTTGCCGAAAACAGAAACCTTCTATATGGCCAGGGTCCCAAGATGTAGCATAGTTAGGAAATTCAATTGCATACTAGCTTCGCGTTGTCAGCCAATTCTGATCATCTTTCCACCAATCACAAAGCCTTGACCTACCAAACAGCATTGCCGAAGATTGTGACCTTCTATACGGCCTGGATCCTAAGAAGATATTCACGAAATTTGCTTGCGACGAAATGAGAAAATTCTGAAATTCGTCCCTCCAAATTTGGAACAAATTTTCCGAAGACTGTTACTTTCTATATGGCAAAAATCCCAAGATATAACATATTCTTGAAATTCACTTGCATACTAGCGCCAAGTTGGGCAAAAGTTCCGTACTACTGTCCACAAAACATTACTTAGTACCTGACCAACTGAACATATTTTCCGAAGACTGTAATCTTTTATGTGGCCTGGATCCCAAGATGTATCATATTCAGGATATTCAGTTCCACACTAGCGCCACGTGGTGAGAAAATTATGAACTTATGTCCTCCAACCAAAAGTACTTGACCTAGTGAGCAAATTTGCCGAAGACTGCAACCTTCTATATGGTCATTCCTAGGCCACATGTGTTACATAAAGTACAACGCGCGAGTGCGCGTGTTACAAAAGTGGGCGCGAGTACTGAATGGTTAAATTTTAAATGACCACTGAACTGATTTTGGTAACTAATCAATATTGATTGAGTGGTAGAAAAATTTCCATTTGAGTTAATTAGTTTAAATTGCTGCTCCATGGTCATTAGTGTTTACACTCCGAACACGATGTTTCCGTTAAAATGTGTAACGAAAAATTGGCAATGTTTGAATAGACAAAGCTCAGTCATTCATTAACAAATTTAAAATCTATTCGTGCCACTTGAAATAAAATACTATGAAGATATATTTTAAATCAATAGATTTAAAATCGATCGATAAATTGCTGAGCAATGATTTTTCAAACATTGCCAATTTACCGTTACACATTTTAACGGAAGCATCGTGTTCGTAGTGTTAAGCAGCGTGCAAATTGAGAGGCAAGGGGTGCCAAACTTGCAGTAGATTACTCTTCGACACGTTAAACCCTTTATGCACATGTTGATGTGCTCGTTAAATCCAAAAACAGCTCTGAAATTAACATTATAACTAACTGGATCAGTATGACAGCTGTTTGCAACCCCTGCTGGACCATAGTGCAGTGTTTTTCGATCTATCATAAACTCATCGCCCCATATTCCAGATATTAGAACTTTAATTGAGTTGTTTCCGCCAAAACATTTCAATCAAAAGCCATCAATAATTCGCTATACAACTCCTCCCCTCGCACGTTCATCGAACTATTTCTCATAGAAAATGCTGCCATTGTGCTGTAGGTACGGGCAGAGCGATGAACGCTAATTTTCCTCGTCATATTATTTCCTGGTTATTGTGCATTTGATAAAATTTATCTGCTCGTCACTGATGAATTGACTTCCAACGCAACTAGCAGCAATGCTAAAGAAATGTCATTAGAGTCAACAATAACAGCATACAAAATGTGAAAGTCATTATTTCCGTACAGGTAAGTTCGGAAGTTGGAATTCAGACTTTCGAAACTTAATTTAGTGCTGGCGCCACAATAGTTCCTCTAAGTTGGATCCATACGGAAAGATGGTGCTTTGTAGTCGCGTCTTTACTGACTCGTTTAAACCCCATCGAAAATGGCTACAATGCGCATTCCAGCGCTTGAGTCCGATCCGGACGCAAACTCGGGCGGTAACGACATGGACCAAATTTATTACAATTTTATGCTTCGCTTGCCACGCCAAATCCCTCTCTTTCCCATTGATAATCCAAATGCGGCAAAAAAGAGTGCTAACATGCCCCGAACAAGACAAGCAAACCGGTTAACAGCTAGCAAATTATCTACACCTGGCTAGCTGGGTAGCCATATCCCGGAGATTCTTCAATTTTCGCCCTTCCATCCTTAGTTATATGTCAATTATTTTCCGCTCCACAGGCTTGTTCGCTCGCTCCCAGTCCCTCGCAAACGGTGGCAAGCAACCAAAACCCAAAAACGACTACCGACCAGCACAGGAGCTGGTGATGAGACAAGACAAGCTACGGATATGGCCTTTTGCCTGCCTCGAAAAAACCCCAATCCAGGCAGTCCGAGTCCGCATTCGGACCGAACGTTGGGAGCGGTGCGGGAGAAGTAGATTGACTTTCTTGATTGTGTAGAGTATCCTCAGCGTGTCGTCGTTGAAAAACAAAGTAGGAATTGCTTGCTGTCCGAGGATGGGAACTTGCTACTGCTGGGTAGAGGTGGGGCTCGGTAGCATTAAGTTTCTTCCCCTTGAAAGTTGTGTACCTGAGTATGGCCAAGCGGGATGGCTGGGTGGGAAGCTTTACGCGCTACGGAGATTTTTGCGTTGTTTCAAGGTTCGGGGCTGATACGGACATCATGTTGACATATCCAGTTGAACTACCGCACTGAACCAGCAGTGGTTGAACGAACGAGTCTTGAACCGAAGCGTGGTAGCTCACGGCTCACGAACCGATGCAAGTGAGGTGAGTTCCACCGACCAGCTGACTGGTTTCGTCGATGGTCGATGAACGTTACTGCGCATGTGTTCGGTGAAATGCTCCACTGCTCCAAACCGGGTAGCACATTCTGTGGGAAGACCTGTGAAGGTCCCAATTCTCCTGTGTCCAAAAGTCTACAATCCTGACGGAGCATCATCACTTTAATTACCCCTGGACAGTTCCAGAAAATGGACAAAGTTTTCATCAACAATGACAAAAGTTCCACCCGGAAATGGGACAGGCAGCATAATCAACCATCAAAATTCAAACTCAATTGGGAGCAACTTTGCAGCTAAACTTTCCGCTCTCGGAAGTTGATAGATATCAGAACTGCAGGAAGAAAGTCCCAACCACACCGCCAACGGGTAAAAGAGAAACTTTTGCTTCTTCTCAAAACTGAATAAACACTATCGCTCACTCTACACGTATAATTAATTATTCAAAACTGAATTAGCAAGTTTCCGCTTTCACCCTGGAGGTCGACGGCGCAGTAAACCAAGGAGCAAGTTTTTCGTTGCCTGTTTGGAGATCTTTCAAAATTGTGTCATCATCGCACTATGGGACTCGTGCAATGGGAAAGAGAGATTGATTATGCTCTCGGGGATATCCTGGCTCATGGTTTGCTTCCTGAATCTGCACCAGTCAGTGCCCAGGTATTAGCGCAAGTAGGAAGAAGGTCGGCCGTTAAGTAGACAAACTTTATGGATTGACCGTTTGAGTGATGCGTTTCGATGATGAAGATGAAGTGCTGCCGGAATGAGTTTAGTGTTTATGGAGACGCAGTTCGAGGCGTTTAATACAATCTCCATCTTGGCCTGGAATTCAGTTAATCCACTTGCATTGTTTATCTTGAACTGAACTTTGAAGACACGTATTGGAGTGTTGTGTTAGCAGCCGATTCTATCGATGGCATGTTTATTTTAGTCTCCGCCCGTATAAAAATAATCATACAATTACATTAGTTCTCCAGGGCCCATATAGGGGATATAGACTGTTCCAGAAAGTATAAGCACACTTTCAAAATAACAAAAAAGTCATGTTTTTTTTAAGTTTTAATAATTTTATTTGGCAAATCATATTTGTATTTGTATTTCAAATGATATTTTACTCTCGTTTAATCAACATATTTAATCATATCCAAGACTCCTAACTTTTCCTCGAACATGACCCATTAGCTTCTGCACAGTGGTACTTCCCACCATTTTGACCACTTTTGGCCAATCTTTTTTGAATTTTTGGATGTCGTCCGCTGGTTTTATTAATTTTCGAAGCTTTGCTTTGGTTAAAGCCCAAAAAGTCTCGATTGGCCGTGCCTCCGGGCAGTTCGGCGGATTCATGTCTTTCGGCACGAAACATACATTTTGACTTTTGTACCATTCTAAAGTGTCCTTTGCGTAATGACATGACGCCAAATCAGGCCAAAATACTACTTGACCTTCGTGCTGCCTGATCATCGGCAACAATCGCTTCTGGAGACATTCCTTAACGTATTTCTGAGTGTTCATCGTCTCCGTTGTCATGTACGGACTAGATGTTTTACCACACTCGCATATTGCCTGCCAAACCATACCCTTCTTACCGAATTTTTCGGTAAAAATTGCCTTCTCCGTTTCGGGAATGTCCTTGCCTTTGCTTGCAGTATAGAATTGTGGTCCGGGAAGCGTTTTGTAATCTAGTTTCACGTACGTTTTGTCGTCCATTATTATACACCCAGAATTTCGACAAAATCACGAATCGTAGAGTTTGCGGGCCCGTGGTTTCACGGACGCGGCCTGTTTTGTGTTCCTTTTGGGTTTTTTTTCTGCTTCCGGTATGTTTTTAGCCCAAGTCTTTCTTTGGCACGCATGACGTTACTCGACGAGGTCCCTAGTTTTTTTTTCGCAACATACCGAACGGAAGTCGCTGGTTTTCGTTTGTAGGCATCCCTGATCTTTTTATCGATATCTGGACTTACAGGACCGGATTTCCGGCCACTCTTCGGCGCATCTTCAAACGTACACTGTTCTCTATATTTTTTAATCGCAGTTCGTACCGCTCCGACGCTTACACCCTCTTCCTTGGCCAATTTTCTCAAGGAGAGTCCGCTCATAGTGCACCATTTGTGCACGATACTTTTTCGTTGTTCCGGAGTAAGACCACGCATTTTGACAGGAAACACAAAACTGAGCACTTTTTTGATGATTTGTCATTCAGAAATGAGCAAACAAAAGGACGCAGCCAAAACATGTCGAAATATTTCATTATATTCAAAGTGACCGTTAAAATAAGGTGAGCTTATACTTTCTGGAACAGTCTAATATACTCAAAATACCATACAAAGTCTGTTGCGCCGTGCAAGCTATAGGCCCTTTCGATAATAAAAGCCGACGCCTCGGCTGACGCGACGCAGCCAAGAATGCTACACTTTTACTGTCATGCAAGATCAAAACAAAAGCAAAAAGTTAAAAGCGTGCAATCGATTGATAAGTTCTAATTAAATTTTCCTATATTTCGTTATTAATACTTTCAAACCTAAGATAAGTTGATTCATCTCCTAGTTCTTATATTATTCATCGTATAAATTCCTAAGAACAGGTAAATCTGTTATTCTAAACTTGTCGCCGCCAAAAGCTACTTTCTTCTCCGGTTAGGGAGAGTCTTTCGCTTTCAGATCAGACACTGTTTCTCGATTCTAGGAGCTACTTTTTTCCCCGGTTAAGGAGAGAAGTTTTCACTTCTAGGCCGAAAGTTCTTTCGGATTCAAAAAAGAGAAGAATCTGGAGTAACCTACGAAACTTAATTTTATTCAACAAAATTGTACAAAGTGATCTTACGGCTACGTGTTGCATTAGCAACTTATAATTATGTAAAACTTTTACATGATTTGTCCAGGGTTTTACATATCCCTTTCAATACCGGACTTTTGACCTAATTTTGCCTATTCTATTAGCTAGCATTTCGATCGCCCTTGAAAGGGTAAATTTGTGTTATTTGGATCTTATATACTATGCCCTCTCAGATCTGGGATTTCTCGGGTTATCTTGTAAGTTTATTTCTTTTTGTAACTCAGATCTGATATGGCTCTACAAATAAGAATGAGACATTTGTAACGTTTAAACATTATAATTATATCCTTCGTTAAGGATAAACAGAGAGGGAAAGCTAAACGTAACCTAGATGCGCAAGCATGCCATGCGTGGGCGTGTTTATCCTACTTGAACGCAGAAACGTTCCTAAGTAAATACTGCAGTTAGATTATGTAAAACGAGCTCTCGCTCCTTTTGCCCTACTTTTCATTTCATATTCTTGGCCTTGGTATCAACGTCAGCTAGGGCTATGCAAACGGGATGCAACTGTGAGTATCTTTTGGTTTTGGTTTGAAATTAATTGCCTCGCGGTAACATTCCGGAGCCCGTAAATCCTTCTAGGTTTACTTATATATGATCGTTATTCCGCGAGTGTAGGATTGTACTTTGTGTATCATTCCCACAAAGCAATCTTTTTTAATGGTAGTTTCAACATCTTGGTGTTTCAACACCCGTTTTGATGCTACTTGTTCTTTTTTATTGTCTTCATTTGAAGAAGCTTCGCCTGGCGGCTCAACATCCATAATAGCCAATTTGACTACTGGTCGAGTGTATTCTCCAGAGGCTGTTTTCACAACAGCCGATCTTACCTGACCATCCTTGCCTACATGTGTTTTCAAAACAACTCCCTTTTTCCACTTTGCCTTTTGATCATCTTCAGCAATCATAACGATGTCTCCTTCCTTTACATTTTTCACAGCTTCCGACCATTTTGATCTTTTGGCTAATGAAGGAAGGTATTCGTGTAACCACCTATCCCAGTAGGTTTTAGCCATAGACTGCACTTTCTTCCATTGTTGTCTAGTGGCCTCTGCCTTCGACACATCATTCAATGATGGTTCGGCACCGCCGGCACAACCAATTAGGAAGTGGTTTGGAGTGAGTGGTCCGTCATCCGTGGCATCTAAAGATATTTTCGTCAAAGGTCTACTATTTATTATATTTTCGATTTCTGTTAATAACGCACGGAATGTGTGTTCTGGCATAGTTTGATTTGGTAAAAGACTTTTAACTTCTTGAACCAACCTTTCCCATGCTCCACCAAAGTGTGGAGATGATGGAGGGTTGAAATGCCATTCAATTCCTCTTGACGCAAGTCTGTGCTGAATCTTTTTTAGTTCATTGTCAGCTCCTACAAAATTAGTACCGTTGTCGTTATAAAGGAATTTTATTCTGCCTCGTCTGTTCTGCACTGAGTTCAAGCATAATAAAAATGCATCTGCAGACAGATCTTGGGCTATTTCAAGATATACTGCCCTTGTTGTCATACATGTCATTTCTGTTCTTCGTCCGATGGACACATTGTACGGCCCAAAGTAATCTACTCCGGTATGGGTGAATGGTTTCACGAACGGTTGCAATCGACACTCAGGTAGAGGTGCCATTTTAGGGGTATTTATCTTCGCATTTTCATTTTTACAATGTTGACATTTTTTTATTGTCCTCTTCATTCCAGCATCTATTTGGATAACATGATATTTTTGTTGCACTGCTGCTATCGTAGCCTTCATTTTTTTATGTTTAAACTGTTCATGTTGATTTTTCAATATTAAATCAACTACATGATGCTTTGCTGGAAGTATGTAAGGATATCGAGCCGCATAAGGAACGCACTCTGCATCCTTATATCGTGTTTCTGATTTTATTGTACCATTTTGATCTAGGAATGGTGTTAGCGTTCGTATTTTGCTAGATTTGTCAACCGTCTGTTTAACATTGAGTTCCGTTAACTCATCTGGAAATGCATCCCATTGAGTTTTCAGAATCAGCAAAATTTCTGCCCTTTCCATATCAACAGCACTGATGGTCTTATCGAATCTCGATTCTTTGTTTGTTTTAGACCTAAGCCACTCTATATATTTTATTGTAATGCATACAGACCTCTTTAAACGGTCCCAATCCGAACACCATTTAACGTTCAGCCAATCTAAATTTGGTTTGCTTATGCTCTTTATCGAATGTACGGGACGTAATTCTTCATGACTTAAGTCTGAACTATGATTGTCCCCATTCACGGATGGCCAATGTTTCTCGTCCAGCTTCAAAAACGCGGGTCCTTCAATCCAAGACGATTTCGATTGCCTTACTTTAGTTCCTTCATCAGCCGGGTTTGCTGCTGAACTAATATATTTCCATTGTGATTCAACGGTGCTTTCGAGGATTTCACTAACACGGTATTGAACGAATTGTTTGAACTTTCTTAATTCAGATTTGATCCAACTTATGACTGTTTTTGAATCGGACCAGTATATAACCTGGTCTATTTGTAGTCTTAATGCTCTCTGTACTGTATTAGATAATCTTGTCCCTAATACAGCAGCTTGTAGTTCTAAACGAGGTATTGACATTATTTTCGTGGGAGCAACCTTTGATTTGGCAACAACAATCGTTACATCAATGCCGTCTTTGCTTACTGTTCTCATATATATAACAGTAGCGAAAGCGTTCAGTGAGGCGTCGCAAAAAACATGAAGTTCTCGACGTATCACGCCTTTAAAATAAGAGTAACATCTTGGGATTTTTATCTTAGATAGGGAAGACAATCTATTAATCCAGGTTTGCCAAGTCTTATTTATGTCATCGGGAATTTTATCATCCCAGTCTATACCACGTCGCCATAAATCTTGCATTATTATTTTAGATTCGATTGTTATATGTGCGATTAACCCAAGAGGATCATACACACTCATAATAAAAGACAACACTTGTCTTTTTGTCGGTTCCAACATTACTAAATTGGGAATGTTGATTTTAAATGTAAGTTTATCGTTTTGCGTGTCCCAATACATACCCAGGACCTTTTCATATACATTTTCGTTATCATCCAGTTTCACTTCCTTTATTGGAGAGATTCTATCATTTGGTAATTGCTTCAAGCAGGACTTCGAATTTGATATAAAATTCCTTATTCGGAAGTTAGCTTTATCATGTATCTGAATGATGTCTGATACAGTTTTTACAGCTTCTTTTACTTCGTTGAAGCTGTCTAAATAATCATCTACATAGTGATTTTTAATTATAGCCTCAACTGCTTTAGGTCTTTCATTTATGAATTGTTTAGCATTTTCATTCTTGACAAATTGCATACAAGCTGGTGAGCAAGTAGCTCCAAAGGTCATTACTTGCATTTCATAGATGTCCAATCTTGTATTAGGTTGCTTTCGAGATACCATTCTTTGTGATTCTCGATCTTCTTTTCTGATTTTCACCTGATGGAAGGCCTCCTGAATATCCCCGGTTATTGCTATTGGACCTTCTCTAAATCTCATCTTTATATCAAGAGCTGACTCTGTCATGTCAGGTCCTGCTAATAATTGTGAATTTAAAGAAACTCCATCAATCTTAGTTGCCGCATCAAATACCATTCTTGGTTTAGGCGGTTGTTTACTTTGGTTGATAGTTATAAAATGAGGTATGTAAAAGGTTCTCGCAGTATCAATCATATACTCATCAGGACTTAACTTTTTAAGATATCCTTTCCTTACATACTCATCAATTTGTGTACTATACCATTCTTTTAAAGACGAATCCTTCTCTAATTTCTTTTCTAATAACAGAAAGCGATTCAGAGCCGTAGAAAAACTATTTGGAAATTCGACCTTATCATTTTTCCACAAGAGGCCGATTTCGTAACCCTTATCAGTTGGTTTCCATGTTTCTTGCATAATTTTTAGAGCGCGTTCGTCTAATTTTGATATTAATTCGCTCTGAGGTACCTTTACGCCAAAGGCTTCTGTAGAGAAGTAATCTGCCATTATCTCCTTCATTGTTTTTTCTTCTTCATTCACCTCATTCATTACAAACACATGATTTTTGTTTTCGGTGTTATTTCGGCTGGTACCGAATATAACCCATCCCAACTTTGTTTTCTTGGCAATAGGTTCAGAAAATCCACGCGATCTTTCTTCAATACCCTTAAAGAGATATGCATGTGGTAATCCTAATAATATCGTTGGGACTGCCTTATCGTAAGATTGCAGTTCTATTCCCTTTAGATATGGGAACTGTTCTTGTATTTGTTTTGAATCAATAGATTGCATGGGTAAAGCCAGTTCATTAATTGTACGTAAATCCTTAAGCAAAAACGATTTCTCGTTTTCACCTTTGATATGGACTTGAACGGTCATACTCTTAGTTTCTTCTTGGACCTCTCCGTTTGTCCAAGCTATAGTCATAGGCTTATTAAATCCTGAAATATTCAATCGTTCAACTACGCTATTATGAATTAAGCTTACCGATGAACCTGAATCGAAAAATACGTGAGTTTTTAAACTGTCTTTTCCGTTGTTCAAAGTAACAGGCAAAATTTGATAATACACCATGTTGTGTTTTTGTACGTGACAGTTTACTTTGTCAGACGCAATAGTGGTTTCAGAACTTTTCCTTTTTATCTTAGTTCTTGGATGTAGCAATCGATTATGTTTACTGGTACATCCGTCAATATTGCATGGTCGTGCTACTCTACAATCCTTTAATATATGATTTGGATTGCAACATGAAAAACAAAGTTTCTTCTTCATTATAAACTGTCTTCTTTCTTCGGAAGACAATCCTCTAAATTCATTGCATCCTGTTAATCGGTGATTTTGTCCACACTTAAGGCACTTAGGATACCCTGTACTGTGGTAGTTCACTCTATCGGGTCTTTCCAATCTGGAAAACTTTTCATTTTTAATCCCCTTATCAGCTATCAACATTGTAGCCAGTTTTTCTTGGGGCTTTAACCATTCATAGAAATCACATAGTGTTGGAGCGATAAATGGATTTAATATAGTTGACAATGTCTTATTTTCATTTACATGCATCAACCATTGTTGATGCAGCCCATTGGGTAATTTTCCCGCCAGATCTCTAATTAATCTTTGATCATTTAGATATTCCTTATGATCAAGACACGTCATATTAATTACCAAATTCCCAATTGCAGAGATGAAATCCACCATTGTTTTTGGGGTTTCAAAACGAGGATTTCTAGTTGCAAGAACCTCTTGCAATAATCCAGAATAAACCAATTCTACACTTCCAAATTGGTCCTCTAATTTTCGTATTATCAAATCCACATTATCGGAGTCGAGAAGAAGTGCGCTAACCGCGCGCAATGCATCTCCTTTTAGACTTTTCTGTATACGGTGTAAATTTTCAAGGTCCGAAAAATTTCCCCGCTGTGTGGTTTCGAGGTATGTTTTTTTAAATCTTGGCCAAGCTTTGAAGTTTCCATCAAAATATGGCAACTCCAGTAATGACTGTCTTAAAATGTATTTTTCCGTTGTGTTTTGTCCGCTAGCATTGATACCATTAATTTTTTTAATGATCGCTTCGAAAGCTTCTACTTGGCTATCTGCATTAGTCTTGTATTCTTTCCTGTTTTGAAGAGTTTGTATTTGCTCTTCCTGTGTAGCCAAATGGACTCTAATCTTAGTACATTTTGTACATGTCCAAGGCTCTTTTTTCTTCGGTATGTGATCTAATCCTACACAGGTCAGGTGGAACCAGCGATCGCAATCGTCGCAGGCCACCATGTTATCACTGTCGTCTTTCTCAAAACAAAGACGACAGTGTCCGTTTTTATTAACAACAAATTTTTCACTCATCTTGTTTTTTTTTTTTTTTATTTATAAATTTCTACCTGATAATATAATAGCGTCAACTCTGATTTTACTCACACTTTAATTTGAACTTTGTTGATATTAATGGCCTAACAGCTCGCCATTGGTCTGCTCCTTGCCACTGGACGTCCTTCTAGGATTTCGGTTGGCCTATAGCTTTTGTGATATTTTCGGCCTTCAGCCGTGGGAGTCCGGATTTGATGAACTTGTAGCCTTGTTGCTTGTGGTCTGCTTCTGGCCTTCAGCCGTGGGAAAGTGCGGCGTTTTATTACTCTGGCTTGAGCTACTTCTTTGTGGCGTGGTGTAAAGTGAATTTGCTAATATGTTGCCGGAACACTTTTTCTTTATCGGTACCGCGCCACAAGGTCACTGGAAACGCCTTGCTTACACAATACACTCCCTTTGGAAAGGGTTCATTTAGCCACTTTTTATATTTCTTTACTTTTTTTAATTTTGCAACCTGAATGTCGATTTCGTTGAAATACTCGACCAATTCATCAATTTCTTTTGCAAATCGTTCATGTCCACTTCCACCGATGTCCGGTTTTTTTTTAAACTTTTCAGATCACTTGGCTATAAGCCTACTTGGCTTTGACGAGCCCAAATGTTCGCACTATCTGACCTTTGTCAGATTTGCACTTTGGCTCAACGGCCCACTTAAAACGCCAACTTTGCGGTTTTTTGCAGTCAGATTTCGACTGACTGCTATTTGGCTTAACGCCACACTATTTGGCACAAAGGCCCACTGGAACTGCCAACTTGCGGTTCTTTACAGTCAGATTTCGACTGACTGCTATTTGGCTTAACGCCACACTATTTGGCACAAAGGCCCACTGGAACTGCCAACTTGCGGTTCTTTACAGTCAGATTTCGACTGACTGCTATTTGGCTTAACGCCACACTATTTGGCACAAAGGCCCACTGGAACTGCCAACTTGCGGTTCTTTACAGTCAGATTTCGACTGACTGCTATTTGGCTTAACGCCACACTATTTGGCACAAAGGCCCACTGGAACTGCCAACTTGCGGTTCTTTACAGTCAGATTTCGACTGACTGCTATTTGGCTTAACGCCACACTATTTGGCACAAAGGCCCACTGGAACTGCCAACTTGCGGTTCTTTACAGTCAGATTTCGACTGACTGCTATTTGGCTTAACGCCACACTATTTGGCACAAAGGCCCACTGGAACTGCTAACTTGCGGTTCTTTTACAGTCAGATTTCGACTGACTGCTATTTGGCTTAACGCCACACTTTGTCAGATTGACACTTTGGCTCAACGGCCCACTTAAACCGCCAACTTTGCGGTTCTTTGCAGTCAGATTTCGACTGACTGCTATTTGGCTTAACGCCACACTTTGTCAGATTGACACTTTGGCTCAACGGCCCACTTAAACCGCCAACTTTGCGGTTCTTTGCAGTCAGATTTCGACTGACTGCTATTTGGCTTAACGCCACACTTTGTCAGATTGACACTTTGGCTCAACGGCCCACTTAAACCGCCAACTTTGCGGTCCTTTGCAGTCAGATTTCGACTGACTGCTATTTGGCTTAACGCCACACTTTGTCAGATTGACACTTTGGCTCAACGGCCCACTTAAACCGCCAACTTTGCGGTTCTTTGCAGTCAGATTTCGACTGACTGCTATTTGGCTTAACGCCACACTTTGTCAGATTGACACTTTGGCTCAACGGCCCACTTAAACCGCCAACTTTGCGGTTCTTTGCAGTCAGATTTCGACTGACTGGAAGTTCGCGGGCTCAAAACGTCGGAAAACGTCCTCCAAGATTCCTCTCTGGAGCCACCATGAAATGTCGCCGCCAAAAGCTACTTTCTTCTCCGGTTAGGGAGAGTCTTTCGCTTTCAGATCAGACACTGTTTCTCGATTCTAGGAGCTACTTTTTTCCCCGGTTAAGGAGAGAAGTTTTCACTTCTAGGCCGAAAGTTCTTTCGGATTCAAAAAAGAGAAGAATCTGGAGTAACCTACGAAACTTAATTTTATTCAACAAAATTGTACAAAGTGATCTTACGGCTACGTGTTGCATTAGCAACTTATAATTATGTAAAACTTTTACATGATTTGTCCAGGGTTTTACATATCCCTTTCAATACCGGACTTTTGACCTAATTTTGCCTATTCTATTAGCTAGCATTTCGATCGCCCTTGAAAGGGTAAATTTGTGTTATTTGGATCTTATATACTATGCCCTCTCAGATCTGGGATTTCTCGGGTTATCTTGTAAGTTTATTTCTTTTTGTAACTCAGATCTGATATGGCTCTACAAATAAGAATGAGACATTTGTAACGTTTAAACATTATAATTATATCCTTCGTTAAGGATAAACAGAGAGGGAAAGCTAAACGTAACCTAGATGCGCAAGCATGCCATGCGTGGGCGTGTTTATCCTACTTGAACGCAGAAACGTTCCTAAGTAAATACTGCAGTTAGATTATGTAAAACGAGCTCTCGCTCCTTTTGCCCTACTTTTCATTTCATATTCTTGGCCTTGGTATCAACGTCAGCTAGGGCTATGCAAACGGGATGCAACTGTGAGTATCTTTTGGTTTTGGTTTGAAATTAATTGCCTCGCGGTAACAAAACTGAAATTTGATTTTATAACCTAAAATTTGATACAATCTAGCTAGGAGTACAGTATGAGAACCCTGTGACGAACAATATCTTGCGTAAAGAGAAAAACTAGCGAAAGTCATACTGAAGCTAAAAACACGATCCGTTAGTGCGATCCCGGTAGCTGGTTGAAAACCAATTTGTAAGTTAATTTGATGTTTCTTTTTACGATTGTTGTTCAAACCTAATTAAAATAAATTACAGTCGAGTGGCTGATGTAGCCCAACTACGAAAAGTTTTCACAAACTCGAAAATTGCACCGTAACGTACGGCGTGAATTCTTTTCAAGCGTAATGGCATCGTCACAGGGTTGTAAAGGATGCGATCGATCCGATCATTACGACAATATGGTTGCTTGTGACCAATGCAACAATTGGTGGCACTTTGAGTGTGCCGGAGTGCAGGCTTCTATCAATGAAAGATCATGGGTCTGCAGAAGTTGCAACGAGTGCCGCACATCTGTCAGATCGTGCAGATCAGCTGACTCTAACGTTCGACTACGTCTCAGACAACTAGAGGAAGCAAAATCATTGGAAGATCGCATTCAGATGGCGCAAGCAGAGAGAGAGCGTGCATACCTGGCTCTGAAACACAAACTCGAAGCAGAAATTGAGTCGGAGAGGGTAGAAACATCCACCGTCGTGAGTTATGGGAGTTGTTCTAGTCGACAAACCTCACTGCAGGACTGGATTGATGAGCAGAATCAGTCATTGGAAGTAGCGGCTGGAGGAGCAAATGTGGAACGTATTAGAACCTCCACACCCATACCGTCACAAGCAACTGACCAGCGAAATCGTCAAGTGGAAACAATTGAGCACTTTGACCAGATTCAAGAGCAACAGGAACAAGAGAAAACCGGCCTGTCGCATTTTTTGCCTATCCACCGTCAATTCATTCTTTCCGAAGCCAGCAGCATTGTTTTCCACCAACTCCCATTCATGGTCAATCTAACCCGTTGTATTCCCGCATATGGAAACCAACCGGTCCAGAAAACCGTTCGGAGAATGAGGAAATATCAAATCCTGCGCCGCCGAGGAACCTACGATCAGTGCGTGAAGCGCAGCGACAAGCTTTTAACGAACATCGCGTAGGGTTTATGCTTCCAGTTCAGCCACTGCGCACCGTGGAACATGAAGCTGCACAAGACCGCCGGAATGTTCACCTACCTGTTCCGTTACCTCGACATACAATCGAGGGTGAAATTGATCGTCGTCGAAACGTTGCTCAACCAGTCGTTACTCGGTCGACTGTTCCCCCGATTATCCCACCCCGACACGCTGATGAATGGGAAATAGACAATCGAACCTGGGACTATTCTCGGCCGCTGATTCCACCAGCAAGCCATGGAGCAGGTTATCAGCACCAAGATGATTTTCAACCAGTTCTGCATCGACAAATTTACGACCAACAACAAGCAATAAAACAACCATGGAATGTTTCCCCATCGACTGTTCCACCACGGGCCATCTTCGAGTCACGAACGAACAAACAAAAACAAAACGTCAAACCTCCAATATATAACCAGCCACCGCATCCACCTCAAGCCTTGCCTCAAGCACAGTACGGACCAAGTTCTTGGCAGCAACCAGTTGCTCAACAGTTCTACCCAATGCAACAACAGTCTACGTACGAGCCAGTAGGAGTAATCAGTGCACAACAACTCGCCGCACGACAGGTGGTGCCTAGAGAACTGCCAAAATTTTCCGGCGATCCACTCGAATGGCCGATGTTTGTGCAAGCCTTTGAGACGACGACGCAACTGTGTGGGATCCAGCCGGATGAGAACCTGGCTAGGCTGCAAAAATGTCTGGTCGGAAATGCTAGAGAAAAGGTTCAAAGCATCCTCACTTTGCCAGCAGCAGTTCCAAATATTATCGAAACATTACGTGACGAGTGTGGACGCCCCGAACAGTTAGTGCATTGCCTTTTGTTAAAAGTGAGGAATGCCCCCCACCCAAACATAAACAAACTGGATACCTTAGTCACATTTGGGCGTGAGGTCTGTAACCTTGTTACGTATGTCGAAGCCGCGCAGATGGAAAGTCATCTATCTAACCCGATGTTGCTATCAGAGCTGGTAGCCAAACTTCCACCGAACCTCCGACTCGAGTGGGGACTCCACACCCAACGAACCGGTGACGTTTCATTAAAAGCATTCAGCAAGTACGTGTCTTCGATTAGAACCGCTGCATGTCATGTTTCGCTATCGTCCGAGTTGGTCCAGTTGGAAGATAAGAAGGGGAAGAAGAAAGACATATCGAGTTATGTCAACGCTCATACTACTGAGGAAGAATCCAGGATGAAACCATCAACAGACGAGCCAAAGCTAAAATACGAGCCGAAGCCCTGCCCAGCGTGTAATCGGACGCAGCATAAACTCCGTGATTGCGATAAGTTCAGGGGATCTACTGTAGATGAAAGGCATAAGTTGGTGGATCAGCATAAGTTGTGCAAGCGATGCTTAGTAGGCCATGGTAAGTGGCCGTGCAGAACAAAGGAATCATGTGGAGTAAATGGATGCGAGGAAATGCATAATAAATTGTTGCATTCTGACATCACAGTACGAAAGGAGAACGAGCCAGTATCGTCCGGGTTAGTATCAACTCACCGTAACACTCATGGATCCACTTTGTTCAGAATTCTTCCGGTAACATTGTATGGCGCTGGGAAAACTGTTACGACGTTCGCCTTTTTGGATGACGGATCGAGCCTTACGCTGCTGGAAAAAGGTTTGGCTGACGAATTAAATCTGGAAGGTGAGAAGAGTCCCTTGTGCCTACAATGGACAGGAAATGTAACCAGAAAGGAAACTGACTCACGTCGGGTAAAGTTAAACATCTCCAACGTTTGTAATGGATCTCAGTATGAGATGTCCGATGTGCGGACTGTCGGGAATCTCGATCTCCCTCGGCAGAGTTTGGACTACGAGCAGTTGTGTCACCAATTTCCACACTTGCAAAATTTGCCAATCGAAAGTTACACCAACGCAGTACCTCGTATACTAATTGGCCTGGACAATGCCAAATTGAAATTAACCTTGGCACGACGTGAGAGACGAACAGGAGAGCCAGTCGCTACCAAAACTCGACTTGGCTGGACCATATTCGGTGGAATGCGTGAGCTGAACGGACCGACCTGTCTAATGGTCCACACGTGCAGCTGTTCACAGGACGATTTTTTGGATGAATTGGTGAAAGATTACTTCGCTGTGGAAAATCTTGGAGTAGAGGGCTTGCCTGCTTTGGAGTCAGCAGATGACTGTCGCGCTAGGAAAATTCTACAAGACACAACTAAGCGCACACCATCCGGAAGATTTGAGACTGGCTTACTCTGGAAAAGCGACGACATTGAATTTCCAGATAATTATAAGATGGCGGAAAAGCGGCTCATATGTCTCGAGAAGAAATTGTTGAAAGAACCCGAACTAAAGGAGAAAGTTAACAACTTGATTCTGGAATACCTGAAGCTTGGGTATGCCCACAAAGTGACCGAGGAGGAATTACAAAACTCTGATCCTAAGCGTATCTGGTATTTGCCATTGGGAGTGGTGCGGAATCGTCGCAAGCCCGGCAAAGTACGCGTAGTGTGGGACGCTGCGGCCACTGTGAATGGAATATCACTAAACTCACTTCTTTTGGCTGGTCCTGACCTACTAAAACCACTTCTAGCAGTTCTATGCCAATTCCGCCAGCGACAGTACGCTGTGTCTGGTGATATTCGCCAGATGTTTCACCAGTTTCTGATCATGCTGGCCGATCGTCAAGTGCAACGATTCTTATATCGTTTTGATCCTCACTCAGCACCCACTGCGTACATACTAGACGTGGCCACTTTCGGGGCTACGTGTTCGCCGTGTTCGGCGCAATATATTAAAAATCTAAATGCCTCCGAGTTCAAAGGCACTCATCCAGAAGCGGCTGAGGCTATCGTCAACAATGTGTATGTAGATGATTACCTGGATAGCAAAGATACCATCGACGAAGCAGTGAAATTGGCGTTGGACGTTCGCAAGATCAACCTGAAAGCTGGTTTCGAACTCAGGAATTGGCAGTCAAATTCTGAAGAAATTTTGCGAAGAGTTGGAGAAGAATGCCACGACGGAGTGAAGAACTTTACTGCAGAGAAGTCAACACCTACGGAACGAGTTCTAGGCATGACGTGGATGACTGAAGAAGATGTGTTCGTATTTTCGGCACAATTTCGTGAGGACCTACTCCCTCTTATGACGGGTAATGTTGTTCCAACCAAACGCCAAGTTTTGCGCGTGGTGATGAGCTATTTCGATCCGCTCGGCATAATTTCAAACTACACAGTTCACGGTCGGGCACTGCTACAGGATATTTGGCGATCTGGTGTCAAGTGGGATGATCCAATCATCGACAAGGATTTTGCAAATTGGCGACGGTGGGTGCTGTTGGCTCCGCAGCTAAAGAGCGTTTCAGTACCACGCTGCTACTTTCCCAACTATGATCCGGGGAGCTACGATTCCCTTCAGCTCCACGTTTTTGTGGACGCTGGAAACATAGCGTACGGAGGTGTGGCCTATTTTCGCATTGTAGATCAAGGAATACCGAGATGCGCACTGGTTGCTGCCAAAGCGAAAGTTGTACCATTAAAACCACTATCTACGCCACGCAGTGAGTTGAATGCCGCTGTGATAGGGGTAAGGCTCATGAAGATGGTTGAAAAGAATCACACACTCCCTATTTACAAGCGCTTCTTGTGGACGGATTCAACAACTGTTCTTTCGTGGCTACATGCAGATCCACGCAAGTATCGATAATATGTGGCACTAAGGGTTGTAGAAATACTATCCGACAGCGAGCTAAACGAGTGGCACTGGGTAAGGTCATCAATGAACGTAGCTGACAAGGCGACCAAGTGGGGCCACGGACCTGATTTCGCACCGAAAAGCGAGTGGTACATGGGACCAGATTTTCTATATCTGCCGGAAAACGAGTGGGACCACGAAGAACCGGAGATAATTGAGCCGCCAGAGGAACTTAAGTTGGTCAATGTACATCAGGCAGTATCAAGCGACCTAATAGTGGATCTCACGAAGTTCTCGAATCTAGATCCGTTGCTGAAGATGTTGGCCTACCTTCATCACTTTGGAAGATGCTGTCGTCTTAAGGAGAGGAGTTCTTCTGAAAATGGTGAGGTAATCCTGACGCAAGAAGATTATGATGCTGCGGAAAAGAGTATGTGGAAGATGGTCCAGGCACAAGAATTTCCTAAGGAACTTGCTACATTGAGAATGAATGCTACTTTACCTCCGGACGAACGTATTCGGTTGGAAAAATCAAGCTGCTTGGCTAAGTTATCGCCATTCATTGATGCCGATGGAATCGTTCGCATGCAAAGCCGTATCGACCCCGAGGCAGCGTATTATGCTTTCAACTTTCGGAATCCCATTGTGCTTCCAAAACAAGGCCACGTCACAGAGCTGCTAGTTATGCGGTATCACCAAAGATACGCACATGCCAATGTGGAAACCATTGTAAATGAGTTGCGACAGCGATACTATATTCCGAAACTTCGTTCCGTCGTGAAACAGGTGATCAAGCGATGTATGTGGTGTCGTGTTTACTATGCAACTCCGCGCGCACCAAAGATGGCAGCTCTTCCGCAACCCAGAGTACAACCATACGTGCGACCTTTCACATTCGTAGGACTTGATTATTTTGGGCCGATCATTATAAAAAGGGGCCGGACAAACGTGAAACGCTGGGTGGCACTGTTTACGTGCCTAACAGTAAGAGCAGTTCACTTAGAGGTCGTGCATTCATTGTCGACCGGGTCTTGTAAGATGGCCATACGTCGTTTCATTGCACGAAGGGGGTCGCCTCAAGAGATCTTCAGTGACAATGGTACAAATTTCCGAGGTGCTGCGCGAGAGCTGGCACAGGAAATCAGAAGCATCAACCGTAAAGTAGCAAACACTTTTACTAACGCTGACACAAAGTGGAATTTTAATCCACCATCAGCTCCCCACATGGGAGGAGTATGGGAACGAAAGGTTCGTTCTGTAAAGGACGCTTTCAAGGTATTGTCCCATCGCGACAAACTTGATGATGAAGAGTTGGCGACGTTCCTGATGGAAGCTGAGATGATCGTTAATTCCCATCCATTAACATTCGTTCCCCTCGATGAGCCGAACCAAGAGGTCTTGACGCCCAACAACTTTTTGTTGATGGATTCCAGTGGGGTCAACAACTCTGCCAGAATTCCGATCGACGGTGAAGTATCATTGAGGACTAATTGGAAACTGATGCAGCACCTGTTGGACCAGTTTTGGAAGCGTTGGATCCAAGCATACCTGCCGACTATCGCCCGAAGGACTAAATGGTTCACTGAAGTACGTCCTCTTCAGGAAGGTGACCTGGTCATCATAGTTGATGAAACTGTCCGCAACGGCTGGCTACGGGGACGTGTGATTAAAGCATATTCAGGCGCAGATGGGCAGGTTAGGAAGGTAGACGTTAAAACAGATTCAGGGATACTTAGCCGACCGGCGATCAAGGTGGCTTTGCTGGACGTGCAGGAGAATAGCAAGACCAATTCAACATTAGGTATTACGGGGTGGGGTGTTGCGCCGTGCAAGCTATAGGCCCTTTCGATAATAAAAGCCGACGCCTCGGCTGACGCGACGCAGCCAAGAATGCTACACTTTTACTGTCATGCAAGATCAAAACAAAAGCAAAAAGTTAAAAGCTTGCAATCGATTGATAAGTTCTAATTAAATTTAACTATATTTCGTTATTAATACTTTCAAACCTAAGATAAGTTGATTCATCTCCTAGTTCTTATATTATTCATCGTATAAATTCCTAAGAACAGGTAAATCTGTTATTCTAAACTGAAATTTGATTTTATAACCTAAAATTTGATACAATCTAGCTAGGAGTACAGTATGAGAACCCTGTGACGAACAATATCTTGCGTAAAGAGAAAAACTAGCGAAAGTCATACTGAAGCTAAAAACACGATCCGTTAGTGCGATCCCGGTAGCTGGTTGAAAACCAATTTGTAAGTTAATTTGATGTTTCTTTTTACGATTGTTGTTCAAACCTAATTAAAATAAATTACAGTCGAGTGGCTGATGTAGCCCAACTACGAAAAGTTTTCACAAAGTCAGTATGTGAGAAAATCGCAGAAATGTTATGTCTATACTATTTAGTATTCATATTGGGAAAATTGCGTTTTCGAGGCATTTACCCCAAATTCCCTCATTAATATCAAATATATTAGAACAACTGCAGTCAGCGATTATGAAATTCTACACAGCAAAAAAATAATTTTGATATCACGTCAAAGTGGATGCACTACAATCATGTCGAAAATATGGTGTAATATTACTTGCTAAAAAGGACAAAATTATCATTAATACAATGCATGAACTGACATTACGCTGCTTTTACTGCATTTGTTTATTTATGTGGTCATAAAAATTACATGAAATTTTCGACATGATTGTAGTGCATCCACTTTGATGTGATATCAAAATTATTTTTTTGCTGTGTAGCTTTTATAGTCATTACTATCAGATTATTGCATGAATGGGTTTCACTTGTGATGCAGAAAAATCATGCGCAAATCTGGGCAAACTATCATTTTTGATCTGTCTTGTTTCGATTCCATTAGTTCATTTTTTAAATTGACTTTACCGTGAATAACACGAGAAAAACATAGAAATTTTAAGCTATTTTACCTTTATCCCCTGTTCATATAAAATGTATTGAACATCTTTATTAACAGACAGGGTTGCTTTCACTCATTTGCTATAAAAAATTGTTTTTCGGAATTATGAAATCATTAGATGATATAACGATATGTTGTACTTGAATTTAGCAAGAAAAGGGTGTAACGTGTGTGTTTTACTTAGAACACCTGTCAATTTTGGTTTCAGAGCGTGACAATCAGCAATCTTATGATTCGCGAGCGTTCACTCAGAGTGAGCGCTCACGAATCGTTAAATCGCTGATTGTGATGCACTGAAAGCAATATTGGCCGATTGTATGTGTCATACACATACTTCACGACCTCTTCTTGTAACTTCCAAGTACAAAATACCATTATGAGATCTAATGATTTCATAATTACGAAAAACAAGTGAGTGGAAGCCACCCTGGTAACAGATTAGGAAAATTCTTTTAGAACTCTAAATATTGGAACCTTGTTGACGTTTTGACCGATTTTATTCGAAAATCCCCAATTTTATAAAAATAGCTCATATATATATTTAAAAAAAATGTATCTCGCATAATATTGAGGCCTACCTATCCTCGTTGATCGATTCTCTTCATCGACTTCTCTTCTGTCAAGTGAAATTGACCTCTTCCGATTTGGACAAAAGTTGGAGGAGATATTAATTTTAGTTTAACTTTTGAGAATCCAAATTTTTGGGACGATCAAAGCCCCCCCCCTTGAGCGGCGCCGGTGGTGTAGTGGTAAGCGTGATTAACTCTCACCCCAGCAGGCCTGGGTTTAATCCCAGTCGGCGCCGCCGGGATGTTCTGAGGCATAACATCTCTGATCACGCCTTCCTTCGGATGGGAAGTAAAGCCGTTGGTCCCCGGTTCATCAGTTGATGGGTCGATAGGTAGGGTCAAGGTGTGGGAGCTGCCTCTCTGGCGTCGGTAGCATTGGTGCTCAGCACGGAAAACAAGATCGAAGGAAAACAAATCAAAAAGGAAATAAAAGCACCCCTTGGTCCAGGGCAGTATTTTATATTTTTCATGATTTTCATTTTTATTTAAATTCTTTGTTTAATTTTGCTATTAAAAATACTTTGAATTATTAATTTTAACTTTATATATTTCGAAGATATAGATAAAAGAAAGTAGTGCTTGCTTGAAAAACACGAAAAATATCAAATGCTCCGCAGGACCGAGGGGTGCTTGGATTGTCCCACAAATAAGGCATCACAACAAACTACTTCAAATTTGGTGCTAATCGGAAGATGTCAATTACACTGCTGTATTTTAATCGGTCATTTAGTGAGGAATGACCCATATACTTTTAAAACATCTCAAGACTAGCGCGTGGTTTGTTACCTATTGAAAATCAGCTCAATTGGTTGGAAGACAGCCGAGAAATTGAAGTTCTCAAGTTATGGGTTTTCGCTCAATACTCCTATGTGACTAGACTTCCATGCGTCTTTATTGATTTATAGCGACTGTAGCATGGTCAGCGATAGCGACTGCGCAAACGCAAAACTTGATAACTTATCGTTGGTTTTTTTTATATGTTCTGTCAAAAAGCCTAAATTTTCAATAAAAAAAAATATTAAAACATTATGCGCTTTCTGTCTACAAACCACGAAAAGAATAAAAAAAAAAAAACAAATACAATCGACATATTTCAATACTAAATTCCAGTTATTTAATATCATTATATTTATTCTAAAAAGTATTTTTAATATGGGAACGATCATAAAGTACATCACGAAACCATGAAAATCCATAAAAAAAATTATAAGGTCCATTCAAAAAACGTGGGAAATGGTGGAATGGTCTTTTCCGCGATGTAATTAATCGACGTTCCTTGTATAAAGAGTACCCTTCTTACAAATAAAGGTTACATATCGCCGGCATCCCAAGGAACATTGCAAGTTTTATAAAGGGTTTAAAGTAATCTTCCTGAGGAAATAATAGTCCTTGAGGCCATCATAAAACCAAAATTGTTACTTGGGATGTCCAGGCATGGAATTTTCTTAAATAATGTATGCAACGTTTGTAGGTTTTGATATTAGCCACAACATTTGTAAATAAATCAAATCAGTATCTTTAACTGACATAACCCCAAGGCTGCAAAATGCGTGTCGATGCATGTTGACATGACTGGTTCTCAGCAATACAATCACCAATCGTTATGATTCAGCCACCAATCGAAAGATATGGCTATCTAATTTTATTTTGAATAGATAGAAAACCAATTGGACCTGTGGTTGGCCAGCCGGAACGGAAAAACCCGGAAAAGTCCCGAGCAAAATGCGTGTCGATTGAAGTTGACATGACTGGTTCTCGGTGATTTGGTTACCAAATTTCAAGATTGAGCCACTATTTGAAAGGTATAACTATCTACTTTCGAACGGAACAGACAACGAACTGATTGCACTTGTGGTTGGCAAATCGAAACGGGAACACCCGCGAAAGGTGGCTTTGTGGAAATTCGGATTCACCGATAAAATGGTCAATTCCTGAAAGTAGACCTAGAGATCCGCGATTTTTTCTAAATTGCTAACAATTATGAGCAGAGAAGAAATATACCATCAACATATCGATTCTGCAACCAAGTGGCCAGAAAACGGTCCTCTGGATATCCGGAATCACCGGAAAAATAGTAAATTCTTGAAAGTAGACCTAGAGATCCGCGATTTTTTCTAAATTGCTTACAATCATGAGCATAGAAGAAATAAACCATCAACATATCGATTCTGCAACCAAGTGGCCAGAAAACGGTCCTCTGGATATCCGGAATCACCGGAAAAATAGTAAATTCTTGAAAGTAGACCTAGAGATCCGCGATTTTTTCTAAATTGCTTACAATCATGAGCATAGAAGAAATAAACCATCAACATATCGATTCTGCAACCAAGTGGCCAGAAAACGGTACTCTGGATATCCGGAATCACCGGAAAAATAGTAAATTCTTGAAAGTAGACCTAGAGATCCGCGATTTTTTCTAAATTGCTTACAATCATGAGCATAGAGGAAATATGACATCAAAATATTGATACTGCTACCGGGTGGCCGGAATATGGTGCTCTGGATATCCGGAATCACCGGAAAAATAGCCAATTCTTAAAAGTAAACCTAGAGATCCGTGATTTTTTAGAACATGTGAAGAACCCTTAGTTGAGAAGAGATATCTCAGTGCCATAGTGATTCGGTCCCCCGGTGGCCATAAAACGCCCTTCTGGATATCCGGATTCACCAGAAAAATGTTCAATTCCTAAAAGTAGTCCTAGAGATTCGCGATTTTTTCTAAATTGCATAGCATCATGAGCATAAAGAAAATATGCTGTCACCATATCGATTATGCTACCGAGGGGCCAGAAAACGGTCCTCTAGATGGCCGGAATAATCGGTAAAATTATCCATTCCTGAAAGTAGCCTAGAGTTCCGCGATTTTTTTCTAAATTGCATACAATCTTGAGCTTAGAGGAAATATGCCATCGCTGAATCGATTTTGCTGCCGGGTGTCCATAAAACACCCTCGTGGATATCCGGAATCACTGAGAAAATGGCCAATTCCTAAAAGTGATCCTAGAGTTCCGCGATTTTTTCATAAATTGCACACAATAATAATCATAGATGAAATAAGCTATCACTATATCTATGCGGCTGCAAGGTGACCAGAAAACGGTCCTCAGGATATCCGTAATCACTGTGATCAAGGGCAATTCCTTAATGTAGACCTAGAAATCCGTGATTTTTTAGAACGTGTGAAGAACGTTCAGTTGAGATGAAATACCTCAGTGCCATATTGATTCGATCCCCCGGTGGCCATAGAACGCCCTTCTGGTTATCCGGATTCACCGGGAAATTGGTTAATTACTAAAAGTAGTCCCTGAGATCCGTGATTTTTTATAAATTGCATACAATATTGAGTAAAGAGGAAATATGCCATCACCATATCAATTCTCCTTCAGGGTGGCCAGAAAACGTTCCTCAGGATATTCGGATACATCGGAAAAGTAGTAATTTTTACAAAGTGGTTCTAATGCTCGGTGAATTTTTAGTAAATGTATTGATCCTTAAGTTAAGTGGAGATATCTCAGTGAAATATTAATTCGTTCACCCGGTGGCCATAAAACCCCTTTCTGAATTTGGAATCACCAGGAAAATGGTCAATTAAATTAAAAGTGGTCCTAGCGATCCGCAATTTTTGCAAAATTGCATACAATCTTCATCATAGAGGAAATATTCAATCACCATATCGATTCTGCTTCACGGTGACCACGAAACGGTCAGCTAGATATCCAGAATCACCAGGAAAATGAGCAACTCATAAAAGTAGACCTAGAGATCCACGTTTCTTTTTTAAATGTGAAAAACCCTCATTTGAGGAGAGATATCTCTGCTCCATATTGATTCAATCCCCCGGTGGTCATAAAACGCCCTTCTGGATATCTGGATTCATCGGGAAATTAGTCCATACCTAAAAATGGTCCTAGAGACCCACGATTAAAAATGGTCCTAGAGACCCGCGAAATGGTCCTAGAGACCCGCGATAAACTCGATTACTGCATAACAACACCACAAAACAAAGCCAGGTTTTTGAAGCATTTTTATCCATACTATAAAAAGGGGCAGATTCATAAGCGGCGGGCATCTCTCAATACCGGACATTGCTTTTATCCACGGTTTCATGCGTGTTATTCACGTGTTTTGGCATGTATGCTTCTTCCATTGACTGTTGAAATCATGGAAATCAGCAATGTCCGAGCAATGAGATATGTCGCGCTGGGGGATCTCCCCTTACATATGTACAGACATAGGGGTCCCATAGGCCCCAATTCATGTATTGGTATTGGCATCGACGTCTCTCAATTCATAACTGTGGAAGTGCATTTAGAACACTAATACCCCGTTCACACTACAACCTATATCATGTAATATAGGCTGTATTGCACCGAGCACTTATATAGGATTTCCAGTGAAAACTAAATGTATGAGTGCTCATTGCAAGACAACCTATATTATATGATATAGGTTGTAGTGTGAACGAGGTATAAGTTGAGAGCACGCAATAAGGTAATATGCGATAAGCAATAAGATTTAAATGCGAAGAAGAAGAAGTTGTACAGACATATTCTGATCTCGGCGAGCTTACTTGAATGTTTTTTGAAACTTGGCATCGGATCAAAAGACGGTTTTCTTAGCGATACGTATACTCTCCTCTGTAAAAAAAGTTGTAATGTAATGTGTAAAAATGTAATATAAATCTATGTAATCCATGTTTCAAAATTGCTAAAAGCAGATACAATATTACATACATGTATGTGAATTTGATCACAGTTTCTTAGTACATTGTACAATGTTATATTACCCAATAAGCCCATTGACAAATGTGCAGATGGTTTTGTGAAATATTGAATAGCTTTGTTGTGTGTGTACTAACACAATTTTTACTGTAATTCTATGTTTGCACTACGGAGTTATAACATGTTACATCAAGATAGCCTTGTAACATTTTATAACCCGTTATGCGAACGGCACAAGTGGTGTTTCTTGTTTTAGCGTGATTTGTTTATTTTTGAAGCCATCCATATTTCAAATTCAATCTATTCGAAAGTGACGTGTTTCGCTTTGTCTGAATAAAAAAAAAAATCAGTGAATCAATTGATTGGGAAGAAAGTGAGGATGAATCGGAATGCTCGATTGATGAGGAAATGGTGGTGGAAGAATATTCCGAGGAGGAAGACATAATTATTGGTGATGACAATGAAGAAACTGTGGGTGAAAGTCAACTGAATGTGTATACATCAAAAAGTGGTAAGCAATAATGCCAGAAGCAACAACATTCCTGTTACTGTGGCTAATGACAATAAGATAATTGAATGACAGAGATGCTGAGGATAGCTGTCTGATGTCCTTTGTATAAGATCCTGCTCAACTGGCTTGTTGGTGTTAGTGATATGAGGCAATGTTTAGTGGTGTTTGTATTTTATCATAATGTTTACTTTTTTTTGCATGAACTGCAGTGGTAGCGTCACGTTGGATATTCGCTATATGGAACGTTCGTAGGTCTCACGCGTCGTCACTGTACGCTTGCTCAGCAATGTTCACAATATTTTTGCTGCTAATGCAAGCAAGCTATCTGTTGGGCCAGATCTATAATATATGTGTTGTATCGGACATCGATCTATGCCAGGGTTTTGTCAATGTTATGAAGTATAGGAGGAAGGTGGTAAAGTTCGAGAATCTGTTTGTATTACTTAGTAAAACAAAAATAACGTAAACTAATAAAAACATTTCGTCAATATTTGCAAGGACAGGACTGAGATTTTTTTCGGCGCCGGTGGTATAGGGTCTGGGTTCAATCCCAGCCGAGGTCGGTGGTGGTCACGTCTTCCTTCGGAAGGGAAGTAAAGCCGTTGGTCCCGGCCCTTATGCGTTGATGGGTACGATATCCTTACGCAGGTGTGGAAGCTGCCTCTCTGCACATTCGATTGTCGTCAATGGATGGCAATCGATATCCGTCGGTGATTGGCACTAGATTGCGGAACAGAAAACCGACGTTAACAAAAAAAAAAATAGAACAGCAGGTAACTCAGGACCATATTCAGAAATCTACCACTTGTCAGAGGAATCCGGATATCCAAGTTAATATTCTATGACTACCACGTGAGTGAATTGAAAAAATTCAATTTTTCTCAGCATTCTGAGCATTTATTAAAGCCAAAAAATCATAGGTCCAGGCACACATTCAAAAACTGACCACTTTTATGAAGAATCTGGATATTCGGAAGGGTGTTTTATGGCTACTGGGTGTTTGAATTACTGGAATTATGGTGCTGAGATGTATCCTCCTCGCAGAGTTTTATGATTACTTTTACGGTGATTCGGGAAATCCAGTTTTATGGTGGCATAATCAATATGGTGATGGCATTTTTTCTCTATGCTCAAGATTGTACGCAATTTAGAAAAATATTATGGACCTCTAGGACTAATTTAAGGAATTAACCATTTTACCGGCCTTTTATAGCTTCCGGGGGATCGAATCAATATCGCGCTGAGACATATTTGTTCAAATAAGCGCTCTATTCATTTTCTAAAAACTTGCAGAGCTCTAGGTCCACTTCCTGAAAATGACTAGTTTTCCAGTGATTCCGTGTATCCTGAGAACCGTTTTCTAGCAACCCCGGGCAGAATCTATATGGTAGTGGTATATTTCCTCTATACTCAAGATTGTATGCAATTTGGAAAAAATCGCGAATCTCTAGGACTACTTTTAGGAATTGACCATTTTTCTGGTGAATCCGGATATCCAGAAGGGTGTTTTATGGCCACCGGGGGACCGGATCACTATCTCTTCTCAACTAAGGGTTCTTCACATGTTCTAAAAAATCACGGATCTCTAGGTTTACTTTTAAGAATTGGCTATTTTTCCGGTGATTCCGGACATCCAGAGCACCATATTCCGGCCACCCGATAGCAGTATCAATATGTTGATGTCATATTTCCTCTATGCTCATGATTGTAAGCAATTTAGAAAAATCGCGGATCTCTAGGTCTACTTTCAAGAATTTACTATTTTTCCGGTGATTCCAGATATTCAGGGGACCGTTTTCTGGCCACTTGGTTGCAGAATCGATATGTTGATGGTTTATTTCTTCTATGCTCATGATTGTAAGCAATTTAGAAAAAATCGCGGATCTCTAGGTCTACTTTCAAGAATTTACTATTTTTCCGGTGATTCCGGATATCCAGAGGACCGTTTTCTGGCCACTTGGTTGCAGAATAGATATGTTGATGGTTTATTTCTTCTATGCTCATGATTGTAAGCAATTTAGAAAAAATCGCGGATCTCTAGGTCTACTTTCAAGAATTTACTATTTTTCCGGTGATTCCGGATATCCAGAGGACCGTTTTCTGGCCACTTGGTTGCAGAATCGATATGTTGATGGTATATTTCTTCTATGCTCATGATTGTAAGCAATTTAGAAAAAATCGCGGATCTCTAGGTCTACTTTCAAGAATTTACTATTTTTCCGGTGATTCCGGATATTCAGAGGACCGTTTTCTGGCCACTTGGTTGCAGAATCGATATGTTGATGGTATATTTCTTCTCTGCTCATAATTGTTTGCAATTTAGAAAAAATCGCGGATCTCTAGGTATACTTTCAGGAATTGACCATTTTATCGGTGAATCCGAATTTCCACAGAGCCACCTTTCGCGGGTGTTCCCGTTCCGATTTGCCAACCACAAGTGCAATCAGTTCGTTGCCTGTTTCGTTCGTAAGTAGATAGTTATACCTTTCAAATAGTGGCTCAATCTTGAAATTTGGTAACCAAATCACCGAGAACCAGTCATGTAAACTTCAATCGACACGCATTTTGCTCGGGACTTTTCCGGGTTTTTCCGTTCCGGATGGCCAATCACAGGTCCAATCGGGTATCTACCTGTATTAAATGAAAGACGATAGCCATACCTTTCGAATGGTGGCTAAATCATAAAGATTGATCATCGCATTATTGAGAACCAACCATGTCAACCATGAATCGACACGCATTTTGCAGCCTTGGGGCTTTGAGGAAGTTTTTATGGCTTGGGGTTATGTCAGTTAATGCATGATGAACCAGAGCAAACAGTTTTCCACAAAGGTTATAGCTAATATCAAAACCTACAAAAATTTCATACATTATTTTTCGGAATTCGGTTGATGAAAAAGTTAAAGACAAATGAATGTAATGAATGCACGAAATAAATGTAAATGATTTTCCAGGCCTGGGGATGTCTCACGATATTGGCAAACTATTATTCACATAGTCACTAACAGACTTGATCCTCAAAAAAAAAAAAAAAAAAAACGTCAAAATCTCATTCAAACATTCACCTGGTAACAAGAAGTTTGATTTCGTTATCCAAGCATGAAGCAGCGGTTCCATGTTATTGTGTTGCTCAAGTTACAAATATAGTTAATAAAAAAAAATCTACTCATGTTCGTGACTGACAGCATTGTCATGCCTTGCCGATGACTGTTAGCTCAAATGAGTGACCAAATCAGAATTGACAATAAAACCGTGTACTGTCGAGATTTTGCAGCACTTCCCAGGGAAACCTTTAACAAGGGACAGTTGGACTAAGCAGCCTATGATTTTTTAGCAACATTAAAATCAACTGCTGAAACCGAATAATGTCAAGACTTGAGAAAACTTTATGCAACAAGTTTTTTTTTTATAACTGTTAATTTCGATTATCTGTGTTACGCCTGCGATTTTTTGCCTCAATCCAAGAAATATTAATATTTGCCATTTCACTGTAAGAATGTGCTACATTTACAATTGAGTATCATATCGGCATAGTAGTGGAAGTAGAATTTTGATGATTATTAATTTTTATTTTTCTAGAACGATCAAATGAAATTTTGAGGGATTATTTTTACAGCAGCAATCTACTTTGGTGTGAAATGCGCAATAATTAATCTTATTGCATTATCAGGAATTGTATACATTGAACGTTTAACAACATATGATACCAGTGGCTTGGATGTGGAATGCATGTAACACTATAGGTTTTGTAACAACGGTAACGGTACTTTAATTGAAATTGTTGCTGGCCAAATAGTCAAAAGTAATGACATTGACATTTTGCACGTTATGTTTATGAACTCTTCAACTGTAACTACCAGTGCGCGGTATGTCCTAGGTCACTAGGTCCCAGTTCCAGCTGGCTCAGTTAGGTCCCAGTTCCAGCTATGTTAGGTGAGTTCCAGTTCCAATTAAGCTAGGTACTATTGAGTTTATTATTTTTATATTTTATTTATTTATTTATTCATATAATACAAGAATAATTGCACAAGTAATCTACTAATGATTTTCAGAGTATATGCTACTATTACACAATCGATGTACCTATAAACCTAACTGAAGTAGTTGCTGTATAAGTTTTGACGTAGGACTACGTCTTTCATTTCTATACTGGGGGTACACTTTGTAAAAAACGGAAAATGGAACATGAAACAAAATTATGAAAGATTTTGAACATTAACAACTCAGCTGCTCCTGGACCAATTTCTACCTATTACTTCCAAATGATGATTTTTAACGTGAAGCTATTGAAAAAGTGGTATTGTCCAATATACAAATAAAAAGTGATAATTTTATCACTGTTTTCATGAAATAAACGTTCTTCCCAAACCCATTCCTCATAATCGAGCATCACTTGGTTGCACATAGTTCTGCTTTAACATGAAAAGATATAAAAGAGCGCTGCTGTATGGCATTAGCTCATGGTCATTCTCTGCTTGAACGTCAAGCAGTACAGTTCGGTCTTTGCTCGCTCTGTCGAGTTGTTCTAAACTTTCTATTTTGTTCCAAACATTCGCAGTTTAATCGCGTCGTCAGTAGTGTCGGTCGCTTCGTGTGATGGGAAGACAGCGCTTCCGGAGCAGGCTCCGAGAGAAAACGGAGAAGAAGAACAGCGGTGAGGGTAGCTTGAGTGTACCTATTTCGAATAGGTATGCTACTCTTCCCACCGATGTTGGGAATACCACCTCAGCCACGGTGGAGCCGTCTAAGAAGAGGAAGAAAAATCAAGGGCAGTCCGATGGTGCGAGTGGACGGGACGATGCCACCGTGACGAACGTCAGCGTCATTGGTGGAGCCCGAGTGCAGCAAAAATGAAGCTTCCTCCACTGGTGGTGAAGCTAGTCCCACTCAACACGCTGATTGGCGATCTCTCATTGCTGGGCGTTGCAGCTGAGTTTAAGCTCGGTAGGATCGGCACCAACGTGATGCTCCGAACGAAAGCGGAGTACGAAGTGGCCGTGAAATATCTGAAGAATTCCAAGGCGAAATTCTTCACGCACGACATCCCCGGTGAGAAGCCCTTCAAGGTAGTCATCAGGGGTCTACCAAACTTCGACCCCAAGATGGCGTTAAAATGCGCTAACAGTGGTGGTGCACATCAAGGTTCCGACAGACAGTGCTCCAAACGCGAGGACTTCAAACGCATCCGAAAGCAGGCGTCAAGCAACAATCAACCAGGACGCAAGAAGGACAAAACCCCAGCATTCAGGACGGAGGATTTTCCGCCTCTTCGTGCTCCCCAGCAAAGGCAAGCGAATTCGCGGGTGCAACCCACCCCCCTGAAGAAGGTTCCAGTGATTCTGCTGGCCAAAGCTCTCCATCCCCCTGGATTCTGGAGACAATCAATAGCGCAAAACAACAACCCCGATCTGTTCTCAGCGGACGAACTGATGGAAATTTTCGTCAACATGTCCGGTGCTCTTCGTAAGTGCTGCAATAAGCCCGAACAGATCCAAGTGCTCGGTAAGTTCATCATCCAGTATGGTGTCTAAACCGCTAGGTATCGTCATCTGGAATGCTTGCTCTGTAAGAGCAAAAGAGATTGAGCTTGCCGACTTCCTCCGCAAGCACAGCATCGACGTGGGCCTTCTAACCGAGGCCCATCTAAAGTCCGGCGACAGCTTCTGGTTGCCTGACCACAACATTATCCGGCTTGATCGCACCAGCTCCAGGGGGGGGGGGGTGTTGCGGTCGTCGTCAAGAAAGGAATAAAATACCACACTCTATCCCATATCCGCACCACTATCATCGAGACCCTTGGTGTGGAGGTGGAATCGTCGACTGGATATGTCCAGTTCATCGCCGTCTGCTGCCCTCGACAGTGTGCCGCCAGTAGTGGACTAGCGGCTTAATTCAAGAAGGACCTGTCCACCATCACCCGTACCGGTTCCCGCTTCGTAGTTGGAGGAGATCTGAATGCTCGCCATGAGCACTCACAGCATGGGCTGTACTCCGTTTGGTTTTCGGATGAGCCAACATTTATCTCACCGGCGGGCAACCCATCGACGCTAGACCTGTTCCTGACAAATATCGGCTTGTCCAAGCCGGTAGCCTTGAACGAACTCAGCTCCGACCACCAACTGGTGGTGACTGAACTGAGCTGCAACGTGGATCTTGCTTCAAGCCTGCGCAAGGACTACCATTGCGTAAACTGGGCCCAGTTTGGACGCGTGGTAGACAGGCACATCATCGACAACCCGCCGCTTGACTCCGTGGAGGACATCGACCGAGCAAAGTTGAGGAGGAGATCGGTCGGCTGAAGAACAACAAAGCAACTGGTGTAGATCAACTACCAAGTGAGCAATTAAAATACGGTGGTGAAGCATTGGCTAGAGCGCTGGACTGGGTAATTGCCAAGATTTGGAAGGAGGAGATATTACCGGAGGAGTGGATGGAAGGTATCGTATGCCAAATCTACAAAAAGGGCGACAAGTTGGATTGCTGCAACTACCGCGCGATCACACTGCTGAGCGCCGCCTACAAGGTACTCTCCCAAATTATATGCCACCGCCTGTCACCATTTGCAAGAAAGTTCTTGGGGCAATACCAGGCGGGATTCATGGGTGTCCGCACTACCACGGACCAAATTTTCGCGATTCAGCAGGTTCTGCAGAAATGCCGTGAATACAACGTGCCCACACATCATTTGTTCATCGATTTCAAATCCGCATACGACACAATCGATCGAGATCAGCTTTGGCAGATTATGCACGAGTACGGATTTCCGGATAAACTGACGCGGTTGGTCAAGGCGACGATGGATCGAGTGATGTGCGTTGTTCGAGTAAAGGGCGAACACGAAATTATTGCGACACCGAAAATGTCATGCCAATTTTCTTATAATGTTTAGAATCAAACCAAAATTTTAGGGTAGTTTTATACATATATTTACTTCAAAAATCAAAAGAAAAGTTAATCGATGGAGCCTTGAGTGTAAAATTGAACGTATTTTCGCTTGATGCCCTCCATCAAAGTCTTTACAGTGTCATCCGGTACCAGTTTCTCAGTTTTTTTTTCCATTTTCTTAACATGTCCTTCTCGTCTTTGACTGTCTTCTTGCTCTTCCGAAGTTCCCGCTTCATTATTGCTCAGTACTGCTCCACCGGGCGCAGCTCCGGACAGTTTGGCGGATTCATGTCCTTTGGAACAAAATGGACAGAATTGGCCTCATACCACTCTAAGACACCTTTTGAATAGTGGCATGATGCCAAATCTGGCCAAAATAGCGGAGCTTCGTCGTGCTGCTGCAAGAACGGCAAAAGGCGCTTCTCGAGGCACTCAGATTTGTAGATCTCGCCATTTACTGTGCCCTTTGTCACGAAAGGCTCACTCCTCAGTCCGCAAGAGCAGATGGCCTGTCAAATGAGATATTTGGAGGCGAACTTCGACATTTTCTTCTTCTCAAATTTGTCGTCCACATCGAACTTGCTCTTGCCGGTGAAAAACTCCAACCCCGGAATTTGCTTAAAATCGGCTTTTATATACGTTTCGTCGTCCATCACACAGCAGCCATATTTTGTCAGCATCTTCTCGTAGAGCTTCCGTGCCCGAGTTTTAGCCGTCGATTGTTGCCGCTCATCGCGGTTTGGGAAGTTTTGTACCTTGTATGTATGTAGTCCAGCTCTCTTCTTTGCATTCTGGACGTAGCTCTGCGACATGCCGATCTTTTTAGCCAAATCACGGCTTGAGACGTTGGGATTTGCTTTAATCATCCACTTCACCTTTCCCTCCGTCTTTTTGTTCTCCGGTCCCGGTTTTCTTCCAGCTCCTTTGCCGTGGTGCAACGTCAACCGCTCCTGGAACCGCTTCAACACTCTGGAGACGGTTGAATGGTGAATGTTCAACATTTTTCCCAACTGCCGGTGCGACAGGTCAGGAAATTCCAGGTGTTTGGAAAGAATTTGTTCTCTCAACTCACATTGGTTCACCTCCATTTTCGTTGAATCGAAAAACACAACTTCGAGTTTGACAGCATGTACACAATACACATCAATGAGAAAGTGTGCAAAATTTGGTTGATTTTTACCCAATGGTAAAAAAGTTATGCCCTGTTGAATGTGTTGCAATAATTTCGTGTTCGCCCTTTATCGGGGACACTCTCGAGTCCCTTTGAATCTCGAAGGGGGTTACGGCAAGGTGGTGGACTTTCGTGTCTGCTATTCAACATCGCGTTAGATTGTGTGATCAGGAGAGCTAGGATAGAGACGAGTGGCACGATCTTCAGGAAGTCCATCCAGCTTCTTGGCTTCGCCGATGACATTGACATCATGGCACGGAACTTTGAGACGATGGCGGAAACGTACATCAGACTGAAGGCTGAAGCTAGGCGGATTGGACTTGCCATCAACGCATCAAAGACAAAATACATGAGACGAAGAGGTTCTAGGGAAGACAATCTTAGCCTCCAACCCCGAGTTCAGATTGACGGTGACGAAATTGAGGTGGTCGATGAGTTCGTGTATTTGGGCTCACTGGTGACCGCCGAAAATGATACCAGCAGAGATATTCAAAGACGCATTATGGCATGGTATCGTGCCTACTTTGGACTCCGGAAGACGCTCCGGTCGAATAAAATTCGCCGCCGCACGAAGTTGACTATCTACAAGACGCTGATTAGACCGGTGGCCCTCTATGGCCACGAGACTTGGACTATGCTCGTGGAGGACCACGCGTTCTTGGTGTTTTCGAACGGAAGGTGTTGCGTACCATCTACGGTGGAGTGTAGGTGGATGACGGAACGTGGAAGAGGCGAATGAACCACGAATTGCACCAGCTGCTGGGAGAACCATTCATCGTTCACATTGCAAAAAATGGGTGACTAGGGTGGGCTGGGCACGTCGTAAGAATGCCGCACGATGACCCAGCGAAAATCGTTCTAGGAAGTGACCCAACAGGAACAAGAAAAAGGGCGCGCAGCGGGCAAGGTGGATCGACCTAGTAGAAGGCGACCAGCGGACCCTTTGCAGACTACGAGGCTGGCGAAGTGTGGCCATCAGGCCAGTGACAAGGCCTATACCAACAGCAGCGTTTGACAGTAGGCAGCATGTCCCGGGCTCAAATCGTTTATTTTGGTGTTTTGGGCCCGCTGTCACGGTATAACATGTTGCCTACGCGCCTACCACTGGGCTGGTGACCATGGAACGAGTAGAGTGGAGGCGATTTCTTCGGACAGCAGAGGACAACAAGGCCTTAGCCTGATTGGTAAGGTAAGGTATAATTTTGTTTCAGTGGTACCGGTGATGTAGTGGTAAGCGTGATTACATCTCACCCCAGTAAGGCCGTTGGTCTCCAGTTCATGAGTTGATGGATCGATAGGTAGGGTCCAGGTGTGGGAGCTGCCTCCCTGGCGTCGGTAGCATTGGTGCTCAGCACAGAAAACAAGATCGACGGAAAACAAATCAAGGAAAAAAACAATCCACGGTTAAGAAATTTGCGAGTTGAATCCTATCTTAGCATGTATATATGCATGTGTCCTATCTTAGCAAATGTATAATGCTCGAAACATACGGCTACGATTTGGTTTAACCGCAAATGTATTTATTATCAGTTCGCGTTTGGCTTTCATCGTTAGCAGTTCAGCTCGTGCCATGCTCTCTCAAGTAACAATTTTGGTTTTATGAGGGTTCTGTAGACCATGATTTGGATTTGTAGAATGCTATAAAACCTCTATAAAACATGCAATGTTACTTTGGCTGTGTGTTTCCATCCCTTACTTGCTGCATGCTAGCGTTCCGCCGGGGTACCCGATGGAAGCGAAATGGATGGGGAGAGTGGGAATGTCAACCCCTGTCTTTAAAATTCCGTGAAAAGAGGGTGGGCTCTTCTCCCCACTCACTGGGACATAAGACTGATGCAAAATTTGAAATTTTCGCTCCACAGTGCTCAAACGGTTTCAAATCAGGTCCTGATTTGCCTCCCAAAATTTAAACTCATTTGGTAAGAAAATGATTTGGCACAAACTATTCGAAGTTTATATGGAAATTACTATGGGAAAACTAAACTTTTAGTGCATTGTCTTCTACCCATTTTCCATATTGCTTTTTCGAAAATTTCTATAACTATTCCTACGAGAAATTTTCTAAGCTACAACTTTGCGGAATACCGTTTATTAGCCAAATGTCAAAATTAAAATTATATTAATTGTTTAGAAGATTGATAATCTTATGGCATGATCAAGCAGCTGTTCTGTGGGTAACACTGCATTTTGCAGTGTGACATAGTAGCCATGATATTTGTGCTTTATTCTTCGCACCAGAAACACCAATGAACTCATCCAAAATGTTTTTGGTCGTTCATACAATGGCAGGTTGAGTACAATTAGAGGTTATTAAACTTGTTCAAGTCGAATAGCGAGGATAGTCCACAGTTTACCGTCTGTTGTCTTGCTACAGTGAGTGACAGTTTCATATCATCATTTATTATTTATTTTATTTCATAATTTAATATAGTCGGCAGGTTTGAATGCTGTGTGACAGAAGTAAAATTAGCATTTGTTACGGCCTTACTTAGATATTAGAAGCATCACATATAATACTACAACTTGTAGCGATTTAATCATGTTGGTAAATTCCTATTATGACATAGCTCATCTTCTTCTTCTTCTTATTGGAGGCGAATCAGCCTAAGGCTGAAAGCCTCCTAAATAAAGCTAAATAATAATTCTTCTTCTTCTTCTTATTAGATCTTACGTCTCAACGGGAACATTACGTCTGCCCTGAATTAGGTATTCTTTGCACACTGCCTCAGTTGTTGATTGAGAGCTTGTCGATTTTCGCATTTCTATATTGCAACCCGAAAACCTAATTTGACCGGACCGGGAATCGCCTTTAACTTGACATGATATGGCCCTCGCAAGACGTTCCTGCAGCATTCGATTCCCGCTTAAGGTAAACCGCGACTCAGCTATGTTCATTATACATTCTCGTGGAATGCATCACCGCCTCGGTCGTGGTTGAAGCATTGCGGTACTATGCGGTAGCTGCTACCAACAATAGGTACATAGTGTGCAACGCGAAGTGCGATGGTACCTACTGACGGTTCTGATTCCCCTTTTCCGTGTACTCTTCGTGATGGAACAAGATGATTAATTAATGCACCTTCTCGCACTGAGTGCAGTCAGCTGTAAGCTCTAATTGGAATTCATTCGAAGAATTGTATGCCCATATAGTGGTTAGAAAGTTGAGGGAATTTCTAATTAATCGAAATAGTCAAATGGTTTTTGCCACCAGTAACTTGCACCACCGCACGGACGACCACGACGACAACGCAAAATAGGAAATAATCCATGCGTAGTTTTCCCACTCAACGATTTCAAACACGTACTCTCCGTGCCGTGTATGCCGTTGCCGTTGATCACTGTGCTCTCTGATGTGGCGGTAGCTATCGTTCATGCAAGAGACAGAATACGAGCAATCCTGAGAAAAGCAATCAAATCAGCAATGTGGTTTACCTCACGGAAGCCTGTTGGCCGGGTCGTGATGTGCTTTTCCTGTTTTCGCTATCCTGACAGAGACAACGTGATACACGATACGGTTTTCTGTCTTGGAAGTTGACGCTTGGTTTTATCGATGACGAACTTTGCCTAGTTTCGGAAAAGTTTGACACTGCATATTTTAGGATTTCTTTGCAAACAGGGAAAACAACACTTTTCTGGCGATGATTATTTTCTTGGAAAACTTTAATCATCTATTATTTGAACGATTGAATACTGCATTTAAAATACATAGGGTTACCATATCAAAAACTTGAAAATGAGGACATTTCATTTAAGGTTTGGAGATTAAGAAGGACAATGATTCCTTTCTTAACATTAAAGTAGGACAATGAGTTTTTATCAATCGTTTTAATAATTGTTGCGGCAGTTGGCAACACTGCGTGAATGAAACAGGGTAATGTTAATTTAGCGCGCGTAAGATCCACCCACCTTGTGCGGATCACCTTGTGCGGATCACTTTGATCGCGCAAACGTCAAACGAAGGTTGGAGAAAAATAATAGACGAATTAATTAGTGTGAGAAAGACTTTATTACGGCCATTGCTTAAAAAAATAGTGGTTACGCGGTGAATAATTGCTCTTGGTGAACCTGAAAATAGAATTAGAATTAGTGATCAACAGTTGAATTCGGGTTGAAGAAAATAGTGAAGGTGAAATATAAATTGAATATCAAATAGAAAGAATATTAACATAAATTGCATTTAGTTTGCAGATAGTTGAGGGAGAGAAAGAGCTTGAATAGCGATAGCTAGGAGTGAAAACTATTCATGTATGTAATGTGAAACAAAAGGTTACAATGAAATTTAAATAAACATTATATTTCAGTTTTGAGCTGCAACAACAAAAAGCTGCTTCAAAAAAATAGTTTGAGATCCGAAACATTCTCAAAAATGAATACAGGATCGCGTTCTCGCCCTCACGACCCAAATGAGACGGGCTATAATTGCGGGAAGTGCAACCGTCCGGATGAAGATGAAAGCCAGATGGTGTTCTGCGACAATTGTCAGCTGTGGTTCCATTTTGGCTGCCAAGGAGTGACGTCAGCGGTGCAGGAAGATCACGATTGGGTATGTAACGATTGTTCTGCTAACCAAGAAGAATACCTGATGATGTCGAGGAAAGAGAGCTGTTAGAAGCTGAAAAGGCTATGGCTCGTGAACGAGGACGACTGTCGTCCCCGATGAAGAGAAAGAAAAAGTTGGCGATTATGAAGTTAGAGTTAGAGAAGGAAAAAAAGGGAAGCCGAGTGGCAGTTGGAAAGGCAGGAATTAGAAGCTAAGGTAGCAGTAGAAGAAGAATTCAATAAAAAAAGGAAGGCAGAGAAGGAAAACTTACAACGTAGAATAGATAAGGCCCTGTCGGAACGTGCCGCGTTAGAGCAAAGTACGATAAGCTGTTTGAAAAAGACGTCCGGAGCAAGAAAAGGGAACGTAAAACCAAAATTGTCGAAAGTCAACGTGAATTCGACACGCGGGGAAGATGTTAATAGCATCAAGTCGGTCTCGGAATGCAATAGTGAAAGTGATGGTGATACCAACTCGAGTGATGGAAGTGAAGAAGTGGAAGTAGTACCAACGAAAGCTCAGTTGTCTGCGCGACAGTTCTTGGCTCGACGGTTGCCGACGTTCACTGGAAAACCAGAAGAGTGGTCAATCTTCATCACCAGCTACGAGACGACAACGAAGGCGTGTGGCTTCTCCAATCTAGAGAACTTGGTTCGGTTGCAGGAGTGCTTAAAGGGAGCTGCACTGGAAGCAGTAGGATCGCGACTATTATTGCCCCAGTTTGCCTCGAAGGTGATTGTTTGGACAACCCGAACAAATCTTGGATACGTTGTTGGTGAAGGTCAGATCTGCAGACGGGCCGAAGGTGAACAAACCAGCGACGTTCATCATTTTCGGCAGGCTAGTTCAACAGCTCTGCGACCATATGGAAGCAACATGCTTGGTGGAGCATCTGATGAATCCGTTGTTGATTGGCGAGTTGGCGAAGAAACTTCCAGCGAGTATGAAGATGGACTGGATCCGTTACAAACGAAGCGAGTTAGGTTGCGGAAAGAAAATCATGCTGCGTACCATGGCAGATTTTTTATCGGAGATAGTTTCTGTTGGAACGGAGGCGGTAAACTTGGTGGATGGACAAGCAAGCAGCAGTCATTCGTCCAATTCGGGACGGAATCGAGAGCGAAGTAAGCAGCAAGGAGCGTTGGTAAATGTGCACAATGAAGACGAGAAGAGACCACAAGAAGCAGAGCCTAAGAAGCGAATCCCATGTGTACAGTGTGGTGAAACGAATCACAGGTTGCGGAATTGTGATGAGTTTTTGAAGCTCGATCCAGCACAGCGAATGAAAGTGATAGATAGGTGGGAGCTCTGCAGAAGCTGCCTTAATGCACACGGAGATGCGAAGTGCAAGATCAACATTCACTGCAAGGTAGCTAATTGTCGTGGATCACACAATACATTGTTGCATCAACCGTCAGTGCGTTCTACCTGTAACACCCATAGCGGCATAGTCGCGTCCTCAGTGATCTTCCGAGTTGTTCCAGTGGTGGTGTACAACGGTTCTAAGGCGATGAAAATACTAGCGTTTCTGGATGAAGGCTCGTCGTATACACTGATCGAAGGTTCTGTGGCGGAGGAGTTGTGCTGCGACGGTGTTATACAACCATTACGTGTGTCGTGGACTGCCGGGATGACTAAATAGACTAGAGAAAGAGTCGAAAAGAGTTGATCTGGTTGTATCGGGTGTGGATTCAACCCAGAAAACCGAAATGAGGAGTGTACTTACAGTGAGAGAGCTGGGACTACCGAAGCAGGCGATGCGGTTTGCTGAATTTGCGAACAACTATCAGCACCTACAAGGCCTCGCGGTAACTGATTATCCAATGGAAACACCACGTATCTTGATTGGATTAAAGCATCTACACCTGTTCGCCCCGCTAGAGTCTCGAGTTGGAAACCCGGGTGAACCTATAGCGGTGAGATCAACACTAGGGTGGACAGTGTATGGTCCTCAGGAGAAGTCGCAGTCACAGTCCACATTCGTCGGCCACCACACGTGTCCTGGCGTGTCTAACGAAGATCTCTATCGGCTTCTAAAGTCACATTACGTATTGGAAGATTCAGCGGTGATGGTGGACCTAGTTCCAGAGTCGGAGGATGATCGTAGAGCCAGGGAGATATTGGAGAAGACGACACAGCGGATCGGAGAGCATTTCCAGTCGGGTTTGCTGTGGAGAGAAGAAGATACTCGGTTTCCCGACAGTTTTGCTATGGCGGAGAAGCGGATGAAGAGTCTCGAGAAACGACTAGCGAGAAATCCAGAACTGCAGCAGAACGTACAGAAACAGATAATGGAGTATATACAGAAGGGGTATTGCCACAAAGCAACACAGGAGGAACTGCAATCGACAGAGCGACACAAGGTGTGGTATTTACCGCTGAATCCGAAGAAGCCCGGCAAGTTTGGGAAGCAGCTGCCGCTGTTCAAGGCGTTTCCCTGAATTCAATGTTGCTGAAGGGCCCAGATTTACTCGTTCCCTTGACGTCAGTGAACAGTTAGTTCAGAGAACGGAGAATCGGAGTCGGAGGTGACATTTGTGAGATGTTCCACCAAGTGGGGATCCGTCCTGAAGATCGTCAAGCGCAACGTTTTCTGTTCGATGGAGAAGTGTACGTGATGGACTGTGCCATTTTTGGAACGACGTGCTCGCCCAGCCAAGCACTTTACGTCATGAACTGGAACGCAAAAGAGTTTGCCAACGATTATCCCGAAGCAGCAGATGCAATAGCGAAGAAGAATTATGTCGACGACTACTTCGACAGCGTTGATACCGTCGAGGAGGCAGTGAAGCGAGCGAGCGAAGTACGAGAGATCCATTCCCGTGGTGGATTCCATATCAGGAACTGGGTGTCGAACGCTGAGGAAGTACTGATCAAACTTGGAGAGCGACAGGCGAGTCAGGAGATTCTCATCCATCGAGATTAAGAGACGGAGTACGAGCGAGTGCTGGGAATTACATGGAATACGAAGCAAGACGTGTTTACATTCTCCACGCAAGTTAAAGAAGAGTTGCAGCCATTCTTGACCGGAGGTCAACGACCAACGAAACGGGTTGTATTAAGGTGTGTGATGACCGTTTTCGATCCTCTTGGGCTGTTGGCCTATTCACGATTCACGGCCGTATTATCGTACAGGATCTATGGCGAAGCGGTTGCGATTGGGATGAATTTATTGACGAAGAAGCGATGGAAAAGTGGATACGTTGGACGGCGTGTTTGAAAGATGTTGAAGAAGCTCGGATTCCTCGATATTACCTCGGCAACGGTGCAGCACTCGACTACGGAACACTACAACTTCATATATTCGTGGATGCTAGCAAGAACGCGTACGGAGGAGTTGGTTATTTCCGAATACTAGCAGGTGGAGTTCCTCGTTGTTCGTTGGTTCAGGCTCGTTCCAAAGTTGCTCCAATCAAGCCACATTCCATTCCACGTCTGGAATTGATGGCAGCAGTGTTGGGCGCCCGACTGAAGGATACGATATTGGAGAGCCATAATGTCAAGGTCGAGAAAGTGTACTTTTGGACCGATTCACGGACTGTGCGCTCGTGGATCAGGTCTGACGCACGAAAGTATCGGCAGTTCGTAGCGTTCAGGATTGGCGATATATTGTCGCGAACGAAGGTACCGGATTGGAGGTGGATTCCCACGAAGTTGAACGTTGCGGACCAGCTGACGAAGTGGTCCAGAGGATCGTTCTTGGAGGCAAATGGTACGTGGCTAGGAGGACCAGCGTTCCTGTACAGGCCCGAGAGTGAGTGGCCGAGTGATGATAGTGTAGAGGCAAACGTTCCGGAAGAGCTTCGTGCTGCGTGCTTGTACCATGAAGTGAAAACGATATCCCAGCTAATAGATGTTTTGTGGATCTCAAAATGGAACATTTTAGTGAGAACTGTGGCGTGCGTAATTCGGTTCGTGACAAATCTCCGCAGGAAAGCAAAAGGCCTGCCAATAGAAACGCTTCGCTCTCTACCGAACGATCACTACCAGAGGAAGATGCATACGGTTCGGAAGTGTCTGCAGAGGGAAGAATTCCAGCGAGCGGAGGTGATATTGTGGCAACAAGTGCAAGGAGAAGAGTTCGAGGACGAGATCTGCATTTTGCAGCGTCTGCGAGACAACGGCGAGTGCAAGGCAAAAATCGAAAAAAGGAGTCCAATATAGTGCGCGTGGAAGGTCGAACAGCACAAGCTGAATTTCTGCCGTTTGAGATGCGTTTCCCTGTTATTCTGCCTAGGGGACATTTGATAACGTCGAGGCTGGTCGAGCATTATCACCAGCTGCTTGGCCATGGACATCGGGAGGCTGTCGTGAGCGAGCTAATGCAGAGGTTCTGTATTCCGAAAATTAGAGCAGAAGTAACGAAAGTAATGCGGAACTGCGTATAGTGTAAGGTGTACAAGTGCAAACCAGCCGTACCCAGGATGGCACCACTACCAGTGCAAAGAATTACACCGTTCCTCCGTCCCTTCACTTACACAGGGATGGACTTTTTCGGTCTCATTACAGTTGTTGTCGGTCGACGAAGTGAGAAGCGATGGGTAGCGTTATTTACGTGCTTCACGACGAGAGCAGTTCACCTGGAGGTTGCTAGGAGTCTGTCTACGGCGTCTTGCCTGATGGCAATCCGACGGTTCGTGTGTCGACGAGGGTTTCCGATTGAGTTTTTTTTTTTCGGACAACGGTACCAACTTTGTTGAAGCTAGCAAGGAAATCGACAAGGCTATCAACGTGGAATGCAGGGAGAACTTCACGAGTGCGAGAACGAGGTGGAATTTCAATCCTCCAGCAGCCCCACAAATGGGAGGAATATGGGAAAGGTTAGTACGATCGGTGAAAGAGGCGTTGACGGATCTTGAAGACGGACGATCACTTTCCGACGAAGTATTGGAGACAGCCCTGGCGGAAGCTGAAGGGATGATCAATTCAAGGCCTTTAACTTTTGTGTCGAAGGAAAATGCGGAACCAGAAACATTGACTCCGAATCACTTTCTGCTCGGGTATCCATCATGCGGAAGAGAGGTGAAGCTACCATCCGGCAACGAAGCGAAGGCCTTACGGGATCAGTACAAACGATCACAAGTGCTTGCCGATAAACTATGGAAGCGGTGGACGAAGGAGTATCTGCCGACCATAAACTTGAGGGCGAAGTGGCAGGATGAACAAGGTCCTGTGAAAGTTGGCACTCTGGTGTACATGGCAGATGAAGAAAACAGGAAGAATTGGATTCGAAGCGTAATCGACGAGGTTGTCAAAGCAGCGGATGGCAGGATCAGACAAGTCGTAGTTCGAGCAGGTGGAAAGCTGTACAGACGAGCTGTGGCGAAGAAAGCGGTGCCTGAGAACCTGTGCCAGAGTTACGGGTGGGGCTGTTGCGGCACTTGGCAACACTGCGTGAATGAAACAGGGTAATGTTAATTTAGCGCGCGTAAGATCCACCCACCTTGTGCGGATCACCTTGTGCGGATCACCTTGTGCGGATCACTTTGTGCGGATCACTTTGGTCGCGCAAACGTCAAACGAAGGTTGGAGAAAAATAATAGACGAAAACATTAGTGTGAGAAAGACTTTATTACGGCCATTGCTTCAAAAAATAGTGGTTACGCGGTGAATAATTGTTCTTGGTGAACCTGAAAATAGAATTAGAATTAGTGATCAACAGTTGAATTCGGGTTGAAGAAAATAGTGAAGGTGAAATATAAATTGAATATCAAATAGAAAGAATACTAACATAAATTGCATTTAGTTTGCAGATAGTTGAGGGAGAGAAAGAGCTTGAATAGCGATAGCTAGGAGTGAAAACTATTCATGTATGTAATGTGAAACAAAAGGTAACAATGAAATTCAAATAAACATTATATTTCAGTTTTGAGCTGCAACAACAAAAAGCTGCTTCAAAAAAATTGTTTGAGATCCGAAACAATAATGTTTGGGCTACAACAAAAATTCATAATTTGCAAAGGTTCAATTGAGATTGTTCATAACTGGTAGTCGTTACCAATTCATTCATCTTCTTGTTATACTTCTGAAAAATGCATCAAACTAGCCTTCATAATTCATTTTTGATACTTGGAAATGATCTAGTCTAGCGGATTTGTATGAAAAATGCAGCTTTACAGCCTTAAAACCATCCCAACTTTTATCATGTACAAAAATCAGGATACATCCCAAAAACAATTTGCGCTGATTAAAGGCTGAATAAGCAAGTTTTTAGCTGAATAAGCATATTTTTGCCTGAATAAGCTCTTATTCTGCTTGCAATGTTTGTTGGGATGTCATCGCTGATTGAAACCAACATAGAACATCTAAGCAACCTGTTAATTTTACCATTGATTCAGCAAAGGACTCTAAGGCCGCTGCCAAAGTGGGAGCGAAGAGGCGGGCTTAGCGTTCTATTATTGATATTTTTTCTTACATTCGATTTCCCGCTTCCCGTGCTTCTTTCCTGTCAGTATGGCGTAACCTTTCAAATCGACGGATCTGCTTTTGTAAACAATTTCTTTAATCGACGATTTGTCTTAACTGCTAACTCACCCACGCAAACAAACACCATCATCAGGTAGGGGAAACTTTCGCCTACCAGCTGGTGTTGTTAGTTTCTGTGAGTGAGCTTGCAGTTGCCACACATCGTCGGTTGAAGTGATTGTTTAAAAAATCAGATACGTCGACTTGAATAGTTAGGCTTGAAATACCTAAAATCCCAAAGAACCAGAACGTCAAAATTGAACACATCTAGATAGAGCTGAAATTAGGGCGTAACAGCTTTTGTAAACAATGACTTCTATCGATGATTTCTAGGAATTCAAGGCACGTCCACGCAGACCAACCTAACCATCGGATAGGGGAAGTCTTTCCCTACCTGATGAGGATGTTGGTTTTCGTGGGCGAGCCTTGAATTTATAGAAATAATCAAGAGAAGTCATTGTTTACAAAAGCTGTTAGGCCTTAATTCCATCTCTATATAGATATGTTGGATTCAATAATGTGAATTTTAACTAAAATTTGACAGATAGAAAATTTCCAAATAAACCTGCTATTGGAAACCTGCGGAGCGAGGAATCAATTTTGAAAAACACCTTTAAAACCACACGATTGATAACAGAGAGATTTTCGAACATTATAATTTATTTTCGAAATTTCACTGACCCTTTGAGAATAAATTATAATGTTCGAAAATCTCTCTGTTATCAATCGTGTGATTTTAAATTGATTCCTCGCTCCGCAGGTTTCCAATAGCAGGTTTATTTGGAAATTTTCTATTTGTCAAATTTTAGTTAAAATTCACATTATGAATCCAACATATCTGTTGATCGTCAAATTTTCGAGAAATTGTTTGTCAACATTGATTCCTGGTTTGTCGGAAATAAGTCTGGTAGAATAGCAGGTTTATTTGAAAATTTTCCATCTGTCAAATATAAGTTGAAATTCACCAAATGAACCACAGCCTAAATGTAAGTGGTTGACAGCTTTACTATACTGCTAGTCCCACTATCGAATGGCATTTGCTTTGAAAACAATTTTATGAATATGTTACTGGAAAAAGTGCAAGGATTGAAAAGGAGGACATTTTCGGGCATACGGAGGATGTAGAAATATTATTGAAAAAGGAGGACATGTCCTCCTTTAGGATACCTTATGGTAACCCTAAAACTACACATGACGTAACCTTCACTTTACATCCAAACGAAGGATGTAAGATTTGCTTACAATTGGCTCATCATTGCATGATGTTAGTGAAGACCGCATGAACGGACGATTATATATACCGAGCTGCGGTCCAATGCAAGAAAATTGGGGACCAAAAATGTGGAGTGTATTAGTGAGTGAAATGAATTATGTCGAAAAAAATAGGCGAAAGGTTGCCGACTGGGCTTGAACCACGAACGTTGCGATTATCAGACCTGTGCTTTTTCCACTGCTCTCGCCATGCTTTGGAAGATAGATAGGCTAAAAGCAAATAAGAAATGGATTTCGTATGCTTTTTCTGCTGAAAGAGAATCGGTGAGAATCGAAGCAAGTATGTGCGTCGTTCTACAATGTTATAAATACAAAGATTGCTGGTATAGTCAAAAGCATAGACAGAACACGAAAAAAAAGATAAACTATTATTGCATCGCCTGCAAGGACAACTTAAACCATTCTCTGTGGTATTCGCTGTGGAGGACGATAGTAAATGCAACTAACATTCAATGTAATACATTTTTGGATTGCGTATACCAATGCATTACTCTAATCAATCTTAAATTTTCATTAACTCATCTCAATTCTTGGCTAGCGTTAACCTTAACCAAAATTGGCGTCAACACAACTCCTAGTAGACATAGAATTTAGTGAATGCTGTTAGAAGTAATGAACTACGACTTATCTGCTCCGTAAAGCTAACGCGATTGAGCATCCGAATAAACGAACAAGATAAAAGAAACCTTAACCAAAACCGGTGGAATGTGTCCAAAATTCGCCAACATAACAAATACTCATACAAACTCTCTGACACCAAGCCGCACATGGCACATCGACAGTTGGCATTCAAGACAACCCATTGAGCAATCAGTGGAAATCATCATCCTCCATTATTAATACCATTATTGTCAGCGTTATGAGGTGATTTGATTTAAATTTTGATTCCAACTAACACAAACCAAATCGATCCACAATCACCCTGTGAAAGAAGCCTCGGACTTTTCTCGTCTGCAATCTGCATCCCCCTACTATCCAACCAATAAACGATGGGAATCACAAGCCGCTAGAAGAAAGGCAGATACCTTTCGCCCGTTGCAAATTGCACAAACTGCAAACTGTCTGCTAATTGTCATTTGCATCTTTCTTCGCTCGTTGCCAGTAACGACCGGATCTTGAACGCTGTACTTGAAACTGTGTGCACAGCACACGTAGAGCAAGCAGTATGGATCGGTGGGCATTTTGTACTGCAGCAAGCAATCAGAAATGCCCGGTGCAATTGAGTTGGCTGCCCGAAACGGTACCCAGCAGTATTAATTAAATTCATTTGAAATGTAAACCATTTCCAGGTTGGTCGTTTCGAAAACGTGTAAATGTACTGAACTTTCCGGAGAATGGATTGGTTACAAGTTTGAGATCAACCAATGCATTTGGAGCTGGAAATGGTTTATGGTATGTACTCTCGAAGGACTAAGGGGTTCATTAATTTATATTCTGCGTGTAATGGGCAAGCCAAACGTAAGGGCCAAGGGTGTAGCCTGGGGGAATTAATGTCACAACCGCTAACTATAACACTTGTAGTAAGACTTGCACAGGCTAGTCAACTGGTCATTAAGGTACATGGTTTAACGTTTTTTCTCTCAATTTGATGGAAACAAATATTAGTTTTAACTTTTGTTTTGTTCTGACGGTTCCCATGAAAGTCAGCACAGATTTGTTGGTGATTTTTTCGACCATTTTCGAACAAAGGAGTTTTTTTTATTAACATTCAAAATGGCCCGAACGGCCTGGAAATATAATGATATATTGTCCACAGGTAGATTTTATGGTTAAATGGACGATTTTTTAACCCCTGGTGGATAATTCTTCCAAAAAACTACAAGGTACAGCCCTACGGGGTTGTACGCAATGATGACGTGGTCTTATATAATAAATCTTATTATATCTCATCCAGGCAACGAAACTCACTCTCGCTCGGCTCATTTTAGACTCGTGAGTGAGGCTTTATCAAGCCTGGTTTATACTCTTTTGTATGACGCGCTTGGCATAGATGGCCCACAGCGACTCACGAAAAGCTACTGATTCCGATCAATAGCGGTGTGGCTTCTTCCTTCTTCTATGGATGCTCATGTCGGCTGCAGCTCGCTACTTGCAGGCAGCCTTTCGTTGTGTACTGGAGAACACCACCAATCACCACGCAGTGATTGGATAAACACCGTTTGATGAGACTGGATGGAACTCAGCTTTGAAATCTGTGTTAGGGAAATCACTTTTCTCAGGCAATCGTAGATAATTTTAATAATCATAGTAACAGTTGCACATTCGATAGTGACAATTTGAAAACTGATATAATCTTAATTTTAACAGATTCGTAGAAAAAATCCTGGATCAAAATTAGACCACTTTCATGCCGCGACCAACTTTGGTTTTGTTTTAAATTGCACTCCCAATGTTGCCTTAAAGTACATGGTATGTTAGATTTAAACATATCTAGATAGAGCTGGAACTAGGCGTAACAGCTTTTGTAAACAATGACTTCTCTCGCTGATTTCTAAGAATTCAAGGCACGCCCACGCAAACCAACATTACCGTCGGGTAGGGGAAGTCTTACCCTACCTAAAGGTGATGTTGATTTGCGAGGGCAAGCCTTGACTTTCAAGACATCATCGAAAGAAGTAATTGTTTATAAAAGCTGTTACGGCTTAATTCCACCTCTATCTTGATATGGGAAATGACATCCGATTGATGACCTTGACAAATGTCCAAATAATACTCTTTTACAAAAGGACCGTTTTGTCGTGATGGTTGAGTGATGCTGAGCTATCAGGGTGTTAAACACAGATGAGGCTGGTGAGCTGTATGTTGTTTGAAATGAGGGCGACACGTTTGGCATAGATGGTCCACAGCGACTCACGAAGAACTACTGATTCCGATCAATAGCGGTGTGGCTTCTTCATCCTTCTATGGATGCTCATGTGGGCTGCAGCTCGCTGCTTGCAGGCAGCCTTTCGTTGTGTTCTGGAGAACAATGGTCAACGCCACGCGCCAAAAGCACCGATCAGCGGTTGATACCAGCCTTGATAGCTTGTTGCTCACGGGGAGCCTTTCGTTGTGTACTGGGGAACGCCACCACTCACCACGGGGTGATTAAATACACACCGTTTGGTGAGACTGGATGGATTTCAACTTTGAAATCTGTGTTAGGGCAATCGGTGATATTTTTAATTATCATAGCAACAGTTGCACAGCTAAAATTATCAAATGCATCAACATATTTATGATCGATTGTTGATAAAATAATTGAAATTGGTCTAGGGGCAGCTGAGTTATTAACGTTAAAAATCTTTCATAATTTTGTTACATGTTCCATTTTTGTTTTCACAAAGTGTACCCCCATATAGAAATCACAGACTTAGTCCTACGTCAAAAATTAGTTTAAGTTTTTAGAATTTCCCGGACATTGCATACTTTTCATCACAAAAATTACTGGTAATACCGTGCCTTTACTGACTAGGCTATGAGACACCCTTTTCATGACGGTTGCAATTTTTTAGATTTTAGATTTACCCCCATTACCTTCCCGTAAGACGTAGTCTACGTCAAAAACTAATAAATCCATGGAAAACGAGCAGCAGTATAAATCTAACTGGCGTTCGGCGGCGAGTAAGGTCGATGAGACCACTGTGCAACATGTAATGGAAGGGATTAAGCGGAAAGCACGGCAGTTCAGATTTGGCAAACCAAAAGAATTAACGAACATTTTTTCCTTTAAATATGTGAATTGAACTACCAAAAGAAAAATAAGAAGATTTTTGTGATATGAATTTTGACTGATAAAAAAAATTCTCTACCAATTTTAGCGCGTTGCAGTCTTTATCACAGCTAACTATGCTCAAAAAAGCTCGAAAATTGTATCATAGTGTTATAGTTTTGATCTGAATCACACATATTAGTTATCTTGCAAATGAGACGAAATATTTAATTATAATTGAAATGTCCCGGTTAACCGACCGTCTGGTACTCGGTGCATTACAGTAATTCAGCATTATGAATAAAAGATCAATCCGGCAAAGATCGATTCTTCAGTACCGATTAAATCGATGAATCGATTCTAGTACCGAAAATAAAATCAATCCTCCAAGATCGATCTTTTACTGAAGATCGCCCAATCCTAGAATAGAAAACGCTGTGGAAGGCGAATTTGCGCACAAGCTGGAAAATGATGTCCGTGCAAGAGAATATAGACAACGGCGCCGGAGGTGTAGTGGTAAGCGTGATTACCTCTCACCCCAGCAGGCCTGGGTTCAATCCCAGTCGGCGCCGCCGGGATGTTCTGAGGCATAACATCTCTGATCACGCCTTCCTTTGGATGGGGAGTAAAGCCGTTGGACCCCAGTTCATGAGTTGATGGGTCGATAGGTAGGGTCCAGGTGTGGGAGATGCCTTCTTGGCACGTCAGTAGCATTGGTGCTCAGCACGGAAAACAAGATCGACGGAAAAAACAAACCAAAGGAAAAAAAAAAGAGAATGTAGATTCATCCCAACCGTCTGGTCATCTAGTTCGTGAAATATTCCTATTTTGTTCGTAAAATTTCTTAACTGTTTATTAAGAAAAACTTATTAATTGAGAGATGTCAATGCATGTACAATTTTTCCATTAATTTAATTGTGTGGCACGTACAACCATACTCTATGCCCAGGGAAGTCGAGAAATTTTACAACTTGAAAAATTCCTAGCCAATCAGATATTCCAGCATTGGAAAAAAGGTTGATCCATGAAATACTCAGCAACTTCGCTTTTATCTGCAGCACGGATACTACAAGTGGATGTGATTATGGGATTGTATACGTAAAACGTTCCGTATTTCACTGAGATGAAGAAATAGATACCTAATGTCTTCAGCAAAGTTTCTTTTTTGATATTTTCTAAAACTTTGCCGAAGACAACGATCCTGAATAAGAAAAAACATAATGTTGGATCGTATTTCTAGGAGGATCAATCATTGATCTGTGAATGTCAAAAGAAGGGCCTTATTTGAATCTAGAAACTTTTCCGAATACACCACTCATCTAAAATCGAAGACTACATATCAATAAGACTAGCAACTTTTACATTTATCGTACCACCGCTATGAGACAGGTACAATTAATCATTTTGTCAAGCTTCTGCATTCATTTTCCATCAGATGTCCCTGCTGTTGTTGGTGATGGCATCTATCGGAAACTACTCAAAATATGTTTTCCGATCATTGTTCACAGAGGACAGTGCAGTGCAAAACATGTCTGGTACCTCTATATATGCATTTAGATTAACATCCGAAGTCCCTTCTTTTTTATACAAATTAAACACGATATAAAGACTTTTGACCGTCTTTTGACAGTTCTAGACCACTGTGCGACGGGTGGCCATTGATCTAGTAGAGTGGAGAAGACTTTTGCGAACAGCAGAGGACATCAAGGCCAGGGTAGTTAAGTACTTCTCTTACGTTTCTAAAATATTCAGAACCTCTAGGAACATTGCTGAAGTTTTCAGAAATTCTCCCGCGTTTCTCTTAACTCCTCTAAAGTTTCAGCAATTGCCTTGAAATCAATTGATGTTATGATGTTTTCATAGCATCCCTAAAGTTCTTTAAATTCTTCTGAAACCAATGCGACTGCCCAGAAAAAAAAATTAAATTTCTCTGAGTTTCCTGGTATCGTAAATTTAAACGGAACTTTATGGAACTGTCTTCAATTTATTGGAACTTACAGATCTTTAAACTTACCGAAAAGCCAGCATTTCTTTGAAGTTTCTGCAGTTTTTTCTGAAGCTAATGGCACCGTTGAAGCATCCCTGAAGCATCGTAGGAAGTAGAAATAACTTTCCGGTAGGAATCCGAAAATAACGTACGGGGTAAGGTGGAAGAAAATGCCAAGGAAAAGTTGGAAGAAACTTCCCAGCCCAAGTAACAATTTTGGTTTTATGAGGGTTCTGTATAACATGATTTGGACTTGTAGAATGCTATAAAGCCTCGATAAAACCTGCAATGTTACTTGGGAGGGATGGTTAAAAAATTGAGGTTAAAAATGAACATGGTGATGGACCTATTTGTTTACTGAATAAAACTATTTCCTGATGCCCATGAATTATCGGGATGAGCCATTAGCTGTTTCTCGATTCCTGGATAGCCAAAAACTACCCTACCCATGTCCCCTCGAGATCGTCAAGTCGACTATGACAGGAGCACACACCATGGTAGAGGTAACAATAGGTGCAATTTCCAAACCTACGACTGGATGCCTTCATTCAGATAACAACTTGAGTGCGGTAAAAATCGATAGAACTGTTTCAAACACATCGTCGGTACATTAGCGAGTCGGCAATCATCTATTTTTGCCAGTGGTGGCGAGGAGGGGTTGGGTCACCATTCCTCTCCAACGCAGGAGTTTGGTGAAAAGAGATGATCAAACCGATTTGTACCTTCCTTAAAAAGTTGTCCTTGCTCGCTTGCTACTCTCTATATACAACTTTCACACTACCGTACTCTAACGGAACTATCAACTCTATACTTTCATCCCCTCATCTATCGTATAAAAATTACCACTTTAGTCTGTTATTTGAAATTAGCATCTTCAACTGTGTACCTAAATCGTTGACTTCACGCAGAAATAATAAAAAAAACATATAGTTAAAGTACTCTGAGACAGTTCAGAGCGAGCAGGCAAAAATCATTTAGATTATTTAAATTAATCGGTATAAAATCTCAAAAATCGGTATTCTGATGAGAAACCTTATCTTAAAATCAGTACCCAGTTCGAAAATCGGTATAAATAAATCTCATCCAATATATCGATTTATCTGGCAACAGTGCTACAGATATGTCAAAAGAAGTTCAGGCAAGTTTAAAGATTGCAATGGAACTTCCATGATCTCCAAGGAAGTTTCATAAGTTTCAGGAAAATGGCGTGACCCTAGCAATGATCGAAGAGTTTCAAGGTAGTTCAATTAGCTTTAGGAAAATTTCGGAAACATTTAAAAATTTCCGAGAAACTCAGAGAAGCCTAGATAACTTTATTGAACTTAAGAGATCATTTGAGCAATCCAAATAGCTTCAGAGAAGCACCGAAAATTTCAGAAAAATTTGAATTTTCTGGGAAGTTTAAAGGTCTGGAAGAATTTGTAATTCATTTGACAAGTTTAATGGTGAGCTGATGGCAGTCAACCTTTACACGTAGCCTAGTTTAAATTAGAGCGATCTAAATTGTGTCTACATTCCAAAATTACACACATTTTTGGGCGCTGCATAAAAGAGAGCGTGTGGATATGAGGTGGGTGGTGACGTACGTATTCAACATCCGTGATCTCCAATCGTCAATTTACTATGACAGTTGATAATTTTCATTTGTATGCTCTGTGATAAATTCAAAATTTTTTACATGAATATGTAGGCTAGACTGATGCAAATTTTGACATTTTCGCTCCACAGTGCTCAAACGGTTCCAAATCGGGTCCTGATTAGTCTCCCAAAATTTGAACTCATTTGATAAGAAACTGACTTGGCACAAACCATTTGAAGTTTATATGGAAATTACTATAGGAAAACCATATGTTTTGTTCATATCCATCTAACAACTTATCATATCGCTCTGCTTTAAAAAATGATAACTGAACTCGTAGAAAATTTTCTCAGCTACAACTTTGTCCTGAACCACTTTTCAATATAATGTAAGCATCAAAAGTTATCAAGCCACTAATGTCTTACGATTATGCTCAATCAACTGTTCAGCAGGCAACATTGGTGTTTCTGGCGCTTGGAATAGAGCACAAAAATCATGGCTACTATGTCACACTGCAAGATACAGTGTTGCTTACAAAACAGCTGCTTGATCATGCCATAAGATTATCAATCTCTTAAACAATTAATAACTATTTTATTTGACGTTTGGCTCAACAACTATATTCTGCTAAGTTGAAACTGAGAAAATTTTCCATAAGTATAGCTTTTGAATTTTTGAACAGTGCAATATGGAAAAAGGTAAGAAGACGATGAACAAAAAGTTTGGATTTCCCATAGTAATTTCCATTTAAACTTCAAATGGTTTGTGCCAAGTCAGTTTCTTTTCAAATGAGTTCAAATTTTGGGAGACTAATCAGGACCCGATTTGGAACCTTTTGAGCACTGTGGAGCGAAAATGTCAAAATTTGCATTAGTCTAATGTAGGCGGTTGATTATTAAAAAGCATCAAATCCGAATCCAGCATGTGCCAGTGGTAAATTCAAAAACCTCAATTGGAGTAGATTTTCTACAGTTCATAAATCTCCACTTAAAAGGTCCAAATTTATGACCCGCTTAATACGCATTGCCTTTCCGGATCTCAGCTTTCAGCTGGCACTTCCGTCGACGTCAGGTAGGCTCATCTTCTTGTATAGGTAGAAACCATCCAAAGAAATGTACCACCTCGTCGTTTCACCGCCAGTCACCGCCACAGATTTATGGCGGCATTAATTTTTTCAACTTTCTCCACTCTCTGACCGCATTTCTGTTCCGCTGACGAAGCAAACCGGTCGTCGGTACGAACTCTTCCGTCTTCTGGCTATGTGCCGTGGTCACGGTTCCGCAGTCGCGCAGTATTTATTCAGGATGTTTTCGTTCGCTCCCAGATCGGCTTGCCTTCTTGCTCTGGCTGCGCATTCGGTGGTAGAGGGAAGCCGCGAGGCTGCGACACGGCAAGTTGATATTTATCAAAGAATAATGAGCCCATAAAATTGCAATTTCGACCAAGGTGTGCCCAAATTGCCGCAAGATGAACGATCTGCCTTTCATCCGTCGTCGGCGTCAGGTGGATTAACGAAACCGACAACTAGAGATAGAGCCTAGCTGCAGGGGTGGTGGGAGGCGTCTTGATATTCATTGGCATTCTCCCGGGCTTCCGAGATGGGATAATTATGGAGCCTGATTATGGTAATTTTATGGCTTTTATTGGCTTTGAGGTGCGTGAGCGGTTGCGTCCTTGGGGGTTGATCAACCTGCCGGTCATCTGTATTTTGGTTTTGTTTTGGTTGGTCAGGATATTGGGCACAGTGAGATGTGAGTTGATTTTATTCGAACCTTACGGTAGAACAAACAACCCTGATGGAACTGATTATGATGATGGTTGGTGCTGGAAGTGGTGGTCGTGGTTGGAAGTGGATGACATGTGCAAGTGTCATTAGGAAATACATAATTCAACATTAAGGTAATTGAGTTTCGTCTAGCTACGTCCACCGGTGATGACGCGTCGTGGTTCATGGGATGATGCTGGGAAACGTAGATAATGTTGTACACTACTGGAATCGTTTGCTGTAATTATCTCTGTCATGTGCTACGGCTAGGTTACTGAATAATTAAATATGCATTAGTAAAATGTCTATATACATTGCATATGGCTGCTCAGACTGTTTCGACTTGAAGTGCTCTAATGGAATTAGAAGCAACTGATACATACTCTTCTGAATTGGAATGACTCTAATACACATTTGGGAAGATGCAATTACCATATCAAAGTTTTGGAAATGCATTCATTTTCGTGGTGTCCCTCGTACAATGAGCAAAAAATGATCGCTGATCCCAATCGGGATTCACCTGAATGTTAGACAATAAAGATTTCGTTTTTAAGGCTTTCTCAGTCTAGGGTAATTCAAACAGTTAGTTTAGGGCAATGCAAAACTAACTGTTTGAATTACCCTAGACTGAGAAAGCCATAAAAACGAAATCTCCATAAAACCAGTCGAACAACCAAATCAAATAAGACAATAAATACAGTGGTTCCCAAGCGTATACAAAGCAAGTTTGCGTGAAAGGGAAAATAGGCAGGGTTGCTTCCACTCACTTGCAATAAAAAAATATTTTTCGGAATTATGCAATCATAAGATATTTGAATGATATGTTGTACTAGTAAGTAACAAGAAGAGGGTGTAAAGTATGCATACTAAAAAAATCTGAATTTTACTGGTGATGTAAACATCCATGCATGCAAACATTCATGCAAACATTCATGCATGTAAACTTACTTTCACGTAAACTAGCAGCTTGCAAGAAATGTTGCAAACAAAGGTGGAAAGTTGCTTACAATATATGGAACAATGCATGACATGTCTCATAAATTTACACGATTTATAATGTAAACTTGTATGATTTATGACACTCCATTTATGTACATCATAGTATGTGTTTGACTCATAAAACCTGTCAATTTTGCTTTCGGAGCGTCACAATCAGCGATCTTATGATTCGTGAGCGTTCACTCAGAGTGAGCGCTCACGAGTCGTAAAATCGCTGATTGTGACGCACTGAAAGCAATATTGACAGATTTCATGTGTCAAACATATACTTCATGACCTATTCTTGTAACTTACAAGTAATAATAAGCATTATACTATTTAATGATTTCATAATTCCGAAAAACATTTTTTTATAGCAAGTGAGTGGAAGTAACCATGAAAATAGGAAAATAATTTTGGATAAGTTTGATTAGTAATTATTGTCTTTTCAAAATTTATGTACGGCTGTGTTAGTCACATAGGTCAAATAAGTAAATGATATTCAAACCTAGTAAAAACTAATCAGAACTGAGTAAATATAACATGATATTCAGTATTGTTTAAGAAAAATAAGTGCTAATAAAAATAGGACTAAATAAGAAAGTTAGTATCGCAGCACAATCTATGCGGAGAAAATTGGAACTAATTTCCATGACCAGATGAACGTGCATGTTAAACCGAGAAACTTTGCCAAATACACAAGTTCAATATAATGCAAACCCAATGCGCTAGAGGTTTTGTCTTGCTAATTTCGGTTCCTGGTCCAGTGTGCAATGTCCGCAGATACTTTAGCGGTTGTAAAGTTCTGCGAGAGGTTTTTTTGCAGCAAGGTGAATCAGCTTCACTGAAGGCCGGCCTTTGGAAGACAAAAAGACCTAATCCACGAACCCTCGTCCAGCCAACAAATCCTTTGATTTCCGTAGGCTACCCCCGCAACCTAGTATATAATATATTGTTTTAAAATATATGATTTACAGTAGTGTTCCAATTTTGTCAACCCCTTTGCATCCGAATTTTAATTATTTTAGATGAACAATTCTTATTATGTCAACTCTATTTCATTGATAATATTAATTTTTATTGTTTTGTTGGGTGCTTCAAGATCATGTTTTCTCACGGAATTCGTATTATTTTAGAAAATATTATCAAGGAGGGATTTACAAAAAGGGTTATTTATGTATTATTATATGAATTAAGGACCGCTCCCTAACAACAACCCAAACACCAGAAGATATCGGACATCGGTTGGACACAATTAAACAAGAACAACAACAAGTAGCCATAACATTGCGTGCGATTGCACAGTCATCGTTTCCAGGGATCCTCAACGCCAAAGACTAGTACGAGTGGCAGCGTCGACAGCAACAACAACAACAATAACAACATCAGTAACAGTTATAACTCATCAGCATACACCAAGTGCACTAGCAGAAAACGCCAATTCAGCAACAAAGTAATGTGAACACCCAACCACGATGTTGACAAAGAGGATCACCACATGGCAACGGCAACAGCAAGTCAACCCGACACCGGTTGGTAGCAGAAGCAGCATTAGCCAGTACATAGGGATAATAATTAGAATTCAGCATTTTTTCAAAGAATGTAAGCTCTTTTGTATTTCATACATAAAATTCAAATTGAGGGAATAAATCATTCTAGTTCGAACCATCGTCGCGAGTAGTCTTTAAATCTTTTTAAAAAGTCTTCGAAGTCCATTCGAAATATAACTTATGTACTTAAAAACGAATTATTTCAATGAATTGACGTGTACCAACGAACTTATCTTTTGATGAAGACAACTTATCGTACTTTGTGCGTCTAATAATGACGAATTTTTTTTCCTATGTTTCAGTAATTTGACGCACCATGTAACAATCAGTGAAATGACTTTAACTTCGTTCATAAATACTCATTTCCATGGGCAGAAAACAAGCAGACCCAATCTTGATACCCGATCCAGGTTGGAACTGAATAATAAACGAATTCGCTATAAGTGTGCCTGCGATTTGCATTGAGCGTTGGAGATTGTGAGTTAGCTGAAGGATGTCTCGCTGGATATGCCCAAGACTGGACGGGCGGTAGCTGGTGGCCGTGAACGGTTCCTGGGGAAAGCACTAGATGCGAACCTCCTCCCAGAAGTATCACAACAAAGGTAATTGCTATTAGATATTTTGCAAACAGTGACAGATAGCGGACATGAAGGACCAGTGGAGGTGCCGGGCAAAGGTGTTTATCCCAGACAAATGGTAAGTTACAAATTCTCCGTTGTCGTTGTCGTAGGCGCTGTCGTAATCGCCGTCGTAGTCGTGGGCAGTACCGTTAGTATATTTAAAATTAAACATCAACCGCTGAAAATATGAATTATCGCGTATTTCTGTTGTTCATTACATTCCAAGTGAAATTCGAGAACGTAGTTTCATTTGAATAGCTTGTTTAACCAGATCTTAAACAATCGTCACGTCATTCATAGCTTGTTATGATTGTCTGAACCATGCGTAAAGAGAAAATCGAAACATTGAACGTCGCGTGAAAGTGGATCTTAATGAAGGCCTAAGTACTCTTTCGTAGCTTTTAGTTTTAGGATTTCAAAGATCGTCGGTTGCAGTGGCTTGCTTACTGAGGAGAAAAACGCGGTCCCAGATCCTTTCATATTAAAAATATTAAAATATCGCTTGTTTATCGTGTATTTTGTAAAACTTTTCGTTGTCGTCGGTGCCGGGTTTGAATAGTTATAAAAACTTGAGTAACGCTATAATGTGATATGAGAGGCTCGGTGGCCTTAGAGCAACCGTTTTTGCTTACTGAGCAGAACATCATGAGTCTAATCTCAAGCCCATCCACATTCAAGATTCGTCAATGATTAAAAAGGAGCTCGTCTGCCTAGTGGCAAACGTTTTTGCTTACTGAGCAGAAGACCGTGGGTTCAATCCCAAGCTTCTTCGCGTTATACGATCGTTAGGACATCAATTCAGCCTATCGTTTACCAAAACGAACCCTGCTGCTAACCCAACCCTCTTACCCAACATCCCTGTGATTCCTCGTGGAAGTGCAGAGGACTCCTCGGCTTCCATCAAAGCGAGTGTCACGTCAACACATTCCTACCCATTCCTTTCTTGACCTGCGTTCAGGCGCGGCTGGAGCTGGTATTGCCTAATTCGAGATCACCAGTTTTTACACATTGAGGATGATTGCTAGTCCCAAGCATCGTCTATTGGTTCTCTGTGTAATTACAGCTGGTCTGGCAATAACAGAGTAGCAACCGAGGGGGTCAATCATGCTCATGCTCATGCTCATAAATACTCATTTCCATGGTGTGGGCCATAGCCCTTCCAATAACAGCTTATTTCGAAACTTGTCTGTTTTTTGCCATTAGATTTTATTTGTCCTACGGATAAACGTATAAAATAGAGATTCGCTAGAAGCGCGTCTTTTGTTTTTGAGAACAACGAGCGTAGATATTCATACAATGCGTTCTAATAGTATTTATGTTGTAGCTAATGAACTAACGCATCTGAACAAACCTATTATTGATTTGTGCATGGTCAAATCATTGATATTATTGATCTTTTTTGCACGATAAAACGGACATGGGCGATTACGATGAAGTAGTGCTCTACCCTATTATTTTTGGTATTACAGCTCTTATGTTGAGTCAAGCTCATCCATACCAATTTAAGGTATCGAGATATTCGGGTATTGCACATGGTGTAAGATGTCACTTTTTAGCACCGCACACCATTAACAGTTGCATATAATTTTCGCCTATCACTCTGCTCCATGTCATCTTAGATTTGTTTTCCATTTTGCTCTTGCGAAGATTTTTTCAGGTCAGCTGGACCCAGTGCTGCTTACCGCTCACTTTGCAATCGTTCCTACTGAAAAGCAACCAAAATCACAGCTATTTTTGCTATACATGATCATGAGTTGGATAACTCATTCGTTCACGACACATTCAAATGTTTGGTGCAGGGTGTTAATGACTTTATCGTCGACATAAACGCTGACGTTAACGGTTACCAACCCAGATTTGGTGTATTTCAAACTTCGGAGAATTCTCATTACCTATGATTTGGATTTTATAGTGGGTAGTATTAACCCTTAGGAAAAGAATACATCGAAAATCGAAACCATGGCTCGATCCCCACAATCCCAATTTTCCCATGACTAAGTAGAACAACCTATTCACTGGATTAGCTTTCCGAAAACTGCAAATCACGTAACTGCAAAGCACACCCTCTCGTGGGAGTTGCATTCTAATCTTGGAAAACCACCTTCCAACCGACCTAGGATGGAAAACTTTTCCGTCCCGCCGGCTATCTGCTGCAGCTAGGTTTACCTTGTTGGATTCTCTCTGCTTATCCTTCGGGGAGCAAGAAACTTCTCACCAACGAACAACTAATGTAGGTGCGACTTTTGTTTATACTTCGTTTATTATACGCCGTGAAAACTTTTCCCGTAATATTAAGCTTCAATCATAGTGAAATCCAATATACTTCTTTTCACAAGGTAAGAGCGTATGTGGGTGTGTGTGCGGGTGTGCTGTGGTAAACTTACCCAATTTTACGTCTTTCAAATGCTTCGGCTTCAAGCTTCGTTTGACAGCCTCTCACTCAGCCAACATCCAAGGCTTACGCTTGATTTCAGTCGTGGAGACCAGATTTTCATTTTCAACCCATCTCCGGGAACTCCTCTATTCGAACTTTTCCAGCTTCATGGTGTGATAAAGCGTAAAGAGTGAACTGTCGCCTTGTGAAAAAGCAGTTTTTCAAATATTTACCATGGTTTGGCGCTCACATTCCAGACGTTATGCATTCATGATCGCACATACTGGAGTTTCTGCATTGTAAAGCTACACCTCCATGTGTACGCAGCACCGTTAGTAGAGCTCGCACCCCCTTGCAATGGCAAGTGCTTTTGATTGCTTTTTAATACGGGCTATATGTGTACAAAATGTGTTCTTCTTTACCTAACCTATTCCAAAGCTGACGAGGGAAGAGAGCGGTTGTCGGAAACCTGTACGCTCGGTACGAGTAAATGCACATTCCCATACAATTTTCGAATAAAGTGTTTAATATCCGGAGTTCAGGTGCTGCAGCGTACCACACTGTCATGCATAGGTATGTAGTTCGATCTCATACCTAGTTACGGGTCTCGGTTCGAAAAGGAAACTTAATATAGCAATTATTGAATTATGGTAATTACGTTGCAACGTTCCTGGCACCACCCGGGAAGTCAACTTTGCGATATATAATTGCTTTGCTCTTTGGAAACTTTCAATCGGTAAGATGCTTGATAAGGTTGCACTGAAAGTCGTGGCTTTGCTGATGTTTGTTAAGATTATTTCGACGGATAAATTTGCATATTTCACTGCCAGGAATACTAAGCACAAACTAGAATATTTAATTTTCTCAAAAGTTTGAAACTATTAAAAATGGTAGAGTTTTAATTGAACATCTATCATTCTATAGCCGAGCAAATCTACGCCAAATTAAGGAACAATAAAAGAAGTTCAAATTTTACCTATCCTAAACCTTCGCATAATTGTTCGCTAGGGAAAATGAATCAAGTTTATGCTGGAATTCGGCCATTTTGACTTCTATGATTACACATTATGAATGGTCATTTATAAACTACAATCATGGTTACGTTTCTTTAAATTATTTAATCATTATCTTTTTTTTCCTTGATTTGTTTTCCGTCGATCTTGTTTTCCACAACTGGGTCCTATCTATCGACCCATGGCTGGATGGACATCCGTTCTGCCATAGGTAGTACTGCTGCAGCGGCGCTAGGTACTGCAATCCCGGACCGAAGAAATGACTGGTTTGACGGCGAATGCAAACTGTTAGAAGAGGAGAAGAATGCAGCACGGGCGAGAATGCTGCAACACCACACGAGATTGAATGTGGAGCGATACAGACAAGCGCGGAGCAGACAAAACTCGGTTTTTCGAAGGAAAAAGCGTCGGCAGAAAGATCGAGATCGCGAGGCGATGGAAAATCTGTACCGCGTAAATGACACATGGAAGTTCTATGAGAAGCTAAATAGTTCGCGCAAAGGCTACGTGCCGCAAGCCGATATGTGCAAGGACTTGGACAGTTACCTTCTCAGGAACGAGTGTGAGGTGATTGAGAGGTGGAGGCAGTACTATGACGAGCACCTCAACGGTGAAGCAGCAGAAAACGAAGGTGGCACGGCAACAGACCTTGGAGCACGCACAGAAGACGACAGGCTACCGGCCCCTGATCTTCAAGAAGTTAAGGAGGAGATCGGTCGGCTGAAGAACAACAAAGCAACTGGTGTAGATCAACTACCAAGTATGCTATTAAAATACGGTGGTGAAGCACTGGCTAGAACACTGCACTGGGTAATTGCCAAGATTTGGGTGGATGGAAGGTGTCGTATGCCCAATCTACAAAAAGGGCGACAAGTTGGATTGCTGCAACTATCGCGCGATCACACTGCTGAGCGCCGCCTACTCTTCCAAATTCTATGCCGCATGTCACCATATGCAAGAGAGTTCGTGTGGCAATACCAGGCGGGATTCATGGGTGCCCGCGCTACCACGGACCATATTTTCGCGATTCGGCAGGTTCTGCAGAAATGCCGCGAATACAACGTGCCCACACATCATTGGTTCATCGATTTCAAATCCACATACGACACAATCGATCGAGATAAGCTATGGCAAATTATGCACGGATTTCCGGATAAACTGATGCGATTGGTCAAGGCAACGATGGATCGAGTGATGTTCGTTGTTCGAGTATCGGGGACACTCTCGCGTCCCTTTGAATCTCCAAGGGGGTTACGGCAAGGTGATGGACTTTCGTGTCTGCTATTCAACATCGCGTTAGAAGGTGTGATCAGAAGTGCTGGGATAGACGCGAGTGGCACGATCTTCAGGAAGTCCATCCAGCTTCTTGACATCGACATCATGGCACGGAACTTTGAGACGATGGCGGTAACGTACATCAGACTGAAGGCTGAAGCAAAACGGATTGGTCTTGCCATCAGCGCATCAAAGACAAAATACATGAAAGGAACAGCTTCTAGGGAAGACAATGTTAGCCTCCCACCCCGAGTTCAGATTGATTGTGATGAAATCGAGTTGGTCTATGAGTTCGTGTATTTGGGCTCACTGGTGACCGCCGAAAATGATACCAGCAGAGAAATTCAAAGACGCATTATGGCAGGGAATCGTGCCTACTTTGGACTCCGGAGGACGCTCCGGTCGAATAAATTCGCGGCCGCTCGAAGTTGACAATCTACAAGACGCTGATTAGACCGGTGGTCCTCTACGGTCACGAGACCTGAACTATGCTTGTGGATGACCAACGCGCCCATGGTGTTTTCGAACGGAAGGTGTTGCGTACCATCTACGGTGGAGTGCAGCTGGATGACGGAACGTGGAGAAGGCGAATGAACCACGAATTGCACCAGCTGCTGGGAGAACCATCCATCGTCCACATTGCAAAAATTGGGCGACTACGGTGGGCTGGGCACGTCGTAAGAATGCCGCACGACGACCCAGTGAAAATGGTTCTAGAAAGCGACCCAACAGGAATAAGAAGAAGAGGCACGCAGCGGGCAAGGTGGATCGACCAAGTAGAAGGTGACCTGCGGACCCTTCGCAGACTACGAGGCTGGCGATGTGTGGCCATGGATCGAGTAGAGTGGAGACGACTTCTTCGGACAGCAGAGGACAACAAGGCCTTAGTCTGATTGGTAAGTGGTAAGACGCCATTTTGAAATTCAAGATGGCGACATCCGGTTCATGAAAAACAGGAAAATACTTTCAATACCCCACAATATGGGTATTTTTGGAATCATGGTGACATGTAAGAACTGAAAATCCATGCCTGACGCCATTTTGAAATAGAAGATGGTGGCATCCGGTTCATGAAAAACAGGAAAATACTTTCAATACCCCACAATATGGGTATTTTTGGAATCATGGTGACATGTAAGAACTGAAAATCCATGCCTGACGCCATTTTTAAATAGAAGATGGTGGCATCCGGTTCAATTTTGAGCAACGTCCGAAATCGCGATTACCGGGGACAAAGGTCACCAAGCGTGGTATCGATGATACACTCAGTCTTAACTCGTCCTTTTGTACTGATACGTGGAAGAGGCAAGAGTGTTCAGTTTTTGATCCGAGTCGTGGAGTGTGCTAAAAGTTAACCGTAGTGAGTAAGTCTATAGTAACTTCTGTCGTGACCGGACCGAGGTTTCCAGCCTCGGTCACGGCTACACGAATCTCAGCTGCTACGCCTCCACTGCTGCTGCCGCTGCTACTACTGCTGCTACTACTGCTGCTGCTACTGCTGCTGCTGCTTGTCCGTCATCATCAACGTTCGTCACAAGAATACCTTCTGCAAGCTTAGGTAGCCCATATTTTTACCGAAGGAATATCCTATATTATATCTCGTCTTTTACACAGCGCTGCTAGCTGTTTTGTGATTTCTCCTCACAAAGCAATGATAATGAGATTTTGTTCAAATGCACGATAAATTGGTTTTCATCAATGTAAGCGTTTCGTTACATGACTCAACTTGTATTTTTAAATCATTATCATCCTTACCAACTCTATCTTCCACAACTGCTTTCCGGTTATTGATTGTGGTGTGGATTAGAGAGAGAATTCGTGGCAGCACAGGTCGTTGGAGCCACTCTTTGAGCTCACCTATGAGCTGAAAAGGTTCTCGAGAAACACGTTTGCCATCGTCAAGTCGCGCCCTGGGCAGGCAGACCATTCATGGAGAGTACGTTCAGCGAACTTACTCACGAGCGTTTGTACCACGTTTTCGCGTAAGCCCGCGAAGTGGTGAGGGAGACACATCATCAGCCATTGTTGCATCTACGATTATTTCTGGGCCGGAGTAGTGCACCAAGCAGCTTCCGTACCGCCGCAAGTCTCCCCACTAAAGGACACTACGTAAAACCTAGGTCGTGAGTAGAAAATGCATGCATGTTTGTTTGTGTAGTCATGTGACTCGATTGAGGCTTATTCTAATAATTTGCAATCTATTTATTTATTTCTTCGTCAATCAATCAAATCGTAGACTACATATTAACCTTAGGACTTATGTTCTATGACTTCGCAGGGTTCTGAAATATATTTTTAATTCTGTTGAGGGCATATTTAGGTCAATAATTTCACAATGATGATTATAAACAGTCATCATCTGATTTACCGGTCCAAATTTAGCGTAATTGGTCCGATGGCGATCTACTGCGAACAACTGTCGATTGCGTAATTTTTTTTTTAACTAGTTCGTTTATTTACTAGGCTCAGTCGTGTGTGACACTTTGCGGAGCCAAAATCAGTAATGTTTGATTTACATTTTAAATAGCAGTATTTCTAGGTTAGTATTGGGTACCAATTACTCGTGACGGGCTCGAGGTTAATAGGTAACAATTTCAATTGGAAGGATCTAGGTAGGAAACTGGTTTCTGAAGCCTCCTTCAGATACTACTCTCGGACGGTTGACCAAATCCTGGCTGGGCAGGGGCAAGTAGCACAGGAACAGGAGGATAATAAGACTGGGACACAATGGCGAGAAATTGTTTGGAAAGGAGGGGATAGTCACATCAAACTCTAACATCAGACAAACAAAGGAATTCGTAGATCGCTTGCATGTAGGGAAGATCACGTGTTCCCAATACATCTCTTACTTCACGGAAGGGTTGTCTACCTCGGGCCACTAGGGTATCCAATAGTCGTGCTCTGGAGGCGTCATTACCCGGGCAATACCAAACTGCGTGATCGATGTCATCATAACCGGTTCTACACCTACATATATTGCTGTCAACGAGGTTTATTCTATAGAGATGTGCGTCTAGCGAGTAGTGGTTGGACATAAGTCTTGACATCACTCGAATGAATCCCCGACTTACATCCAGACCTTTGAACCACGCTCTCGAAGAAACATTTGGAATAATGGAATGTAACCACCGCCCAAGAGAATTATTTGTCCAATCGTTTTGCCAACTTAAAAGAGAACTCTGACGTACTAGTGGGAAAAATTCATCATGTGAAATTCTTCTATCATAAATCTCGCCTTGTTGTGCGCCCACCTTTGCGAGAGAGTCTGCCTTCTCATTGCCTGGGATTGAGCAATGTGAGGGAACCCATACAAAGGTAATCATATATGATCTTTCGACCAGCAAACTCATCTGCTCCCTTACCTTTGAAAGGAAATAAGATAAGTGCCTACCTTGTTTCATCGACCGAATAGCCTCAATCGAACTGAGACTATCCGAGAAGATGAAGTAATGGTCTATGGGCATATCGGAAATCATCCCCAATGCGAAGTTGATTGCTGCTAGCTCAGCAACATAAACGGAACAAGGTTCCTGAAGTTTCCGAAAGACGGTTGAGTATTCATTGAAGACGCCGAAGCCAGTGGATCCATCAATGCGTGATCCATCAGTGAAAAATCTTCTATTGCAATTGACTTGTTGGTACTTTTCAGCAAAAATGCGGGGAATTGAGATAGGTCGAAGTTGATCTGGAACTCCTTGAATAGCCTGTTTCATGGAGAGATCATAGTCAATGGGGGAACTGTAGTTAGTAAAGCATACACGAGAGGGGTTATAGCAAGGAAGGCTAATATCCGATGACATATAATTAAGATAGATTCGCACGAATCTAGACTGGATGCTCAATTCGAGCATTTCTTCGAAGTGATTGCGTAATTGTCGGGAAGGTGCATACAAATTTAACCTTGACAATAGATCAGCTGAGTCAATGCGTTGCGAAATGATATTGTTTAATAAAGAAATCTTTGCGTAATCCCGACGTTCTTTCAATGTTTGAATGCTGATCAGCAAGCAACGTGCTTCATATGACGGGAGAGGAAAAGCCGTCCAACCTAACTTACGTAATGCATATAATAAAAATTGCTTTTGGATTGACTCTATTCGTTCTTCATGCTTTTTCATATAGGGTGACCAAACAACGCTACAATATTCTAAAATTGACCTCACATAAGCAACGTAAAGTGATTTAATTGTATAAGGATCTTTAAAGTGGAGACCGAAACGTTTTATAAAATTAAGCATATTGCCTGCTCTATGTATTATTGTGTTATAATGGTCCACAAATGTCAATTTAGAATCTAGAATAACACCTAAATCTCTTACATTTTCACATTTTTGAACATTTTCATTACCTAATGTAATACAAAGATTTTGTTTGTTTAGTTTTCTACTGTACGTTATAAGATTACATTTTTTAATATTTAGTTTCAATAGACTTTTACTACTTAATAATGAAAGTTAAAAAAACGTTCTAAAAACTGTTCAATAGCAATAAAGAATATTTTTAAGATTATTGAACTTATGTGTATGCTTATCAAAAATGCTAACTTTTTTGATATTAGACCCAATGGATACGTTAAAATAGACCAAAGTCGTAAAAGATCAACTTTAGTATTTTTTTTAGTTTTTGATGACATGCATTGTTGTAAGGAAGAGTGGACTCAAGTACCAGTATGATTTTGGGGGGAGCATATAAAAAAATGTGTGATGAAATAGTGTCAGGCTTCAAACGCCTGTATTTGGCCGTTTATGGAAGGATTCAATTCTTATCATACCATTTGATTCAGATTTGATTAACCACACGGATTATAAAGATTACTGTAATTTAGCATTAGATTAAGATTATTTTTTTTTTGTTAATTACTTTATTTGTACAGGCTCAATCGAATAAACTTTACAGAGCCAAGTTATCATTTTCTTTATACATTATAAATGTCTTAAATCTAAAATTAAAGTATTGGAACCGATTACTCGCGGTCTTCTCGAGGTTAGTGGGTGACAATTGTTTGGATCGGGAGAGGGAAAAGGAGATTTGGAATATGATTTATGATTCAAAAATTTCACTATTTCTAAAATATATACTTAATCCTATCGACGTTATATCAACTCTGTAATTATACAATTATTACAGAAACAAATCTACAAAAAAAAATACACACGTACAAAACACAAACTAAACACAAGGTTAATTGAACTTACAATCTACTGTTTATATTCTTCAAGAAAACATATATGAGTTGCATAAACTCCAGATCGCGTCTAGCCAAAATATCCCGAACTGGAACATTAGGTTGTCTACCTCGAGCCCGAAGGGAATCGTACAACTCGGATCTGACTCCACGGTGCTCTGCACATGACCAAATAATGTGATCTGCGTCCTGGTAACCTTGTCCACATTCACAGAGATTACTGTCCCCCAGCTCAACACGGAACAAGTGAGCGTTTAACGAGTAGTGATTGGACATGAGGCGAGACATCATACGAATGAAGTCTCGACCCACATCCAACCCCTTGAACCAAGGACACTTCGACACCTTAGGGATGATTGAATATAACCATCGTCCCAAACTCCCTTCACTCCATTTATTTTGCCAGCTGGCGAGTGACTGTTGACGATAAATGAAGAAAAATTCGTCGTAGGCGATTTGTCGATCGAAAATATCGCCTTCCATAGCGCCCACCTTTGCAAGCGAGTCCGCCTTCTCATTGCCCGGAATCGAGCAATGAGATGGGACCCATGCAAAGGTGATGACAAAAGATCTTAAAGATAAAGCACTTAAAAGCTCTCGTATTTTCATGAGAAAATACGAGGAGTGCTTTACCGGCCTCATAGAGCGAATAGCCTCGACAGAACTGAGACTATCCGTAAAAATAAAATAGTGATCTGGTGCAAGTGAGGCGATCGTTTCTAGCGTATAGTGTATTGCCGCCAGTTCAGCAACATATACGGAACAAGGAGCATGAAGCATTCGAGAGGCGCTATGAAATTCGTTATAAATACCAAAACCAGCAGACGACTCTATTAGTAATCCATCTGTGAAGAACGATCTTGCGGAATCAACTTGGCCAAACTTTGCAGCGAAAATTGACGGAGCAATCATGGAACGATGATGCTCTGGGATTCCACGAATCTCTTGCGTCATGGATAAATCAAATAGAACAGAATTGTCGAAGTCAGAGAAGCAAACACGATAGGGATTATGCTGCGAAGGGCTGACATCCTGTGTTATGTACACGTAGTACAATGACATAAAACGAGTTTGAGGGTTTAGCTCAAGAAGCTTCTCAAAGTTTGCAATCACCAGTGGGTTCATAATTTCACAACGGGTGAGGAGCCTGAGGGATAATTCCGAAAACCGATCAGAGAGTGGCAACATGCCCGCTAACACTTCGAGACTCATCGTATGAGTCGAGTGCATGCATCCTAACGCGATACGAAGACAGCGATACTGGATCCGTTCCAGTTTGATGATGTGCGTTTTAGCCGCCGACTGGAGGCAAAAACTACCGTACTCTAAAACCGATAAAATCGTTGTCTGGTACAACGTTAGAAGATCCTGCGGATGGGCTCCCCACCACGTTCCGGTAATTGTTCGGAGAAAATTGATCCTTTGTTGGCATTTCCGCTTCAGATACTCAATGTGGGATCTCCAGGTGCATTTTGAATCGAACCAGACCCCAAGATATTTGAAGGACATAGAATGAGTGATCGGTTTACCCAAAAGTTGAAGCTTTGGTTGTGCTGGGCTATGCTTCCTAGAAAAAACGACCAACTCAGTTTTCTCCGTGGAGAATTCGATACCTAGCTGGATAGCCCAAGTAGACAAATTGTCTAAGGTATCCTGTAAGGGTCCTTGCAGGTCGGCCTCTCTGGGTCCTGTCATAGACACTACTCCGTCATCTGCAAGTTGTCTCAACGTGCAGTTGTCCCTCAGACAATTGTCAATTTCTCTGACGTAGAAATTATACAGAAGGGGGCTTAAACATGAGCCCTGGGGGAGACCCATGTAGCTAAATCGTGAAGCTGTAGAGTTTCCATGAGAAAAGCTCATATGTTTCTCTGACAGCAAATTGTACAAAAAGTTATTAATTAATGGAGAAAGGCCACAAGCGTGGAGTTTGTCTGAAAGGACTTCAACCGATACTGAATCAAAAGCCCCCTTAATATCCAAGAAGACAGAAGCCATTTGCTCTTTTTTAGCAAAAGCCAACTGAAATTCTGTGGAAAGCAGCGCAAGACAGTCGTTCGTTCCCTTGCCCCTACGGAATCCAAATTGAGTACCTGAGAGTAGGTGGTTCGTCTCAACCCATTTGTCCAAGCGAAAAAGGATCATTTTCTCCAACAATTTTCGAATGCACGATAACATCGCAATGGGACGATACGAGTTGTAATCTGACGCGGGTTTTCCAGGCTTTTTAAAGGCTATAACTCTCACCCGCCTCCAATCATCCGGAACAATATTAAGCTCCAGGAACTGACCAAACAAGTTCAACATGCGCCTCTTAGCGACGTCTGGGAGGTTCTTCAACAAGTTGAACTTGATTCTATCAGCCCCCGGAGCCGAATTGCCACACGAAAGAAGCGCGAGTGAGAGTTCCAGCATTGAAAAAGGCTGGCTGATCTCGTCTACCGAATTCGTCGTTTCGCGAGTAATCATCTGTGCCGGCACAGAATCAGGACATACTTTTCGCGCGAACTTGAGAATCCAACTATCGGAGTACTCTTCGCTCTCGTTGTTTGAAGACCGGTTACGCATCCTTCGCGCCGCATTCCAAAGCGTATTCATCGACGTTTCGCGCGATAATCCGTCCACGAATTGCCGCCAGTATCCGCGTTTCTTGGCTTTGATGAGGCTCTTGAGTTCGCGTTCAAGAGCCGAGTACGCTTCGAAATGTACGGGTGTTCCACGTTTCCGGAAAAGCTTAAACGCGTCGGACTTTTTACGATAAACCTCAGTGCATTGCTGGTCCCACCAAGGGGAAGGAGGTTTCCTACGGAAAGACGTTCCTGGAACCGGCCGAGTTTGAGCTTGAAGCGCGCTGTCCAAGATCAGATTGGAGAGGAAGTTATATTCCTCCAACGGTGGAAGCCCTTCTACCGACGTTAGGGCATCTTCTATCACATTCTTGAACTTTGTCCAATCGATATTACGGGTAAGATCGTACGCGACGTTAACGGGTTCCGACGGATTGAACCCACTGGCAACTGAAACTTTGATCGGCAAGTGATCACTACCGTGGGGATCTTGGATCACATTCCACGTGCAATCCAACGATACTGAGTTAGAGCAAAGTGTGAGGTCTAATCTACTTCCATTCGAGGATGGGCCAGCCAAACGTGTTACTTCTCCATTGTTAAGAATTGTCATATTAAAGCTGTCGCAGAGGTCATATATCAAAGTAGAACGGTTGTCATCATACAGTTCCCCCAGCCTGTACCGTGGGAATTCAAATCTCCCATAATCAACCGTGGAGCAGGAAGTACCGAGCAGATATCTGAAAGTTGTTTGCGATTAACAACGGCTCTAGGAGGAATATAAACAGAAGCAATACAAAGGCTCTTACCTTTAATAATAGCCTGACATGCAACAACTTCAATACCTGGAAATTGTGGAAGATTCACTCTATAGAAGGAATGGCACTTTTTGATCCCTAAAAGTACCCCTCCTCCACGCGAATCCTCACGATCCAGTCGAATAATGTTAAAATCATAAAAAGGAAGATCGATATCTGAAGAGAGCCAAGTTTCACAAACAGCAAATGCATCACAATCATTATTGTGAATTAAAAACTTAAAAGAATCTAATTTAGGAATGAGACTTCGACAATTCCACTGTAGAACAGTGATCAAATCCCCGACCTCGTTTGGAAAATTATCCATCGAAGGAAATGATTGCTGCAATGAGGGGCCACTTCAATGTCAATTGCTTCAAGAGGGTCTTCACAGAAGGAAGCATTGCCATAACAATGCTTTTGAGAGGATCAGAAATATTGAGGTACTTGAGAATATCGTCCACAATTTTATCAAATGAGAACAACCCGGATGAAGAAGAGGCTTCTGTTCTTAAAAATGGACCATCAGGGGTTTTTGATGTCCCCGGGAGAGATGGAAAATTCTGGTTATAATCAGTTCTGCGGAAACCAGGAGGAGTTGAAACTTCCTTTTTTCCATCACTCCTTGATTTGGGCAAGCTGATTTGGGGTTCCTTATCTGCAACTTTCCGCGAACGGATGCGTTTTCGTTTCCGTACAGAACCTTCCGGAAAACTGAAAGAAACTCCCTCCTCAGCCAAGTCAGAATCAGACTCGTCATCAGACAAAACAGCAAAGGGATTTTTGTCGTTGGTTGATGGTGTAGCTGTCTTTAGCATTGCTGCAAAGACTGCCTGGAACGCTCCTTAAGAGAGCGTTCTAGTTTCTCCCCGCGTTGCTCGTACGCCGGGCACGACGAGAGACCATGAGGAGTTCCCTTACAGTACACGCATTTTGGTGCAGTGACTGTGCAGGCGCCATCCTCGTGCTTCTCCCCGTATTTGGAACAGCGTGCCTTGCTGCCACAGTGAGAGGCCGTATGTCCCAACTGTTTGCAGTTTTGGCAGTTCATGACCCGAGGAACAAACAAACGCACAGGTAGCCGAAGTTTTCCCAACTCGATGTAGTGAGGAAGGGCTGAACCAGAAAAAGTCACCCGAAACGAGTCTGTGGGGGTAAAGCTCTTTTTACCCTCGCTGAAAGATACTGAGTTCAGCTTCTGGACTTCCAGTATCTCAACCGTGGGAAGCAAGGGATTCTTGAAACGGCCAACCGCTTGCTTCGCCAAGATCTCGGGGGTCAGACTCGCTTCGGTGACCACACCTTCGATCTCCACATTACGAGCTGGGATGTACACTCTATACTCGAGTGTAAAGAGCTGGGAGGCAGCAATCTCGTTAGCTTGTTTCAGGTTAGAGACGACAACGCGAAGTTTATTGTACCTCACCTTCGAGATTTCGGTCACGGCCGAGAACCGCTTCGTCAGATCATTAGTAATTTGCATTACATTCAAAGGTTTCTTTTTGGGCTGAAAGTAAACAACCCATGGGCCAGTTGAGTCTTCTGGGTAGGCTCGCGATCGGGGGCTTATCTGTCCCTGTCCATTACCAGACTGAGATGACGAAGCAGGGATGGCATCATCTGATTTCTGGGATGACAGCCGTTTTCGACCCTTCTTGCTATCGTGTGGCAAAGTGGTGTCGGCTTCCGACAAAACGTCCATTTCGTCTTCCGACAAAATGTCCATTTTGCCGTACTAGTGGGAGCGAAAAACGCTCTACCACTGCAACGATAATCAAAATTACTCGGACACAATACACGAAGAAAAAAAAAATACTAACACAGAAACACAAACTTAAAATTTAACAGATGGGAGAAAGAAAGAAACAAGAACAAAAACTTATCTGATAATCCTATGCTACTATCACCAAGCGTTTACACAGCAGCAGCGGAGCGACGCGCAGCTTTGATTATCTTCGATCCGCGTGTGCGGGCGTTCTTCGTTGGTGTGTGCTTGTATGAAGCTCGGCACTCAGCTGAACACACGATGATGGATGAGCGGTTTGAATGTGGAGGCAGATGCTGACACTCGATGACGATGACCGTGTGCACAGGTATGCGTGATTACGCACCGATGGTGCGCAAAATGGTTGGCGAATTGCCAATCGCAAAAACAATTTTCGATGATGCCGAAAACACACTTTCTTCTCAGAAAAAAACTCACTTTTTGATAAATTTATCCGGAATTATGCCAGGAATCACTAAGCGAGAAAAACTGTTTATTTACGTCAGATAATAGCGAGAAAACTTCCAAATTAACGGAGCGCGAAACAAGTCGACCGTACTTCTTGCGAAAATCTGCTATTTTTTAGATTTAGATTATGAAAAAGATAAGGTTTTTACCTTACACACTCAAAGCAACATGGTTACTGTAGAACCGGTTCCGGATATTCCGCACCATGGTTCCTCATGGTAAATTTTGATATCTATGTCCAAGTAACAATTCTGCAATCATTTGGTATCCACTCTGATTTATGATGGTTTTTATAACGGCAATGAATAATCCATTTAGTTTAAATACAGCATTTCACAGCGTAAAACGTTCCTGCTTAATAGTTCACCTTTTCGCTGTTTTAAAAATCTTTTACAGTCTGGCGAGAAATCAAAAACTGTTTTGTTTTAAAATTAAATTTAAAGTAGTTCTCAATCCCACCATAAAACTGTTCTATGAATCAATCATAAACTTCATTAGCAATTTTTGATTATTGTCTTGATCAAATACTCTATAAACCTGTTCTATCATTATCAAAGCTTTTAAAAGTGTATCATAAAATCTCCTCTGTTTACAAATTGAACTTTAACCCAAGTAACATTGCAAGCTTTATAGAGGTTTTATAGCATTCTACAAGTCTAAATCATGGTCTACAGAACCCACATGAAACCAAAATTGTTACTTGGGAAGGATGGATCCTCATAGTGAAACAAAACCAAATTTATGACAAGGATATCTCAAAGGATAAATGAAGTTGAAGGAAAAATTCAAGCCATACTAACGACCGAAAGGATGTCGATTACAGTAAAATTTAGTTCTTTAGAAGAACCAGCACGTCCGGCGGCACGGGTACCATCAACGACTGAGCATGTGGTGGAGAAGAGTGAAGTGACCGTGGTTCTAAAATTCATAAAACATTGTCAAAACAGTCTGAAAACAGACCAGCCTTATCCAGACCTTGCGAATAGATGAAGATCGGAATAACTTGCAACAGTACCGACAGCAAACCACTGAAACTGTCAGTTAGCGGACACTAGTTGGTTTCCGATCCATAGCTGCAATTTTATTCGGCGAAAGCATCATCACTTGGAAAAAAATTCATTCAACCGTACATTCCTACATCGTTCGATGGTGCACTTCCAGAACCATCCAGAAGAAGGGGATCTTTTCGGGAATGATCGAGGCTACAGCTGTGCAAAATGCGAAAGGTTCTGAACACTTTCTCAGTAACTGCTTCCAAGCCATCGGGAGAGAATCGCCACTATCGAAAGATAAACAAACTTTGACGTTTAACATTTTGTTGGCCATAAATCTGAACGGGTTAGGATCAAGCAAAATGGCTTAAGATAATTACAATTCAGTCAACAAGTTTTCTTCATAAAAGCCGTTTTAAAACCTCATTAATTTGTTAAGGGTTTCTTGAAAGCAAAATAACTTTTTCACAAATAGCCTATGAAAATCAACTTTTATGCCTCCGCCATATAACAATTATTTTGTTTGTTTTTTACAATCTTCGATTTTCAATCTATATTTCCTTGGATATAACTTTATTTTTGTTAATTTAGTAATGAGAAAATATTTAGAATGCAAAAATCATCAGAAACAAAAAATCATGGCTAAGCTTAATGATCGATCTGAAGAATATATTTTATTTTCTTAATGTTAAATAATTAGTAAAATCGATGTTTCCCGTGGGCGGATTCAAGTTTTTCGATGTTTTCACGTACATTTCACATCAAATTTTTTATGGCACCTTAAACTAGGCCACTTCATGAGAACTATTTTATAATTTTGGAAATTCGGCAGGATTTTTATACGATCAATTTTTATTTTTATTATTTTGATAAGATCGGATGGTATTTATGAATCCTTTTTTATCTTAATTGTTGTTTTTTTTTTAGTAAACCTCGGCTCGGATAATGGTTTTAATTGTTGCCAAATAGCTTTTATTGTAGCTTAAATACGGTTTTCAAATGGATCTCAATGCGTTTATCGTACAACCATTTTGCAGTAAATCAATCTTGAAGAGATTCGAAAATATACCCTTCAGAACCTTCTACAGGGTGGGCCAACTAGACAGATTTTAGCATCAATGGTGGATGCATCAATGGCAAAGCAGTCTTGACCAGGGTTTTATGAATGTTGTTTTATAGTAGCTTTGTAATATTTTATAAAACTTAGAATGTTACTTGGATGATAATCATATCAAGCGACATATCAAATCACATCTACTCGATGAAATATGACCAATGTCACTAAAAATTACAACCATAGAGCCATATGGCCACCATAGAACCTGTTCTGGACATTTCGGATCATGGTTCCACATGGTTAAATTTGATATATCTCATAACCATACTAAACGACATATCAAATCACATCTTATCGACGAAATATGATCAATGGCACACAAAACGACATCCATAGAGCCATAAGGCCTCCGCAGAACTTGTTTCAGATATTTCGAATCATGGATCCACATGGACAAACCATCTCTCATAGCCACTTTAGAAATGGCTCTGGATATTCCGGATTGTTGTTCCATATGGTCGAATTGGTTGTCTCTCATGGTTATGATAAGTGATCTAATCACATCTTCATGAAATCATTATCCATAGAACCGTATGACCATCGTAAAACTAGTTCGGATACTTTTGTTTATGGTGGCAGTGAAAAAATAAATAGAGCTTATTGACACCATTCAATAGGTTACTGATCATTCAGAATCCGATCGAAGTGCATCTACTTTGAAGTGCATCTACTTTGAAGTGATATCAAAATTAATTGTTTGCTGTGTTCCACACATCATGGAATCATATCTACTCGACGAAATATCTATCACCACTTGTTTTTGGGTGTGTTGCGTCCCCTCTAAGACTTTGCACCGGTTCTCAACTTAGCATTCTTTGAGCAGGTCCACAATTTTCCAATCCGAAAAATTCATAAACAGGACTGGGAATTGAACCCAGCCACCTTCAGCATGGTTTTGCTTTATAGTTGTGGCTTAACCGACTGAGCTTAGCTAATGACATTCACATAAAAAATCATATAATAAAATGAACACCGGACGGCTTCAGATGCTCCAAAAATCGTATGTAGATTGATACAGGCAAATTCGTTGTCTATTATTTTTTGGATCTAAGATTTCAAATATTTGGAATCAATGGTTGTTACTCAGGTTTTGGCAGGTATTTAAAATATGTATGAAGGAATGTCTTCACGGGGGAAGGTCATTCTAAATGCTCTGTAAAACGATCTGCGTTGTTTATGGACAGACCCAAAGCAACTGTGAGTCTATCAGCCAGTTTCATATACGCGATTAGGGGAAACATTAATCTACCTGATATGATGCTTGGTACTTGGCTTCTAAAGCCCACCCGCAGGGGGACATAAACATCCATACATAGACATCCATACAAATATATTACATTTTATATGGACTGTGAATATCTGTCAAACTCCCCAATTAATCTGCCAACATCCCTTGCTTGTTCATTCGCCAACTTCCCGTCCCCCTAAAAACATGAAAGATATCCATCCTAGGTGGCTGTTTGTTTTTACTTTGACCTAGGCCCTGGTCCAATTTATATCGACTAGCTTGATGTTCTTGTAGAGGCTCTTCTCTGAGCTCCACTACCATGACTGCTGCCTCTGTTCCGATATCTTACTTGACCGATACAGCACTTGTTTTCGTTTCCACCCATCCATAGTGTATCGTCGATTCACCTTCACTTATGTTTCTGAAATGTTGGTAAATGCTGGGTAATGCGCAATACAGATCCCTTTGGGCCTTATTACGGGTGTCACTTCACGGTGAAAACGAAGTGAAGTGACCAGTTGTCACTCACGGTGAAGTGATTGCCGTGTAAATCAAATGGGAATCACTTCACCGTAAGTGATAACTTGTCACTTCACCGTGAAGTGACATCGGTAATAAGGGCCATTGAGATCACTTCCCCGTGGTACCGGCCGGGATCTGTGAGCAACCTTAGGGAAGATCGGGTAACCAACCCCGGTGGGAACTTTGGTCATAGGCTGACAGGGAAGGGGGGGGGGGGGGGTTTGCCTCGGCAAGCCTGAGCGTCTGTTCTCCAGGAGGAGCGGCTCACAACAGCGTCTGTTCGCCATGTTAGGGGCGGCTGATCTACGTCCGAGTGCCAGTGAAGTACTCTAAGCACAATTGTACACCCTGGTCCTCCGGAAAGTTAGGGGGTTCGTGTCAGGCCCTGCGAGCCAGCCGTAAAAAAAGCATTGCAACGGAAAATCAGCAACAGAGGAATACGAACCGAGACCAACGACAACGACCCCAGCGACGAAATAGGACTTGCGATTGGAAACTCGGCACGTGGAACTGTCGATCTCTCATTTTCATCGGGAGCACCCGAGTACTCGCCAACCTACTGAAGGACCGCGGATTCGGCATCGTAGCGCTGCAGGAGGTGTGTTGGACAGGATCCATGGTGCAAACGTATAGAGGTAATCATACCATCTACCAGAGTTGCGGCAACACACGCGAGCAGGACACAGCTTTCATTGTGTTGGGCGGAATGCAGAAGCGCGTAATCGGTTGGTGGCCGATCGACGAAAGAATGCGCAGGTTGAGGATCAAGGGCCGAGTATTCAACTTTAGCATAATCAACGTGCACAGCCCTCACTCCGGAAGCACTGATAATGACAAGGACGCATTTTACGCGCAGCTCGACCACGTGTACGATCGCTGCCCAAGCCACGACGTCAAGATAATCATAGGAGACCTAAACGCTCAGGTAGGTCAGGGGGAGGAATTCAGACCGACGATTGGAAAGTTCAACACAGCCTCCCCTATCGTTACACCTGGAGATCACCACAGCAGACGGAATCGCAAATTGACCACGTTCTGATTGATGGACGGCACTTCTCTGACATTATCGACGTCAGGACCTATCGTGGCGCTAACATCGACCCTCATTCCTAGTTGAGCATTCAGTCGGTTAACAACGTCCCGGTTTCAGTTGCGCGGCATCTAGTTTTTTTTCGGTGTTTTTTCCGCCCGAGCGGTTTTTTTCACCCCCCATTGGGTGCCCCAAGTGACCAGTGTCCAACAGAGGAAGTGGAATTCCATCGGCCGAGCCCCTTGGAGTTACCATCCAGCTTTAATTCATCCCGGTAATCCATCACCGGAGTTAACGGCGTCGTCAAGTCCATCATTTTTTCACGCCGTCGCGTGGGTGTGCAAGTGATAGTGAAGCGTGTCGTATCACCAGCTTGCCGACCCACCAACACCAACCATCACCACCGGATAGCAGCGTGGACCAACACCAACGCACCACGTGATAACAGCGTTTCCACACACACGCTTTGTGCCGGTGTAGTTAAGTAGCGAATAAGTTTTATTTATTGCCCCTTTGTTTTAGTTTCCCCTTTCTCCCATCCCACGCAAATATTTTCTTCTTCTTCTTCTTTTTCTCTTGTCCCTGTGTGTTCCCTGTGTGTAGTTGTTTTGTATCTATTGCGGTGGCAGTTGCCCCGCAATGGATGGTAATAGTGATGGCGGGGGGAATACCCTTCCTGCCCTTCCCACTGAAGACGAACTGTCCGACGTGGAAACGTCAGCCACGGTGAAGAAGTACACCGGAACCATCCCGAAGCGGCCCAGGCGAAAACGAGCACCGGAGCCCGTACCGCCTACCCCATCTCCTCCTACCCCGCCTAATCCATCGCCACCAACACCACCAGCACCGTCACCCCCCGCACCACCAAACCCGTTTCCCCCTACCCCACCTAATCCCTCTCCCCCGCGTAGTACCGCGTTTACATTCCCAGTCGTGACGTGGAAATCGAAGGAGTGGTCACCGAAGCGAGTTTGACCTGCGATGACTTCTGGGTTGGTGTCTTCAAGAACCCCGTTCTTCCAGAAGTCAAGATTCTTGACTGCACCCAAATGCAGTCAGCATCCCTCGACGGGACAAAAAAAATCTATTCGCTGACTGACTCGTTTCGAGTGACTTTCTCCGGATCGACTCTGCCAGATTACGTCCGAATTGGGAGGGTTCGACTTCCTGTGCGGTTGTTTATACCAAGGGTGATGAACTGCACCAAGTGCAAACAATTAGGCCACACCGCCGCCTTCTGCGGCAACAAGCCACGATCAGTGCGGCGAGAAGCATGCGGAGGGTGCTTGTGGTGCTCCTCCTAAATGTGTTTATTGTTTGGCACCTCCGCATCCTCTCGCAGATTGCCCGAAGTATAAACAGCAAGGAAAAAAACTTGAACGGTCTCTGAAGGCGCGCTCTCAGCGTTCCTTTGCGGAGATCTTGAAGACTTTCAATCCTCCTCCCAAAATCATTCCGGAAAAAGAAAACAATAATCCGTTCAATCTTCTCCCAGTTGACGAGGACGACACTGACTCAGAGGGCAATGACGGAAGTCCTTTTGTTTTCAAAGGTCCTTCAAGGAAGCGATCCAAGAATGACTCGCAGAAAACTAAAAAAACTGACTCCCAAGCCCACTTGGATAAATCAAGAGGTCACGGACATAAACAGAAACACAATCCACCGGGTTTTAAGCCTTTCGAATATGACAAAGAATTTCCGGGGCTTCCGGGAGCATCTAAAACCCCAGATGTCCCAGTTTTGCAACCAGAACAGCAGAACGCCATGTTCACGCTTTCTGGAATTGTGGACAGCATTCTCGATCTGTTCAACATCACTGACCCTCTTCGGAGCATCATTAACATGATGCTTCCAATCGTGAAACCTTTTCTGAAGCAATTTGCTTCCAAGTGGCCCCTCCTTGCTTCATTCGTATCCTTCGATGGATAATTTTCCAAAAAATGATACGGTATCTCTCCTTCAATGGAATTGTAGAAGCATTTTACCAAAACTAGACATATTCAAATTTTTACTGCATAACATACACTGTGATGCGTTTGCTCTCTGCGAAACATGGCTCTCTCCAGATGTTAACCTTTCTCTTCACGACTACAACATTATCCGTCTCGATCGTGCAGATTCATACGGTGGGGTGCTCCTAGGGGTCAACAAACAACACTCATTCTACAGAATCGACCTTCCTCCAGTGTCAGGTATTGAAATTGTCGCATGTCAGGTGAATATTAGAGGTAAAACCTTCAGTATTACCTCGTTATACATCCCTCCGAGAACGGCTGTTTCTGGGCGAGGGCTATCTGACATCTGCTCAGTGCTACCTGAGCCGCGGTTGATCTTAGGGGATTTTAATTCCCACGGTACAGGCTGGGGAGAGCTATACGATGACAACCGCTCAACCATCATCTATGACCTATGCGACGATTTCAATATGACCATTCTAAACACCGGTGAAGTAACTCGAATAGCCAAACCTCCAGCAAGAGAGAGCAGACTAGACTTGTCACTCTGTTCGAACTCACTATCATTGGATTGCATGTGGGAGGTAATCCAAGACCCCTATGGTAGTGATCATTTGCCCATCAAAATTTCGATTTCCAACGGTTCATCTTCACAGTGTCCAATCAACATCGCGTACGATCTCACGAGAAACATCAATTGGGAAGAATACGCGAACGCGGTCCGTGACGGTTCAGAATCGGTCGACGTTCTCTCTCCGTTGGATCAGTACTCCTTCCTATCGCGGCTCATAGTGGATTGCGCGCTTCAAGCACAAACGAAGCCTGTTCCTGGCACTACCATTCGCAAACGTCCTCCCACTGTGTGGTGGGACCAGGAATGCACCGACGTGAATAAAGAGAAGTCTACCGCGTTTAAACAGTTTCGTAAATATGGTTCCCGCGAATACTTTGAGCGGTATACGGAGCTAGAGGAAAAGTTTAAGAGCTTGGTCAGGGCCAAAAAACGCGGTTACTGGCGTCGGTTCGTCGAAGGGCTATCGCGAGAGACTTCCATGCAAACGCTCTGGAATGTCGGCAGGAGAATGCGTAACGCGGCATCGTCGGTCAACGAGGGCAAGGAGTACTCTAACAAGTGGATTTTCGACTTCGCGCGTAAGGTTTGTCCCGATTCGGTTCCGGTCCGATGCAACACTCGCGATCCGCCGCTGGAAAACGATGACATGGACTCCCCGTTTTCGATGGTAGAATTCTCAATTGCTCTTCTTTCATGCAATAACTCAGCTCCGGGAATTGATCGAATCAAGTTCAACCTGCTCAAGAACCTCCCAGAAGTCACAAAGAGGCGACTGTTGAACTTGTTCAATCGATTCCTTGAGCTCAACGTTGTTCCGGATGATTGGAGACAAGTGAGAGTTATCGCCATCCAGAAGCCCGGTAAACCCGCTTCGGATCATAATTCGTACCGTCCCATCGCGATGCTGTCGTGTATTCGGAAGCTGTTAGAAAAAATGATTCTTCTTCGTCTGGACAAATGGGTCGAGGTGAATGGCTTACTCTCAGATACGCAATTTGGATTCCGTAGGGGCAAAGGGACGAACGACTGCCTTGCGTTGCTTTCAACTGAAATCCAATTAGCCTATGCTGAAAAACAGCAGATGGGTTCAGTTTTCTTGGACATTAAAGGGGCGTTTGATTCTATTTGCATCGACATCCTTTCGGAAAAACTCCATGCGAGTGGGCTTTCTCCGATTATCAACAATTTCCTGTTTAATTTGTTGTCCGAGAAACGAATGAGCTTCTCTCATGGCAACACGGAAATTGCACGAATCAGCTACATGGGTCTTCCACAAGGCTCATGTTTAAGTCCCCTCCTGTACAACTTCTATGTCAAAGACATTGATGAATGTCTGGCCGAAAATTGCACGCTAAGGCAGCTTGCAGATGACGGCGTGGTTTCCATGGTTGGACCAACAACACCGGACCTGCAAGGACCATTGCAAGATACCTTGGATAATTTGTCTACTTGGGCAATGAATCTGGGTATCGAATTCTCTCCGGAGAAAACAGAGATGGTTGTTTTTTCTAGGAAGCTTTATCCAGCACAGTTTCAGCTTCAACTTATGGGTAGAACAATCACTCACAGCATGTCGTTTAAGTATTTAGGTGTCTGGTTCGATTCCAAGTGCACTTGGGGAAAACACATAGCGTATCTGAGGCAGAGATGCCAACAGCGAATCAATTTCCTTCGTTCCATTACCGGCACTTCATGGGGAGCCCATCCGGAAGATCTGATAAGACTCTACAAGACCACCATTCTCTCGATTTTGGAGTACGGTAGCTTTTGCTTTCAATCGGCGGCGGGGACGCACATATTGAAGCTCCAAAGGATTCAATATCGTTGCATTCGAATCGCGCTAGGTTGTATGCAATCGATGCACACCATGAGTCTTGAAGTTCTTGCGGGCGTCCTCCCCTTAACAAATCGTTTTGTGGATTTATCGTTCCGGTTCCTCATCTGCTGTGAAGTTATGAACCCGCTGGTGATCGAAAACTTTGAGAATCTGCTAGAGCGGAATCCTCAAACACGATTCATGAGCTTGTACTACGAGTACATGACTCTGGACATCGGCCCCTCCTCGTTCAACCCCAATCGCGCTGTCTCCCATCATTTCAGTGGTTCTTCCGTGAGATTCGATCTCACAATGAGGCAGGAGATTCAAGGAATTTCAGAGCCTCACCGTGCCCTGATTGTCCCAACTATTTTTGCGAACAAATACCGCCACGTCCCCACCGAGAAGAGATTTTTCACAGATGGGTCGGTGATAAATGCGTCCACTGGTTTTGGAGTATTCCACGATCTTCATAGCGCCTCATACAAGCTTCAAAAGCCGTGTTCGGTATACGTTGCTGAACTAGCAGCTATATCGTACACGTTAGAGCGTATTGCCACACTTCCACCTGACCATTATTTCATTTTTACGGATAGCCTAAGCTCCCTGGAGGCTATGCGTTCAATGAGGCCGATGAAGCACTCGGCGTATTTCCTCCAGGAAATACGATCGTCATTGAGTGCTTTATCAAACAGCTCACATGTCATCACCTTGGTATGGGTCCCTTCTCATTGCTCTATCCCGGGCAATGAGAAAGCGGACTCGCTGGCCAAGGTGGGCGCTATGGAAGGCGATATTTACGAGCGACAAATCACCTACCACGAATTTTTCACGATCTCTCGTCAGCAAGTCCTCGCCAACTGGCAACAAAAGTGGAATGATGGTGATCTGGGAAGATGGCTACATTCTATTGTCCCACAGGTTTCGATCAAACCCTGGTTCAAAGGGTTGGATATGAGTCGTGATTTTATTCGTGTAATGTCCAGGCTCATGTCCAATCACTGTTCGTTAAACGCCCACCTCTTCCGTATTACGCTCGCCGACAGCAACTTATGTACCTGTGGAAACGGTTATCACGACATCGAGCATGTTGTTTGGTCCTGCTCCTTGCATCATGAGGCGAGATCCGTTCTGTGTGATTCCCTTAGGGTCCGAGGAAAACAACTCTTCAAGCCAATTAGAAACGTCTTGGCTTGCCGTGATATCGTCTTTATGAAGCTTATTTACGACTTTCTTAAGCTGTTGATGTATGTGTTTAATGTTTTGTGTTTTAGTCATCCTTTACGTTTAAGTTTTAAATTAGTTCAAAATGCTTTCCCTTGTCCTCTCTCCAAATGATCAATAAATGTAATCCCTAATCTCGAGTAAACTGCGAGTAATCGGCCCCCGTTCTACTAACATTAGTTGTAAGAAAATTATATTCACACACAATAATGTAAAAAATATTCGGCTCCGCAAAGCTAACGCATTTGAGCCTTGACAAATAAATGGATTATTAAAAAAAAAACATCGACCCTGACCACTACCTGGTGATGATCAAACTGCGCCCAAAACTTTCCGTCATCAACAATGTACGGTGCCGACGCCCGCCACGGTACAACCTAGAGCGACTGAAGCAACCGGATGCCACCTTAGCATACGCGCAGAATCTCGAGGCAGCGTTGCCAGCGGAGGGCGAGCTCGATGTGCCCCCTCTAGAGGACTGCTGGAGTACAGTAAAAGCAGCCATCACCGACGCAGCCGAGAGCACCATCGGGTACGTGGAAAGAAGTCGGCGGAATGAATGGTTCGACGAGGAGTGTATACCCGAGCAAAGTAGAATAACAACCTGATATCATCTAGATAACAAGTCTTGTTATCCCAGATATCATTTTGTTTTCAGTTGTTATCGCATAACTTATTTAGTTATCAGCCTTGATCTATTTTGTTATCATGAAAAATTCACTATATATTTATTAACGATTGTCTTGTTAGTTGTTATCATGAAAAATTGTTGTTATCAGTTGTTATCATGAAAAATTCACTATATATTTATTAACGATGCAAGGTTAGTTCAAAACTTTAAATATTATTGGCATTGAAACAATAAAAAATAGTGCTTTTAATCCCTAATCATATTTCAGTTGTCAGCGTAAGGCTTTGATATCAAAATGATAACATGATTTGAAATTTATGGAATAAATTTGTATGGCTTACCGAATGTGTTATCGAGATGTTATCAATGATAACAAAATTAGTTATTTTTGTGATATCCAACGAGCATTTTTTTTGTAATCACTTTTGTTATGTTGGCTGTTAATTCAACCATAATGATAACATATTCAGTTATCAAAAAGCGATAACCGGGTAATAGAACTTGTTATCAATTTGATATTTTACTTTGCTCGGGTAGCGGTTTTGGAGGAGAAGAACGCTGCAGCATGGAGCCCGACAGAACGTGGAACGGTATAAACAGTAGACCCGCATTTTTCGGGAGAAAAAACGCCGCCTGGAAGAAGCGGAGTGCGAGGAAATGGAACTGCTGTGCCGTTCCCAAGAAACACGGAAGTTCTAACAGAAGCTCAACGCATCCCGCAACGGCTTCGTACCGCGAGCCGAAATGTGCTAGGATAAGGACGGGAGCCTCTTGACGGACGGACGTGAGGTGATTGAAAGGTGGAAGCAGCACTTCGATGCGCACCTGAATGGCGAGGAGAACGTAGGCACGGAAGACCAGCGCAATGGAGGAAACGACTACGTCAGTGCAGCAGAGGACGGAACTGACCCAACTCCCACGCTGAGGGAAGTTAAGGATGTCATTCAGCAGCTCAAAAACAACAAAGCAGCTGGTAAGGATGGTATCGCAGCCGCCTACAAAGTGCTATCCCAGATCATCTTCCGTCGTCTATCACCTAAAATGACCGAGTTCGTGGAAAGTTATCAAGCCGGCTTCATTGACGGCCGATCGACAATGGACCAGATCTTCACCGTACGGCAAATCCTCCAGAAATGCCGTGAATACCAGGTTCCAACGCATCATTTGTTCATCGACTTTAAGGTGGCACACTACAGTATCGACCGCACAGAGCTATGGAAAATCATGGACGAGAACGGCTTTCCTGGGAAGCTGATCGAACTGATCAAAGCAACGATGGACGGTGTGCAAAACTGCGTAAAGGTTTCGGGTGAACTATCCAGTTCATTCGAATCTCGTCGGGGACTGCGACTTACTGACGGCTGAAAACAATGTGAGTCGTGAAATACGGAGGCACATCATCAGTGGAAGTCGTGCCTACTAGGGGCTCCAGAAGAAACTACGATCAAAAAAGCTTCACCCCCGCACCAAATGTACCATGTACAGAACGCTAATAAGACCGGTGGTCCTCTATGGACACGAGACATGGACTATGCTCGAGGAGGACCTGTAAGCACTCGGAGTTTTCGAGCGACGTGTGCTAAGGACGATCTTCGGCGGTGTGCAGGAGAACGGTGAGTGGCGGCGAAGAATGAACCACGAGCTCGCTGCACTCTACGGCGAACCCAGCATCCAGAAGGTGGCCAAAGCCGGAAGGATACGGTGGGCAGGGTATGTTGCAAGAATGCCGGACAACAACCCTGCAAAGTTGGTGTTCGCTACTGATCCGGTTGGCACAAGAAGGCGTGGAGCGCAGAGAGCATGATGGGCCGACCAGGTAGAGCGTGATCTAGCGAGCATTGGGCATGACCGAGGATGGAGAGCGGCAGCCGCAAACCGAGTATTGTGGCGTACTATTGTTGATTATGTCTTATCTTAAATGTGATGTTGTACAAATAAATGTATGTATGTTTCTGAAATTCTGTTGACATCAGCTTTGGAACTGTCGAATCCGGTCTAGCTTTTTTTATTCCATATATATTCGGAACATCTTAAATCAGGTTTAAGGTGGCCATATGGCCCTTTGATTGTTGGTTTCAGTGCCATTGGCCATACTTCGTTGAGTGGATGTGAGTGTATATGATAATGATTGATAACGAATTTGACCATGTGGAGAAGGGTGGCCCAAAATAGCATTTTGTCAAGAAACCTAGGGGCTCACCCTCCAAATAATATGACGGCAACTCTGGGAAATATTGCATCGAGATGCTAATTTGAGTTTTATGAAAAAAGTCCCTTTTTCTTAGCTCATATCAAAAAAATATTTGTAATTCTTTAAAATCTAGTGAAACCTAACCCATTCAAATTTTTTAACAAATTATTTAAGGCCAAATTATAGGAAAAAAAATGTCACGGGTTGTTTTGTGTCTAATTTTGGTGTTACAATTTTCTCAATTCTCTAAAACAATGATTTTTTTGATACTTAATGGCATTTAATCATTGAAAGTGGGGTTCAAACATAACGCTAGTGTTGCGACGACCGCTGGGTCATCCCAGAATATTGTGCAACCGGGCACTCCCTCGACGAAGTGACAAGTTACATGAACGTCAACAGAATAGACATATTTGTGTAACTATTATATAATACCAGGGATTGTTTACAAACGAACAACAATAACTACAGATAACGTGCAGGTTTTCGATAAACTGAAGTTTAATTTAAGTTAAAGTTATTAATTACGTACATATGTGTACTTATATTTACTGGATCGTGAAGGTAAATTTACATCATTGATAGCGGAATTATGTATTAGTTGGTAAATTGTATTTAAACATGTATTCCACTGTATAACCTCTAAACAGATTTAGAAGGAGTCACACAGTGCTAGTTAAAACACCATAACCAGTTGAATTACCGTATACAACACTGAAATGTAAGCTTCAAATTATTATTGTTTAGTACTAGCGATAACGAGAAATAAATTTACAGCTTTGAAGCTGTTTTTGGACAGCTATCAAAATTCGGTGTAATTCAACAACAGCTAGTATCAATCTAATAAAATAGAAAGATGGGAAATTTTATCACAAACAACTTTGGTGAAGACAGTTTTGTCCTCTCTTAAAATCTCGCTATGATATTCACGATTTACTGAAGGAATAGAACAATACATATTTGCAAGCTTTTATAATTCTTCATATATTTACATTGGAAGGTTGTGTGTTTTCATCATGATAAACCTTATTATTATTTTCAGCTGATATACAATCAGTTAGAGAGGTCTCAAAAGAATTATTCTGGAATTTCTTCATCCTAAACGCAAACCAAAAATCTATTACAATGAATGTTAGTTCCGTCTCCTATCATCCTCTGTTCATGAACATCGCAACGAATGTTAGAAATTGACCATGCAGGCGATGTAATGGTTTTTTGTCTCTTTTATTTTGTGTTCTATCTACGCTTTCGACTATACCAGTAAGCTTGTAGAACGACGCACACACTTGCCTCAACTCTCTCCAGCAGAAAAAGCATACGAAGTCGAGTATGCGAGAAAATGAGCGCTTCATGTTTGCTTTTAGGCTATCTATATTCAGAAGCATGGAGAGAGCAGTGAAGAAATCACAGGTCTGATAATCGCAACGTTTGTGGTTCGAGTCCTGTCGGCAACCTATTTCCTATTTTTTTCGACATAACTAATTTACCTCTCTAAAACACTCTACATTTTTCGGTCTCCAATTTTCTTGCATTGGACAGCAGCTAGGTATATGGCCAACCTTCCCATCTTCCTATAACTAGGACAATTTCCACTTCAAAATTGCTATTGTTAACCTCACAATAACACATCTCACGGCAATTAAGACACCGGATAAAATATTAAAACAATCCCTTCGTTATGATTGTCAAGCACCAACGCTAATATTCACCTTCCAGAGAGCACGGTCCACAAACGTAGGTAGGAACCTTCCGTTTAGCTATGTTTCATTAAAACCGAGGGATTTTCCACCTTTCAGAATCCAACCATACCAGCCAGCCAGCCAGCCAGCCAGCCAGCCAGCCAGCCAGGATCCCATGTGCGGTGTAACGTTCGGGTAGTGGTTTCGATTCCAGCGAACGGAATCAGCAGCCCACGAGTGCTTTTGTGAAGATTATTGTATTTAATTTTAATTAAATCTTTTGTTACGGAAAGGGGATTCCCAAGCTTTGTGCAAGCGGCCAACTGAACGGTTGCCCATTTCACGAGCGGACGTTGGCGTCGTCGACGTTGTCGGGCCATGACAATCTATTCCGTTCGTTGGTCGAGTTGGCTGCTGCACCGGAGGAGGTTGAAGGGATATGATTGTTGAATTATTTATACTTGAAAATGGATTCATTTTTTGTTGGCTTTCCATCCCGGGAATCGGGTCAAACTCTGGGCACGTTTTGCACTCCGTTGCGGTACGTAACCGTTTTTTGAATTCATCCTCGGGTTCATATTTTTGATTGAATTAAATCTTCATGGTTTGAAAGTGGGTCAAATATTTATATTCGTCCTAGTTTCCTTGTTGTGAGTTGACCATTTTCCGGGAAGTCAACGGTGAATCTCTGCTCAAGATTAATGCTAGCCACTCTGGGTGAGGCCTTCTAACGCTAATCAATTTTGTGGTGAGCTGGAGAAACTTGTGATTGTGATCCCGAAGGTGACATTTGAGTCAACGAACGAAGGAACGAACGAAGTAAGCGAAAAGTTTCCGCTCCGGAGCGGAGCTCTAAATGCAATTTAAAGTTTTCCGGCTACACTTCCACCTTGCAGGATCCTCCTCTTCAAGCAGTGAAGCTTCAGGATGAAGAAGGAAAAAGCTGTCGGACCAGAACAAAGCGAAAACTTTCTCTTCGCCGCGCCTCTGGTTGATGCCGATGGTGGCGCAAGACAGGACCCGAAACAGTTTGGTGCACTTTTGTGTTGATACTTGTTTGGGATTCCGGGCGGGTGTTTGTACTAAAACTGCCACTTTACATCTACAATTTATGGGCCATTGCAGCATCTTTTATTCTTTTTAGCTGAACTTAAATACATCGCTTTCAGGGGCGAGCGACAGCGGGCTCCATGTCGGCACGTGTTCAAGTTTGCCTTGTGTGTGTAACCAATATTTTTTAAATAAAATGCCTTCGTACTCAGGGAACTCCAGGCGCTGAGATTATTTGCGATATGATGCTTTCCCTCCCTCGTGTCAAATCAATTTCAAGATTCTTCCGTCAGCGTTGTCTCAGTACCCAGAATGAATTTCCCACGAATACATTTCTATAAAGTGTACCCTAATCGATTGCTTTTATTGACAATAATCGAACTGTCAATACATTCTATATTGACGTCAACACATCGATGTTGACAATATTTCTGTATTCACATCATCAATATTATTATCAGTAATTCCCCTTGGCGCCAATATATTAATACGTATGCAGTTCGCTTAACGAAAATCTCAAATCAGGAAAACCACTTGCGAATATTTAATACCGCAAAATGCTTTCCTCGTCCTGCGCCCTTCGAAATCAATTACGATGATGTCTACCGCACGTTCATCACATTGAAACCGGCTCCCGCAATACGACCTACACACACACAAGTGCGCTCTGCTCCACCACCGGCACTTGAAGCAATCTTCTTTATTACATGTTCCGCGTGGCACATCTCATGGAGACATTTTTTTTATAGGAGTGATTTTTTTCCGACCCTGCTTTAACACGCCATTCTATGACGAGAAGGAGCAGTTTCTTCCCCCACACTTGAGATGCCATCTCCTCGTTAGCGTGGTTAGCTGCTAATGAAACGAGGTGCTTGCTGTGTATCCTTGTAGGTACACCTTCTTCAGGACGAATTAACAGGCGTGAGATGATGAAAAGAGCAAAGTGGTGATTAACAGCCGGTCTGAAAACGAGATCTGATATGAGAGTAAATGTATAAATTACTGCACCGGTAGGTGAGCAACTTTTTGCACTAACATATAACAGCCATATCTCCCGAACCAGTTGAACGATTCAAAAAAAAAAATTTAATAGCGTAGTTGGACGTCAAATATCAGACTGGTCATTTTATACGATAGCTGAGGAGATGAAAGTATAGAGTTGATAGTTCCGTTGGAGTACGGCAGTTTGACATCTATTTGACGTTGGACCACGTCTGTGATTTATATTTGTATTTTTATTTAAAATAATTCATCTGACAATTTATTCTTAATGAATAAAATTAGAGCTAATTTAACGCAGACCTAATACGATTTGCAAGACGTTCGGTTGGTTCGTTGAACTCGAAAAACTCTTCGACAGCCGTAAATGCACGAATACACGTTGAGATTAGTTCGTTGTTCCCAAACAAAAGTTCGGTGAAAACTTGGTTGCAGTAGCGTTGTATTCCGAAGAGATCTGCTCGGCACACGAAAGTTCAACATCGCAAGCAGGTCGGGGGCATCAGTTTCACCATTCAACAGCTTAGCAATAAGCAACGATTGCTGTACTTTCCGTCGTTGTTCCAGTGTGTCTAAGCCCAACAATCGGCATCTATCAGGATACGGCGGCAAATTGTCAGGATGACTCCACGGCCAGTTTTTCAGTGACAAACGAATGAACCGTTTCTGAACCCGTTCGATCCTTAGGCACCACGTGACATGGTGAGGATGCCAAACGACGGACACATTTTCCAAAATTGGACGGACAAGTGCACAGTACAATGACTTCCAACAATAAGGATCCGAAAAATCCTTCGAAACTTTGAAAATAAAGCCCAACTGTCGCGTTGCTTTCGATATGATCGCTGAACGGTGTAAATCAAAAGTCATTTTGTGTCTAGTTGAACCCCTAGATCAGTCACACTGGTATCTCTGGTAAGAGTATTGCCGTCGATATGATAGTCAAACAAAATTGGATGTACCATGCGGTGAAACGTGATTATCTGATATTTTTCCACGCTAATAGTCAGTTTGTTTCTCTGGCACCAATCGGCAAACAAAGTCAGCGAGTTTTGCAGAAGCCAACAATCTTCTTGTGTGCGAACCACAATGTACAGCTTTAAATCGTCTGCATAGACCAGTTCGAATCCTTCGTCCAGAACCAAAGAAGCATCGTTGAAGAACAGAATAAACAGCAACTGTCCGAAATTACTACCTTGTGGAACTCCAGACTTGTTTGAAAACGGCGAAGATACACAACCCTCAACCTTCACTCAAAGTACACGCTCTGTATGTCAGGATTCCAACCAAAAAACCAATTGCATAGAAACTCCAAGACGAGAAAACTTGTGTAGCAGTATGTTATGATCAATTTTATCGAACGCCGCCTTCAGGTCGGTATAAATTACATCGACTTGCGCTTTTTCTCTTTGTAAAAACCGAAAATGGAACATGTAACGAAATTATGAAAGATTTTGAACGTTAATAACTCAGCTGCCCCTGAACCAATTTCAATCGTTTTATCTCCAATCGATCAGAAATACTTCTACGCATCTGTGAAAGTTCAAACTTTAATATTTTTCAAAATGCCACTTTTGAAAATCGCACGAATGTGCAACTGTTGCTATGATAATTAAAATTTTCACCGATCGCCTGCGAAAAGCGCTTTCCCTAACACAGATTTCCAAGTAGAATTCCATCCGGTCCCATCGAACGGAGTTTATTCAATCACCGCGGTGTGAGTGGTGATGTTCTCCAGTACACAACGAAAGGCTCCCCCACAAGCAGCTAGCTATCAAGGCTGCCCTCAACCGCTGATTCTCGTAGTGAGCCATCTATGCCAAGCGCGTCTCCCTCGTCCTAAACAACACTCGCCAGCCTCATCCGTGTTGCAGCACCCTAATAGCTCAGCATTGCTCTACAATCACGACAAAACGGTTCTTTTCAGAACCACCATAAGTTATTGTGGTTTAAGAGTTAATTTTCATTTAACATTCGCTCGTCTTGCTGCCAGCCACATCACCCTTTCGAAGCTCTTTGATAATATACCCAGCAACCGGGGAGAGGTAGCTCATCGATTCTTCCGGTTCGCCTCCTAGCATCGTGCTATAAGGTACCAGGCGATAACCAGGGTAGTTGATTGATAGCTCGATGACGTCATTTCGTTGGCGTCTGTAATGGGAAATTCTCATAGCAGGCGTTGACGATGGGACGTTGTCGAGTTGTTGAATAGCAACTATCGTGGTAACTCACCGATTACCTGTCGATCTACCAAATTTGGACAGACGTCTGCATTGAATTGTCTCATATAATAATATTCCGCCCACTATATCACAAGAAATTGCGAGTAGCTGAGTGGAATGGAGATAAGTAAAGCATTGGGTACATGACCAAGTCTCCCCTGGGTGGTGCCAGAAGATGAGTGCAATAGAATCATCAAGTTGCCATAAGGCACGGAATGAGACTATTGCATGGTTGGGTAGTCAAAGTCTTCCATTCGTTAGTCATTTCAGGTGGATTAGAACAGGTTTAGGTTTAGGGTGGGCGTTGGCCAGATATGGATTTGTCAGATATAATCCTAAATAGGACCTAGATTATTTAATACATTAGTAACCTCAACTTCTGTCACAATGTTTCATTGTGACTAATCAACACTCAATGGGTAAAATATCAAATTTGCGGTAAATTTGAAAAAAGGGAACTTGGAGTGTAGAGTGCACTGCCCACTGGACGATTCTGAAGCCTGACCAAGTGAGTGGGTTACGGGTTTATTTGATTGTACGTCATTTCCAAGTTATATATAGATAAATTCATACCATTGGCATTTTGTATTTGAGATAAGACAGAGACAGGATGCGGAGGGCCCGCTTAGGGGGAGCGTAACCCATGTTATGGCTTCCATTTATTAAATAGTTCAGATAGGCTGGAAATGATAGGTTCATGGTGAGAAAATGTACCATATGGTGCCCGTTCACTGATCAAAATTAGATTCAAATCGTCAGGCCCTGCCCTGGAATAAGGGAATTGACGATGATTTGTCAAGTTTCATTTTGCATTTGCATATAATTGTAAGTTTAGGTTTGCTTTTGTAATTGTAAGATAGATAGTTTGCCTCAATTGAAACATTGAGTTAAACATGACGAATCATACCTCTAAAATAGTAGTAGTTACAGTGCCGCATTATCTAACTTTTGTTTTGTTTGTTTACATATAACTAATACTAATACCTCCTTGTTTTCTCTCTAATTTGTCTGCTATGTCCCACCATCACGATGAGAGATGAGCTACCGTACATGGTACACGCTCATATATACTCCCAAAATATTATGCCGCAAGTAAGTATATCACAGAGGCAACTAAAGATCAAGAAACAATAACCGAAAACGCTGAACGGCAGATTGGTTTACAGTGGTCGACCAGGGTGTGTGCTGATAAATTACAAAATTACAATAACATCATTATTTCATACATCACATCATTTACTGCACTACACCACCGGAGCCAGCAAAGTTCAACAATCCATCGTTGCTTATGCCTTTGTTGTCGTTTGGAACCAGTTTTGCGAGGTAGGTGACGATTGTGCGTATTTCTCGCGTAAATTTTGAAAAGGGCCTAGCCTGAACAATACGTAAAGAGCAAATTGAAACATTGTACGTCGCGTGAAAGTGGAACTTAATGAAGGCCTAAGTACTTTTTCGTAGTTTTTAGTTTTCGGATTTGAAAGATCGTCGGTTACAGTGGCCTGCTTACTAAGCAGAAAAACGCGGTCCCAGGTCCTTACATATCAAAGAGATTTATGGTAAAATCGCTTGTGTATCGTGTATTTTGCGAAACTCGTTGTTGTCGTTGGTTCCGGGTTTGAATGGACACACAAATTTGAGCAACGGTATTATGTGATATGAGGGGCTCGGTGGCCTTAGAGCAACCGTTTTTGCTTACTGAGCAGAACATCATGAGTCTATTCTCAAGCCCATCCACAATCAAGATTCGTCAATCGTTTTATTTGTTAATATGACTACATGGTAATAACAGCAACTCGGTGATTAAAAAGGTGCTCGTCTGCCTAGTGGCAAACGTTTTTGCTTACTGAGCAGAAGACCGTGGGTTTAGTCCCAAGCTCCTTCGCGTTATATGATCGTTAGGACATCAATTCAGCTTATCGTTTACCAAAACGAACCCTGCTGCAAACACAACCCTCTTATCCAACATCCCAGTGATTCCTCGTGGAAGTGCAGAGGTGTTCTCGGCTTCCATCAAAGCGAGTGTCATGTCAACACAATCCTTCCCATTCCTTTCTTGACCTGTGTTCGGGCGCGGCCAGCGCTGGTATTGCCTAATTTAAGATCACCAGTTTTTACACATTGAGGATGATTGCTGGTCCCAAGCATCGTCTATTGGTTCTCTGTGTAATTACAGCTGATCTGGCAATAACAGAGTAGCAACCGTGGGCGGTCAATCAAGCTCAAGCAAGCAAGCTCAAGCTCAAGCTCTTTGATAATATACCCAGCAACCAAACATTTCTGGTCAAATGCGAAGTATTAAAGTGGTATATACAAATTCTCGCAATGACCGAATACCACATGACCACGTCAATTAACCAGAAACACTTCGAGTTTTAGCAAGAGATTCCTCCAATCAATTTTTGATTTTAACGTACACACTACTTTCTACCAGAGCTGTGGCACCTCCAACGTGCAGGGAACCATCTTGGTAGTGCTGGGTTAGATGCGCCAACGCGTGATTGGTTGGCAGCCGATCAACGCAAGGATGCGCAAGCTGAGGATTAAGGGCCATTTCTTCAACTACAGCATCATCAACGCCCAAGTAACAATCCAGTAACCATTTAGCATCCACTCTGATTTATGATGGTTTTATAACGACAATGAACAATCCAATTAGTTTAAATATAGCATTTCAAAGTGTAAAACATTCCTGCTTAGTAATTCAGCTTTTTGTTGTTGTAAAAACCTTTTATAGTCTTGCAAGAAAGTCAAAAACTGTCTTGTTTTCAAAATAAATTTAAAACAGTTATCAATCCCTCCTTAAAACTGTTCTGTAATTCAAGCATAAACGTCATTAGCAATTGTTTATTAATGTCTTGATAAAATACTTTATAAACGTGTTCTATCATTATAAAAGCAACCATAAAATCATTTGGTTTTGCATTAGAGCAAAAAACATTTATTGTTGCTTTTTAGGCTTTTTAAAGTGCATCATTAACTCCCCAATTACTCTGTTTACAAATTGAGCTTAAAAGATGGTTTCTCATAATTAATAAATGCCAATTTTATGACAAGGAAATCTCATAGAAAAGACGAAGTAGGATGAAAAATTCAAGTCGATTTCAGAAAAAAATACTTCCTCTAAGGAACCTCTAAGAATCAGCACACCATCAACGACTGACCATCTGGCGGAGAACAGTAAACTGAGCGGTGTCATAAAACATTGTCGAAAGTTAAAACACATACCAGCCTTCTCCAGATCTTGCGAAGTATCAACCGACAGCAAACCACTGAAACTGTTCGTGAGCGGAGATTAGCTGGTTTCCGATCCATAGCAGCGATTTTAGAATCAAATCTTTGAAAATTTCATTCAAGCGTACATCCCTGCATCGTTGGATGGTGCACTTCTGTAACCATCCGGGGATCTTTTTCGGGAACGATTGCACTTCCAGCTGTTCGACATGCGAAATGTTGTAAAACAGTCTCGCAAACTATCTGAGTAACTGCTTCCAATCCATCGGGAGAAAACCGCCTGGAAGAATCCTGGATCTCACAGCGTAACTATCGAAAGATAAACAAACTTTGACGTTTAACTTTTTGCAGGCAACTTTGCCTCCATAAATGCTGCCATAAATCGGAACGGGTTAGGATCAAGCAAAATGGCTTTAGATAAATACAATTCAGCCTGCAAGTTTTCTTCATAAAAGCCATTTTAAACCCTTATTAATTTGTCAAGGAATTCTTGAAAGCAAAACAACTTTTTCACAAATGACCCATGAAAATCAACTTTTATGCCACCGCCATGTTACAATTAGATTGCTTGTTTTTTTTACAATCTTCGATTTTCAATCAATATTTTCTTAGATATAACTATATTTTGGTAAATTTAGCAATGAGCAAACATTTAAATGCGAAAATAATTAGTCAAATCGACGTTTTACGAGGGTGGACTTAATTTTTTCGATGTTTTCACGTACATTTCACATAAAATTTAATACGGCACTTAAAACTAGGCCACTTAATGAGAACTATTGTAATAAATTTGGATATTCAACAAGATTTTTATACCATCAGTTTCTATTTTCATTATTTTGATAAGATCGGATTCATAAATCCTTTTCTATCTTGATTTATGCTTTCCTAGTGGATTCAGCATGCGGCTAGGGGAAATGGCTCGGAAAGGGTTTTTATTGTTGCTAAATAGCTTTTATTGTAGCTTTCAAATGGTTATCAATGCGTTCGTCATACAACCTTTTGCAGTAGATCAATCTTGAAGAGCTTCGAGAATACACCCTTCAGAACCTTCTCCAGGGTGGGCCAACTAGACATATTCTAGTCTTAATGAGGTTTTGGTGGATGCATTAATGACAAAATAGCCTTGACCAGGGTTTTATGAATGTTGTTTTATAGTTGCTTTGTAGTATTTCATAAAACTTAAAATGTTACTTGGGCGTGTCCACACACGAAGGGACACCCAACGACAAGAAAGAACCGTTTTATGCACAGCTCCCGTGGTATGGTAGTCTGAAGTACCTTTTTCCCCTGCAAGGATATCCACAAAGCCACCTGGAGATCACCTGACCAACACACATAAAACCAAATCGATCACGTTCTAATCGACGAGAAATTCTTCTCCGGCTTTACAAACCTCCGTACGTACCACAGTGCGAACATAGCTTCGGACCTCTACTAAGTTGCATTATGCATGCGCTCGCTGTATAACACCCGTCGAAGTCGAACGCCGCGACCCAACATTGAGCAATTACGGAGTTGCTCGGGATTACGCGCAGCAGCTGACATCCGTTCTGCCATAGGTAGAACTGCTGCAGCTGCACTAGCTTCTGCGATCCCAGACCGAAGAAATGACTGGTTTGACGGCGAATGCAAACTGTTAGTAGAAGAGAAGAATGCTGCACGGGCGAGAATTCGGTAATACCGTACGAGGTTGAATGTGAAAGGATACAGACAAGCGTGGAAATAGACAAAACTCGGTTTTTCGAAGGAAGAAGCGTCAGCAGGAAGACCGAGGTCGCGAGGCGATGGAACATCTGTACCGCGTAAACGACACACGGAAGTTCTAGAAGAAGCTAGGGCGCGCAAAGGCTACGTGCCGCTAGCCGATATGTTCAAGGCCTTGGAGTGTGAGGTGATTGAGAGATGGAAGCAGCACTATGACGAGCACCTCAACGCTGATGCAGCAGATAACGAAGGTGGCACGGCAACAGACCTTGGAGCACGCGCAGAAGACGACAGGCTGCCGGCTCCTGATCTTCAAGAAGTTGAGTAGGAGATCGGTCGGCTGAAGAACATCAAAGCAACTGGTGTAGATCAACTACCAAGTGAGCTATTAAAATACGGTGGTGAAGCACTGCGGGCAATACAAGGCGGGATACATGGGTGCCCGCGCTACCACGAACCAAATTTTCGCGATTCGGCAGGTTCTGAAGAAATGCCGCGAATACAACGTGGCCACATATTGTAGCCGACACTGGCCGATCTCGGTTAAGCCTGCGGCTTAAGCGCCACTCCGGTAAAGGAGACCACAGGCCACGTTGAGTTTGCCCGGATGAGACTGCCCCAGGGCGAGTCCAAGTGAAAATCTTCTAAGAAAGAAGAGATCGAGCCAGCTTGACTACTACCGAATTTTATCGATTAGAAACCTCTATTTCGAAACAGCATAATCTCTCACAACCTCGAAATAACTCCAAAAAGCTCCCGGTAAGAGAATACACAAACCCTTAACGACGTTCCACGTCAAGTTCTCCTCATCGGTAGTTTCCCTTAAATTCCGCCAGAGGCGCAGCTGCAGTAAAAGAGGTACGCAACATAACAGTCAAATTCCGACCATGCGGAAGACAACAACATAATTAAACAGACCCGAAAACAACGTAAAGATACTTTTTTTCCTCTCATTCTAATCTTGGATAGAACTGATCAACAACATTACATCAATTTCAAATCAAACATTTATTTCACAACGGAAAACGGTAAGTTGAGATTTTATTATTGACTAAAGCATGCTTTTACGAAATTTCCATTGTTTGTATATTTTCCTACTCCTCTTTATTCTATTTCTCTATCTAGCCCTATTCTTGTGTGCGTAGGTACCTATCTGTGCTGTGCTCTTGTGTCTCTTCTTGACGAATCCCACGACGATGCATTGATGCGATGCGATGATTGTACAAGGTCGAGTGGCTTTACTCACGAGGCATTCTATTTTTATAGTAAATCGACCAGTGTCGTTTTGCTACTGGCATAGTTTTTGGCGTATGGGTTAGATCTATTTCATTCTTATTTTAATTTTGGCTAATTTACTATTTTCAACATGTACGTACACTTGGTGTACCTGCTAAAATATCATTTGTCCATCGATATCAAATCCGCATACGACACAATCGATCGAGATAAGCTATGGCAGAGTATGCACGAGTACGGATTTCCAGATAAACTGACGCGATTGATCAAGGCGACGATGGATCGAGTGATGTTCGTTGTTCGAGTATCGGGAACACTCTTGAGTCCCTTTGAATTTCGAAGGGGGTTACGGCAAGGTGATGGACTTTCGTGTTTGCTATTCAACATCGTGTTAGAAGGTGTGCTCAGAAGAGCTGGGTTAGACACGAGTGGCACGATCTTCAGAAAGTCCATCCAGCTTCTTGGCTTTGCGACATTGACATCATGGCACGGAACTTCGAGACGATGGCGGAAACGTACATCAGACTGATTGGACTTGCCATCAACACATCGAAGACGAAACACATAAGAGAAAAAGGTTCTAGGGAAGACAATGTGATGAAATCGTGGTGGTCGACGAGTTTATGTATTTGGGCTTACTAGTGACCGCTGAAAATGATAGAAATTCAAAGGCGCATTATGGCAGGGAATCGTGCCTACTTTGGACTCCGGAGGACGCTCCGGTCGAATAAATTTCGCCGCCGCACGAAAATGACTATCTACAAGACGCTGATTAGACTGGTGGTCCTCTAAGGCCACGAGACCTGGACTATGCTTGTGGAGGACCAACGCTTCCTTGGTGTTTACGAACGGAAGGTGTCACGTACCATCTACGGAGGAGTGCAGATGGATGACGGGACGTGGAGGAGGCGAATGAACCACGAATTGCACCAGCTGTTGGAAGAACCATCCATCTTCTACATTATGAAAATTGGGCAACTATGGTGGGATGGGTGAGTCGTAAGAATGCCGGTCGAAGACCCAGTGGAAATGGTTCTTGAAAGCGATCCAACCGGAACATGAAGAAGAGTCGCGTAGAATGCGACCTGCGGACCCTTCGCAGACTACGAGGCTGGCGACGTTTGGCCATAGATCGAGTATATTGGAGACGACTTCTTCGGACAACAGAGAACAACAAGGCCTTAGCCTGATTGGTAAGTAAGGTAAGGTTAGTTACATATGTTCGGGCAGTTCTGATATCTCAGGGCAATTTAATGATTATCAAGAAAATCATGGAAACTTCCGAATCAGGAAATTCAGGGAAGTTGCGAGAACTTCAGGGAAGAAGTTCCGACAATTTCAGGGAGGTTTCTTGAACTTCAGGGAAGCAGATCCGAGAACTACAGAGAAGATGATCCGAGAACTTCAGAGAAGAAGTTCCGAGAACTTCAGGGAAGAAGTTCTGAGAGCTTTAGGGAATAAGTTCCGAGAACTTCAGGGAAAAAGTTCCGCGAACTTAATGGAAGAAGTTCCGAGAACTTCAGGAAAGAAGTTCCGAGCACTTAATGGAAGAAGTTCTGAGCACTTAATGGAAGAAGTTTTGAGAACTCCCAGGAAGAAGTTCTGAGAACTTCAGAAAAGAAGTTCCGAGAACTTCAGATAAAAACTTCCAAAAACTTCTGAGAATAAGTTCCGAGAATTTCAAGGAAGAAGTTCCGAGAACTTTTGGGAATAAGTTTCGAGAACTTTAGGGAAGAAGTTCTGAGAGCTTCTGGGAATAAGTTCCGAGAACTACTGGGAATAAATTCCAATAATTTCAGGGAAGAAGTTCCAAGAACATGAGAGAAGAAGTTCCGAAAACTTCAGGGAAGAAGTTCTAAGAATTTCGGTAAAGAAGTTCCGAAAACTTCTGGGATAGAAGTTTCGAGAACTACTGAGATCATCATGAAACAAATTCCGAGAACTTCAGTGAAGAAGTTCCGACATTCAGGGAAGAAGTTCCATGAAATTCTGGGAAGAAGTCACGAAAACAGTAGGGAAAAAGTTCCGCGAACTTAATGGAAGAAGTTCCGAGAACTTCAGGAAAGAAGTTCCGAGAACTTAATGGAAGAAGTTCCGAGAACTTAATAGGAGAAGTTTTGAGAAGTCCCGGGAAGAAGTTTCGAGAACTTCAGAGAAGAAGTTCCGAGAACTTTATAGAAAAAGTTCCAAAAACTACTGGGAATAAGTTCCGAGAATTTCTGCGAAGAAATTCCTAGAACTTCTGAGAATAATTTCCGAGAATTTCAAGGAAGAAGTTCCGAGAACTTTTGGGAATAAGTTCCGAGAACTTCTGGGAATAAGTTGCGAGAACTTCTGGGAATAAGTTCCGAGAACTTCAGGGAAGAAGTTCTGAGAGCTTCTGCGAATAAGTTCCAAGAACTACTGGAAATAGGTTCCAATAATTTCAGGGAAGAAGTTCCAAGAACATGAGAGAAGCAGTTCCGAGAACTTCAGGGAAGAAGCTCCAAGAATTTCAGGGAAGAAGTTCCGAAAATTTCTGGGAAGAAGTTCCGAGAACTACTGAGATCATCAGGAAAAAAATTCCGAGAACTTCAGTGAAGAAGTTCCGACATTCAGGGAAGAAGTTCCATGAAATTCTGGGAAGAAGTCCCGAAAACATTAGGGAAAAAGTTAAGTAAACTTAATGGAAGAAGTTCCGAGAACTTCAGGAAAGAAGTTCCGAGAACTTAATGGAAGAAGTTCCGAGCAATTAATAGAAGAAGTTTTGAGAATTCCGGGAAGAAGTTTCGAGAACTTCAGAGAAGAAGCTCCGAGAACTTTATAGAAAAAGTTCCAAAAACTACTGGGAATAAGTTCCGAGAATTTTTGCGAAGAAATTCCTAGAACTTCTGAGAAGAAGTTCCGAGAATTTCAAGGAAGAAGTTCCGAGAACTTCAGGGAAGAAGTTCTGAGAGCTTCTGGGAATAAGTTCCGAGAACTACTGGGAATAAGTTCCACTAATTTCAGGGAATAAGTTGCAAGAACATGAGGGAAGAAGTTCCCTGAATTTCAGGGAAGAAGTTCCGAGAACTTCAGGGGATAAGTTCCAAGAAATTCAGGGAAGAAGTTCCGAAAACTTCTGGGAAGAAGTTCCGAGAACTTCTGGGAAGATGTTCCGAGAACTTCAGGGAAAAAGTTCAGAGAACTTCAGGGAAGAAGTTCCATAAAATTCTGGGAAGCAGTCCAGAAAACTTCAGGAAATAAGTTCCAACAACTTCAGGGAACAAGTACAGCTAACTTCATGGAAGAAGATTTGAGAACGTCAGGGAAGAAGTTCCGAGACTTCAGGAAAGAAGTTTCGAGAACTTCAGGTGAATTTTTAGGGAAATACCGAAAATCTCCAAGAAGTTGAGGTCTGCTTTGTGCTTCGATTGAGAGAGGTTGTGCCGTTCCTCCGTGGCGTGGTATTTTTCTGGTGTCGGCAGATTAGTCCCGTGCGCGATAATTTAATCTGATTGAATTAGTTTTTGCAAACGTTTTGTTCTGGGATTAATGATGCAATGGTGTTTTGTGTGCTCTCACATTGTTTTTTGTTATCCGGCATATGACCTCAATCACGCCTGATCTATTGTTTGGTTGGTGCGATGAGCCAGGCTTTTGTCACAGAACAGAAGGGGAAGTGCAAACAAATCGGTGAATCAAAAATGGTTCGTTTTTCTGCTCAACAAGCGATGTGTTGTGGTAGCGTTCCACACGGGCTTTCTATGTGCACTCACACTATCATAGCATGCTGCCTATCTTAACTGCAGGCAGAAGATGCCTTCTACCGCTAGGTGCGCTAGTGTTCGCAAATGACAAGTGGAGCCACTTTCAGATCCGAAGTTCCACTCCTGTGCTTTTGTTCAAGCGAGTGAGCGCGCTGATCTATTTTTCTGTTGCTGCGATGAGCAACGTCTTTGTGTAGTGTTAAAGAAGAAAGTCCGAAAACACATGACCTTGATTATGCGTGGAGTGTGTTCTTTTGTGGATGCGAGCTAGAAGAGCGTTATCAGTGATTGCGGTGGTTCAAGGAACATTAAATAAAACATTTTCGAAAACATGACGCAAAGTCATTGGGCAAATGGGGAGAGCTTTTCATTTTATCTATTTAGATTCCATTTGTGTCACTGATTTATAAAATGCTCCATATTGACAAATAGAGCTTCCAAATCATTCACCCTCCCACTAACACAACTCTTTCCGTCCTGTGACACCTATGAAGGTAGTATGGGTTCCCTGCACCTTCTTAATTAGATGTTGAATTAACTTTCCCTCCCGTCCCCTGCGATTGTAAGGATGTGGCCAGGTGTATAATGCGATGCTTGTTTTGTAGATTTTATGTTTGTGTGGGGAAAATCACAAATCCCAAGTGATATTTTCTGCGTCAACACACGATATTTTCTGCAAAACGTATTAGTTGACCATTAAAAAGCAACCCACGATTTGTACAATCGCATATGCTATGCTATGCTATGCTATACCGAAAATCTCCAAGAAGTTGTAAATCTTAATGACAATTGTAACGTGCCAGTGCGGTGTTACTCCCAGCACTGATGAGACCTCCCGTCTTCAAGCTTCAGGGTCGGCACAGGCTCGTGATAATTCCGCGAACCAAGAAAACACTCAAAATTCACTCAAGACAAACTCCCACTTTATTCGCTTTGATGACACTCACTTCACGGACGGTCTCCCACTTCCTTAGATGTCTACTCCTACCTTGTGCTATCACTACTCTTCTTTTGTCTTCGGGGCCCCTTCACCTGCCACTGCCGTCGTTCCTCTCCTTCCTCTGGTACCGCATCACCTTCTTGGGCCAGGGGTGGACGCCTCTGCCTGTCCCGTACGCCCCTCGAGTATGGTGACGGACTCGAGGTTTCAACGAACCACAAGGGTCAGTTGGCTTGCCTGGATTGGTGGCGCACACTGTAGCTGAGGGATCAGGTTCTCGAACTGCGATTCGGACACACTACCGGCGATTGGCGTGGTCGACTCCGGAAAAATACGTTGAGTACGCAAATGTTACGGTAAAACCGCGAGGTCCTGTGGGCGCGAAGGAGAATTTGAAATGGCGGTTATCGACCTGATCTCACTAGACAACGGTTGGATCTGGTTCGGGGCTTTCTTGGTAATGGTAATTACCTGGCTGTCCAATGATACGTAGCAACTTCTTCTACAACTTCCAACTTAGCTCACTTTAGCACTTTAGCTTTAGTTTTCACCTTCAAATTATTAATTTTTAGCTTTCACTTTCGCATGTGACTGTAGTCTATAATAATCACCAGGCTTATGACTGTGCCTCTTGGTGGACGAACCGTGACCGTTAATTAATTAATTAATTTAGCTTTATTTAGGAGGCTTTCAGCCTTAGGCTGGTTCGCCTCCATTCACCGTGACCGTTGAACCATCGTACGTGCCACGAATTCTCCACGAAATGGCCCCCATTACGCCACCCCTATGGCCGTCCATTCATGGCTTCACACAGCGTGCTCTGGCGGTGGCTAGTGGCATTGTCCTACAATTTATATGGAATTGTCTCCTACTGGCTGCATTCGTGGTCTCCTACTGGCTGCATTCTGGGACGTTTTACCTTTTACAAACATTTAAACCTTTTCTTGGATTAAAAAAAAAACAAAATATACGAAAACTACACGCGATTAATCTCACCAATCTTGGACGCAACACTCACACTTGTTACACAGTCTAGAGAGTTAGGCAGTACAGAGGACAATAAAAATATCGAAAACTTCACAGCAAAAAAAAACAATCGGTATTGAAGAGAACCTAGCGCAGTTTAGAGGTAAAAATTCTATTAATTTCTGGACAGTTACAGGAACATCATCAGATGCGTAGTGAGAACTCCACGAAAGATAAGATAACCTTAGGGCAGCCTACAACAATTGTAGAAATTTTGAAGAAGTTCTGAGCAATGAAATACCGAGGATTTAGAAGAAGTTTCACGGACAAGTGTGGGATTTTCAGGAAACTTCTGCAAAATATTGGGCACTTCAGGTAAGCTTCAAGAACCTTAAAGTGGTTCCATCAGCTCCAGAGAAACTGTAGGAACTTTTAAGAAGTTATTGGAACTTCACAGATATCCAGAGAGCTTAATGAAACGACTGGATGACCAGTTGTGGAAACTTCAGCGAAGTTCCAAGAACATTACAAAGATAGTTCTAGAGATTATACTCAGACACAGAGATGCCAGATATTTTTTTGCAGAAGTCTGCGAAAAATGTCTGTGAATTTCAGAAATGTCTGTAATTGGGCTGCATAATATTAGCAGATGTTTTGCGTGTGTGAAATAGATACGAAATTTGAATTGTAAGAAAAAGCCATTATCGAGCAAAATAGACCTGCTTTTAACGATTGAATCTAATTGGAGTTGGGAATCGTTAGAAGCAATTGATAAAAAGATAAATAACGATTAAAATACAAATGAGGTCGATTCTAAGTTGAGATTAGTTCACTCATATTCTTCAAAACATAATCAACTCATAGACTGATTAAAACTTTCCGAGCTTTTAAAGAAATTTGTTTTCTAATATGAGAAACATCCCAATGTACATATGAAATTAGTATACTTGTACAATGAGTAAATTTTTCGTCGATTTTTGTCATATTCCAAAAGATTTATGATGCTCGGAAAATTTTATTAAGTCTACAAGTAAACTAAGTTTTCTAGAGTTTGAGAAATTTAAACATAAATTTGAGTATATCTTATGTGCCATATAGTGTGGATATCCGTTAGATACTTAGTACCGGTCCTTTTGCACGTCAATAGCGGGGGAACGAGCACATTTTAGTGAGAGATTCAGCTTTCCACCACCTAAATATGGAGAAATCGACAGTCAAAAGAGCAACCTATTAGCTTATTAGTACGATGCTAAACACTTGATGAATCAGGATCAGGGTTGTCAGATATGAAGGAGCATCGAAATAAAGATCATCGAGAAATGGAGAGTACTGTACAACGAAGCCAAGTACGATGAATTGGCGCTAAACACTAACAAGTAACAATTTTGGTTTTATGAGGTTTCTGGAGACCATGATTTAGACTTGTAGCATGCTTTAAAGCCTCGATAAAACTTGCAATGTTACTTGGGTTGTAACGATTTTACAAATGCAGTTTTGAAATAAGATATATGAAGGAACATATTCATTACATTACACCTAAATAAAACACAATGTGCTGCTAGCAACCTTTTCGCCTTTCTCGTACACCAAGGTTGTTTAAACTGTTCTCCCATATGACGCTATTGAATTTTATCCTGATCGCACATTGGGTTCCGCACATTTGGTTTTTTTCAGTGACAGTGACTATAAACAGTCAAGTTATAGACCGGCCAACGTGAGTTGTCATATCCAAAGAAACCGTCAAATCGTATGGAAAATATTCGTTTTGGATACACCATGGCAGCACATTGACAGGTCTACAACTCACGATAGAGCTGGAATTAGGGTGTAACACCTTTTGTAAACAATGCCTTCTTACGATGATGTATTGAAAGCTAAGGCTCGCCCACGCAAATCAACATCACCATCAGGTAGGGTAAGACGTTCCCTACCCGCGGTAATGTTGGTTTGCGTGGACGTGCCTTGAATTCCTAGAAATCTTCGAGAGAAATCTTTGTTTACAAAAGCTGTTACGCCCTTCTTCCAACTCTATCTAGAACTATGACTGTCTATAACAGTGACAGCTCGTTCGTGTGGTGGATTTGAAAACGCGTGAATTTCTTATGCGTGCACGTGTAATATGATTAAAGATGTAAAACAGTGTAACCAAATAAATTTAAAATTTTCCCCTAGATTACAAAAGTCTGTGAAAAAAAAACTAAAACTTCTGTAAATGTCTGTAACGAAAAAAAAAAATATCTGTGAAAAAAATAAAAGTCTGTAAATTCACATACATGTCTGTAAATCTGGCATCTTTGCTCAGGCATCTTAAGGATGTCACAATAATTTCAGGGATGTCCAGACATTCAGGAAAGTTTAAAAAGCTTGATCATCAGCTTCGATGAATTCAGGACAGCAACATGAATGTCAGCTTAATTTTTCAAAATTTTAGGAAGTTCAATGAATTTCAGGGAAGTTCAGAGAATTCCTGAAAATCTTAGAAAACTCTATACATATTTTGTGAATGCAGAGATTATCAAAGAAGATTAATGATTTTTTGAACAGTTGCATTCATTTCAGGGCAGTACCAAATTGTGGGAGCTTGAGCAGTTCGATTATCTTCAAGAAATTGCGTCAACTTTTACAAACCTCTGAGAAATTCAGGTCTGGAGAACATTTAGATATCTTTAGGGCTATTACAATTACTTCATGGAAGCTCGGAAATCTTTATAAATGTCTAGACTTTTAGGGAATATTAAAGATCTTGAAGAATTTGTGTAGGATCTTTGATTATAGTATAGGATCTAGTCATCATTGGAATAAATAAATATTAATTCTGTTTCCAACAGTTGTCTTAGTCACTACATTTTGGCGACGAAAGGAGAAAAAACTGTTCAAGAAAATCTAGCAATTTTTGCAGCGGAAAAGTTTGGAACCGAGCGGAGTTTTTACGGATTATTATCAAAAGAATGGCGTTCTCCATGGTACGTATAAAATAAAGTATAAAAAGAAATCTGATTGAAGCAATATTCTCGAGGAAATTTTGGAGTATACGGAACCTACCATCATAAATTTTACAATATTTGAGGCCCGAAACAGTCGGGATGGCCCTCAACTATACTTTATGAGACCCGTGAAACCAGGATGAATCTTACAGGATTCAAAGTAATCTGAACTGAGGCCCGTTAGTCTCGGGATGGCCCTCAATTTAATAAGCAAGACCCGAAGTGTCCGGGATGAGCATTGCAAGATTCTTTATTGAGGCCCGATGCAGATTCGGGATGGCCCTCAATGAATCACGAGAGACCCGCAGAAATCGGGATGAATCTCACAAGGTTCAGAAGAATCCGAATTGAGGCCCGACATTATCGGGATGGCCCTAAGAGAGTTGGTGAGACCTGGAGAAATCGGGATGGATTTCACAAGATATATCGTAAATTTATGAGTCGTAGTATGAAGTACGTAAAAGTAGAGGCCCGATAAATGGGTTGATCTCAAAAAAAAAAAAAAAAAGAATTGTAACTTCATACATGAAAATTGTTTCTGTCGAATTTATCATTTGTCTGCCTACTGTGATTTACAGGTTAATCAAATCGTTCCACCGTTCATTGAAAACGATGAAGGACCCGCAGCTGTACGGTGGGAAAATTGGCGAGAGCACTTCGAGGCCTATCTTGAGTGGACAAATGTAGTTGATCATGATGAAAAATTCAAAACGCTTATGCTCTTCGGTGGTTCAGATGTACGGAGGGTTGTGTCCAAGATTTATGTTGACGATTCACATCCGTTGGACAACCGCTACTGAACTGCTCTCCAACTACTTGATGAGTATTTCATTCCACGTGTGTCGAAGACCTATGAAAGACAAAAATTCCTACAAATGGCACCTGAAGCAAACGAAAAGCTAGATAGGTTTGCAATCCGTCTGAAGAAACAAGCAACAAACTGTTCATTCGAGGACCAAACGGACAGTATGATCGTCGATCAGATCGTATCAACCACCAAGGATGAAAAACTGAAACGGAAATGCGTGGAAAAAGATCATACACTGGAAGAGGTTTTGGCAATGAGTGGAGCTCATGAATCTGTTCAGCTCCAACTGAATGTCTGGGAAAGTGGAATCAATGAAAAGAACATTATCAACACGGTGCAATCAGGTGCAGCTCCAGATGTGAAGGAACACCGTGTAGATAAAACCTGGGATAAAAAAAAAACGAAGCACGATTAGTGGAGATGATACCAGTCAGAGAGAGAGGAGAGCGAAGTGTTCGACTTATTTCACCTTGGATCAAGAAAGCGGTTCGTATCAGCAGCAGTGGGTGGAGTTTCACTGAGGATGATTATCGATACAGGTGCTGATGAAGATATTCTCAGCGAAAATGACTGGAAGATGTTGAAGTCTACTGGATTCGAGGCATACAGTATCAAGAAAGGAAGTAGCAAAGTATTCAATGCCTATGGATCCAAAACTCCGTTGAAGGTTCTCGGCGAGGTAAATACGGACGTAGCCTTTGAAGGAAGAAGCGTAGAAACAACGTTGTACGTCATCCAAGGCGGGAAATGTTCGTTACTTTCTGGAAACACTGCTATCAAGTTGGGTGTCATTAAGTTTCTGAACGTAGTTGAATCTGATCCTTTCCCTTGCCTTACCGGTAAGAAGTGATTGATTAATATGTAAAATAATAGATGTAATTTAATAAATTTCTAATCGTTAATGCTGGTTAATATATAGGAATAGAAGCCAATATTAAAATCGAAAAAAGCATTCCACCAGTTCGACAAAGTCTACGACGCATTCCATTTCCTCTATAAGAACTCACACTGATGAAATTAAAAGAGTTAGAAAAACAAGATATTATCGAACGCGTTACTGAAGCGTTCGAGTGGGTATCCCCTATGTTAGTGAAACGCAAAAGTACCAACGAAGTGAGGATTGTTATCGATCTATGTGAAGCAAATAAAGCCGTCGTTCGAGAAGTTCATCCGCTCCCAACTTTGAAGCAAATGATGAAAAAAGTTGGGGGGAGTAAAATATTTACCAAGCTCGATATCAAGCAAGCATTTCACCAAGTTGTGTTGAAGGAAGAATGTCGCTACATTACTACATTTATTAGTCCAGTTGGGCTGATGCGTTACAAACGATTAATGTTCGGATTATCGGCTGCCCCTGAATTATTTCCAAAGGTCATGGAAATGATTTTCGCCGATTTTCCATAGCTGATCATTTTCATCGATGATATACTCATCCCAGCCAAAGATGAAAATGAACTTGCACTTAGAACCAGTTTAGTGCGAGAACGTCTGCGGAAACACAATATTTTGATCAATACTACCAAAGTGGAAGAAGCTGTAAGGGAGACCGATTTTCTCGGTTACCACATTTCGAGACAAGGGATATCTGTCGCTGAAGAAAAATTGGACGCTATTAAAAAGTTAAATCCACCCAAATCTACGGAAGAAGTGAGGAGTTTTCTAGGTCTGGTTAATTTCGTTCACCGTTATATCCCAGACATGGCAACTATAACCTATCCATTGAATTTATTGACAAGAAAGGCGACAAAGTTTAGCTGGGACACAAACCACCAACAAGCGTTCGAAAAAATTAGAAGTATTTTGCTAAAGAAGGAAACTTTAGGATACTACGATGTGAATGAAGATACCTTCGTGATTGCTGATGGAAGTCCTGTTGGCCTCGGAGCAGTTCTTGTTCAAAGAAATAAAAACGGACTATATCGTATAATTTGCTATGCTTCAAAGCCACTCTCGTTAACTGAACGAAGATATGCGCAGACGGAGCGAGAAGCCTTAGCGTTAGTGTGGGCCTGTGAAAAGTCTTACTACTATTTATTCGGTAAATTCTTCTTCCTGATCACCGACCATAAACCGTTAGTGGTTATATTTGGAGATCGAGTGAAACCATCATTCAACGCTGGAAATTGCGTTTGATGTCCTACGAATTCAAAATTATGTACCGTCCGGAAAAAAAAAAAAACAATATTGTTGATCCACTCTCAAGGTTATGCCAGTCAAGCCAAGATTTCAGTTCTAGTTTTGATGAAGAATGCGAAAGGATAATAAGAATGGTTGCGATTGACACCTGCCCTGTAGCCATATCAATTGATGAAATTACTGCTGCAACCAATGAAGATACAGAGCTTCAAGAACTGATTAAATGGCTACCATATCATTCAAGACGTTGGCCCAAAACTCTGATGAGGTACAAAAAGTTGGCCAACCATCTCTCAAGTGATGGAGTTTTGGTATATAAAGATCAGCGGATTGTGATTCCTCGGTGCCTACAAAACCGTATTCTAGAATTAGCTCACGAGCCACATTTAGGAATATCTTCCATGAAACGTCGACTTCGTCTGAAAGTATGGTGGTCTAGAATGGATGATATGGTTGAAAAATTCGTTAAACACTGTCACGGCTGTATTCTGGTATCAGAGCCGGACACTCACCCTATCACGAGATCGGACATGCCCAATAGGCCTTGGGAGAAAATTGCGATAGATTTTACGGAAATTACAGCAGGGGTTCATTTACTGGTAGCTACAGATTATTATTATTCCCGATTTGTTGAAGTAGCCGTAATTACGTCAATGACAGCTGCGAAAACGATCAAAAAGTTAAGAGAAATGTTTGCTCGATTTGGATATCCTGACGAAATAATATGTGACAACGGCCAACCATTTTCTTCGGGAGATTTTCTATCTTTCTGCAAAAACCAACAATATAAACATAAAACATTCAGTTCCATACGCCGCTTTCCAAAATGGTCTCGTGGAAAGACAAAACCGAACACTATTGAAAACTCTAAAGATAAGTGCATCTATGGGTAGGAAATGGGAGACAGACCTGCAGGATTTCTTACATTCATATCGAGCAACTCCTCATTCTATAACAAATCTCTCCCCTGCGGAACTAATGTTTGGTTGGAATATTAAAGATAAGCTTCCTAACATAAACCGCGAAATTGATGTTGATCAAGCAAGGAAAAATGACGAAAATTCAAAGGAGAAAGGTAGGAAATATACTAATGCAAAGAGGAAAGCTAAACCTTCCAACATTGACGTCAGAGATCATGTTGTAGTGAAGAACTTCGTGAGGAAACATAAACTATCGTGCACCTTCCACCCGGATCCGCACGTTGTAGTTCGTCGAGAAGGAACACGGCTGATCGTGGAAAATCTTATCAATGGAGCCATATCAAACCGACATGTTAACCACGCGAAACGTATTAGAAGTAAGAATCCTGTATCGACAAATAATGAACTTCCGATTGCACCTGATTTCGACTTGAATGCTGCTGATAGTCCAACATCCGATTCAATACCCAATCCAGTAGTACCAGAGAACAAGACCGAAATTCAACCTGGACCACGGCCGAAGCGAATGAAGAAAATGCCTTTGTACTTGAATGATTAACTTAAATTTGTTAAATTATGATGATTAATTCATTGACTTATTTATAGTATAAAAGAAGGGGGAGATGTAGGATCTTTGAGTATAGTATAGGATCTAGTCATCATTAGAATAAATAAAAATTCATTCTGTTTCCAACAGTTGTCTTAGTCACTACAATTTGTCATTTTTATTCGGATTTAAGTCTTCAAGAAAATGTTTTACAGTTTTTTTACCGTCATCGTTTCGGTCCAGGAGTTGGAACTTCATCATTAAGACTAATTTTGATTTAAAATCGTACAGATTTTTGAGCTGAACGAAAGATGGTATAACTGTAAATATTCTGAAGAAGGCCAAGTCCAAAGACCGAAACATACTAGCATTTTGATCCATCGTTTATCTGAAAAGCCAATATCCGAAAAAATTAGTATTTTTTAGTTTTATGGCAAGTAGATAGCAGGCAAATTGACCCGTACCTGAGTTTTAATTAGACAGAACTAAATTGCGTGTACATTCCAAATTCAAAATTATATAAAAAGGGCGCACATATGAAAAATTAGTGAGCAACCAACTCCAAATTTACCATGACAGCGCTGATAAGAATGTGTTTCTTCAATAAATGCAAGAAATACTCAAGAAACACTGAGCTATGAACGGGCATAACTTTCATTAGGATCATCATTCTCAAAGCCCCGAAGATAAACCACCGACAATACACCCCAAATGCCTTATGCATTCATGCACTCGCTCAATGTTCTATCGTTCAACTCCCTGCCTAAAATAATCATCCTTTCACACCGGCCTACCCGACTGACTTCCCATCACAGCATCCAGCTTCATTTACTGCATTCCCCGAATGGGGAAGAATTTTGCTGCATTCTGCCAAAATAAACCCTCCAGATATCGTACAATAACGAACCCAGCTTTCGTGACTGTCGTGCTGGCCTCAGGCTGTATCTCTCGTGGTCATCCCGATTGCGGTAAACATAAATATCCCCACGAGAGGCGCAGCAGCTAGCAAGGGTTATCGATTTTCGTTGCATCTTCATCGCCATCACCATCGCCAGAGCGCTATCGTCTGCTGTTCCAGTTTCCCAAAATAGACCCCGCTGCCGTCACCCGTGCCACCATCCCCCCCTAACCGCAAACCAACCGGCAGTCAGCAGCACTCAGTTTGTTTATTTATAGGAAAATGGCACCGACCCACCGACACCGAAAAGAAAACCGGGGGGAAATTTTGGTACCTTAGCTGGCACTTTTAGCTTTAGATTGAGTCATTAGGCAATCAATTGTCGAACTTCAAAAGCTTACCTCGTTATCATTAGCGCAGGATTCATTGTTGTCAGACGACTGCTGCCTTGCCCTGTGGTGGTTCTTCTACAAAAAGGTGAGGATATATATTTACATAATTTCAACCCTCCGAACGGTGAACAAGATCCTTATCATTCCGGTCGATCGATAAATAATTCTTTCGGATACTTGCGCGCAAAAAGTGCTGAGCAAAGTTGAAACGAACGAAAGATATTTTTCTTATCGGGACTCTCTCCAATGAAGCAAAACGATACTGGATGTGGTGGGTTGTATTCCCAATCTGGTTGATGATATTTTTGGGTTGAAATTTTTCTTGACTTAGTGTGATTCTGCTTAAGTTGCAGCAATGTACGAATGTGCAATGATTTAAATTTGGACAAGTTTCGTGGATGATAAGCTCGAAATTCCTTACAAAATAATGTTTAATAAGGATCTGATTTGAAGCGAATTATCAGGTGAATACGATAACTGCTTACAAAATCGAATTTCCAGAGCCAGACTGCATGAAGTTCTTATTGTTTGCATGCCCATTGGAAGAGAAACTTATCGTAACAGACGGACTATTTCAGCATTTCAAAGTATAATTTATGCTTGGAATCTCGAAGAGACCTTCGCTTAAAACAAAACACTACCAACATTCCAAATGAATTCCAAAAGGCCGCTTCTTTCGATGACACGAAAATGCCATCAAAAGTCAACACCAAGGACACCTTCTGCTAAATCAATTCCGTTACACATCCGACAGCCCGGGTCCAATTCCATACCATCCCATTCGAATATTAGACACAAACAGATTATTGAATTTAAGCTTTTCATCCGTATTTCGTTCCTTCGTTCGTTCGTGTGTCCATTCGTCAACCTTCGATACCCAGCGCTACCTATAAGCTTTCTTTCGCTTTTTTAGCTGCTGCAGGCAGCAGCCATTAAAATCGGATTATTCAATTTCGATTACTGTTTGCAGCAGCAGCAGCACTAGCAACATGGGGTAACTTTTTCCTCGTCATCACTTTGAAAGTTAAAAGAAGGCGACGAGGAAAACTAACACCCCCTAAAGAGGATGAAGCGAACGACACGGATGTGATCAATTTGAATTCCGTCCCCCCTTGTTCCATGCCCGGGAGGAAGAAGTCAACACGCGCTCACGGCTTAAGGATTGAAATTGAATCAACGCGTCGTCGTCGTCATCGACGTCGTCCAATGCGTTGGTTACTTTTTTTTTTCTCGAAACCGGATCTTCTTTTCTTTCGCTCTTTTCCAGTTGGACGTGAGGAATTCGGAAAACTTATCGTTCCAAATTGAATTGTATCGCCTAGTCGGGTTGAAAGGAGCTTTTTCGCATGCGTGACGGATCCCCAATGGCCTATGCAATGTTTGTCGCTGAAGAAGAGCAAATTTACGTTTGTATGTTAGCAACCTGAGCCTTTTCGGAAGTAAGAACCAGGAATTCCAGTTTGGAGACATGCCTTCATGTAGATGACATTTTAAATTCTGTGACGACATTATTTCAAGCAGATATTTTGAAGACATTTATAGCGGTAAGCATCATCGAGGACAAAACGCCAGTCTCAAATTATCCCCGTTATTAACTTTAATACGCCTATTTCGGCATATAAGAAAAAATCGCGGATTTTCAAAAAAGCTTTCACCACACACGTATGCCCGGACATAAAATCTAATTTTTCAGTTCATTTATTGTCAGTAGTTCTCAGGCCTTAGGCTAGTTCATCTCTAGCTCCCACACCTGGACCCTACCTATCGATCCATCAAACTCATGAACAGGGGACCAACGGCTTTACTTCCCTTCCGAAGGAAGGCGTGATCAGAGATGTTATGCCTCAGAACATCCCGGTGGCACCGACTAGGTTTGAACCCAGGCCTGCTGGGGTGAGAGGTAATCACGCTTACCACAAGACAACCGGCACCGATTATCTTTTCGGAAGTTCTCTGAACTTCTCGTACACTCAAAAAATTTCACACGTCATCATCATGTGCCTCACACTTAATTTTGCGCTTATTGTGAAACACATCCATTTCATGTGTGAATCTTATGCTTTGAACCATGCCTCAAAACTATTGGTTCGAATTGTGACGCACTTGGATTCTATGTGCCCCACATGATGATATCAATAGCTTTGTACATCATAGTTCAATGCTCTACAATATTCTACTTTATCGACTTCTACTTTACCGACTCAATATTAAATCGACAAATATATAAACAAAACTGCCAGAGGGTAGAGCATACACATGCCTTTTAATTAATGGGTCTGATTTGGGAATTAATCCTGAACTGTTGGGGTGTGCTGCTGCAGCTGTCTTCGTTCGATCTCACTGGTCCATGGTTGTTCTCATATATGAAGCTGGTTGGTAAGTATGAAGTCACAACTCATGTTTTCAATGTTTACCTTGCAGAACAAGCATTTCACACCGCATTGAAATGCAAAACACTTCAAATCCATCTGTTTTGAACAGTAGTGCGATTCAATGTGCAATACACTTGAATTGATAGAGAAAGAATGTCAATATTTCAAAGTTTGAAACACAAGAAATTAACGTGTAGAACACATTGAACCATGGTGAAATACACTTAAAATAAATGTGATTGTGCATATAAAATATCAAGTGTTCAAACAGTTGGATCAGACGTGTGTAGTTTTTTGAGTGTAGTAAATTCTGTGAAGTAATCAAAAGTTCTTTGAATTGTTCGTCGGATGTTCTCAGAACTTTTCCTTTGAACTTCTCCTCGGATATTCGTTGAATTTCTTTCCGGAAGCTCTGAATATCTCATCGGAAAATCTTTGAACCTCTCGCCGGAAATACTGTGATCTACTACTCGGAATTGCTCTGAACCAATCCTCGGAAGCCTCTGGAATTCTTGTCGGTAGTTCTGCGAACTTCTTCTCTGAAGTTTTGCAAACTTCTTCTCGGAAGTTCACTGAACTTCTTCTCAGAAGTTCTCTGAACTTCTTCTCGGAAGTTCTCTGAACTTCTCTTTGGACATCTTCTGAACATCAGAACCTGTAGTCGGAAGTTCTCTAAACTTATTGTCGGAAGCTCTCTGAACTTCTGGTCGGAACGTCAAGGAACTAAAATGAAGTTCTGTGAGCTTCTTGGAACATCTTTTCTAAAAATCTCTAAACTTCTCATCAGAAGTAATCTGAACCTCTCGTCGGAAATTCCCTGAATAAGAATCTTCTTGTCGGAAGTTCCATGAACTTTTCGTCGAACTTCAGGGAACTTTGACAATGTTCTGTGAACGTCAGAAAAGTTCTGTGATTTGGTTGAGTACTCTGAACTTCAGGAAAGCTCTTTGAACATTTTTTTTCGGAAATTTTGCGATCACACCCAAATTCAAAATGTACCAATACCAACAGGCATTGAACATCTGCTAAATGGAGGTATTCCAATTTTGACCATATTCCTCAATACATTGTATGATTATAATAAATCTACCACTGAAATGACAACTTCAAATCCAAGATTTAATGTTCACGGAAGGCCTGCCGAAGGACAGTGAATCAATACTGAAGTTCAGGGAAGTCTCGCCGCAGTTCAGAGAAGGCCTGCTGAACTTCAGCGAAGTTCTGCCTAAGTTCAAGGAAGTTTTTCCGAAGTTCAGAGAAGTTCTGCTGAAGTTCACAAAAGTCCTGCCATTTCAATTCTTGGAAATCAGAGAGGTTCTATCAAAGTTCACAGAAGTTCTGCTAAAGTTCAGGAAAGTTCTGTCGAAGATAAAGGAAGTTTTTTTGAAGTTCAGGAAAGTTCTGCCGAAGTTCAGGGAGGTCCTGCCGTAGTTCAGGGAAGCTCTGCCGGAGTATAGAAAAGGCTTGCCGAACTTCAGGGAAGGCCTGTCGAAGTACAGGGAAGCCCAAGTAGCAATTGAGGTTTTATGAGGGTTTTGTAGACAATACTGTAGACTTGAAGAATGCTTTAAAACCTCGATAAACTTGAATTGTTACTTGGGAGTGCTGCCATTTCAATATTTGGAAATCAGGGAAGTGCTGCAGATGTTCAGAGAAGTTTTACCGAAGTTCAGGGAAGTTCTGCCGAAGTTCAGGGAAGTTTTGCCGAAGTTCAGAGAAGTTCTGCTGAAGTTCAGGATAGTCCTGCCATTTCAATTCTTGTAAATCATGGAAGTCCTGCTAAAATTCAAGAAAGTCCTGCCAAAGTTCAGAGCAGTTCTGCCAAAGTTCAAGGAAGTTCTGTCGAAGACAAGGGAAGTTTTTCCGAAGTTCAGAAAAGTTCTGCCGCAGTTTAGGGAAGTTCAGGGAAGTTTTTCGAAATTCAGGGAAGTCCTGCCAACATTCGAGGAAGGGCTGCCGAACTATGGGAAAGTCCTGCCGAAATTCGGGAAAGTCCTGACGAAATTCAGGGAAGTCCTACTGTAGTTCAGGGAAAAAGTTCAGGACAGGCCGGCCGAACTTCAGGGAAGACCTGATGAAGTACAGGGAAGTCCTGCCATTTTAATTCTTGGAAATCAGAGAAGTCCTGCTGATGATCAGGGAAGTTCTGCTGATGTTCAGCGAAGTTCTGTCGAAGTTTAGGGAAGTTCTGCTGGAAAGTCAAGACAAGGAAAGTCTGCCATTTCAATGATTTGAAATCAGGGAAGTCCCGCTAAAATTCATGGAAGTCCTGCCAAAGTTCAGAGAAGTTTTCCAAAGTTCAAGGACGATCTGTCGAAGACAAGGGAAGTTTTCCCGAAATTCAGAGATGTTCTGCCGCAGTTTAGGGAAGTTCAGGGAAGTTTTTCGAAATTCAGAGAAGTCCTGCCAATATTCAAGGAAGGGCTGCCGAACTATGGGAAAGTCCTGCTGAAATTCGGGAAAGTCCTGACGAAGTTCAGGGAAGTCCTACTGTAGCTCAGGGAGGTCCTGTAAAAGTTCAGGAAAGACCTGTCGAAGTACAAGGAAGTCCTGCCATTTCAATTCTTAGAAATCAGGGAAGTCCTGCTGATGATCAGGGAAGTCCTGCTGATAATCAGGGAAGTCTTGCCGATGTTCAGAAAAGTTCTGCCGAACTTCAGGGAAGTTTTGCCGAACTTCAGGGAAGTCCTAAAAATGTTCAGGGAACGCCTGCTAAACTTCAGGAAAGTCGTGCCGAAATTCAGGGAATTCCTGTCGTAGTTCAGAAAAGGCCTGCAGAAGTTCAGGGAAGTCCTGCTGAACTTCATCGAAACTGATCCTAGAGCTCTGTGTTATTTTTTTCGAATCCGTCGATAGACGTCTTCTTACAATTAATTTAGAGTCTTAACCGGGATCTTAACCATCCTGTAGTCCTAGGTCCTCCGAAATATCCGGAACATCGGTAAAAGAGGTCAATTCATGAAATTTATCTAAGAGCTCCACGGTCTTTCAAAAACACTCATAGACGTCTTATTAAAATGAATTCTGAGATGTGACTGGAATTTGGGCGCTGGGGACTACGGTATCGTTCACTAAAAGATCCGGAACATCCGTAAAAGTTCCAAATAAATGAGCTCCGTGGTTTTCTTCTTCAAAACCACTCATTAACGTTTTATCGGAATGAATTCGGTTTTGTGATCGAAATATGGACCCTGGAGACCACATAATAGTCGCCGGAAGATCCGGAACATCCGTAAAAGTACCAAATCAATGAAACTGTGTTTTTCGAAACCGCTTATAGACGTCTAATTAGAATTAATTCGTAGTTGTGACCAGAATATGAACCCTGGGGACCTCGGGCCGTTTTTTTCCTTGATTTGTTTTCCGTCAATTTTGTTTTCCGTGCTGAGCATCAATGCCACCAACGCCAGAGAGACAGCTCCCACACCTGGACCCTATTCATTCCTGTGTCAACTGCTTCCGGTTTCGTCCAAGAATCCAACAGCAAATCATAGGCGATCTTCCGGCAGAACGTGTCTCTCCAACGTTACCGTTCTTGTGTACAGGCGTTGATCTGTGTGGTTCGATCAACTTTCGCTATTAAATATAGAGCTCGTGGGAGATCTCTCAACGGGATCGTTCCTTGCTGCCCTCAGGCGCTTCATCGCACGTCGAGGCGAACCAAAGCTCATAGAGTGCGGCAACGCACAGAATTTTCGTGGTGCTTCTCGGGAAGTAGCAGAACTTGCCAAGCAGCTTAAAGACCAGCAGTTGCAGAATGACCCTCCTCGTTCCCCAAACTTTGGTGTTTTGTGGGAAGCAGCCAACAAATCGTTCAGGACCCATCTTAAATCCACTCTTGGAAACTCGATCCTAACGGTCGAACAGCTGACGACACTTCTAGCACAAATCGAGAGTTGCATGAATTCTCGGCCTATAACACAATTATCGACTGACCCTGAAGACCTCGATGTCCTGGTTCACATCTTCAGCGGAGACGACGGAAACATCCGTGTCGTCGTAATGAAGACCAAGGACGGAGAGTACAGGCGCACAATTTCCAAAATTTGCGTGCTGCCCATCAACCAGTCATTGCCACTCGCCCCAAGAGAAGCCGTTGATGACCTTTGACGTACTTCGTCTCTTCCATCGCAGTGTTGACATTGCGCACCGACCGGGGGCCCGCAGGCCTCCGGACCTTGTAAGTACGTTTGGTAAATGATTTTCAAAAAACTTAAGGAATTTATGTTTCCCATCATGCCTAGCAGACGGACCCGTACTCGAACGTACAAGCACGCTCGCTATGACCCACAACCAGGATGAACAAACGAGGCAGCAGATCGACGGACGAGAAGATCGAAGAACAGCAGACGACCGTTGACCACGCAACCACAGCTGATCGCAACTTCGGCATTCTCGAACGTAAACTGTAAACGAAGAGTCACATGGTAGGAGACGAAGATACCCGAATTGATTAGTTAGCCAATTAGAATTAAATATGGTAGATAGGTTAAAAACTAGGGTTTTTAACGGTGGTTGGCGTTTGTTGAAGAATTAGTTGGATAGTGAACCCTATTGAAATTATACAGCCAGAATAGATTTTTTTCTTTTTCTCCAATGCAACACTTTCGTTGCTTATCGGGGGAGAGGTAGCTCATTGATTCTTCCGGTTCGCCTCCTAGCATCGTGCTATAAGGTACCAGGTGATAACCAGGGTAGTTGATCGATAGCTCGATGACGTCATTTCGTTGGCGTCTGCAATGGGAAATTCTCATAGCACGCGTTGACGATGGGACGGTGTCGAGTTGTTGAATACCAACTATCGTGGTAACTCACCGATTACCTGTCGATCTGCCAAATTTGGAAAGACGTCTGCATTGAATTGTCTCATATAATAATATTCCGCCCACTATATCACAAGTAGCTGAGTGGAATGGAGATAAGTTAAGCATTGGGTACAGGACCAAGTCTCCCCTGGGTGGTGCCAAAAGATGAGCGCAATAGAATCATCAAGTTGCCATAAGGCACGGAATGAGACTATTGCATGGCTGGGTACTCAAAGTCTTCCATTCGTTAGTCATTTCAGGTGGATTAGAACAGGTTTAGGTTTAGGGTGGGCGTTGGCCAGATTTGGATTTTTCAGATGTAATCCTGGATAGGACCCTGTCATTAAACGTCACGTGAAAGTGGAACTTAATAAAGGCCTAAGTACTTTTTCGTAGTTTTCAGTTTTCGGATTTGAAAGTTCGTCGGTTACAGTGGTCTCCTTACTGAGCAGAAAAACGCGGTCCCATGTCCTTACATATCAAAGATATTGTGTATTTTGCGAAACTCGTTGTTGTCGTTGGTTCCGGGTTTGAATGTATACACAAATTTGAGCAACGGTATTATGTGATATGAGGGGCTCGGTGGCCTTAGAGCAACCGTTTTTGCTTACTGAGCAGAACATCATGAGTCTCTAATCTCAGGCCCATCCACATTCAAGATTCGTCAATTGTTTTATTTGTTAATATGACTACATGGTAATAACAGCAACTCGGTGACTAAAAAAGTGCTCGTCTGCCTAGTGGCAAACGTTTTTGCTTACTGAGCAGAAGACCGTGGGTTTAGTCCCAAGCTCTTTCGCGTTATATGATCGTTAGGACATCAATTCAGCTTATCGTTTACCAAAACGAACCCTGCTGCAAACCCAACCCTATTACCCAACATCCCAGTGATTCCTCGTGGAAGTGCAGAGGTGTTCTCGGCTTCCATCAAAGCGAGTGTCACGTCAACACATTCCTACCCCTTCCTTTCTTGACCTGTGTTCGAGCGTGGCCAGCGCTGGTATTGCCTAGTTTGAGATCACCAGTTTTTACATACTGAGGATGATTGCTAGTCCCAAGCATCGTCTATTGGTTCTCTGTGTAATTACAGCTGATCTGGCAGTAACAGAGTAAAGGGTGATACGGTCAAAATTTGGTCAAGGGAAAACGCGTGTAAATCGGTGAAATCGTTTATTTAAAAAATCAAATTAAATTTCTTTTTCAAGTTCAATTAGTATAAAATTCAGGAAAAATATTCAGTTAGGCTTCCGCTTTTCCAAATCCGAATTGCCGGGCCTTACGCTTGACCCCTGCCATCAGATTTTGTACAGCCACCTTGTCCACCTTCTTCGCCGCAGAAAGCCAGTTTGCCTTGAACTGCTGCTCGCCCTTAGCAGTTTTTTGGTCTTCTTTAGGTTCCGCTTGACAGTAGCCCAGTATTTCTCAATTGGGCGGAGCTCTGGCGTGTTGGGAGGGTTCTTGTCCTTGGGAACCACCTGCACGTTGTTGGTGGCGTACCACTCCATGGCCTTTTTACCGTAATGGCAAGATGCCAAATCCGGCCAAAACAGTACGGAACAACCGTGTTTCTTCAGGAAAGGCAGCAGACGTTTATTCAAACACTCTTTCACGTAAATTTCTTGGTTGACAGCAGTCTTGTAAGCGGTCACGGTAGTCGACACATTTTCTGTGATAATCGACTGCCTTTGCCTCCGACACTTGCAAAACAAGCTATCATAGTACAGTACCAAACTCAAATGTCATTTGACAGGCTCTGTCATACGACACTGTCGCCGAAGACCGTCACGAATGTATGTATTTTAGTTTCTCTCATTATAAGAGCTGCTGATGTTGTGCTTGTGTGAATTCTGAAAAAAATCAAGCAATGATGTCCTAGGAATAACATTTCTGATCAGAAATGGTTTAATTTACACCAAACTGAGGAATTAGAACAAAATCACTCATATCATATGATAGTTATTTGATCATTTTCTTTTTGCTCGAATGTTATTCTACCGGGTGGGTTGTGTGAGAGAGACGACGGTAGAGCATGAGAGTACGAATAAAAACAGACTGTCGCGCATGACAACGAAGCGAGTGTCGTAAAAAACGTCAACAGTTTCAACCTCTGGTTGACAGTCCCGGAAGCTATGAAAATGCTGCTTTTCAAGCCACAGGTACAGATGGCTTGCCAAACCAGATATTTCTTTGCGAACTTTGACAGTTTCATGTGCTTGAAAACATCTGCTACCTTTCCCCTTCCTTTTGCCGTATAAAACTCCTGTCCCGGAAGCTGCTTGTAGTCGGCTTTGACGTAGGTTTCGTCGTCCATTACCACGCAGTCAAACTTCGTCAGCATCGTCGTGTACAGCCTCCGGGATCGCGCTTTGGCCGTCGTATTTTGTTTATCATCGCGATTTGGAGTCACTACCTTCTTGTAAGTCGATAGTCCGGCTCGTTTTTTGGCTCGATGCACGGTTGTATACGATACACCCAGCTTATTTGCGGCATCTCGGAGAGAGAGGTTAGGGTTTCGCTTGAAACTACCGGCAACTCTCTTTGTCGTCTCAGCGGCTTCCGGTTTTCGATTTCCCCCCAATCCAGACTTCCTGGCTGTCGACAAACGTTCCCCAAACACTTTAATTACATTTGTAACGGTTGATTTGGCAACTTTTAGCGATTTTGCCAACTTTGCGTGTGAGTAGCTCGGATTTTCGCGATGCGCGAGCAAAATTTTGATACGCTGCTCTTCTTGCTTGGACGGCATTTTGACAACTGAAGAGTGAATTCCAAAATCAAAATAGGAGCAACATTCTACACACACACACCTTCAAAATGAGGGGTGTTCAGGTTTTTTAAATGCAAAATTGAAAGAAATACGTCAAGTTGATATTGACCAAATTTTGACCGTATAACCCTTTAGCAACCGTGGGCGGTCAATCAAGCTCAAGCTCAAGCTCAAGCAAGCAACATTTTCGTTGCTTATCAACCTTATCAGCTAGAGTAGGTATCGCAGATGAGCCAGAAATCAATACAAATCAAAAATATATCTTCAAATCAAACGCATCTACCGTGTTATTCTTACAAAATAACAGGCGAGCAATAAAAGTTAAAGTGACCGTTTTCAAACCTCCCACCCAACTAACAATTTTCACTATGTAAACGCTTTACTCATTTCATTTATACAGCCTCAAGCTGTATTCAAACGTTATACGATATGAGCAAACCTTTACTCAACCTATATACAAGCAAGTTTGGCGAAATTAGTCAACTAATTATGGTTGTTGGGACGGTTGGGACAAGCTCTTATTGCATATCTATTATCGCTTCAATACAATGAAAAGGTTCCTTCCGAAGTGTGCGTCAATGTTGATGAAAAATTTGTGTGCTGTAGAATTTATATGCGGCTTCCCGTGTATGCTGCAGTGCTGCACCATAGTTCTCTTGCAAATCTGTAATAGAATTTTGCATTTCTCGGATGGGTGCAACATTTAAAGCATTTATTAATCATCTGTAAGGCACAACATAATTCCTGTGCTCGTGATCCCATTCACATCTGTTCGGTAATCTACTGCTAAAAACTCTGGCGAGATTGCCTGTCTGCACCTGCACTGTTTCCAGTTGGAAAAAAAGGGATAGAAACAACTACGGGTAAAGTTACAACATTACTCCTACCACTTATCTCGTAAAACTCTCTAGTTTCAACTGGCATTTTATTACCGGACGCTTCTTTTACTGCCGCCCCAACTGCAAAGTAGCTTCCGGACGGGAACCAACCGGGCAGAATACTTTCTCCTGGTGGTCGTTTCGAAACAACGCAATAAGTGGTGAAATGGGAGCCGAAGCATTACCGGAAATTGGAAAAATGGTTCTCCCGTCCCTCCCAATCCCATCCGGAGCGAAGCCCGGCTTCGGTGTTGTGTTACTTTTTAGTTTGGAACATAATGGACTGGTTTAACCGCTTTCAATTCTATAATCATCGATTAGTATTGTTTATTGTGGTTGCATTAAATCCGACACCGAAAGAAATCAATTAATTTTAACGCAATCATATTGCAATTAAACCATCGCTAATTGGTACAATCCGCCGGGTTCACGGGGCATAAAATTGACAGCCGCCGTTTTTCGCACAAATCATATGCCGGCCATTTTTCCGCATCACACCAATTTGCATTGTGTTAACCGAGCAAACCCATCTGCTATGCATGAACAGGAATCCCCCGAATGGCGCGGTGGGTGGTGCATTCCACCCACCGATATTTCTGGGCTGTTTTTTGTTTGCATTTAGTGTCAATGATGTAGGGTTACGGTATGTAATGTGGGTCTAGTCCTTTCATTCGGCCTATCACGCAAATAAATAATTAATTAAGGAATATTACACAAAAAATAAGGAAAATATTGATCACTGATGGTTGATAAATGTGTACCACACACAAATCAATTTATATCACAACATTTCAATACATTTTCAGCTCTCGTAAGTAATAAAACTGGTTGAGAATATCACAATGTTCGGAGTTTTTAGCCGCCATGACTTATAAGGTTAAGATGGGAAGGTTGACTGACGATCATCAAATGGCCTGATTATGGCATTTATTGATTGGAATTACCTGATAATACACACTAGACGTAAAACTTACAGTTGCTGTTTGAATATTTTATGTTTATTTTAATTGTTTAACAACGTTTTCACAAGTAAAACATGGACCCAACTTTAGGGACACATTTCTTTTCTATGTTCCTAACTATGGCCCATGAAATTCATTTGACAGCATATAGCAATAAGAGTAACGTCAACAATGTTGTTTTGCATTTGGATGATAAGGAACGAACAGGAAGGGAGATTTTTTCTGCCAAACCTGTATAATGAACATCACAATGTTCTGATTTAGATATTCTGCGGTCAAAAGACGATAAGCGAAATTTTTAATTTTTAATTTTTAAATTGAGTGATTTAATGTAGTTTTCGTAAAATTTTCTCTAAGAAATGTTTTGAGGAATGAAGAGCATTAAGTTAACAGTGATAGTAATAAAAAAAAATACATCAGAAAACGTTACCAAGAGCGTTTTTTTGAGGATCAAACAAGATAGGACGAAGTTGCATCCATAAATAGACCCAATTTGGGGACAATAGACCCATATTACATACATTTCCCTCGTGAGTTATTGTCTTAAAAAAAGTAAGTTTTTCAACTTTTCGTGGTTTCTGATAGCAAACGACATGATAAGCATATCTAAGCATACCATTTAGCAGTAGAATATCGTTTGCAGGTAAATTCATTGATGAGTTATGATTAAAAACGTAATCGATGGCTGCATATTAGACCGAGGTTAGGGACGTATACCCTATTAGTCATTTACAAAAAAAAAAATGAGCTCAATCGGTTGGAGGACAGCCGAGAAATAGCGATGGATTGTTCCACTCATCGCGCATTTCGGGAGATTCCTGTACATATGTTGTGGTGGTAGCAGAACTGCAACACCAAAAGACTGTGAAAACGCCACTGAACGTGTTCCTGTGGGAGCAATTTGTACATATGTGGAAATAATTCATGTATTCTTTTGCCGGTGAATGCGGCAGAAAGAATATTTAGTATCATAAATCCTTCGTTGATTTAGAATAGAGGATTTTTTTTTCTTGAAAACGGAAGTTTAAGCCATGACAAATAGTAAGGATTGTGGTGCATCTAAAGCTTCTCATGTGAGCTCGAATTAAGATTTCAACTCGACTAACGACCACGCTTCTCCATAGATTTACACAGAAATTGAAATCGCATCGCGTTGTTCATCGTTGTGTTTTTCGAAGCTGACGGTCACCCGTCACATGGAGATCACGGATGCACGTGGAGTTCAGAACAAACAATGCTCGACAAGATTCATTCCCAGAGTCTATCGGATTGCACATCAACATCATCATAACCAGAGGCAGCGTCAACACCGCAACGCACAACGGACGAGGTCAGCGGACCGGCGTGTGAGGATGAGGTGTGTGAGCATCGTGTTTTGTTTTCCGACAAACGGAGGTTTTTCCGCTTCACTGCGTTCAGAATCCCGGTGAGAGTTGGCGATGGTGCACAAATGCTTCGTCCTTTTGCACTGTCCATCGGGTAAACTGTTAAAAGTCGGTCACTACTGTTGCAAGTCAAACAAGTTTACACTCCGGAAACTCGAACGAAGTGGCAGTGGTTCACGGGACGGAAATGGAGATTTTTTTTAGGCTAGGGTGAAATCCCTAGCGCGTCGGACCAAATGCAATGCAAAAGCAGAATCGTGTATTTGTCAATTAGTGGAGAAACTTTTCCGACGGGGACCCAACTTGTGTGCAGAAGATTTTCCCTGGCATGGCGATGATGGTGAATTGGTGAAATTTCTGTATCAATAGATAGGACACCGTGCAAAATATCGATTTTGCTCCACCACCCACCAGCTCAATCAATTTCACAGAAGGTCCTGATAATTGTCATCAAATTTGAGCCCATTTGCGTGCGAACTCTCACTGCACGGGCCCTTAGAAGTTTATATGGGAATTACTGTGGGAAAAATGAAAAGCAAAAGTATTATTCTCCCCATTCTAAACTTTCACTAAGATGATGACTTGCTATCTGTAAAGGGTGTACCGTTTAATATTCGCACACATAAAATTCATTCTCAAAATTCTAAGAGAAACAATCAAAGTTAGTTTTGGCAACATTCATTTAATTTATTTCGCCTTTATATCCGAATGCGCGAACCTTGACCTTAACCCCAGCCATAAGGTTCTGTATGACCTCAGAATCGACAGTTTTTTGACGTAGGACTACGTCTTAGATTTCTATACTGGGGTACACTTTGTGACAACCAAAAATGGAACATGAATCAAAATTATGAAAGATTTTGAATATTAATAACTCGGCTGCCCCTGGATCAATTTCCATAATTTTATCACCAATCGATCAGAAATATGCCTACGCAATGCTTTCAAGTGGTGATTTTCAACAAGAAACTATTGAAAAAGTGGTAATGTCAAGCAAAAAGTACAAATAAAAAGTGATATTTTTTTCACTGTTTTCATGAAATAAACGTTGTTCCCAAACGCAGTCGTCATAATCGAGTACCACTTGGTTGCACATCATTCTGCTTTAACCTGAAAAGATATAAAACAACGCTGTTGTCTAGCCTCATCTCAATTCGTTGCTAGACCGTCTAGCAGTATAATTCGTTCGTTCGTTCGCTTCGCTATCGAGTTTTTTTCTAGTTCGTTCTCTAGTTCGTTTTATTGCCACGTTCGCGTCGTGAAAGTGCCGTCATCGACAGGCGCATTGGCAAGTCTAATTGCACTTGCCAATAAACAAAGCATGGTACGCAAGCATCCTACTGCTCCTGCATCGGAGGGCCCTAGCAAGAAGGCTCAAACGGATCCCAGCGCTGCCTCGGATGACGCAGCAAATCGGCTGCTACAAAGCAACCAATTCTCGGTGCTCGAAGGAGAAAATGGCGGTGGTGACGCCGCTGAAATTGCGAAAACGGAGCGGATTCCTCCGCTGTTTACCCCGATGAAGGACGTCGCCCAGCTTAGGGATGAGCTGGCAAAACGCAAATTGTTCCCGCGATTCACGAGTTTTACACTCACGATTTGCCTTCGATGAAACCATTGAAGGTTGTTTTACGAGGTCTGCCGTCGTACGAAGCGGCTACCGTAAAAGATGAACTGGTGAGGCTCGGATTGAAACCAGAGGCAGTCCACCCAATGAATCGACGGCCTATGCCCAATACCAACTATCGTGACCAACTGTTTCTGGTCCACCTCACGAAGGGCTCCACGGCCCTTGCTGCGCTCAAGTGCAACATACGTGACCTGTTTCAGGTCATTATCGACTGGGAATACTACAAGCCGCAACACCGTGATGTGACCCAATGCACAAGCTGCCTCTCCTTTGGCCATGGCACGAAAAACTGTCATATGAAACCACGCTGCGACAAGTGTGCTATGGCCCACTCGACAGTGACCTGTGTTCAAGCTGATGATACCGAGCCGAAGTGCGTGAATTGCGGCGGTACTCACCGTGCCACATCTCGAGACTGCCCCAAGCGAATGGAATTCATCAACATCAGGAAGAAGGTGGCAACTAGCAACCAGCCATGCCGACATCGAAACAAACGCACACCACCAGCCATCACGGATGAAAAATACCCGGCAATCCAGCCTCGTCGCCTGGTCTCAAATCTCCCACCGCTTCCCATCAACAATCAACGAGTCGCTCCCTCAGCTCAGCATCGCTTCACAGCCACAGCGGCCCTACCAGATCATGTTTCTGTCTCGGCGCCTGGACTATCGTATGCCCGTGTTGCCTCAGGTGACTCAGTTGACGAATCTCCGTTAACATCAGAGGAACTAGTAACGCTGGTTGCAGAGGTGATCGTCATTCTGCGCACCTGCAAGACTCGATCTGAACAGCTTCATGCTACCTTGTCACTCGTCACCAAGTATGGACCGTGAAGCTATAAAAATTGCAAATTGGAACGCTTGCTCACTGACGAACAAGCATAGAGAGCTACTCGATTTCCTCAACACCAAGGAGGTCGACATTGCTATCATCACCGAGACGCATCTGAAGCCCGAACTGAACGTATTCCTTCCCAACTTCCGGCTCATCAGACTTGATCGCACCTGCTCTGGCGGTGGAGGAGTGGCCATCGCTGCAAGACGGAACATCAGTTGCCGGCTGCTACCAAACTTCCAGCTGGAATCAATTGAAGCCTTCGGAGTGAAGGTGAGCACATTACTTGGCCCAATCACCATCATCGCGGCCTGCTGCCCCAAGCAAACCAACATCAGGGACGGGTCGTCAGTGGTCCTCCGCAAAGACATCATCAAACTCACCCGGAGAAGCGGGAACTTAATCATCGCTGGCGACATAAACGCAAAACACCAAGCTTGGGGCAACGGTCGGAGCAATCAAAACGGCATCATCCTCAATGAAGACCTACAAGAGGGCCACTATACCATCTTGGCCCCGGACTCTCCCACCCGGTCCATGCGACCATCGACATCTTCGTAAGCAACATGGGACACAACATCTCGCAACCTGTGGCATTCCAGGAGCTGAGCTCGAATCACTACCTGGTGGTGGCCGAAGTTGGATCCTCGGTAAACCGATTCGAAGCTTCCCGGCGCAATTACCATCGAGTCAACTGGGCGCAATATCAACACTGCGTCGACACAACCATCGACTACGATGTCCAACCGGGGACGTCCGAAGATGTTGATCGGTGTCTACAAACCATCGAGGAGGCGATTTCCTGGTCCAGGGAACAACACGTGCCAGTATTCAGACAGGTGAGTAACACTCTGAACCGACAGCCCTACCAAAAATCTCATTAGACTCCATAACACCATTCGTAGGCAGTACCAGCGTACTGGCCTGCCTAACTTGAAGACCAATTGTAATCGATTAACAAAGATCATTCAGGCCAGGATGGTGGATCTCAGAAATAACAATTTCGCTAGTAAGATCCGCTCTCTCCCAGATTGTGCTAAGCCCTTCTAGAAACTTACAAAAATTCTTAAAAACAAGCCTAGGCCCATTCCCCCACTGACCCCACTGGATTGTCCCGGCGACCCAGTGGTTCATCTGAATAACTCCTGAAGAGAAGGCTGTCGCGATAGGTCAACACTTCGTCAGCTCCCAGCTCCCAGTCTCGGACAAAACATCGTCAGCCCTCATGAATCTGAGGTTGCGGAAAATGCAACCAATCTTCTTCAGATTCCTAACATTTTTCCAGAGGAATCCGAGATTACCGTTGACGAACTGTTGGCCTATATCAAATCATCTAAAAACATGAAGGCCCCAGGTTTTGACAACATCCTGAATCTGGAACTCAAACACTTGAGTTCCAAATTCTACAACCATCTGCCACTGATTTTCAAACAGTGCCTCAAACTTGGCTACTTCCCCTCGTGTTGGAAGTCAGCTAAAGTCATACCCATCCGGAAACCTGGGAAGGATCCGTCCTCTCCTTCAAGTTATCGACCAATCAGCCTTCTCTCAGGGTTATCAAAACTGTTCGAAAGAGCACTGTACCACCGGCTCCTAACATCTGCCGATGAAAACAACTTGTTACTCGAGGAACAGTTTGGTTTTCGGAAAGGTCGTTCGACCGTCCACCAGCTGACTCGAGTAACAAACATTCTCAGACGGATGCTTTCAACGTCAGTGCCGGGATCCACAAGAAAGCATCCTTGGCCCAATTCTATTCAACCGGTTCACCTCCGATATGCCGGCTCTTCCTGATGGTGGATCGTTGTCTCTGTTCGCAGACGTTTTCTACACACAGTTCGATGGAAGAAGCAATAATCTAGCATCTAATTCGATGAAGACGGCAGGAAATATTTTTAAAGCCGAGCCAATGTAGATAGGACCTATTGAAAAGTGACGCGAGATTTGTTTTCAGTCGATCTTGTTTTCCGTGCTGAGCACCAATGCTGCCGACGACAGGGAGGCAGCTCCCGCACCTGGACCCTACCTATCGATCCATTAATTCATGAACCGGGGACCAACGGCTTTACTTCCCTTCAGAAGGAAGGCGTGATCAGATATGTTATACTTAAGGGTTCTGTGCACCACCAGCGGTGCAAAGGGTCAACGTGAAAGACTTCCATCCTGGGCGGCTGCTCGCTTTTGCCTTGACCTGGGCTCAGGTCAGATTCCTATCGACTTGCTTAATTTCCTTATTGAGGCTCCGCCGCCATGAGCCCCTGGGTCTGCCTCTGCTGCGATGTCCTGCCGGATTCCAATCCAGCGCTTGCTTGCAGATTTCGTTTCCGCCCCATCCAATTTCCACTTTCGCTCTCGAATTTCTGTTGCTATCGGCTTCTGATGACATCGACGATGGAGCTCGGCATTCGAGATCCAGTTGTGAGGCCACCAGGCACGAATTATATACCGCAGGCATCGGTTGATGAAGACCTGCAGCTTTTGAGTGTTCTCCGCTGATACACACCACGTCTCGCTGGCGTATAACAACACAGATTTCACGTTCGAGTTGAAAATTCAGATTTTGGTGCGTTGACTTATCTGGTTGGATCTCCATACGTTTCGTAAACTCGCAAAGGCAGCCCTAGCCTTCTTGATTCGTGCACCTATGTCGCTCTTGGTCCCGCCGTCCGACGCTATTTGGCTGCCAAGATATTGGAAACTTTCGACCTTCTCCACTGCTTGCCCCACTACCGTAAAGTTGGAAGGGTTGCCCGTGTTGATATTCAACGATTTGGTCTTGTTGACGTTGATGATGAGACCCGCCGCAGAGGAGCGTTTGCTTAGGTCATTGAGCTTACTCTGCATATCAGAGCACCGTTGTGCTAGTAGAGCAACATCATCTGCCAAATCGAAGTCGTTGAGATGCTCCATGGTGATAGGCTGCCAAAGCAGCCCACGGTTCGTTACATGGTCAATTGCACCTACCATGATCTCGTCGATTAAGATGAAAAACAGTAGCGGTGATAATATACATCCTTGTCTCACACCAGCGACTACCCGGATAGGGTCGGACAAGGCTCCGTTATGCAGAACTCTATACTCATACTGCGGTTCGATGAGGTTGACGATTTTATCCGGGACTCCCTTGCGTCTCAGGGCGCCCCACAGATTCTCGTGATTGAGACGGTCGAAAGCTTTTTCGTAGTCAATGAATACCAAATAAAGGGACTCTTGGAATTAATTGACCTGCTCCAGGATGATGCGGAGCGTGACAATATGGTCCACACAAGATCTTCCGGCACGGAATCCTGCCTGCTGCCGTCGGAGAGTCGCGTCGATCTTCTCCTGTATCCGATTCAGGATAACTTTGCAGAATTTTGAGAACAATACACAGTAACATGATGTCTCGCCAATTGTCGCACACAGTCTGATCCCCCTTTTTTGGGACCTTCACTAAGATGCCCTGCATCCATTCGGCCGGAAAAGTCGCGGTGTCCCAGATATTACAGAATAGTTGATGCAACATTTGTGCGGATAGCATGGGGTCAGCTTTGAGCATCTCTGCTGATATGCGATCGACCCCTGGAGCCTTGTTGGATTTCATGCTTCGGATAGCTGCTTCAATCTCCTGCAGTGATGGGGCCTCGGAATTGACGCGAGTGATGCGCCGCATCCTAGGCGGATCATGCCGAAATGTTGATGGCTGGTTGGCCGTCGAAACTTGAAGAAGTTGTTCGAATTGCTCAAACCAGTGTTTCAGCTGGTCAGTGGGGTCGGTAAGCAATTGTCCAGTCACTGGCATCCTCGGGTTCATCCTTGCTCCACTCAGGCGTCGTGAGATATCGTAGAGGAGGCGTATATCGCCAGTGTTTGCGGTTTTCTCCCCTTCGTCGGCCAGGGAGTTCACCCACGCTCGCTTGTCCCGTCTGCAAGAGCGCTTGACTTCCTTCTCTAGAGCCGAGTACCGTTGACGGGCTTCGTTCTTGGCTCCTCTGGTTCTCGCCCGCTCTATCGCGGCTTTTGCTTTTCTACGCTCCTCAATCTTCCGCCAGGTTTCATCTGTGATCCACTCTTTCCTCTGGGTGCGCAGCTCACCCAAGTTGTTCTCGCTTGTTTCTATAAAGGCATTCTTGATGGCCGTCCATTGTTCTTCTACGCTGCCACCTTCTGGAACGTCCACAGCTCGAGTCTCAAGTTCTTCAACAAAAGACCTTTTTACCGCTGGATCTTCAAGTCGGCGTGTGTTGAACCGCCGCCCGAGTCTCTCCTCCCGACGCTGGATCCGCGCCATGCGTAGGCGGATTTCACCGATTAAAAGGTGATGGTCAGACGCGATGTCGGCGCTGCGTTTATTCCGGACATCAAGAAGGCTCCGTCTCCATTTTCGGCTGATGCAGATGTGTTCGATCTGATTTTCGGTATGTCCATCACGGGAAACCTACGTGACTTTGTGCACTGGCCGATGGGGGAAGAGCGAGCCCCCGATCACCATGTCGTTATTGCCACAACATTCTGCAAACAGCTCACCGTTGTCGCTCATTTCGCCGAGACCATGGTGTCCCATGACACGCTCATAGTCCGTGTTGTCGGAGCCGATCTTTGCATTGAAGTCGCCAGTGTAGATCTTGATGTCACCCTTTGGAACCTTATCCACGACTGCATTCCGTTGACTGTACAAATTCTCCTTGTCCTGTAGCTCGGCAGCATCGGTTGGCGCATAAGGATTATGGTAAGGTTACGAACCCGTGTTCTAAATCTGGCAACGATTATCCTCTCATTAACAGGCTCCCACTTGATGAGCGCAGCACTTTCCTGGACGCTAAGTAGGAGACGAACTCCACGATGGCGGGGAGCATCTTCACCTCGAATACCAGAGTATAGTAGTACCTGTCCCGACGGCAGTTTGTGTTCTCCAAAGTTTGGCCAACGAACTTCACTCAGTCCCAGGATTTCTAGCTTCATGCGTCGCGCCTCGTTGGCGAGTTGTGCCAGTTTACCCTGCTGGGCTAACGTCAATACATTCCATGATCCAATTCGTGTCCGTTGTTTTGCGCTAAAAGTCGTTGCCGTTATGTCAGTTCGATGTCTTTCTCTGTTGGTTTCTGTATCAATTGTAAAGGTTTCAGAGACAGTAGGTGGTTGGCCTAAGGTCTCCTATCTGCCGTGATGGGGCTGCCATCTTAGGTGTAGCTTCCGGGGAAGAGCATTTCTTATTCAGCCGCTGGATGCCAGTCAGACGCTGTTTGAGTCGCACCTCCATGGTGAACAGACGGTCGGGTTGGCGAAGCGTTTCCTCTATCACCGTGCTATGGTTACCGCGCCAGTGTTCACGTCGCACCTCCTCACTCTGCTATTGTCGGATTGACAACATTGCCCAGGCTACGCCATGTTTCAGCTAGCAGTCTTTTGTGATCATATGACTCGTGGAGGCGTGAGGTAGGAGCTTGTGAGGACCGGAGCTAGGTATATCGCTCCTTCCAGATTGTCACTCACCATTTTGTAGCCCTCAGAGATAAGCCTCAGAACATGTCGGCTGAGATTGAACCCAGGTCTACTGGGGTGAAAGGTATCCACGCTTACCACTACACCACCGGCGCCGCTCACTTTCCAGGTGTTGACATTGGCAAACTGCGCAAAAGGAAAGGAGCCAGTGTCGCTACTTGATAGCAAACTACTCATGATGGGAGGAGTCTTTGTAGCTTACCGGCGTCGTCATAATCGAGTGTCACTTGGTTGCACATCATTCTGCTTTAACCTGAAAAGATATAAAAGAGCGCTGCTGTCTAGCCTCAACTGTTGTAGTTGTAAATAGTAGTTTCAAGTAGTCTCTTGTAAGAAACGGCTAGCTCACTCGGTACTCTCCTGTCTCTCACTTATTCGGAGGACTCACAACCCAACACTAAAGCGAAGTGGACAATACAGTTTCCTAAGTCGACATGCATGGGCTCGTGTAGTACAAAAGGAATAGCATACAAAATAGGTATCATTTTCTTAAATTGTATTGAGGGACATATCACACAAAGGGGATGGTACCGGTGCGGCCGATGTGCAGCGTTGGGGCCGATGTGCAGCGTTGGGGCCCTTGATTACATGCGAAGAGATAGGAAGGAGGGTTCTGTGTCATACCTGTTGCCCTGCAAGGGCTTCGAAGGAAGAGTAGAGCTGTTCGAGGTTTGGTGCTGTTCAAGAAAAGCGATCGCAGGATCCTCGGATGTTGGCTGCAGCTTTACCTTAGCCCGCAGACGAATGGGAAACTCATCGGCATCAGTTACAATAAGCGAGGGCGAACCGCCGGACCTCACTGTACTTCTGCCTCAGAAACGTCCGTTTCTACAAACCGAACGCGTGTGGCACAACGATAGCAAGGGGGTCTCGTTGGCCAATGGCTAGCACGTCTCGTACGCCGGAGACCAGGATGATGGAAGAGTCTTCGTCATGATGTCGTACTGTTCACGCGGCTAGATGTGGTTCTCCATCCTCAAAATTCCTTGGGACACTTGATCTTGGCCGGCTTGTGTTTGAACTCCTCGAGTCGCTCGGGCGAAGCATGCAATTAAAATCGCCAGCGAGGACGACGTGTTGCGTGTTGTGCCGAAGCTAATATGCGATCGTGCCGTTGAAGAATCTCTCTCTCTCTTTCCGCACAAGCAGCTGTCCCCGATGGCGCATAGATATTACAGAGAGTCGTGTTTTGTACCCTCAAAGCGATGAGGTGGCCATCCAGGCTATTCTCCACATGCGACAATTGAATGTGGTCTTTTAGCGCGATTGCCGTTCTTCGCCTTGCCTGGTCCACATTGCAGACAATGTTGAAGCCAGGGAGAGAGAGCTGATCATTCTCCACCTCCTGGAGGAAAACGATATCTAGCTCCAGTGTTCGTACAAAGGTCCGAAGAGAGTCAATTTTCGTTCCGTTCGTGATGATAAAGGGTGATGCGGTCAAAATTTGGTCAATATCAACTTGACGTATTTCTTTCAATTTTGCATTTAAAAAACCTGAACACCCCTCATTTCGAAGGTGTGTGTGTGTAGAATGTTGCTCCTATTTTGATTTTGGAATTCACTCTTCAGTTGTCAAAATGCCGTCCAAGCAAGAAAAGCAGCGTATCAAAATTTTGCTCGCGCATCGCGAAAATCCGAGCTACTCGCACGCAAAGTTGGCAAAATCGCTAAAAGTTGCCAAATCAACCGTTACAAATGTAATTAAAGTGTTTGGGGAACGTTTGTCGACAGCCAGGAATCGGGGGGAAATCGAAAACCGGAAGCCGCTGAGACGACAAAGAGAGTTGCCGGTAGTTTCAAGCGAAACCCTAACCTCTTTCTCCGAGATGCCGCAAATAAGCTGGGTGTATCGTCCACAACCGTGCATCGAGCCAAAAAACGAGCCGGACTATCGACTTACAAGAAGGTAGTGACTCCAAATCGCGATGATAAACAAAATACGACGGCCAAAGCGCGATCCCGGAGGCTGTACACGACGATGCTGACGAAGTTTGACTGCGTGGTAATGGACGACGAAACCTACGTCAAAGCCGACTACAAGCAGCTTCCGGGACAGGAGTTTTATACGGCAAAAGGAAGGGGAAAGGTAGCAGATGTTTTCAAGCACATGAAACTGTCAAAGTTCGCAAAGAAATATCTGGTTTGGCAAGCCATCTGTACCTGTGGCTTGAAAAGCAGCATTTTCATAGCTTCCGGGACAGTCAACCAAGAAATTTACGTGAAAGAGTGTTTGAATAAACGTCTGCTGCCTTTCCTGAAGAAACACGGTTGTTCCGTACTGTTTTGGCCGGATTTGGCATCTTGCCATTACGGTAAAAAGGCCATGGAGTGGTACGCCGCCAACAACGTGCAGGTGGTTCCCAAGGACAAGAACCCTCCCAACACGCCAGAGCTCCGCCCAATTGAGAAATACTGGGCTATTGTCAAGCGGAACCTAAAGAAGACCAAAAAACTGCTAAGGGCGAGCAGCAGTTCAAGGCAAACTGGCTTTCTGCGGCGAAGAAGGTGGACAAGGTGGCTGTACAAAATCTGATGGCAGGGGTCAAGCGTAAGGCCCGGCAATTCGGATTTGGAAAAGCGGAAGCCTAACTGAATATTTTTCCTGAATTTTATACTAATTGAACTTGAAAAAGAAATTCAATTTGATTTTTTAAATAAACGATTTCACCGATTTACACGCGTTTTCCCTTGACCAAATTTTGACCGTATCACCCTTTACGACAGTTGGTTACTCCCATCTCGCTTGTCGTCGCAGTTGTCCTCCACCCGAGGCTTCTTGCCTGGTGGTCGATTGCGGAGATGCCTTCTTGAGCTGGATGAGCCGACAGACGAATCTGTTTCGTTGCCATCGGGCTTGCCACTAGCAGTTTTGCGATCCACTTCGCTGCTAGAAGGGGACTGTTGACCTGTAGAGGGAGTCAACGACCCGCTGTCCGGTGGTAACAACTTCTGTTGTCGGTGGGGAACTTGTTTCGGTGGCGGCATGGTTCGAACCGGGGCCGTGCAGCTTGGTTCAAAGTTGTTTTGTTTTGATTCGATTGGTTATTTGGCGATTTGGTTAGAGTGTGTGTTGGTATGGTTCGGAGTATAGTCGGCCTGAGATGTTTTTTTTTTGTGAAGGCATCTGCTTTGCGGCATCGGCGTACGACTTTTGTACGAGCAATTTTTTATTCTGCACGCAAGTAGCCTCGATGTGTATGTATTCGCGGAAGTGTAGGCATATTTGTAGCTGCCCGAAATACGATATATTCGTCACTTCACCGTCGATGGTGACCCATGACTCGATGTTACGATTCACTTTCATTTTCGCTTTGCGGACACCGATCTAAATACCAGGGAAATCGATATCGGCTCCACAGCGTTGCTCTCGTACTGATATGACGTTACCATACCTTCCGAAAAAATCGGCGATTTTTTGGTCTGACACCTCGGACAAATCGAAGAGCCTCACCTCCACGTGATCCTTAGCGGATATTTTTTTTCCGTCGACGATAATGTCGTGTTGGTTGTCATGTTCCTCGCAAATTCGTTGCGCCAACTCTAGGTCGACAACTTTCACGAACGAAACACCGAGGACTATGCTGTGCTGTATACGTAGCACTTCACCTTGTGCCAGACCAAGAACGGTCGCACAGAATTTGTGGACTTTGGCATGGTCCGGTTTCTTCGGCACAGTCGAAAAATCTATTCGAAAAGGTATTTTCTTGACGGCCCATCGCGGAGTCGTTCGGACGCGCAGCGACACGGAAAATAGCGATAGCAAAAACGCGTCTGTTCAGCCCGGAAGTTGAGCGCTTACTGATTATTGGCAACAACACAGGCGATAATGAACATCCAGCCATGAATGAACGAAAACAAATGTTGACTTCGATACTCAGAGGTTGCCTTGATCAAGAGAATGTTTTTATGTCACAATTCAAATTCATGTTGGTGGTTGGTCTATCTGATAAGGTTGTCTGCATATTCAACTAAGTTGAGTGTAGAAGGAATATTTTTTTATCAGCACTGATTCTGGTTATCAATAAACCTTAAAGCACACTCCAGTATAGGTATGTTTTGCGGGTTTGCCGAGATACGGTATTTGCGGAATGAAAATTTGAATTTCTTTAACAGCCCTGTAACACAAACAAAGCCGGCAGCCCTAAGAATTCATCTTTCCTTGATTAGTTTTTCGTCAATCTTGTCGATCCGTACCAATGCTACCAATACCAGGGAGGCAGATCCCACACCTGGATCCTACCTATCGACCCATCAACTCATGAACCGGAGACCAACGGCTTTACTTTCTTTCCGAAGAAAGGCGTGATTAGAGATTTTATGCCTCAGAAAATCCCGACGGCACCGACTGGGATTGAACAAAGGCCTGCTGAGATGACAGGTAATAACGCTTACCAATACATCACCGGCACAGCTAATTCATCTTTCAAATTGACAAATGATTAATAGAATACAGCTATTCTATGGATCATGCTAACATTATTATATGCAAAAGTACGTTTACTTCATCATTCAATATTTCAAAATACGCGTAAGCAAGATGAAAACCAAATTGAAATAAATAGAAAATGTCCCTTTTCACCTTCAAACCACCCAAATTCCAAGTTTGTTTCAACCCGACACCAATGAGGTTTCATTTCTTGACTTCTAGACTTAACCTCCTTCGCATTTTTCTTATTACATACGCCTAAAACGTCATCATCGTCACCTTTTGCCCTAATTTCCAGCTTTTTACACGCGGACAAGAACCAACCCACCGCACCAGATTTCAGAGTTGAGATCTAATTCGGGCGGAGAATGTATCTGCAAAATTTATGCAAATCCAATGAAAAAGGATTTATTTTTGAAAGACGCTGCTACATCGGAGGCAGCGAAAGGGGATCGTTCTTGAATGTAATAACTTGCATAACGTCTAGCGTGCTGACTTTATCCGACGGAAACGGGTGAAATTTCTCCAATGAATATTCATCTTCAGCTTGAAAATGTGCCTCTGACAGACGATGCCTTAAGATGCTTCCACCACTGATAACAAGGGAGGAGAGCAACCATAATGTGGTTCTCGGAAAGGTAGGTGATATTGCATCGCATCTAAACTGAATTATCTGGCTTGAGCCTCCGCTAAAGCTCCGTAGGTGGGAAGATCGGAACCAGATTCAGCTGATATGGAGCGCTCATCTCACACTTTGGTTGTAAAGGAAAACCATGAGGCAGGCGAATCAAATACTTCACACATCATTAATCATGAATCGGAATTGATAAATGACATAATTGGATAATGTTGCGGGGGAAATCTATGGGGATCTAAATACCCTTAATCAAGCACAATTGGGTTGAGTGATTGTATTGGATAAGATGATTTTCAAGGAATAAATGGATTATTACGAGTTTGGTGAATCGTTTATGAGATCGAAACGCTGACGCTATCAAGAATAATGTTAATCTTCACGTCCTTGAAGAGAATGAATTAATTGAATTATGATAATATCATGAATGTTACACTACAGTCTTCCATCCCAACAAATAGCAGCAAGCTTCTGCAGAACCGATGGAGACGCAGCAAATACGTTCATCAAATTTCCCCCGGAAGATCCAAAGGAAAACGAGGATGTCCCTCAAGAGAAACAGCGTTGGAGGAGGGACCTTTTTTCGCCATCCTTTCCATATCGATCAATGCGAGCACAGTTTCTTGACGGCAATCAAATTCCCTTTCGGCAGTGGCGGAGGCGGCTGGTGATGGATACCGTCCAATGGCGACGTCGTTGGCGAGAAGGGACATCCCGGAATGGGACAATTCAATTTGGGTTCTAGAAGTTTTTACTCTTCTTCCCATTGCCTGGCAATGACGTTATGCAGAAGTCCACCCGATGCACAGCGGATATTTCGGAAAGCAAAAGGATTATAATGGATTGCCATCATGGTTGATTTTCGCAACAAATTCGCTTGTAAAAAAATGTTATGGCGATTTATTTTGCATACAGAAAACCGTAAAAGTTTAACATAGTTGAAGATGCTAGTTTGAAAAAAAAACAGACTTGAGTGGTAATTTTTATACGATAGATGAGGAGATTGAAGTATAGAGTTGATAGCTCCGTTAGAGTACGGCAGTGTGAAATTTGCATATAGAGAGTAGAAAACGAGCAAGGACAACTTTAGGAAGGTACAAATCGATTTGATCATCTCTCTGTACCAAACTCCCAGGTTGGAGAGGAATGGTAAGGGGTATTCCCCCCCTACAACTGGCAAAAAGAGATGATCACGGACACGCTCGAGTACCGACGATGTGTTTGAAACAGTTCTATCGATTTTTACCGCACTCAAGTTGTTATCTGAAGGAAGGCATCCAGTCGTAGGTTTGGAAATTGCAGCTATTTTTACCTCTACCACGGTATGTACTCCTGTCATCGTCGACTTGACGATCTCGAGGAACACGGGTAGGGTAGGTTCTGCTACTGTACCTTTCTACCAATGACAGTAATTGCTCCCATCCAGAGTTATGTACTTTGACTATATTTGTTTAGTATTACTTCTGCGTGAAGTCAACGATTTACATAGTTGAGGGAGTTTGGTAAAAAGAGATGATCAAACCGATTTGTACCTTCATTCATAAAACTTGTCCTTGCTCGCTTTCTACTGTCTGTATATACAATTTCACACTGCCGTACACTAACGGAACTATCAACTCTATACTTTCTTTGCGCTGGTTTGATTTATGTTTTTTTTTTTATCATAAGGGTTAGCGAAAACTTATTTTCTCCGTTGTGTATCGTTGCATAAACACGTCAGCAATCAGCGAGAAGTGAAGTTCGTCGTGGAAATATCGTTTATAGTGTATATTTCGAGTTGTGAAATTAGTGCTGAATCAATTTCGTATCGGAAATCTTGTGTTTACTGCGGTGTTATTGTTATCAAGATCAGACGCACTGCTGAATCCACCTCCACCGTTCGAGTGACGAGCGTATTAGAGCATCTCCACACGCGTGTTCAGTTGCTATCATATTCATCATGAGTTCTGCTTGTGACAAATGCGCAAAACCTGTTAAAGGCGATTAAGAGTCCGTTTCCTGCATGGCTTTCTGTCACATGAGGTGCGCGAACACGAAGCTGAACAAGGCTTTTCTGAACATTATCCACTCAAGTCCGAACTTGCACTGGATGTGTGACGAGTGCGTAACTTTGATGAAATGTGCCAGATTTAAAACAACAGTCTCGTCGTTTGGAAGCGCAATCAACTCTATTACCGAGAGGCAAGAAATTGCACATGCTGAGATCAGACAGGAAATGGCCAAACAAGAACAGCAAATTGCACAGTTGACGAGACAAATCGCGTCTTCCTCTCCGACAAATCTGGATGCTGGAAATATCAACCGTCAACCCCCATTGAAACGTCGCCGTGATGAAGCCCTACTGACTAGCAAACCACTTGTGGTACTAAAGCGGTGACTGATGCTGATGTTCGGACTGTTCCTGAGCTTGCTGAGTTGTTCTGGCTGTACCTCTCCCGTATTCACCCTAGCGCGAAACCGGAATCAATTGAGAAGCTAGTCAAAACTAGCGTTCAGTGCGAAGATCCGGTAAAGGTTGTGCCGCTTGTGAAAAAGGGATCCGATACGAGTCGAATGAGCTTTATTTCGTACAAGGTCGGAATGGTTACAAAACTACGCGAAATTGCTTTGAGTTCGGATACTTGGCCAGAGGGGATTTTGTTCCGCGAATTCGAGGACACACGTTCAAAAAACATGTGGTTGCCTCGTTTGAACACGCCGACCATCTCAATCTCTCCTGTTCCGAGTCCTTCGCATTATTCCACTCCCGTCGCCGGAATGGATGGCATCTAACTCCGAGTTACATGCAGCGTTGCAGAATCGAAGCTGCAGCATCATTTGATGAAGTCAATTTTATTCCCAATTCCTGTAAACCAGAACGCACTGCCTATCGCACTATGGGGGACCTCGTTCCGCTTGATCCGGTTGCGCACGCTGTTTCCAGTCATCATAGTCGTTCTTGCCCTGCGGTCGAGTATGGCGGTGAGGTCCCCCAACCTTCATGTTCAGGCAAGTATGCTTCCAGTAGCAACAGTTATTTGTCTGATCAGTTTTCGAGTTCCAGTGTTACGCCTCTAGATACCAAATCCTTCACCGACTTTCTCCTGTTGAGTAGCATTAAACAACCACTGTACAGCATGAGTCACCAAACTTCACGCCCGGGTCGCACTATGGACTGCATTTTGGAAGCCCCTGGTTCCTCTAGTCCAGTCCCGCTGATTCCTGCCAGCGCTCATCACAGTCGTCCCGGTCTTGTGACTAGATGTGGATCAGGGGTCTTCCAGCTTGCTTCAAAAGGCAAGTACAAATGTGATCAAGACAATTCTTCGCCTGATATGCCTTCAAGTCTTGCATTTCCAATGTTGCTCATTTCAATCCTGAACACCACGGTTTGCAGTCCACCGATGACGGCATCCTTTATAACACCAATTCTGAACATACTGCACCGAATCGTAGCTGCCACGTTTCTGAAACTGTGCGCCCAGAACGCATTGCCTACCGCCCCATGGAAGCCCCTAAGCCTCTCAACGCAGTCGTGTGTACTGATTCCTGCCATCGTAGTCGTTCTGGCCCTGTGGTTGAGAACGGTGAAGGGGTCTTCCAACCTTCGATTTCAGGCAAGTATGCGTTTATTGAAAGCAATTCCTCGCCTGATCAGCCTCCACGTTTCAGCGCAACGTCTTCTTCACCACCGACTGAACCTTGCCTTTCCGATTGCCAACCTATGTTATCCGATGGACTAGTGGTGTATTATCAAAATGTCCGTGGCTTGCGAACTAAAATTGACGACTTATTCTTGACTGCTGTTGAGTCCAACTACGATGCAATAGTTCTTACCGAGTTACCGAGACCTGGCTAGATGATCGAATTCACTCAGCACAATTATTTGGCAGTAAGTTTTCAGTTTTTCGTAATGACCGTAACCGGATGAACTGTGCCAAATCACGCGGTGGTGGCGTCTTGATTACGGTTTCCAAACGACTGAACTGTTGCCTCGATCCTGCTCCGGTTAGTACTTCTCTTGAGCAGTTATGGGTGAAGATTACGACGTCACACAACATGATAAGTGTCGACGTTATGTACCTTCCTCCTGACCGTAAATCTAATTTGAGCTGCGTTGAGAACCATATCAGCTCCATTGGTGCTGTATTGTCCCGATTACATCACAACGATCTAGCTCTGCTATTTGGCGACTATAACCAGTCTGGGCTTGTTTGGAATATTTCCGTGAATGATTATCCAACCATTGAAATTCTTCGGTCGTACATGCCTGCTTTCTGCTGTGCTCTTTTGGATGGTTTTAGCCTGCATGGTTTAATGCAAATTAATTCTGTACCAAACAGAAACTCTCGGCTGCTGGATCTTGTGTTGGTGAACGAAGCCGCAGCACTAGAGTGCAGTGTCGCTGAGGCATCCGAGCCTCTGATACATCTAGACGCTGATCATCCAGCGTTGGAAGCATTCATCAATCGATCAGTTCCTGTTCTCCATGAAAACATCGTTGATGTACAAAGCCTGGACTTTCATAGAACTGACTACGTCGCATTGAATCATTCACTGGCCCAGGTAGATTGGCAGTCGCTTTACTTGTGTTCGTCCATTGATGAAGCCGTTAACTATTTCGACGAAGTTGTTAGCCGATTAATAATGGATTGTGTGCCTCTGAAGAGACCTGCTCCAAAACCTGCATGGTCCAATGCTCGATTACAACACTTGAAGCGTGTGAGATCGAAGGCTCTTCGAAAATACAGCCAGTCCCGTAATCCATTCACCAAGCGATTGCTACCGAATGTTCAACCGTTTTCTATACAAGAAATACTCAATACGTATGCAGACCAATCTCCGGCGTAATCCTAAGCTATTCTGGACGTTTGTGAAGACAAAAAGGAAAGAGCATGGGCTACCGGTTGAGATTGATCTAAGCGATAAAAGAGCCAACACTTCTTTAGAGAAATGTAACCTCCTGGCTGAGCATTTAAAGAGTGTTTTCAACGATTCAACGGCATCGTTAAGCCAAGTGGCTGAAGGGATCAGAGATACTCCCAGTGACGCGTACAGCTTTGATATTTTTACGGTCACATTGGACCTCGTCGACTCTGCCATCCAGAAGCTGAAATTCTCGAACGCTGTTGGGCCTGACGGCATTCCATCGTCCATACTCAAAAGATGCTCAACAGAGCTTTCCTCTCCGCTTTCAAAGCTGTTGAATATTTCGTTACAACAAGGTGTATGTCCCTCTCGTTGGAAATCTTCGTTCATGTTCCCAATTTTCAAGAAAGGAGACAAACAAAATGTGGAGGATTACCGAGGAATTACTTCACTTTGTGCCTGCTCGAAAGTATTCGAGATAATCATCAACGACGCTTTATTTGCCAGCTGTAGAAACTACATTTCTCCTGACCATCATGGTTTCCACCCCAAACGTTCGGTCTCAACAAACCTCGCTCCTTTCATTTACCTATGCCTATGGAATATGGAGGCAGGGGCACAGGTCGACGGCGTATACACGGATCTCAAAGCTGCTTTCGACCGGGTTGATCATGCCGAGAAACTCGAGAAACTTGGTGTTTTTCATGAACTCACTCGTTGGTTTGAATCGTATCTTACCAATTGAGAGCTTTGTGTGAAAATCGGGTCTGATCAATCGGAATATTTTTTCAAACAACTCAAGGCAGCAATTTGGGACCGCTGCTATTCTCCATATTCATTAACAAAATCGGTTTGATACTTCCAACTGGCTGCCGGTCATTCTATGCAGACGATGTCAAGATGTACGTGGTTGTGCGATGCTTCACTGACTGCCTGCGGTTGCAGCACCTGATCGATAGTTTCGAAGAGTGGTGCTCTAGGAATTTTCTCACGTTGAGTGTTCAAAAATGCAATATCATCACTTTCCATCCAACCTCTGCAGCGTGTGGACAACGTTCGTGATCTAGGAATTACACTTGATTCTGCTTTGACATTTAAACTACATTATACGGATATCATAGCCAAAGCTAACAGGCAGCTCTATATTGTTCTCTAGTGCGATCGATCTTGGAATTTGGTGTAGTAGTATGGTGTCCGTATGAATCAGTTTGGATAGCGAGGATCGAGTCTGTTCAGAGGAAATTCGTTCGTTACGCTCTTCGCCACCTTCCTTGGTACGATCCTACGAACCTTCCACCCTACGAAGATCGTTGCCAACTACTGGGTATTGAAACTCTTGAACGCAGGCGGAAGATTAACCAGGCAGATTTTGCAGCAAAAGTGCTGATAAGCGAAATCGACTCTCCCGGGATTTTGGCTGAACTCGAAATCTATGCACCTGAACGAGTTCTACGATCGAGAAGTTTCCTGCATCTCGGACCCCGTGCAGCAAATTACGGATTACATGATCCAATACGGTTAATGGCTGTCCGTTTCAATGAATTCTATGTTTTTTAGATTTCAACTGCACAGTGGAAACATTTCGTCAACGGATTCAACGTAGTCTGCTGGGTAGATGACGATACGGTTCGACACATGCAACTGCTTTCAATCAGCAAATTGTTGAAAGACGGTGAGTAGTTGTCCATTATTGTACATCTGATGAATTTTGCTACCTGTTTCCTTTTTTGTTCCCGATCAACTCTGCGATGATGGCCTCGATTGATCCAAGGACAACTCCATACCATAGGACGAGGTTATTTTTTATGATGAAGACCATAGTATTATTATTATTCCGTGTTTATTTTTATAATTGATGTGTTTTTCTGTCCTTTTTATATTGTTCCTTGTATTTTGAAAAGATGTGGGGTTTTTACGCCTATTTGCGCATATATTTGCCAAATAGGCTTTTCCCCATCAATCTATATTTAGACAACAAAAGTCCGATGAAGAGAATAAGCACTGTGTATTATCTCCTCATCTATCGTATGAAAATTACCACTCTAGTCTTTTATTTGAAATAAGCATCTTTAACTATGTAAATCGTTGACTTCACGCAGAAATAATATAAAACAAATCCAAGTACGTAAAAGTTTGATTTTAATGAAATAAGGACCATTCTTGAAAAAAAAAATGGTGGAGGTCAAATGTTTACGGAACAGCCCTACCAAATACGCTTTCTGATTTCACTACCAATATCAACTCGAAAAAATGTTCAAATCTCCATAGATTCCTTTTTCGGTTCACTTTTTTCCAGTAAGAAGGTGGCGCCATGCTGTCTTGAGCTGCGATATTATAACTGACAGTTTGCAATCCATTGGCTACCGCTTAAATCTTCCACGGCCGATGGCCTATTTTCGGCACAAATCCGAACATAACAAACGTCATGCAAGGAGGTAAGCCATTGTGTCCCAGTCTTAATATCCTCCTGTTTCTGTGCTACTTGCCCCTGCCCAGCCAGGATTTGGTCAACCGTTCGAGAGTAGTATCTAAAGGAGACTTCAGAAACCAGTTTTCTACCTAGCTCCTTCCAATCGAAATTGTTACCCATTAGCTCGAGCCCGCCACGAATAAATGGTACCCAAAACTAACCTAGAACTACTGCTGTTTTTTTGATTTTTTGATTTTTGGCTCCGCAAAGTGTCACACACGACTGAGCCTAGTAAATAAATGAACTAGTTTAAATAGAAGGTTGGAAGACGAGTTCAGAATTCAGGCAAACGCCAGTCACAGATTTCACTGATTTCTGGAAGTTTGTAAAGAGTAAGAAGTGTTCCAGCACATAACCATTAGACGTCGCGTTTCAAGGGAAGACTTCGCTATCCACCGTTATAGCAGCAAATTTGTTTTGTGACTTTCTCGGCTATAGTCCACCAGACCGTGAAACTTCTGAAGTTTCTGAGGTTTACTTGATATGCATCTTCCTACACTATCCATCACCGCTAACGACGCTATGGCTGCGTTACGTAATCTCGACTCCAGGAAAGGTCCCGGGCTACATGGTTTCCTTTCATAATAATTGAGGTATTGTGCTAATCACTTGGCGCTTCCAGTATCTATGATATTCAAGTCATGTATCACAGAAGCATGTAAAATCGCAAATCCGGCAACATACAGTCTGTGGAAAACTACAGAGCTCGCATTGACTTCTACTTATAGAAAAAATCCTTATCCAATCAATATGGCTGATACATAACGCATTGAATATTATCACTGTAAAATACCGTCGCTAAAACACTACCGCCATCTGTTGAGTACACTGTCATGCGAAGTACGCTCAACAGATTGCGATGTAAACGTCAAACACAAGGGAATTGACTATGTGCACCACAGACGGCGGTAATTTAAACTAAGACAAATTTAAATACACCGTTAAATGCGTGTTGGATGAGCAACATGCGAGTGTTGTCTGTTTGTCTGTAGTTGATATCTCATAAGGCATACAACTTCTCTTTTTTAAGATAGGGTTCAGCTTTGTCATAATCATTTGCGCACTAGCACTATGTATATTTCAAGGTTTTTCAAACGCTCCAATGTATTCCAATAAGACCAATTGGATTTTGTCCTTCTAAACTTTGTAAATAATTGTTGTAATTGTTGTAAATAAAATGGGAGCACTGCTGGACAACTGTCAATGAAGTTGTTCACAACATTACGTGCAGTTTGACTGTATATGCAGGAACATCCTCTAATTGAATATACCAGAGGAACTCAGACCAGCAGTTCACTTATCGGTTCACTTACAGATTTAAAGCAGAAATATAAGTCTCGATAGAAAGAAGCAGTTAATCAGACCCCATTAGTACCCTTAGTTCAAATATTGCTACAACTCACACAAAACAAACTATAGAAGTCATATTCATAATCCTGTATGTTCGGTCTCCAACAGTGTTCCGCACCGGTTCCAACCTATTTCCGTCCGCTGATAGACCGTTGATTTTCACATCATGAAAGGCTAGGTTTCTGGTCTGCCTTTGAGGGCATTATAGAACCCGAATTCACAAGACTTTTATTATCCTTTGAAAGCAATACACGAAAATTTCGCACACCCGCCACGTCCACTAGACTGCCACTATCACTAGACTTGCGATTTCAAACCAAAACATTCAAGGTGTTAAGAGGATGACCCCAGCGTAGTGGTTAGCATCCAAACCTTGCACGCCAAAGTCACGAGATCAACTAACTAAAAAAAATCAAGTTGTTAAAAATACCGGGTTGCCGGGTTTGGTATTTCACAAACAATCGCAGCTTACTCTATCACCGGCACAATCAACACACCTGCGGCACACTTGCGGTACACTGACAAAAAAGATGACCGAAGATTGGTGTGCTGAGTGACCTACCCCTTGGGTAACCCCATTATATAAGTCGATCCTACTCAAATTTGGGTTGTATAAAAATAGCGTGCGCCCCACGCTGCTTTTTCCCACAAACTGAGCAATTCGCATAATCTTGGTCTATGCAGCTAAAGCGGACGTTACACATGTCAACATATTCTCAATAATCGTATTGTCAGCGTTACCTGCAGCGGCGCCGGTGGTGTAGTGGTAAGCGTGATTACCTCTCACCCCAGCTGTCCTGGGTTCAATCCCAGTCGGCGCCGCCGGGATGTTCTGAGGCATACCATATCTGATCACGCCTTCTTTCGGAAGGGAAGTAAAGCCGTTGATCCCCGGTTCATGAGTTGAAATTTGCATATAGAGAGTAGAAAACGAGCAAGGACAACTTTAGAAAGGTACAAATCGGCCGGCAAGAGAAAATATTCAGAACATCCCGGGCAACCAGATTCACAATAGAACAAGTAAGACCCAAACTGAAATTATGGGAACTAAGGAATTGCGTTACAAGTTTCAGAGCTTTTCAGAATTTGTGATCAAAACGTTACCACCTTCTTAAAGAGCTACTATAGGTTTTTGAGGTATCTTCACATTTTTTTGTGAGCTTTCTAAAGGGATTTGAAATCGGGGGATCGCAGAGGGCAGATAATCGCTTTTAAGGGGGAGTACACTTTGATTTTTCAAAAAAAAAAATGCATTTTTTTTTGGTTTAAAATGTTCCTTGGGATGTATACTTTAATTTAGAAAAGACTCCAAGTCCGCCAGAATATTCCTTACCGCTTTACGAAGTGATTTCCTAAAACATGTACCGGCGCGCTGAGAGAGAGATTTTATCTTTAAACGCGTTTATCTCGAAATGGGGTTCTTCAAACTGGCGTGGTAAATAACTCTAACCAGTTATCATCAAATTTGGATATCGCCTAAGTTTTCTTGTTCAGAATTAAATTCTGCTTAGAAATACGTATCCACATTTTCGATGGATTTTTAATCCACGATTTTGTAAGCATTTTTAGGGTGAAAAAATTGATTTTTTTTTCCTAAGGCCACACATTTTGAAAAAATTAATTTAAAAAAAATCGGAATACGTATTTCTAACCCAAATTTCATTACTAATCAGGATTTTTGTTCGAGTTATGTTCCAGGATCACATGGAAAGGAGTATTTTCCCACGCCGTTTTCCGACTTCCGCGCGAGGACGCCCACGCGACCTGGTGCACTGACCACGGAGGGACGCCAATCGAGTTAAAAAAAATACAAATTGTAGTTCGAAGGATGACTAATAAATGGGTTATAACATATTTGCCCTCCCTGAGTGTTTTATTGCGTAAAAAAATTAACGAAAATGCCTTACTTTTTGGACGTTCAAAGTGTACTACCCCCTTAAATTTGATTTTGAAAATTCCGTAAGATAACTTTCATGGCATGATCGCAGGTTCCCAGAAGGAGCTGAAACCGAGACAAATAAAAACAAAACTTAAGGCCTAATTCAGAATTTGATTTTGGAGAAACATCGAACCAATTTCGGAACCAGTTGAGAAGTTTCTCTGTAGCCTTTTGTGTTTTATATTATGACAGTTTTTATTCTTGTAGACAATTTAGTGTCAGATTAATTACATTGTATAAATAAATGAATAAATCCGAGATGATTGTATTTTACATTGCGTCACGGGACGGGGAGGAATCGGAATTCGGTTTGTGAAGGAATGTTTAAAAATCCGTTTCAGGCCAATGTTTCTTGCTAAAACTTCAAATTCAAACACTGTTATTCTAAACGCTTGCCCGGCTACCCATCAATTGAAACCATGCCAACAAAACGATGTGAATTCCATCCTGCAGCCGGTTGTTTCATTGAAATCATAATGCCAGGATTTTATTTAATCCAAACAAATTTATTTGCCCCGGTTGTGCGAACCAACCATTTTCCTCTGGCTAGCTGGGCAGTGCCAAGAAAAGTTCTTCCCACCTGCTGCTTCCTGTTTCTGATTGCTTAGTTCATGGCTGTGCTGCAGAACCGTGCTCAGCTGGGATCCATCTTTGATTGTAGCTATAAATTAATTAAGTTTCATTTTCTTCGGTACCATCGGATCGGTGAGTTCTACTACTGCTGTAACGATTGCCAGCCGTACCAGTTGCATTGGTTGGAAAAATATGGATGCACATAGTTAAAATACAATCTGCAGGTGGCATTACTGTCCTGCTGAGAGCATTCACAGCTACGCCACCTGGAGTTTATTTTTTCAGTTTTTCGTTTGATAGCGAATAGATGAATCCATCGATCTTTTTCCCGGTTCGTTGTGTTGCTCTCGGCCTCGTCTGATTGGGAAAACAATGGTAATGGAAAAGAATTTTCTAGTAGCAGTCGGCGGGACAGGAATAGTGCATTTTCCATAGATAAAGCATTTCCGAGTTCGACCAATTTCGTAAATAATTCAACCAATTATCTTACTTTTTTCTACTATTTAAAATATGTACACTATCGCTGCCATATGTTATGAAAAATATAGTAGGGGAAATGCAGGTAATGTCGGCCTGAGTGTCCCTAATTTGGGCCCACACATAAATTCAGCAATCGACTAAATTCTCAATAGCAACCAAAAATATCCATTAGTAACGTCCCAATAACGCGTTCATCTAGATAAAATTGATAAACAGCAGATTTTTAACGATGGGCCCAATCTTAGATCCATAGGCCAACATTAGAGACATTTCTCCTGTATCAGTTGAACGGTGAAATTTGAAGCTAAGGCTATGAAATTCTAATTTCTCATCTTTTTTATCATCGAAATTTCTTGAAAAACCTAATAATGTACGAAAGAAGTAAAAATCTAGTTAACATATTAGATTTTAGGTTTTTATTTATTTTTTTTTAATTCCAGATCTCACAAGTTTTCCAAAGTTCAAAATGTACATTTTTAAGTCTCGAAGACTTAAATGCAAATTTCAATTCTCAAGATTAAAAGAAAAGGAAATACCCAATAATTGATGATTATGCCATCCATTAAACATGAGTTGTTCCTTCAGTAAGCGTTTAACGTTTCACCACTACCTAGAGCACCACGTTGCCGAAAGCATTTCCAGCCGATGGTGTGTTATAATGCAAATCTTCTTTACCTTGATGTGCACTGCCGCATTAATAGCCCTTCGCTCCTTTTCAACTTCTATTCAATTTTCATACTGCCGTACTCTAGCGGAGAAACGTCGCTAGAACTTTTCCACAGCCGCAGACAATATTTGAGCAAAGCGATTGTAGACGCCAGCAGCGACTAATGGCGGGTGATCGCTTAACCATGGAGCGGCAGTACGACCTCGATGGTCGTCGGACTGGAGAACCGGCGGTCTGATACACAGGACCAGGGATGCCAAATTTTTTTTCAGAAGTCTGCGAAAAATGTCTGTGAATTTCAGAACTGTCTGTAATTGGGCTGCATAAAATTGGCAGAAGTTTTGTGTGTAAGGGGGGTGGGGGTGTCCTGAGATAGATACGAAATTTTAATTGTCATGAAAAGTCCATGGCCCAGGGGGACTTGGCGTAGCATTTCTCTCCATCCGCCCACGATCGTAGGTAGCCGTGACTCCTCTCTCCTAGTTACTATTATACACCACTCACTCAAGATACACACGTTTCACAACAGATCGCCCCCTACTTTGAATCGGCCGTTAGATATTTTCAATTTATTGGCCCTACTCCTCACATTAATATTTTAAACGACTCACATTAATGTTATCAGCCAGTTACAAGAATTAACGTCAAAAGCTGTTATGATTTTTCATTAAAATTTGTATTGAATCCTATTCAAAGTTGCCTTAGAATTCTACTCAGAGATACCTACAAAACTAGAGTTCTAGGACACTGACGAAAATAATCCAAGGGTTAAATTTTGTGGACACTGACTAGCATAAAAATTTGAACTCATCAGGTACATGCACTTGGTGAAATTTAAGAGATGTGAATTCAAAGAGGTGGACGCCTGAGCTTTTTCACATTTATATTGCTGTGGAGCAACTGTAAACTCTAGAGAGAATTTATATCTGTAACTGTAACCAGTTCAATTTTATTTGCAAAGCTCATTATATTGTCATATTTAATTATATTAAAGATAAATCGTCCAGCTCAACTTCCTTACCAGACGAACCAAGCTTCAACCAATCAGAAGACCAGCGAAACTTAACAGAGCTTTTTTTCCTTGATTTGTTTTCCGTCGATCTGGTTTACTGTGCTGAGCACAAATGTCATCGACGCCAGGGATGCAGCTCCCACACCTGGACCCTACCTATCTATAGTTGCTATATTCATAGTCTGGCGAAACCAAAGGAGCTGTCAGATAGTGGAACGAATCGAGCAAATCATGACCAACAACAGAAAAGAGCACATCAGTTATTGCGAACAAAACTTCGGAAACCCTTTTCTCATGACTCAAGGCTCGTCTACGCTAACTAACATCATATTTGGGTTGAGGAAAGTTTCCCCTATCCGATGATGCTGATAATTTGCGTTCGATTGGCGAGGAAAGAATAATCAACGTTTTGTTTATAAAAGTTGATAATACCTTTTCAATTGTTAGTCTACAATATACTACATTGGTTTTGATTTTTGATAGATCGAAATTCTATCCGACAGACGATAAATAAAGTGACTATCGCTATCTTTACAGAGCGTAACAGGAGTATAATTAAGTTCAAGTATTTTTTTCAAAAGAATTTCCCTTCATAGAGTTCTTTACCGAATTCTTCTAAAATAAATTTTAGTTTATCGCTGGAATTGCCTTGAATTTTATTTTTACCAGTACAGAAGTTCTCTGCAGAACTGTTAAAAAATCATGGAATTCGTCCTTTTATTCTCTTTGATTTATTTTTTTTTAAAAGAATTCACCTCTTTAGAAATTCCCATGCTTGTTCACCTCTGAGTTTTCATAAATGTTTAATCTGAATTGTCTTGGAATCCTCCTCTGCGTTCTACTGAAAATTGGAGTTCTCCTTAAAATTATCTGGAAATGCTTTCCAAGTAGCCCTTGTAATTATCCTTGGAAATTTCTCAAATCTTTCCCTTTGAAGTTGTACCCAAGAATCTGTTCACTGAGCTACTTAAAAAAATACTGTTTTTACAAAATAGACTTGGAGCTCTAGCCATAACCCTCGTAGAGTTCATCCAAAAAATCCTTACAACTTTTTGTACGAAGTACCTTGGTATTACATATCTCTATAATCGTTTCTAAAATCAGTTCAAATCTGCTTTGGAAAAAAAGGTTCTCTTAATAGAGGAAAGGCCTCTAATGTTGGCCTATGGATCTAAGATTGGGCCCTTCGCTAAAAATCTACTATATCAATTTTATCTAGATGAACGCGTCATTGGGACGTTACCAATGTGTACGATACTGAACCACCCAGAACACTACAACCCTGGAATATCACCATCATGATCTTGAACAAAACACAAGTGAATAAGCTACGATACTAGATGTGCCTATTGTCCGGTACTCAACGCGTAAAGGATAGCGATCATCGTCATCTAGGCATCTACGGTCGGCGGACATCGAGAGCAGCAGCTGAGATGACCAACGAAGAGCTGTTCGAAACGAAGTTGGACCGATCGGACGGAGAACGTGAGAGGGAGATTTGGTCTACGCTTTCACGGGTCAAGCGATGACCAGATGAGAAGACGATAGCGAGTTGTTTTTCGGTCGCCGCATAGAACGGTTGTATCCCATCGGGGATGAGGAATTCCATTTTATTAATGTACCATTAAATTCGTTAGTATAGTCAATGTAGTGTTTTTTTTTTATACAATAAATGTAGTTTATTTTTGTGTAAACTTTGTTCAAAACCCAATCCGCGAGTGTTGTTTGTGTAATTATTAAGGCCAGAAATATCCGGACCCAACTGTGACTCCATTAGGATATGATCACCAAACAATTGGTTTCCCCGCAACCTCGCTTCCCCCAAAAAAGGCGCCATTAGCAGCAACACACGGGCGGTATTAAGCCAACCGGTACTTCCCAATCAGTGTTGGAGTCGGCGGATAATCTCCACTGCCAAACATCGAAGGAGGTAAGGACCGACTAAACAACACAATGAATATTTTGGTCGCTATTGAAAATTTAGTCGATTGCTGAATTTAAATATGGGCCCAAATTAGAGGCTTTTAGGCCGACATTACATTCATTGGGCTACAAAATGGTGAGTGACAATCTGGAAGGAGCGATATACCTAGCTCCGGTCCTCACAAGTTCCTACCTCACGCCTCCACAAGTCATATGATCACAAAAGACTGCCAGCTGAAACATGGACACAGCTGGTAGGCGTAGCCTGGGCAATGTTGTCAATCCGACAATAGCAGAGTGAGTCTGTTCACCATGGAGGTGCGGCTCAAACAGCGTCTGACTGGCATCCAGCGGCTGAATAAGAAATGCTCTTCCCCGGAAGTTACACCTAAGATGGCAGCCCCATCACGGCGGATAGGAGACCTTAGGCCAACCACCTACTGTCTCTGAAACCTTTACAATTGTTACAGAAACCAACGGAGAAAGACGTCGAACTGATATAATGGCAACGACTTTAAGCGCAAAACAACGGACACGAATTGGATCATGGAATGTATTGACGTTAGTCCAGCAGAGTAAACTGGCACAACTCGCCAACGAGGCGCGATGCATGAAGCTAGAAATCCTGGGACTGAGTGAAGTTCGTTGGCCAAACTTTGGAGAACACAAACTGCCGTCGGGACAAGTACTACTATACTCTGGTATTCGAGGTGAAAACGCTACCCGCCATCGTGGAGTTGGTCTCCTACTTAGCGTCCAGGCAAGTGCTGCGCTCATCAAATGGGAGCCTGTTAATGAGAGGATAATCGTTGCCAGATTTAGAACACGGGTTCGTAACCTTACTATAATCCAATGTTATGCGCCAACCGATGCTGCCGAGCTACAGGACAAGGAGAATTTTTACAGTCAACTGAATGCCGTCGTGGATAAGGTTCCAAAGGGTGACATCAAGATCTACACTGGCGACTTCAATGCGAAGATCGGCTCCGACAACACGGACTATGAGCGTGTCATGGGACGCCATGGTCTCGGCGAAATGAGCGAGAACGGTGAGCTGTTTGCAGAATTTTGTGGCAATAACGACATGGTGATCGGGGGCTCGCTCTTCCCCCATCGGTCAGTGCACAAAGTCACGTGGGTTTCCCGTGATGGACATACCGAAAATCAGATCGACCACATCTGCATCAGCCGAAAATGGAGACGGAGCCTTCTTGATGTCCGGAATAAACGCAGCGCCAACATCGCGTCTGACCATCACCTTCTAATCGGTGAAATCCGCCTACGCATGGCGCGGATCCAGCGACGGGAGGAGAGACTCCTGCGGCGGTTCAACACACGCCGACTTGAAGATCCAGCGGTAAAAAGGTCTTTTGTTGAAGAACTTGAGACTCGAGCTGCGGACGTTCCAGAAGGTGGCAGCGTAGAAGAACAATGGACGGCCATCAAGAATGCCTTTATAGAAACAAGCGAGAACAACTTGGGTGAGCTGCGCACCCAGAGGAAAGAGTGGATCACAGATGAAACCTGCCGGAAGATTGAGGAGCGTAGAGAAGCAAAATCTGCGATAGAGCAGGCGAGAACCAGAGGAGCCATGAACGAAGCCCGTCAACGGTACTCTGTTCTAGAGAAAGCAGTCAAGCGCTCTTGCAGACGGGACAAGGGAGTCTCGGATAAAATCGTCAACCTCATCGAAGCGCAGTATGAGGCTTTCACGTGCAGAGTTCTGCATAACGGAGCCTTGTCCGACCCTATCCGGGCAGTCGCTGGTGTGAGACAAGGATGTATACTATCACCGCTACTGTTTCTCATCGTAATCGAAGAGATCATGGTAGGTGCAATTGACCGTGTACCGAACCGTGGGCTGCTTTGGCAGCCTATCACCGTAGAGCATCTCAACGACTTCAATTTGGCTGATGATGTTGCTCTACTAGCACAACGGCGCTCTGATATGCAGAGTAAGCTCAATGACCTAGCCGAACGCTCCTCTGCGGCGGGTCTCACCATCAACGTCAACAAGACCAAATCGTTGGATATCAACACGGGCAACCCTTCCAACTTTACGGTAGCGGGGCAAGCAGTGGAGAAGGTCGAAAGTTTCCAATATCTTGGCAGCCAAATAGCGTCGGACGGCGGGACCAAGAGCGACATAGGTGCACGAATCATGAAGGTTAGGGCTGCCTTTGCGAGTTTACGAAACGTATGGAGATCCAACCAGATAAGTCAACGCACCAAAATCCGAATTTTCAACTCGAACGTGAAATCTGTGTTGTTATACGCCAGCGAAACGTGGTGTGTATCAGCGGAGAACACTCAAAAGCTGCAGGTCTTCATCAACCGATGCCTGCGGTATATAATTCATGCCTGGTGGCCTCACAACTGGATCTCGAATGCCGAGTTCCATCGTCGATGTCATCAGAAGCCGATAGCAACAGAAATTCGAGAGCGAAAGTGGAGGTGGGTCGGCCACACACTTCGATGGGGCGGAAACGAAATCTGCAAGCAAGCGCTGGATTGGAATCCGGCAGGACATCGCAACAGAGACAGACCCAGGGGCTCATGGCGGCGGAGCCTGAATAAGGAAATTAAGCAACAGGAATGGCGTGACTTTTTAGTAATTACCCATACCAATCAGGCTAAGCCCTTGTTGTCCTCTGCTGTCCGAAGAAGTCGTCTCCACTATACTCGATCCATGGCCACACTTCGCCAGCCTCGTAGTCTGCGAAGGATCCGCAGGTCGCCTTCTACTTGGTCAATCTACCTTGCCCGCTCCTTGCACCTCTTCTTCTTGTTCCTGTTGGGTCTCTTTCGAGAACCATTCTCACTGGGTTGTTGTGTGCATTTTTACGATGCACCCAGCCCACCGTAGTCGCCCAATTTTTGCAATGTGGACGATGGATGGTTCTCCCAGCAGCTGGTGCAATTCGTGGTTCATTCACCTCCTCCACGTTCCGTCATCTATCTGCACTCCACCGTAGATGGTTCGCAACACCTTCCGTTCCAAAACACCAAGAGCGCGTTGGTCATCCACGAGCATAGTCCAGGTCTTGTGGCCGGTCTAATCAGCGTCTTGTAGATGGTCATCTTCGTGCGGTGGCAAATTTTATTCGACCGTGGCGTCCTCCGGAGTTCAAAGTAGCCTTGATTCCCTGCCATAATGCGTCTTTGAAATTCTCTGCTGGTATCATTTTCGGCGGTCACCAGTGAGCGCAAATACACGAACTCATCGACCACCTTGATTTCGTCACCGTCAATCTGAAGTCGGAGTGGGAGGCTAACATTGTCTTCCCTAGAACCTCTTCCTTTCATGTATTTTGTCGTTGATGGCAAGTCCAATCATGGGGCTTTACGTAGTGATGAAACGTCGCTAGAACTATTACACAGCCGCAAGTAGTATTTGAGCAAAGTCAAGCGCACACTTTTTGCCAGTAGATTTGAATACATACTTCAAATCTCCGCGTACATGGTACGAGTTAGGCAAAGAGTGTGCGTTTGACTTTGTACTGTCTCATTAATGGCCCTTCGCTCATTTTCAACTTCTATTCAATTTTCATACTGCCGTACTCTAACGGAACAATATACCAACCTACTTCTTAGACCATTCTCTAGCTAATAAATTATCACACTAAAACTTCATGTTAAATAGCATTTCCAACCAACTCAGAAAATCGCACATTTTGCGTATGATGTAACATGAAAAAAAAAAACTTTGAAAGTCAAATCCGCCTAGCTGCAGTCTGATGTACGTTTCCGCCATCGTCTCAAAATTCCGTGCCATGATGTCGATGTCATCGGCGAAGCCAAGAAGCTGGATGGACTTCCTGAAAATCATGCCAGCTCTTCTGATCACACCTTCTAACGCAGTGTTCAATAGCAGACACGAAAGTCCATCACCTTGCCGTAACCCCCTTCGAAATTCAAAGGGACTCGAGAGTGTCCCCGATACTCGAACAACGCACATCGCTCGATCCATCGTCGCCTTGACCAATCGCGTCAGTTTATCCGGAAATCCATAATCGTGCATAATCTGCCATAGTATATCTCGATCGATTGTGTCGGATGCGGATATGAAATCGATGAACAAATGATGTGTGGGCACGTTGAATTCGCGGCATTTCTTCAGAACCTGCTGAATTGCGAAAATTTGGTCCGTGGTAGCGCGAGCACTCATGAATCCCGCCTGGTATTACCCCACGAACTCTCTTGCAAATGGTGACAGGCGGCGGCATAGAATTTGGAAGAGTAGCAGTGTGATCGCGTGGTAGTTGCAGCAATCCAAACTTTCGCCCTTTTCGTCGATTTGGCATACGACACCTTCCATCCACTCCTCCGGTAATATCTCCTCCTCCCAAATCTTGGCAATTGCCCAGTGCAGCTCTCTAGCCAGTGCTTCACCACCGTATTTTAATAGCTCACTTGGTAGTTGATCTACACCAGTTGCTTTGTTGTTCTTTAGCCGACCGATCTCCTCCTCAACTTCTTGAAGATCAGGGGCCGGTAGCCTGTCGTCTTCTACGCGTGCTATAGATGGGTGGTATAAATTTTCCACCGCCTCGTTATCTCCGAAAACCGAGTTTTGTCTGTTCCGCGCTTGTCTGTATCGCTCTACATTAAATCTCGTGTTGCAGCATTCTCGCCCGTGCTGCATTCATAAGAGTTTGCATTCGCCGTTAAACCAGTCATTTCTTCGGTCCGGGATCGCAGTACCTAGTACCGCTGCAGCAGTACTACCTATGGCGGAACGAATGTCCCTCCAGCCGTTTTCAAGAGCAGCTGCACCAGGCTGCTTTTCCGTGGGCAGCTGCTGCGCGTAATCCTGAACAACTCCAGCGTCCCGTAATTGCTCAATGTTGGGTCGCGGCGTTCGACTTCGACGGGTGTTATCAAGCGAGCACATGCATACTGCAACTAAGTAGTGGTCCGAACCTATGTTCGCACTGCGGTACGTGCGGACGTTGATAATGTCGGATAAGAATTTCCCTGTGGGGGGGAAAGGTACTTCGTAGTACCATACCACGGGAGGCTGCAAAGTTCACGCATCGTTGGCCGTTGTCGTTCGATACGGCATGCAGGCTGTTTGGCCCGATTGCCGGTCTGTACATTGCTTCCCATCCTACCTGAGCGTTCATGTCGCCGATGACGATTTTGACGTCCCGTTGCGAAGAACCATCGTACACCTGCTGCAGCTGCGCATAGAACGCTTACCCAGCACTACAAAGCCGGTTCCCAGCTCGTTGGTGGTACCACAGCTCTGGTAGAAATAGCCGCTGGATGCCCGCTTTTCCATATCTTTTGTCCCGTTCCAGCAAAGTTCCTGCAGTGCTAAGACTTCGAAGCTGCGTGGTTGAAGTTCGTCATAGATTAACCTATCGCAGCCCGGGAAGCCGAGTGATTTGCAGTTCCATGTTCGTTGTGCCGATTGTTCCGGTCCTTATTTCTTTCTTCGGTATTTTCAACTTTATATTTTTCCATGGCAGCTTGTTGAGCCTGCCGCAACCCCCTATCTCGCTGGGGGACCATCGTGTACAGCTCTGTTTAGAGTCCCACGCTGGCACTAGGACGGTGATCAGCCACAGACGCCGCTTTGAGCCGCACCTCTATCACCGTACTTTGGTTACCGCGCCAGTGTTCGCTTCACACCTCTTCACTTTGCTATTGCCGGACTGGCAACATTGCCCAGGCTACGCCACCCAGCTGTGTCCATTAGACAAATGCAAAATTTGAAATTTTCGCTCCACAGTGCTCAAACGGTTCCAAATTAGGCCCTTATTAGCCTCCTAAAATTTGAATTCATTTAGTGAGAAGCTGACTTGGCACAAACCATTTGAAGTTTATATGGGAATTACTATGGAACCCATAATTTTGGTTCATATCTATCTCAAAATTCACCAGTTCACTCTATTTTAGAAAATGATAACTGAGCTTAATCTTAATACTTAATCTTGTCATAAGATTATGAATCTCTTAAACAATTAAAGGGTGATACGGTCAAAATTTGGTCAAGGGAAAACGCGTGTAAATCGGTGAAATCGTTTATTTAAAAAATCAAATTAAATTTCTTTTTCAAGTTCAATTAGTATAAAATTCAGGAAAAATATTCAGTTAGGCTTCCGCTTTTCCAAATCCGAATTGCCGGGCCTTACGCTAGACCCCTGCCATCAGATTTTGTACAGCCACCTTGTCCACCTTCTTCGCCGCAGAAAGCCAGTTTGCCTTGAACTGCTGCTCGCCCTTAGCAGTTTTTTTGGTCTTCTTTAGGTTCCGCTTGACAATAGCCCAGTATTTCTCAATTGGGCGGAGCTCTGGCGTGTTGGGAGGGTTCTTGTCCTTGGGAACCACCTGCACGTTGTTGGCGGCGTACCACTCCATGGCCTTTTTACCGTAATGGCAAGATGCCAAATCCGGCCAAAACAGTACGGAACAACCGTGTTTCTTCAGGAAAGGCAGCAGACGTTTATTCAAACACTCTTTCACGTAAATTTCTTGGTTGACAGTCCCGGAAGCTATGAAAATGCTGCTTTTCAAGCCACAGTTACAGATGGCTTGCCAAACCAGATATTTCTTTGCGAACTTTGACAGTTTCATGTGCTTGAAAACATCTGCTACCTTTCCCCTTCCTTTTGCCGTATAAAACTCCTGTCCCGGAAGCTGCTTGTAGTCGGCTTTGACGTAGGTTTCGTCGTCCATTACCACGCAGTCAAACTTCGTCAGCATCGTCGTGTACAGCCTCCGGGATCGCGCTTTGGCCGTCGTATTTTGTTTATCATCGCGATTTGGAGTCACTACCTTCTTGTAAGTCGATAGTCCGGCTCGTTTTTTGGCTCGATGCACGGTTGTAGACGATACACCCAGCTTATTTGCGGCATCTCGGAGAGAGAGGTTAGGGTTTCGCTTGAAACTACCGGCAACTCTCTTTGTCGTCTCAGCGGCTTCCGGTTTTCGATTTCCCCCCGATCCAGACTTCCTGGCTGTCGACAAACGTTCCCCAAACACTTTAATTACATTTGTAACGGTTGATTTGGCAACTTTTAGCGATTTTGCCAACTTTGCGTGCGAGTAGCTCGGATTTTCGCGATGCGCGAGCAAAATTTTGATACGCTGCTCTTCTTGCTTGGACGGCATTTTGACAACTGAAGAGTGAATTCCAAAATCAAAATAGGAGCAACATTCTACACACACACACCTTCAAAATGAGGGGTGTTCAGGTTTTTTAAATGCAAAATTGAAAGAAATACGTCAAGTTGATATTGACCAAATTTTGACCATCACCCTTTAATAGCTATTTAATTTTACTTTTGGCTGAAAAACGATCTTCTGAAAAGTCGTAGCTGATAAAAATTCCTATAAGAATAGTAGTAGAATTTGTTAACAGTACAATATGTAAAAAGGGTAGAAGACAAAAAAAAATGGTTTTCCCATGGTAATTTCTATATAAACTTCAAATGGTTTGTGCCAAATCAGTTTCTTATCAAATGAGTTTAAACTTTCGGAGGCTAATCAGGACCCGACTTGAAACCGTTTGAACACTGTGGAACGAAAATTTCAAATTTTGCATCTGTCTAGTGTCCATGTTTCAGCTGGTAGTCTTTTGTTATCATACACACTTAGAAATACCTAATTTTACACGTGACGGAATCCATCTTTGACATACAGGATGAGACGTAAACAAACATGTCATGTAAAATTAAGTACTCGGAGACTGAAAAGTTCGGTACTCGACGAAAAGTACGTTTGATTGAGCTGAGTTTTGCGTCTATTACAACTCAATTTTATGTCAAAAATGACGTTCGTATATGTCAGTCTCAGAGCACCTAAATTTACATGAATTTTTTTAGGTGTGTATGACTCGAGGAGGCGTGAGGTAGGTATTCCGCTCCTTACAGGTTGTCTACTCACCATTTTGTAGCCCATGAACTATCAGCCCTGGAAACAAGATACTATTTGAATTTCTTTCTTCAAAAGCTTATCGGGTAAATTTAATGTTTTATTTGAACTGAAGTTTGCTTTGGTTGAACCCATTTGATGCCAATGCATCAACACTGCAAAATCCTGGATTTACCAACGCGTTACAGCTTCGCTTCTTGGAATTTGAATTACAAAATTCATTTTCTATTTCCCATAACCGAGACACCTTGACGATGATCTGCCGTGATAGCTTTCTTCGTCACATCACTGCAATCGCACTGAAACTACACAAAGCTAAGCTCACGAGAAACCCAAACCAAAGGAAGTGGTGGATAATTTATTGATTGACTTCCGAAATGTGGTGTCTTTCTGTGCGTTTCTAGATGGAAGCGTGTGTGTGGATGTGCTTGACTGAGTTGCCAACGGCCATAAAAGTTTTATTAGGATTGAAATAAAAAAGAAGGAAGCTCCGAGAGTGCTGAATTACAAATGAGTGCCCCGTTTTTGGGGTGTGATGTCGTCGGGTCCTCGGAACGTTGAAATGCTCTTATTTTAAGAACTGAAAGGATCGATTCGATTCGAATGGACGTGTTTGTGTGTTTGTGGGAAAGTGTGTATTTAATTCAATGTTCAATTGTCGAGCTGAATTTTTTATGATGTCTGCAGAATTGGTTTTTGGTTGGGTTCTACCAGTGAATGCTGTCAACAAAGGATCAATTTTTGATGCACTGTTTCGATGCAATTTGGATTGGGCTTCATGTTTACGAACGTGTTTTACTAGATGTGATTTAGCTGGGGAGTTCGGGGTTTCCAAATCAATCATTTAGAAAGTGGTTACAGGTTGCGATGATCAAAGGTTCTAGTCGAATTCAGTAGATGACACAAAATTGTCATTTAGAAAATTCGGTGAATTCATGATTGATGATGTGAAAAATGTATCCACCGTTCGATACAGTTCAATGAACGGATGTCTCCAATCATCCATCGAAGCATAACTCAGTTCATAAGGAACGTAATCTGATCTACTGCTTCTTAGGTAAACCTTCATCGTACATCTCACTCAACTCATGTGTGCCTACCATCGTACCAGCGCAAGCATCTTCCCCTCATATTATCTCAGTCCATTCCTTCGAATGAGCCGTTGGTTACAGTCGGTAATTCCAACCATTTTCTCCCTACATTTGAATGATGAATATTCATAAGGAAAATTCATCCTTTCCATAGGATGAAAGATTGCCCGAACAAAGTTACTCGCACTTTACTTGGCAAATAGTTTTCCTACATCAACCAACATAGCAGAGCAAGCTTTTACGACCTGGAGACGACGAGCGACGACGACGACGACGACGAAGAGATATCGCACCAACAACCGTTGTCGTCTCATGAATAAATCTTGTTTTGATTCAATTTGCATAAATTGTCTTCTTCATCTGCTCGCGCTTTTAGTCGTTGAAACTAGCAGCGAATCTTGCACACACATAAATGTAAGTACATGTGGGCGTAGGTGGTGTCAGGTTTGGTTGGCATGCCGGGGGTATTTATGTAACCCACCCGTCTACATCACTGCATACGGAGAAAGAAGCGCTGTAAAATCAAAGCATAAAGTTTCTCAAAGAGCGGTGCGTACGGCACAAGTGAAAGCACTTACACGAGGATAAGTCATCACCGTCAGGTTTTTACCCGGCTTCGCCAAAGATAAGCCTATCTGTTATGAGAATGTAAGCCCATATCGTTAACAACTGCTTCTTTTGCCACCAGGGGCTCTCATCCGGAATCAGAACCATGTTCAACTTTTTCAATTTAAGTTAATCAGTTTTGTCGTCGATCAAAATTTGCATTTTCCCGAACTGCAAGACATCTCAATCCAAGGCATTCATTGTCGCAAACAACAAAACTCACCCCTTCTCACTCTCCCGTCCAGAGATGTTCATTTTCGATGACAGGGCATGAAATGGATTTCAGGAATATTTTTAGCTACAGAATGCCGAAAAAAAAATGGTAAACCGTTCGAGAGTCAGCCAGACAAATGGAAACCGCAATGCAGACAGCTCTTATTCAGCGACCACTACGGTGGCGACGACGATGATGACGACGACCGAAAACTGCACTCTATTCTCGAGGTCATCCTTGTGACGGGCAGCTGACGTTGTGGTGTCAGACCGGCTGATGGGAAGGGGGAAGCAAGCCGGATTGGAATTGAATTCCAAACTATTTCGTATGTGACGAGCGGTTGCAATTCAGCGCACGTTGTGCCTGACAATCGTATAAATTGGTTATGATATTGAATAGATTTAGGATTGTTCCCATTAGTGCGGCTGATGGGTGTGACGTGCGGAAATTTTTTTCTCATAATTTTATGAATGGAAAATGGTTTTCAATCAATCGGAGCTTTCAAATTATGATTGGATTTGTCTCACCAAAACGTCAATCGCAAATATACTATCGGAACTGATACCTACAATAGGTCTGTAAACAGTTGGTATTAAATCCTCGTAAAATTTACTCTTTAATTTGTCGGTTCTGGTTGAGAGCTGCAAGCAAGACCGATTCTCTGCTGAATGTGTTGGGGAAGCAGCATATGCATGCTCGTAATTGGTGGATTTGTTAGTTATTTCAACGCTTTTGGACAATGCTTGACATTTTGACTTTTTCAAAAGTTTCTTATTAAAAATCATCAGTCGGAAGCATGTTATCGATTCGTAAAAATATATCTGATCGATTGGTGATAAAGTTATTGAAATTGGTCCAGGGGCAGCTCAATTATTAACGTTCAAAATCTTTCATAATTTCGTTACATGTACCATTTTTGGTTTTCACAAAGTGTAGCCCCATGTAGAAATCACAGACGTAGTCCTACGTCAAAACATCTTCAAGAAGATCGACGAAATGTTTTCAAATTGAAGAGTGAGGGAGGTTGTTAAATATATCATATTTATATGAATGAGTTTTACCAGACGTTCAGGGAACTTCTCAAAAGTTAAAGGAATTCAAGGACAATTTGTAGGAGCTGAGACAACATCATATGATGTAAAAATTTAAGAACTTCGTAAAAGTTCAGGGGCATTAATTGTTCTTCATGAAACGTCGTTGAACTTCAAGAAGCTTTTAAGAACTGCAGCAAATTTTGAAGTCGTCAAACTGACTATGTAGAAATTTTTGAATTATGATGAAGTACAGCAATTTTTCTAGAAGTGTTGATAACTTTGTAGATCACCAAAGTTTGTAGCAATTTAGCAAAGTTTAAATAAATTTAGCAAATTTCGTAGAAATTGGAGAAAATCCGTTGAAGTTCTGATATTTTACTTTAACTTGAAAGAATTCTGCAAAACTTCAGGGACTTCGCAGATATTCGCGCGTCATAAATATTAACTTTCTATAAAAACAAACTCATTGTGAATACGTCCAGAGGGAGATTAATCAGCAGCAAAACAACATAAAAAGGTTTATAAAATTTTTTAAATCTTTATTAAAACCTAGTAATTGCCACACAAATCTGTATAGATAAGCGCTATGATTCCAGATCGGTTTTATTAGTATCGTCTACAACCATTTGGACTGCAACTTCAGTGGATTGGTAAACAATTAACTCATATACCACATCCGTGCACATCGAGCTTTGCCCAAATCGAAATGGTGAGCTGGTTTGAAAATTCACTCCCTGCTTCTATTTTAAGAGACTGAATTGGGCCTCTTTACTTCTATTCTGCCGCCATTGACAGTGGTACATATATCGTTGCCAGGAGTGTTTGTGTTTTATTTGTGTTATCTACTTTGAGCTCATGCTGTATCTGTGTTAGTTGCTCTTTGGGTAGTACTAGAATTTGCTGTTTCTGTTTTGTTCAACCTGAGCCAGTCCTGGTCACAAGTTTAACAGTGCAAACGGTACTGATGCGTGAATAGAGCCACTGTTGCTGTGTATATCAGCGGTCTCAAGGGCTGATATACACCAACTCGGCTAGATTCTGGTTCTGGTCGGATGCTTTGGTGGATTCTGAGCGAGACGGTTATTTAGCATTGTATAGGAAACTTAGCTTGTGCAGTGCAGTTCTAGTTTGTTACTGTTGAGGTTATTTAAGCTAGATTTTGTAACATATTAATTAAATGTTTGTTTGTTAGTAGGTTAGTAAAGTAAATAATTATAAATGTTTGTAAATTTTAATGCTAAAAATTGATAAATACTCCGGAGTAGCTATTGATAAGGACATAATTTGTTAACACACTTCACACCACAACACACACTACACAACAGTATGAAGTGAGCCAAAAAGGGAAAACAAGAGTTGCCACAGATACCGGGACTGGACACGTCAAAAAGGGAACATGAACAAAGGGTATGGAAAAAGGAGGGTCAAGCTACCGGGTAATAACTTGATAAGCGTCTTTTTTATCCAGAGCTTCGAAGCGTAAAGTTTACTATCCTCCATAAAAACAAATAAGAGATAAAGTTAAAGATAAAGAAGTTTATTTGAAATCACCGTTACCAAATTTGATTTGGAAGTTAAATAGGAATCAGGACCCATTAATAACCGCCTGAATTGTCCAGAAAGTTATCCGCCATTCCGGCGTGCGATTGGACTTCTAGCGCCGACGTCTGAAGGAGTGTGATCCACCAATCCGGCGTACGATCCGTCCCTCTTGGACTCGGCGTAGGAATTACCCCGAGCGTCAAGGCAAAGGCGACATTCCCGCATTTCGTGCTTGCATCCGGCCGCATCGTGAGACACTACCGACATACACACACACACACAGTAAGTCTAAATAAAAAGCTAATTAACAAGAGAGAAAGTGCTTTCAATTCCTTGATCGAACAATCCTACCTATAGCTGACCCTGAAGGGTCCTCTTTCATGCTCGAGCTAAAGCCACCACAAAAGAGGTTGTTGGAGAACCCACCCTCAGTGATCCCCTTTGGCTAGACCAGGGATCGAGGGCCTAGCGAAGTGGTCCGTCTGACCGCTTTTAACAAGTTCAAGGTAGATTTCTTGTTCTCAACTGAATGTACATACTTTCCCTGATAGGGATTTCTATCTGGAAGTGTGCTGCAGACCCTTAGGGATTGCCGGTGCCTGTGGTGTAGTGGTAAGCGTGACTACTTTCTCACCCCAATGGGTATGGGTTCAGTTCTAGCGAAGGTCGGTGGGATTTTTATGAGGCATACAAATCTCTGGTGACGTCTTTCTTCGGAAGGGAAGTAAAGCCATTTGTCCCGGCCCATGTGTGTTTGAATGGGTGCGATATCCTACGCAGGTGTGGAAGCTGCCTATGCAATGGATGCTGTCAATGGATGACAATCGATGTCCGTCGGTTATTGGCACTAGATTTCGGAACAGAGACCGACGTTAAATGAAAGAAAGAAGAAGAAGAATACACTTAGGGTGAATTTGAGGATCATGGATCCATGTAGGATTTGTGGCAATCCAACTGAGCCCACGGATAAGACCGTCCTGTGCAGTGGATCATGTGCTAAATTTTTTTCACCCATACTGTGTTAGATTAAACGCGACGAATCACAAAGCCTGGACGGCAAATGTGAGACATCTGCCGAGTAAATTTCAATCCTGTTATCATGGATCGAGAGACAGCGCTTCTGAAAACTTTGAGGGATTTTCTGGTACGTGTGGATTTCATGGTCCTGCGTAACGGACAATATGGAAAAAATTTGAAATTTCTCAATTCAGTGTTATCGGCTGTATCATCTAACAGAAGGGAATTCAATGCATTCAATCGTCTCCAATAATTAATTTCCGGTTATTCTACTGGCGCTCTTGCGGATTTCCATTCGAGTATTGATCGGATAAACCTGGACAGTTCCGTACAATCATAGTTGGAGAACTCATCACCTGGTGAGGATGGTCTGGTACCTCTATAACCTATCGTGGAAAACAATTCTCTAAACCACCTCACAGCCACGCAAAATACTGCAAGTTCCGTTTCGACTGCATCTACCAATACTTTTGCATCAGTTATTGCTACTACCCCTACTTCTACCGCTACTTCTGCCGCTACTTCTACTCCCACTACCATTACTGCCACTATTACTACTACCACTGCTGTCACTTCTACTGCCAAGTCTACTGCCACTGCCACTGCCACTGCCACTGCCACTGCCACTGCCACTGCCACTGCCACTGCCACTGCCACTGCCACTGCCACTGCCACTGCCACTGCCACTGCCACTGCCACTGCCACTGCCACTGCCACTGCCACTGCCACTGCCACTGCCACTGCCACTGCCACTGCCACTGCCACTGCCACTGCCACTGCCACTGCCACTGCCACTGCCACTGCCACTGCCACTGCCACTGCCACTGCCACTGCCACTGCCACTGCCACTGCCACTGCCACTGCCACTGCCACTGCCACTGCCACTGCCACTGCCACTGCCACTGCCACTGCCACTGCCACTGCCACTGCCACTGCCACTGCCACTGCCACTGCCACTACTGCAGCCAGTACTCCTGCTGTCACAACTACTGTTGCTACTGCTTCCACCTCCACCACTACGGCTCCCTCTTCTCATTATCTGCTGCAACGCTCGTCACTAACTGGCAAGGTGATGAAGAACGATACCCACTAATAAAATGTCGTCTGAGAGTTGCAAATAGGAACCAACGTCGACATGATCAGACTGAAGAAGTGCTTAGGCTTTTCTACGTAACCCCACTTGCTATTGATCAAACAGAAGTCGACATCCTTGAACACATTAAAGAGATTTCGACTTACTTACCAATCAGGCTAAGGCCTTGTTGTCCTCTGCTGTCCGAATAAGTCGTCTCCACTCTACTCGATCCATGGCCACAGTTCGCCAGCCTCGTAGTCTGCGAAGGGTCCGCAGGTCCCATCTCTCAATCGCCTCACACTCGTTCGTGAGAAGGTTACCGTCCAAGTCCTTGCACATATCGGCTTGCTGTACGTAGCCTTTGCGCGAGCTATTTAGCTTCTCATATAATTTCCGTTTCGCGGTACAGATTTTCCATCGTTTTACGATCTCGGTCTTCCTGCTGACGCTTCTTCCTTCGAAAAACCGAATTTTGTCTCTTCCGCGCTTGTCTGTATCGCTGAACATTCAATCTCGTGTGGTGTTGCAGTATTCGCACCCGTGCTGCATTCTTCTCCTCTACTAACAGTTTGCATTCGCCGTCAAACCAGAGGTATTGTCAGCGATTCCTTCTACTGGCCCGAAAGCATTCAGGTCCGTAAATTCGAATAAAAAACGGGAATCGACCAGGGAGCCTTCAACAGTCCTAACAAATGTTGAGATGATAATCAGTTCCGAAGTAAGGCCCGATGACGTCTATGAATCGGTTAATTCACGTCGATTGATTCCATAGCAGGTTTGACTGCCTCAATTTTGAGTTTTCAGCCCTGTTGACGAAGTTTTCCTTTCCGTCGCAGCAGAAAATTTGAAAATTTCGTAACAAATCATTCGAAAATGGAGCAAATTGCAGCCGCCGTGGATATGAAAACGTACCGCATTCTGTTTGCTATAAAATGGACTGCATGATTAAAATGTTCTTCAGATTTTGTTTTTTTTTAATCCTAAAGAAAAAAAGAAATCAAACGAAATATTTGCCCATTTGTGTATTTTTGAATGAGCAGAAATAACTCGTCAACAAATACCAAGCCTTTTTACTCAACATACAGTTCTGGATATGTTACTTAAATTGAGTGGATTTTCAATCAATTATGAGTAGCCACGAACGATCGCGCACAAAAATTCTAATTTCAATGCGTTCAAGATGCATTTTACGGAAAAGATGTTACGGATTTTTCATCGACGTGACATACATTTATTTGGCGGCATGAACCATTTTACTGCGGCGGTGCACCGACTCAATTTCATCGTCGGCGGTGGCGAATGAAAATCAAGGCCGCATAGCGAGGTGGCGCACAGGTCTACCAGGGAGCTCAGCAAGCAGCCGAGCTTTTTGGCTTGGTTTGGTGTGTCCTCAATGTGTAAAAACTGGTGATCTCAAACTAGACAATACTAGCGCCTGTTGCGCCCGGACACTGGTCAAGAAAGGAAAGGGTAGGAATGTGTTGACGTGACACTCGCATTGATGGAAGTCGAGAACACCTCTGCACTTCCACGAGTAATCACTGGGATGTTGGGTAAGAGGGTTGGGTTTGCAGCAGGGTTCGTTTTGGTCAACGATAAGCTGACTTGATGTCCTAACGACCATATAACGCGAAGGAGCTTGGGATTGAACCCACGGTCTTCTGCTCAGTAAGCAAAAACGTTTGCCACTAGGCAGACGAGCTCTTTTTTAATAATCGAGTTGCCGTGTTAACAAATAAAACGATTGACTAATTTTGAATGTGGATGGGCTTGAGATTAGACTCATGATGTTCTCCTCAGTAAGCAAAAATGGATGCTCTAAGGCCACCGAGTTCCTCGTATCACATTATTCCGTTACTCAAGTTGTTATAACTATAGTAACGCGGCTACGGCGACAACGAAAAGTTTTACAAAATTCACGATAAACAAGCGATCTTACCATACTTTTTTAATATGAAAGGACCTGGGACCGTGTTTTTTGCTCAGTAAGCATGACGACTTTCAAATCCGAAAATTAAAAGCTATGAAAGAGTACTTAGGCTTTCATAAAGTTCCACTTTCACGTGACGTTCAATGTTTCAATTTGCTCTTTACGCATTGTTCAGGCAATCATAGCAAGCTATGACCGACGTGAAAATTGTTTAAACCCTGGTTAAACAAGCTATTCAAATCAAATTACGTGCTCGAATTTCACTTAGTATGTAATGAACAACAAAAATACGCGATAATTCATATAGTTTCAGCGGATGATGGTTAATTTTAAATATACTAATGTTACTGGCTACGGTGACTACGACGGCGAATACGACGGCGAATACGACGGCGAATACGACGGCGAATACGACGGCGAATACGACGGCGAATACGACGGCGAATACGACGGCGAATACGACGGCGAATACGACGACGAATACGACGGCGAATACGACGACGACAACAGTGAATTTCTAACTTACCATTTGCCTAGGATATATTTAACACTATTGCCCGGCACCTCCACTTGAGCTTAATGTATGCTATCTGTCACTGTTTGCAAAAAAATATCTAATAGCAATTACCTTTGTTGTAATACTTCCTGTATTGTCATTGTCATCTGGGAGGAGGTAGAGATGAACTAGCCTATGACTAAAAATCTCTTAAATAAAGATTAAAAAAAAAATCTGGGAGGAGGTTCGCGTCTAGTGCTTTCCCCAGGAACCGTTCACGGCCACCAGCTACCGCCCATCCAGTCTTGGGCGTATCCAGCGAGGCATCATTTAGCTTTATCACAATCTCCGACACTGGTGAGAGACCAGCAGACGAGTATTTTTGCAAGCCGTAAACTCACTGATTAAACGGCAACTTCGGCCATCGAATCACCACCAAAACTCGCGGCGAACACATTATCAGCACTTTTTCCGGCTAATTTACCAATCGGACCGAGTTAAAACTCGCACACGGTGACGAGACTCTCGATAGAACTACACGCCGAAAGCGTAACATCCAAACACGATGAGCCGGCCTCACGAGAGGCAATGAAAATCACAAGCACACTTACACACCGCTGATAACAAAAAACACACCCGTGCAAAGAAACGGGTCCAATAAACGTCACTCTCGCGAAAGCAAACCTGTCGAAAATCAACCGGGAATGCACGATTTTCACCACACCCAACTGTGAAACACGTTCTGAAGCACTTTTGATACACTTTTCGAACAATTTTTTTGCAAAAATAGTTGCGAGCGAACCAACATTAACACCGACCTTGCCGACCTCTTTCACGCACCTTACAGTGCGTAAATGAACTGAAATTAAAAATTATCACTAGCGATGCCACATATTTCTGATCCGGGATAAAAAATCAAATAACGCAGTTAGCGACATCTCTTCAGATCTGTGAGGGAGAGCGGAGGGTTACTCAAAAAAATAGTTCTTGCAGTTCTGTGGAAGCGATAAAAATAAATGCATAATCTTTCATCAATATTCTTTCTTTCGAAACGTAAGCTAGTCTCTAATACGACATCCAATGCCGAATGGTATTTATTTTTTTCAATTATTCTGGAAATATGAATCAGACACATAATGACTTCAGTGTGTATATTATTAAATGGCCTGCAATAGAACATCAAACGTAAATAAGCAGTTAAACTAATCCCACAGCTGCCATCAACCGAATAAACGAAGCAACAAATCATTGTCTATGCTTCACCCCTCCACAATAATAGCGCCAAAACTATGAACTGCAACAATGATCATAAAACCAACGAAATAATAGCCCCACCAACCCCTTTCGTTGGTTTACGAAATTACTTAAACTTTTTCGAGCTTCCTTCGTTCCGGAACTTTGTCGGAACCCTAATCAAATTACGACCCAACAGCAGAACAGTAGCAGCAACAGCACAGTTCCGTCTGTCTGTCTCCATTTTTTTGTGGCAAATTTTCCCAGGGCCATAAAGTCGGATTTGTGCTGGTGACTTCCACTCCTCTCCTCCAAATGAACTTCTGCTTCTAGTCCATAGTTTCATCAGATTGATACCCCAAAGACGACGACTGTTTCGGAGGAAAAAAGTCATTCAAACTGACGTAAACCATGGTCGTAAACCCTTCGGAGCCGGGTATTAGCGCAGGACATCTAAACATATCACGATTAAAATATGGCTGGCGGCTGATGATGGGACATTGATGTTGGAAACTTTTTCCACGATTGTTTGAAAAAGTAATGAGCATTACAAAGCAATTTTCATTGAGGTTGTGGAATGAATTGCGCCAGGATGTATTATTTGGCGAAGCCATTCTTTTCCAGCATCCAATATCCAACAATTCCATCCACTGCAGAGTAGGTCATCGATTCGGTTGGTGCCCATGTGGGTATGCAGCAGCTTTTCCACCCTCCGACCTGTTTTTCCTTTTCCAGTAGGTACCGAATGCATTGGCAGTGCACACCTGCAGCTTTTATTCCTCTATGAGCTCTATAAGGTAGACGGAAGAATGGCGCCGGTAGCTTTGCGGTTGGGGAGAGCCATTTTTACCGCCGGCACGTTCCAGAGAGGCAGCCAATTGGACAGCAAACGGATTGGAGATTATTCCATTGTCGTTTCACACGGGTCGACACAATTTATCCTTCCCCGCTCGGTCACACCGATCAATTCGGGATGGCTGAACTGGAAGCTGACACATCCGGCTGTTTACTGTCGCATTACTGGAATAACGCAACGTTGATATTGCGGTGCTATTTGTGGGCGCGATAGTGAAAGGTACTTGCTGGTTATCGGATGTTATCTGTACTTACTTTCGAAGTTCAGTTTGATGCAGCATTGTTTGAGGTGGAATTATCCATTTGCTCTATTGGTAGATCTGGATGAGTTCTGATTCCTATAGCTTCCATCCAGATTTATTCCGGATTCATAACTTTGCACTCAGTGATCAAACAGCATTACATCTCAAATCTCAACGCAACATTGTCGTTTTAAAAAGGAATAATTTTTAATTAAATTTTGATCAATCTACTGTAGGCCACATTTTGATTACTTTTGTTCCACAAAGCAAAAACAATCTGGATAAATACTCTTGCACTGATTCCTAAATGTGCTGGAATGCCGACCTCTGACATGTGCAAGCCATGCAATTACCCTAATTCGGTGTTATTTTCCCACACATATCTGCACGCACACACGAAGTGGAAACATGCAGCCAGTTGTTTTTGAATTAAATTACAACCCTCCGTCACTTTAGTAGCCTATTTTCCCCGGGCCAGTATTGTTTCATGAATCGTTCGTGGCCAGTTGCAGAAAAAAAAATGTTCACTGAAACGCAGACCAAGACCGGAGAAAAATATGCTTTCAAATAATGTTTTCGTTTTGATCATCAGAACAGACAACCGAAATGTTGCGTCCCACATTTTCAATGAGCTCAATTGATTTCATTGATATCGGCTAGGGTGCAGACATTTTTCACAGCTCACTATTTTTCCCGTCACCAACTCATGTGACAAATGATTGAATAATTGAAATCCCACAGAGGAAGTCGAGCTTGGATGTAGCACACACCTACACATAGTTTCTGAAAATTCGATCAGAACGGTCGGTCGGTGGAATGGTGGATGTCAGTGTAAGAAAGGTACTAAATTATGCGTGATTTATGGTTGTTTTGTGCAGCGATAACCGGATGCGATGCATGGCATTATTATGATGGTAGGGCTAGGTACGTCTTCAGCCGAGGGAGAAACAATTCCAATCGAATGTGAAAAAGATCGAGAATTCAGTCTATCAATCTATCAGCAGGACAATATTCACCAAAGTTCACGTTTTTCGAAGTGTACCAATAACGGACCATAGCGTACCTTCAATCAATTTGAACGTACCTCTGAAGTTCCTTGTTTTAGACATGTGGAAATCTTCATAAAACCATTCAAAACCTTCACAAATTTAGTGTACCAATCAGGGTTCTACATTTTCGAAGCTCTGAAATGAACTCGAGTTTTGTTTCTCTCATACAACGTGTTCAACGCTTCATTTCTGTAACGCCTAGCTAGGCTATCAGCAAGAAATAAAAATGAAAAATAGGCTGACTGTGGATCTTCTCGTCGTTGCTTTGCTCATCGCTTTCAATGTAAGTAACGTCGATTTTCTAGTTAAACGAAACCTCATTATAACGGCGCCGGTGGTGTAGTGGTAAGCGTGATTACCTCTCACCCCAGCAGGCCTGGGTTTAATCCCAGTCGGCGCCGCCGGGATGCTCTGAGGCATAACATCTCTGATCACGCCTTCCTTAGGATGGGAAGTAAAGCCGTTGGTCCCCGGTTCATGAGTTGATGGGTCGATAGGTAGGGTCCAGGTGTGGGAGCTGCCTTCCTGGCACGTCGGTAGCATTGGTGCTCAGCACGGAAAACAAGATCGACGGAAAAAAAAAAAAACAAACCAAAGGAAACCTCATTATGGCTTTAAATCCCATTTCACGTACACTCACACCCATAAATAAATTCAGCAACCAACTAAATTTTCACTAGTGACCAAAAATATCGATTAGTACCGACCCAATGACGCGTTCATCTAGATAGAATTGATCAATAGCAGATTTTTAGCGATGGGCCCAATCTTAGTTCCATAGGCCAAAATTAGAACCATTTTTCCTATTTTTTTGGGAACTGGTTCTTAGTTTCCACCGGGAGGACTGTATTTGGATTAGCTGTGGTGAATGCCTTCCTCCGGGTGGTCTTGGGTGGAGTTTCCTTTGGTTCTCCTTGGATTCACACACATCATGTTCACAACATATCAATTTATTCACGCCCAAAAATCACACATTTATTACACTACATAAAGTATGGTTTATTCTAACGTATTTATTGACGTATTTCATAAAACTTTTGACTGCTATTCTAGATCAGTCCGATCCGTTTACCGACGCGTTTTACAATTTGCTTCTTAGTCGGGACGAGACGGTTTTATGCAGGAGCTCACGGTCTCGCAGTTTTGGTGAGTTCTTTGCCATTAATGTTCACGGAAAGTTCACTATTTTGTCATAAAGAAATTAAAAAAAAAAATTATGGGTGGATTTGGACAGCTTTTGACCAGTTTCATACGACCGAAAGGTGTATGCTGGTCACAGATGCCGTGCCAAACTGATTTCCTACGCAATTAATCAACCTTTGATGTGAATTTCGCTAATAAACACGAGGAGCATTTCTTATAGCAAAATTTGCCATAACAAAATGGGCATAGTTCATTTTAGTAAACAAAATAACACTTCTTCCTACTGTCTCACCTTTCTATTATCCGCCTAAGTCTCGGGGGATGTCCACTTCACTCCTTTTCATCATTTAACTCTCCTGCTGAATCATTCCTTCTCGCCGTTAGACTCTCCTATCGAACTCGATGGCCGTTCAATTCAGGTCGGATATTTTTGAAACTCTCAGGGAATCAATAAGCACATGGGGGAAATGGATGTAGTGTTGGCATAAATGCCCCTTATTTGGGCCGATACATAAATTCAGCAATCGACTAAATTTTCAAAAGCGACCAAATATATCCATTAGTACCGTCTCAGTGACGTGTTCATCTAGATAAAATTTATAAATAGCATATTTTTAGCGATGGGTCTAATCTTAGATCCATAGGCCAACATTAGAGTCATTTCCTCTATTAGCTATGTTTTTGCAAAGTTGGTTTATTCAACCTCCTTTGCTAGGCTAAATGCCAGTACCTTGGACTTAACGCTACCCATCAAATCATGTGCAACGCTTGCGTCGAGAAATTTTTCAACCCGAAAAATTCCTAGACCGGACCGGGAATCGAACCCAGCCACCTCCAGCATGGTCTTGCTTTGTAGCTGTGCCTTTACCGGCACAAAAACATCATCGTTAGCTTCGTACCACTCCATCACCGTTTTCGCGTAATGGCACGATGCCAAATCCGACCAAAACAGAGTGTCACCTTCGTGGGGTCGGAGGAAGGACGGCAGGCGCTTCTGGAGGCGTTCTTCTTTATATATTTGGCCGTTGATGGTACCGGTCGTTATGCACAGCTTGCTAAATTTGCTGCACCTACAGATCGCCTGCCACACTAAGTACTTCTTGGCAAATTTGTCAACCATCATCTTCCGGAACATCTCCGGAGCATCCAGGCGGGACTTATTGACGAAAAACTCCAGGCTAGGGATCTGCTTGGCGTCCGCTTTAAGGGGGTAGTCCACTCTGGCGGCATGAAAAATAGGTAATTTTTGCGAATTTTTTTTGAGGGTAAATAACGATCAATTCAAAAAGGAATGCATGGTTTTGTCAATTGAAATGTCCTCTTTAGCTGAGATTTTTTTTTTGGCGCGATTGGATGTCTCCTGTAGCCGCTGCACCAGGTTCCCCAGGAGACCTTCCGTCTGAGTCGTCGTGGGGCGGGACGTCTGGCGGTCACACCACCGGAGCTGGAACAACGAATTTTTGTGTGGTTATTCTGTGATAGATGACCTAGTCTTGTACGTAGCCGTTTTTGATTTGGTTGAAAAATAAAAATTTGGCGACGTTTTACCCTCCCCTTGGCTAGTATTTGCACCTTGCTGTTGGTGGGCGGGCTTAATTTCATGCTTTATAGTGAAGTGTTGGAGACGGTAGGTTTATGGTAGGCGTTGTTGGCTCATGCCACGATAGAATGGCGTCATGGGCAGGCAATGGGGATTACTAGGCTTCCCCTCTCTGATAAACCACTGCATGAGAGAACCAAAGATCTAGTCTAGCAGTGATAGTATCACACTTGTTACTCCTTTTATTGAGAGCCGCGTCGTAGTACGCTTACGTATAGGCACTGACGTTGGGTGTGATACTGGTGGATTTTGCCGCAAATCACTCTTATTTTATTTATTTTTTACGCAGATAGATTTATTTGGGTTTGCAAGAGAATTATACCATTGAAATATTTCAGAAAGTGCCCATCGGTGCTCCTTCTATTTGCGTGACAAGCTTTCATTGTTGTTTTCAGGGAACAATGTTAAACGCCATTTTGGTACATGGTATTGTAACTAATCTTATATGTGCTGCATTTTGATTTGGGATAAGTGTTTGAACTATGGCTCGGGATTTCCACTGTGGTGTGCTTCTATTGTGACATACCCATATGTATTTTTGTGGTGCGACATAGTGGAAACGTGAGAGCGTAATTGGAACATATACCCTATATAATTTAAAAATCAGCTAGGAAACTAACTTCAAAATGAAGCATTTTAGTCACTTGAAGGTGTTACCTGGGTCGAACTAAGATATAATAAATAGGTATAGGCTTAAATCAAAAGTACTTGAAACACGTTTAATTTTAGATTACAAACACAAGTGCAGGTATTTAATAAAGCATGGGTTATGATTGATTAGGTGAATTAGAGCTTTTAATAATTTATTAAATTAGACTAATGAGATATCATAATCGTCAAATGAACTTAAATAAGAAACTTCAGAAAGTCTAATGACATTAAGTAGATTAACAAAAGAATTAGGATGCGGGGGGTCTGCTTAGGGAGGCAACTAACCTTTAAAGTTGTAGAATAAATCTTCTTATTTAGTCTTGAACTTTAATAAGAAAACGCAAGAAGACCAATAGCATTAAGCAGATTGACAAGGAGAGGAATAGTTTAGGAAATAAGTAAAAGGAGAGGTATGTGACAATTAATAACTTTTAATCTTTTGTAGGTATTGTATTCCCCTGAGTTTGTTGTACTCGATTGCGGTTAAAGCATTTGAGTTAACTTATTTCTTAGTGTTCAAGTACTTACATTTGTAAACAGCAGTCAATGTTAATCTATGAACTAAACCCTACGTAAAATCGATCTTTTCTTATGTGATATTGATGCATGTTTATCTTTTCGCGGCTCTCGGAATCAACGCGCCTACGTCTACGGAGCTTACGTAGAAGTAATTCACAATGCAGTAGAGCTCACCAAAAGTTTTTTTTTTTTTTGAGCTTCTGTAGTATAGAATTTGTTCGGTACGATCGCGAAATCTTGAAATGATTGATACGTGCGGTAAAATAACTACATTGAAACAAAGCTCAACAGTAAAATAAGTAGAATATTTAGGGAGGAAACCAAAATTAATCAACTTGCCAACATAGGCTATCACATTTATTTTGGTGGCACTCTTTAAGTGATAATAAACTGTTTTTTTTTTTTCTCTACGATTGTTTCGCGTGGCGTTCACAATTTGCGCGATTTTCGTATCTGACGTAATTTAGATGTTTAGCTCTAAACGGTTTTACTGACTCGGGGTCGTTCCTTAAGCGGTGTTGGTACAGGTTAAACCTTTGCCGACTGTCGGATTCAACGCGCCTACGTCTACGGAGCTTACGCAGAAGTGATACGCAATTCGGTAGAGCTTGTCAAACGCTTTTGAGCTTATAGAATTTGTTCGGTGCGGTCGCGAAATCTTGAAATGATTGATACGTTCTTTAAATTAACTAATTTGATACAAAGCTCAGTAGTAAATAAGTAGAATATCTAGGGAGGAAACCAAAATGAATCAACTTGCCAACATAGGCTATCACATTTATTTTGGTTACACTCTTTAAATGATAATAAGCCTTTTTCTCGCTTCGGTTGTTTCGCACGGCTTTCGGAATTCGCCCGGTTTTCGTAACTCACATAATTTAGATATTTCGTTCGAAACGGATTTACTTATTCAATCGGTTTACTACGCGGATGTATCTACGCGCACACGTCACAGCATTTTTTCTATAACTATCTTGAAACAATACATACGGAATCCAGTGTTCAAGCGGCCAACACAGGCTGTATTGTCAAAGATAGAAACAAAATTTATTCAAATGGGTCAAGTCTTGAAAATTAAGCTGTCACCCAGCTCCAGCTTGATACCCACAAAAAAAAAATAAATAAAAAATTTGGCGACGTTTTGAAAAAAAACAGTCCGTTTTTGTACCCTAAAATTTGAGATAAAAGCTTGCACCAAAAATCCATTTCTGATTCTTTTGAAAATCGGCTAGGTACAAGACTAGAAAAAAGATACTTAACTCGAAAATTCAATCGCCGTTTAAATCGAATGAGCCGTTTCTAAAATACAGCGCCCGCCAATTTTGAAAACATCGTTTAGAGATCTTCGCGTTTAAAGTTGGAACTACTAAGACACGCCGTTTCGCCGGTAACGGGCGGGTATTCCGAGCGGCTCACCTGAGCGCGCTTGGAGCATCTGGACACGAGTCCTCTAATCGGCCTATAACTTTGGTACGATGTCACTTGCGGTCAAGTCTATGTCAAAGAAGACATTCCAAAGTATTTTTTAAGCCAAAACAAAAGATTTTTTGAAATTTCCAGAGTGGACTACCCCCTGTCTGTTCCAGTTAGTATTTGGACGCTTCTTCTTAATTACTGTAGCACCTCTAGTTGTCATAGCAAGAAACTTTTGACAGCGTTTCGATCCGAAAGGATTGTTTATTTACTAGTGTCGATTTTATTGAGAAAAGTATCAATCCATTAAATTGTCCAGATTTTCGTCCCATTGAAAATTTTGGGCAATTATCAAGTGCAAATTGAAGAAATGTGGCAAAACAATCAAAACAATATCTGATTTGGAGAAGTGGTTTAAACGGATGGTAGATGGGGTTGAAAGTACTACTGTGCAAGACATGATGAGAGGTATTCAGCGAAAAGTTCAAAAATTCATCCAAAAAGCTGACAAGTAATTTTTGTTGTATTTTTCCCTTAAAGCTAAATAAAAATCCTACCAAATGATACCTTTAGCGTTGTTGTACTTTAAGTTCCCTTGAAGAAATGACCTATTTTGTGCGGCCAAATTCTAAATGGAACAGACTTTTCATCTCGTCGTCCATTACGATGCATTTCGGCCGCTCCAACGACTCGTGCTTCCTGGCACGGGATTTGGCAACCGTATTCTGTTCATCCGTTCGGTTAGGCACCTTCCTTATCTTGAAGACATGAAGTCCGGCCCGTTTCATTGTCTGCTGGACAAACCAGACGGAAGAATTGAGCATATTTGCCACGTCCCGAATCGAAAGGTTCGGATTGCGCTTGAAGTAATCCCTCACCTCCCTTGCGTTCACGGGGTTGGGTTCCTTCGATTTTCTTCTACTGCCAGCTCACCGCTGGGTCGTCTAGGTCTCTATGAACGATTTTAACACACGGTCGAATTTTCGATTCCAAACTGTTTCGCGATCCACCTGTGGGACTGGCCACGACTGCTCCCATAATTTTTTGTCGAAGCGCTTTTGCATGGAAGTCATCTCGATAACCACCTGAAAGATTGTGACGAGATTTTTTCCATGTAAAAATTACACTCTTAACTAGTTTCACTTATTTTTTTTTTTTTTTTTTTTTTTTTTTATTTCATGAGCTGTTCTTTAAGGAAAACCTTTTCTTCTTTGACAATTGCAATATGTGTGTAAGAATTTAATATGCTGAGTTTTTATTGCCAGATTACTTAACCGCTATCGCTACTAATATTGGATCTAAGTAAATGTGTAACTACGTCACTTACACTATTTTACAGCATATTTGAACTTTGTACGCTGTCATTTCCCATTTAAAATCGTGCGCTGAATTCAAAAATGTAGTCCAAACAAATCTCAGTAGGATAATTTTCGGGGTAAAGCTAAAAAATTAAATTTTACTTAAAAAAAATGCTTTTACTAATATACAAATATCTCCGGTTGTAACGAAGTTATTTTAAATAATTTAACGCCAAATTAAAGGTAATACAATTTTCTTCCGATCGTTTGAACATCATTTGTAGTGAGATTAGTGGTACAACCACTACACACATTTTTATTTACACTGCTTAACAATTTTTCAAAAAATAAAATTTTCTTGGAAAAATGCAAAATATAAAAAATATAATACCACTAATCTCACTTACAGTTGTTGTTGAATTGATCGTAAGAAAATGTTTTACCTTTAATTTGGCGCTAAAATAATTGATATAGTCTCATTAAAACCGTAGATATTTGTATTGTAGTAAACACACTATTTTAAAGTGCATTTTCATTCTTTAGCTGTCATCTTTTATTCAACCCTTAGCTTTTTTAAAGCTTTGTTCACCATGCTCGAAACAGGTTTCTAGGGTTGCACAGCAGCAAGGTATTTTATGCCTTACGTATATTTTGCCTAACGACCATTATGCTTAGTGACTTTATGCCTAACGTCCGTATGCCTAATTGATTTATACCTAATGGTGTACACTCACAGAGCGATACCAGGTAATTGATTGAAGATGTTAGTTAATGCGTTTTGTTGTCGAAATTTACTTGAAATTGATTGCAACACAATTAACTGACATAGCCTCAAGCCGACGGAACTTCCTCAACGTACCTAGGCTGCAAAATGCGTGTCGTTTCATCGATGATCAATCGTTATAATTCAGCCACCATTCGAAAGGTATGCAAGCAAACCAAAAATCTATTACATTGAATGTTCGTTGCCATTCATATCATCCTCCGCAGCCAATTCCGCAGCGAATGATATAAGTTGACCTTGCAGACGATGTAATGGTTTTTTGCCTTTATTTGTTTCGTGTACGCTTTCAACTATACCAACAAGCTTTTTTTATTTATAACATTGAAGAACAACGCTCACACTTGCATCGATTCTCTCCAATTCCCGTTCTGCAGAAAAAGCATGTGAAATCAAATTATCGTTCAACCGCTTCTTGTTTGTTTTTCGCCTATTCATGTTCCTAAGCATGCAGTGAGCACTGGAGAAGGCACTGGCCTGATATTCGCAACGTTCGTGGGTCGAGGCTTTCGGCAACCTTTTTCTGTTTTGTTTCGACATAATTAATTTCACTCACTAATACACTCTACATTTTTCGGTCTCCATGCAAGGATGAGTCCCACATTTATGATTTCAAATATTTTAACGAAAGCATCAAATAATAAATGACTTCAACAACGACGAAAGCATCAAATAACATGACAAAAGCGAGATCCAGTTTTACAATTTCAGGTCTCGAAAAAATCTGTACCAATATGTACTTTTTGACAAAAAACTGTAATCTGTAACATATAGAATATGTACCTAAAAAATAGAATAAATCTGTACCTTTCCAGATAAATCTGTACATGTGGCAACATTGTTAACATACATGTTTTGAGGTATCAGGTACTCTATGTTGTAGTCTGTGAAAAGAATTTAAAGGTTTTGACGTAGGACTCGAGGGCACGCAATACAAAGAACCGGTGCGTTGAAGTTAAAATGCAATCAAAAGTACTTAAAGTAATTAAGGCGTTTTAAAGTAGTACTGACGGTATTTAAATCTATCTATCCGTAATTAATGTAATTAAAAGTATTGAAAATATAATTAATGTACTTTAATTGCGAAATTTCAACTGTAATTAATGGAGTGAAAAAGTAGTTAAAGTAGTTAAAGCAGTAGTTAATGGAATTAATTTAATACAGCCGTTGCCTGCGTTGGAGTTAAAGGTTTTTGCATGCCCCTAGGTAGGAGTACGTCTTTAATTTCTATACTGGGGGTCACATTAAAAAAAAAATCAAAAATCAAATCCCAAACACGGACGTAACGATAGAGCGCAAAGTGAACACATGACACATTGCGCATGCTCACCGCTCGGTTGACCGCTCATCACTTCACAACTGAATGGAAGGGAGGAGAAAAGCAGCGGTAATACGCTTGCCAAATTGGTTTCTTCGTCAGGTTCATTCGCTGCTTGATCGTCAAGCAGTCCAGTCCGGTTTCGTCCGCTCTCTCTCTCTCTCTTGAGTATTAGTTTTGTGACAGTTCGTTCGCGTCTCCCTTTCGCGGTGATAAGCGATACATCGTTCGATCCCAGTATGGGAAAACCGCCGCGTGGTGATGCGGTCGCAAGCTCGTCCGGGAAGCGTCCCCGTCAGAAAACCGCCAACGCTCAGTAGGCCTCGAAAAAGCTGCTATCCAACAACCGGTACGCCATTGGGAAATGGCGATGAACCGGAAATAAAGAAGAAGGAGAAACTACCACCCTTTTTTGTCAAGGGATTCCCGCCTGGACTTCGGGAAAACATCGAGTACTACATCAAGAATGGCTTCTTGAACTGCACCATGCGCCTGTGTACTGAAGGCATCATGCTGATAAAACCAGCAAGGAAGGACTACAAGGCCGTTGAAGTGCTGCTGAAGCAGAAAAAATGGGAGTATATCTCTCACTAAATCGAGGAGGACAAGTCGCTGGTGGTCGTGCGTCGTCTGCCCGATATGGAAATCGCCGCGCTGTCGGATGAGCTTAAGAAGAACGGCCTAAAGCCTTCGCAAGTCTGCAGGATGAATCGACACGACGCCTCCCGCAAGTACCGTGACCAGCTGTATTTGGTCCACCTCGAGCGAAACACAACGTGTTTGAAGGACCTGCAGTGTATTTGGGCGCTTTTCCACATCGTGGTTAAGTGGGAACGCTACCAACCTCGCCCCGTAACGTCACCCAATGCTCAACCTGCCTCATGTTTGGACATGGGATCAAAAATTGCCACATGGCTCATCGCTACAACGAATGTGGCAAACAACACGCACCCGAAGAATGCGAGAGCATGGAGAACGCCGATCCACACTGCGCCAACTGTGGTGCAGCACATCGAGCTACCAGAAAGTCTTTTCCGAAGCGTGTGGAATTCATGGAAATCCGCAAAAGGGCCTCCACGCAGAACCAGGCCGGTCGGAAAAAGGTACCGGCATGCAATGAGCAGAATTTCCCCGCCATTAGCCAACGGCGTCCGATTCCTATTCTTCCGCCATTACCGCTCAACAACCGGTTGGCTGCTGCTGCATCGGTCCCGCCAACTGCTGAGGCGCCAAACCATCCTGCTAATCCGAGCCGTCAGTCCTATGCGGCAACGGTTTCGTCCCCTCCCCCGGGACTACCATCGCATGAAAACGAAGAGCTACTCACAACAGAGGAACTCATTACCATCATGGCAGAAGCAATCATCATCAACCGCTTCTGCAGAATCAGAACCGAGCAGATTCTTGCTGCATCACGTTTCATCGACAATTATGGACCGTGAAACCATCAAGATCGCCAACTGGAACGCTTGCTCGCTCAACAGCAAGATCATCGAGTTCGTTGACTTCCTCAACAAACAAACCATCGACATTGCCGTTTTTACGTCTACCTTTCTGACTTCCGGCTTCTAAGACTTGATCGAACCAGCTCCGGGGGAGGAGGAGTTGCCATTGCGGTAAGGAGAAACATCTGCTGTCGGCTTCTACCGAGCTTCCAGCTGAAAACCATCGAAGCTTTAGGGGTAGAAGTCTCCACTCTTGTCGGCCCTATCACCATCATTGCGACCTACTGCCCCAAGCAAGTCACCATCAGGGACGTGTCGGAAGCACACCTGCGGAGGGACATCATCAAACTAACTCTAACAAACGGCGCGAAAAGTACATCATCGCTGGCGACCTGAACGCCAAACACCTGAACGACGACCTGCAAGAAGCTCGCTACACCATATTAGCGCCGGACTCTCCCACCCGGTTGAGCCGGTCTGGCGTTCACTCCACCATTGACATCCTCATCAGCAACATGGGAGACAACATCGCGCTACCTGTGACCCATCAGGAGCTGAGTTTGGACCACTTTCCGGTGGTGGCCGAAGTAGGCTCCTCTGTCAACCGATTCCAAGCTTTCCGACGCAACTACCATTATGTCAGCTGGGAGCAGTTCCAACACTGTGTCGACTCCACTGTCGACTACGGTGTCCTTCCGGAGATGCCCAAAGACGGTGTCTGCGTTCCATCGAGGAGGCGATATCCCGGGCCAGGGACCGTCCCAGCGACCCAGTGGTTCATCTGATAACTCCTGAAGAGAAGGAATCCGAGATTACGGCTGACGAACTGTTGGCCTATATCAAATCATCTAAAAACTTGAAGGCCCCAGGTTTCGACAACATCCTGAATCTGGAACTCAAATACTACAATCTACAACCATCTGGCACTGATTTTTAAACAGTGCCTCAGACTTGGCTACTTCCCCTCGTGTTGAAAGTCAGCTAAAGTCATACCCATCCGGAAACCTGGGAACGATCCAACCTCTCCTTCAAGTTATCTACCAATCAGCTTTCTCTCAGGGTTATCAAAACTGTTCGAAAGAGCAGTCTACCACCGGCTCCTAACATCTGCCGAACAAAACAACATCTTACTCGAGGAACAGTGGTTTTCGGAAAGGTCGTTCGACCGTCCACCAGCTGACTCGAGTGACAAACATTCTCAGACGGAACAAGTCTGTTTCGAAAACATCTGCGATGGCGTTGTTGGACGTTGAAAAAGCGTTCTACAATGTCTGGCATGATGGCCTGGTGCAGCACTACGGTCTTCCAACCTTCCTAGTGAAGATAATTAACAACTGTCTATCGGACAGGACGTTCCGAGTCTCTCTGAATGGCATCACATCGGACCGGTGGATCGTTGTCTCTGTTCGCAGATGACACATCCATCGTCTACAAGGGTAGGGTCATCGGAGCTCTGACTGCCAAACTTCAGAGAGGCCTGGATGTCCTGTCTGAATATTTCAATAGCTGGAAGATCCGTATCAACGCGGCAAAGACTCAGGTAATCATCTTTCTACACTCAAAATCTCCCAGACTTGTTCCGTTGGTGAATAATAAGATCTGCCTGAACGGCACAGTGGCGGAATGGTCGAAAGAGGTACTCTACCTTGGCTTAATACTAGACAGAAAGCTGATTTTCAGGGAGCACGTTGAAAAAACCAAAACAAGTGTAACATCTTGATAAGATCACTGTATCCACTCATCAACAGCAGGTCTACTCTATCCCTGTAAAATAAGCTTGCTGTCTACAATCAAATCATCCTTCCTGTAATAGAATACGGGTTGCCAATCTGGGAGAGTTGTGCCAATTGCCATCACCTTAAACTCCAAAGGATCCAGAACAAGAACAAGGGAACAGCGATTAGTACCGATTCGTTCCGTACCCTCCAACTCCAACAAACCTTTCGATGGACACCAGGAAAAAACAACAAATTGTTTTTTTCAGGGCCACCATTCGAAAAACAATCGGCCCTTTTCAGGGCCACCAATTCAAATTCAGAAGGAGTTAAGATAATAGATTTTCGAATAATAAAAAGAACTAAAAGCTCAACATATTTGTTCCGTTCACCAGCGGTCCTACGTCAAGCTTCCGTTCGGGCCCCTAGGCACAGACCCTTCTATTTTTTTGACTACACTGTCCTCTGTGAACAACAAACGGTAAACATATTATGCGTAATATCCGATAGATGTCACCGCAAACAACAGCAGTTCTGATAGAAATTAATGCAGAAGCTTGACTAACCCTTTGTCTGTACCTCTAAACTAGATCTAAGTTAATGGAAAAAAAAATTCAAAACGGAAAAAAGGAAAATTCGAGATAGAGGAAACGGCTCTAATGTTGGCCTATGGATCTAAGATTGGGCCCATCGCTAAAAATCTGCTATTGATCAATTCTATCTAGATGAACGCGCCATTGGGACGGTACTAATGGATATTTTTGGTTGCTTTTGAACATTTAGTCGATTGCTGAATTTTTTTATGGGCCCAAATTAGGGACACTTAGGCCGACATTACATACATTTCCCCTAAGTCTCAGCTAAAAGGCCGGCAAATCAAGAAAACTTTAACATGCGAAAATTTCAGAGAAAACATCCTTTTGATGTATTATCAAGCTTGCAAATATTCCCTGGGGTCATATTGACCCCAAGATACAGACAAAGGGCTAACGATCACAGATTTGCAAATTCTTGTTCTAATTCCACTGATTTCGCGATGTTTACACCATACCCAAGCGAATATCCGTTCACCGGCATAAGGCAGCATGAAAATAAATATAAAGTAACCAAACACCACATAACTCGTTAACCTACCGTATCACGAACGCCGTCATCAGAATACCACCAGAGAGCATCACCCATTTGCGGAGTGACAAGCTTTCAAAACGTCTGCCACAGAGGTGAAGAAAGAGCTGTCTTCGTCAGTGTCATCAGCTTATTGGGGCTCATAAATTTATGCGAACACATCGCCGACGTCAGAAGGCATCGCTGAGATTTATGATGTTCGTACACTAACGCGTATGTGTATAAGGTTTCCAGCGAAACAGCCGATCATTTTTTTAAATTGCAATGCCAGGAAATTTGGCCATGCAAAGTTTCCGGTAATCTCATTTAACCATGTAAGAAAATTTCCATCCACGGACAAAAGGGACGCTGGTTGCTCATATGCATACACGCATAATCTTACAACTTCATCGCGATTCTGATGTAGACAGACCCGCCTGCGGTGGAACTTCGCACCTCCTCTAATGTAATTAAATAATCACCTCGGTGTACCACTAACAAGACATGACCCGTCGTCCTCGTCGTCTGGTTATGACATTGGAGGCAAACCACCACTAATCTACCTTGCAGAGCCCCACATGAAGTCAACCGGAAGGTGTAATCAATTCTTGACTTCGACTTGTTGTAAGGTGCGATACAGGTTCGTGTGATTCAATGCAGGGCGATGTCATTCGACGTGGCCACCCCTAGGGAAGGGGTCAACGGCTACAAGTGCTATTTTTTTTTCTGTTGTTGTTTATCAGATCCATCGTGGTCAAGCTACGCTTCTCGGTTCAAGTGACGTATGATTGAATAATTGATATGGTAGGTGGCCTTCGCTGCATTAGGGCTTTCAAAGTCCTGGAAGCAGTGCTGTGCATGCACATGAAGTTTTCTGGTAACCCTACCCTCGGTCAGCTCACAGCCATGCGTGACTCGGCCCCATTTGTCGTCCAGCTGTTGCCCAGCGCCGGAGTTTTCATGTCATCACTGAGTAGTTGATTTTCCCCGAACACATCACGTCATGGGAAAAGCCATTAAAAATCCCACCTGGTGACCTAATGAGTGGTACTGCACTTCCGGTTCCCCTGGCCAGGAAAACAAAAACTTCGCACTTTCCGAAACAATCGTATCAAAATAAAATTTCAATGCACCAGTCCCCTCTGAGGAAGAAGCAAATTATCAACATGCAACAAATTGAGTCATTTGCATTCCTCCTGATGGCAGAAGCAGACCATCCAAATGCCAGTCGTTTGTTTTGGTTTAATCTAAATAACTATCACATTCCCCAGCGCAGTCCGCAAGTTCATTTCTTTCGACTTGGGGCACTTCATTGCTTCTACCTCCGGAACACGATGCCGGCAGCAGTAGAGGACAGCCATGCTACAGGTTTATTTCCTGAACAGTAGCTGCTACACACAGACACCCAACCAAACGAACCGTCATGAGATGAGGAAGATAAATCTTGGGTTAACATCTCGGTAGTGCTTACGCTTTTCGCTATCTCCCAAACTAGACAAGGCTACCAGAAAAAAGGGAAACTGCTGCAGTGCATCCGCAATGTCACATTTTTCCACTCCAGTTCATCCGTTCTGCACGGGATTTTCGTTGGCTGGCGAATGACTGGTCTTCCGGCTGAACAAAAACCGGTGGCCACAAAACTGACACCGAGTCACGCGAAATCGGATGATGAGTTTGTGTCAGCCATGCAGCTTGTTTCAAGATGTGCTTTTGATATCGTGGAACTATAGAAGTGTGTCCTTGGGCAAGTATGAACTGCGTGCTGTGCAGTTTGAGCTGAATTTTTAAATTATGATTCATTGAAAAGGGGATTTTTTTTTAAGCTCAGTTGCCATATTTCATGGGGATGGAGGGGAAGATTCTAGCGAGTCACTGCCGTGTGATTGACAAAGTAAAGCTGCTATTGCCATTTTTACCCAGTCGTCAAATATTTTACAAGTCAAGTTTTGTCAACGTTGTTTGCACTTTCCTGATATGTGGCAAAAATTTGACCAAGTATTATTGGTTGATAATACTCACCTCAGGCAGGATTGTTAATCTATAACCGCCGATTACTCGGCTTAGAAATTATTGCGAGAATCTCCGTAAAATCGACAAGACAATTTACGGCAAACAACAAACAAACGAAGCAAACTCATCAATTAACTTTTCTGCACGACTTGCACAGTCAACGGAAAAGTTCGTAATCGATTCAAACAAGCGTGTGCGGATACTGTCAAGCCAACTGTCCACAAGTTCTGTAGCTGTTTGCAACCATATTTCGACCCAATCCACTCCAACTCAACAATCAAATTCTATGGCTGTTCCTGTCAACAATCCGGATCCTCTCATCAACATCGATTTCCATAATGACGGAAATGGGTCTCGCATCGCCTTTGAAAGCACTGGATCCCGCATTCCAGCTGTTGGCAGCACCCAACCGAACATCGCATCTCTGAGGGTTGCTAAGACAGTCCAGTCAGTCAACGACATGGTATCTTTCTACGTGACTCCCTTCACGCCGGAACAGAATGAAAATGACTTGCATGTTCATGACATCACGAATGTTGATTAATCTCAACTGAAAATCACCAAGCTCGAGAAAAGAGTCTGGAAGATCTTTCATTCATCTCTTTCAAAGTGACCGTATCAAAAACGGAATCGGAGGTGGTTGGCGATCCGTGGTATTGGCTTGATGGAATTACTGTCCGCTTGTTTGAATCTAACCAATAAAACGGACCCTCTGCCCGTCTTCTGAAATCATCATAGATCCTCGCTCTTTAATCACAAGACGCACAGTAGTAGGCACTAGGCAAGACCCTTATCCGTCTGATACAGTCGTGCTGCATTCTGAGCTCAACTACCAGCGTCCAAGTCGTCCTGGCCCTGTGTTCAGTTATGGAGGAGAGGTCATCTAAACTGCCCTCTCAGGCAAGTATCCTTCTGATAAGAACAATTCTTACGCTGAAAATCTTCCATCTCGCAGCTTCAATACCTCGGATGCAACCAGTGTTAGGAAAATATCAAAAAATCAAATCTCACCAACGCCCAAGATCACGATGATTTTCGTAGACAAAAATCAACAAGCGAACAACTGCGGTTAATTTTGCAAACTGTAATATCGCAGCTCAGAATATCAAGATAACAAAACTCACCAGCTGCAAATCTCAACAAACTGTGGTGAGATTAAGTTGCATGATTTTTGTTTTACACCCGAACGCAACCGAAACTTCCATAACGGCTGGCAGCAGTCACTTCGTGTCTGCCATCGGTGAAGAGTAAAAAGAGATAGCAAACTGTACTTTCTCTTTCTAAGAAAACGATGTGCAACGGAATCATCTTTGTGTCGAGTCAACTCTCAGCTTGATTTTTGCACGTTGTGAATAGTCTCGCAATATCAAAGGAGCTTGTAAAATCAATATCAAGCATGATATTTTATTCCAATATCACGCGTGATATTGCGAGTGCATGTAAGCGGAAAAATATAAATTGATTTCTGATTTTGCCAACACTGGATGCAACACAACACCATAGAGCTAGCCTACCTCAAATGTTACTAAACAACATCTGGGACGCGCTACACTCAGTACCTTTGAAGACTGAGCGCCCCATCACAGTCAAGCATCTCCTTTCCAGGTGAAGGGGTCTTCCAGCTTGCGCTATCAGGCAAGTATCCACTTCTCTCGACTTGTTCCTTACATAATGATTCTTAGAGTTTCAGCGTCCGAGTATTTGTTGAAAGCGACGTGATCGCTAGTATCGACGATGAAGCCCGAACAACCGGACAACCTGAATGGAGCGGAATACCTAGCTCTCACAAGTTCCTACCCGAGTCATATTACAACAAAAGACTACCAGCTGAAACATGGACACAGCTGGGTGGCGTAGTCTGGGCAATGTTTCCAGTCCGGCAATAGCAAAGTGAAGAGGTGCAACGTGAACACTGGCGCGGTAACCAAAGTACAGTGATGGAGAAAATGCTTCACCAACCCCGAGCGTCTGTGCACCATGGAGGTGCGGCTCAAAGCGGCGTCTGTATCCATGTTAGAAGCGGCTGATCACCGTCCTAGTGCCAGCGTGGGACTCTAAACAGAGCTGTACAAGATGGTCCCCAACAAGCCGCCCTGGAAAAATATAAAGTTGCAAATACCGAAGAAAGAAATACGGATCGTAATAATCGGCACATACCTACGCGACGAAATAAGGACTATACGATTGGAAACTCGGAACATGGAACTGCAAATCGTTCGGCTTCCCGGAATGCGATAGCTTAATCTATGATGAACTTCAACGGAACAAAAGGTATGGAAAAGCGATCATCGAGCCACTACTTTCTACCAGAGCTTTGACACCACCAACGAGTTGGGTACCGGTTTTGTAGTGCTGGGTTAGATGCGCCAACGCGTGATTGGTTGGCAGCCGATCAATGCAAGGATGTGTAAGTTTAGGATTAAGGGCCGATTCTTCAACTACAGCATCATTAACGTGCACTGCCTACACGAAGGGACACCCGACGACGAGAAAGAAGCATTCTATGCGCAGCTGGAGCAGGTGTACGACGGTTGTTCGCAACGGGACGTCAAAATCGTCATCGGCGACATGAACGCTCAGGTAGGACGGGAGGCAATGTACAGACCAAACAGTCTGCATGCCGTATCGAACGACAACGTGCAACGATGCGTGAACTTTGCAGCTTCTCGTGGTATGGTAGTTCGAAGTACCTTTTTAACCGCAAGGATATCCACAAAGCCACCTGGAGATTACCTGACCAACACACAGAAAACGAAATCGATCACGTTCTAATCGACGAGAAATTCTTCTCCGACATTATCAACGTACGCAGTGCGAATATAGATTCGGACTACTACCTAGTTGCAGTATGCATGCACCAAAAACTCTCGACGGTGCATAACACCCGTCGAAGTTGAACGCCGCGACCCAACATTGAGCAATTACGGGACGCCGGAGTTGCCCAGGATTACGCGCAGAAGCTGGACCCACGGAAGAGCAGCTTGGCGCAGCTTGGCACAGCTTTTCTTGAAGATGGCTGGAGGGACATCGGTTCCACCATAGGTAGTACTGCTGCAGCGGCTCTAGGTACTGTAATCCTGGACCGAAGAAATGGCTAATTTGACGGCGAATGCAAACTGTTGGAAGATGAGAAGAAGGCAGCACGGGCGACAACCCTAATAAAATTTGTATGGTTACTTTGCTTAACGACGTGTTTGTGGTATCATCCAAACCATTTGTGGAAAAGTTCAACAATTTGGGTTGTCGTTCGTTTATGGTATTTGTTTATTAGGGAAGCGCGGAACAGACAATACTCGGTTTTCCGAAGGAAGAAACGTCAGCAGGAATACCGAGATCGCAGGGCGATGGAAAATCTGTACCGCGTAAACGACACACGGAAGTTCTACGAGAGGCTAAATAGTTCGCGCATAGGCTACGTGCTGCAAGCCGATACGTGCAAGGACTTAGATGGTAGCCTTCTCACGAACGAGTAAGATGTGATTGAGAGCTGGAAGATGCCGACTTCCGGATACAGAAAAACTTGGAAACACTACCCTACAATATGGGTATTTTTGGAATCGCGGTGACGTTTAGAGTCTGGAAATCTATGTCTAACGCCATTTTGAAATCAAAGATGGTGGCTGCCAGTAAGAGTTAAACTTGGACATTATGTCAAAGACCCAACAATATGAGTATTTTTGGAATCTGGATTCCGGATAGAATCCGGACATCCTTGTCTGACGCCACTTTTAAATCCAAGATGGCGCTTCCGCATTGAGAAAAACTGGGAAATACTGACTCATTACCTACAATATGGGTATTTTGGAATCGGGTGACGTGTAGGGACTGGAAACCCTGACGCCATTTTGAAATTCAAAATGGTGGCTTCCAGTTCGAGAAAAACTGGAAAATACTATCAAATACCACACAATATGGGTATTTTTGAAATCATGGTGACGTTGAATTTCAAAATGGCATCAGACATGGGTTTCCGGTCCCTGCCCGTCATCCCGATTTCAGAAGTACCCATATTGTGGGTAATTTGGCAGTATTTCCTAGTTTTTTTTTCTGTAACCGAAAACCACCATCATAAACTTCAAAATGGCGTCATACATGAATTTTCGGTCCTTCTACGTCACCCTGATTCCGATAGTATTTATCAGTTTTTCTCTTGCCGGAAGCCGCCATCTTGAATTTCAAAATTGCATCAGCCCAATCCGTCACCCGATTCCAAAAATACCCATATTGAGGGTAATTAGACTGTATTTCCCAGTTTTTCTCTAACCGGAAACCACCATCTTGGAATTAGAAGTGGCGTCAGACATGGGTTTCCAGTTTCTACCCGGAACCCAGATTCCAAAAATTCCTATATTTAGGGGTATTTGACAGAATGTCCAAGTTTTACTCTTATCGGAAGCCACCATAATTGATTTCAAAATGGCGTTAGACATAAATTTCCAGAGTCTACACGTCACCCCGTTTCCAAAATTCCCATATTGTGGGAAATTTGGCGCTCTTTCCAAGTTTGTCTGTATCCGGAAGCCGGTAACTAGGATTTAAAAAATGGCGTCAAATATGAATTTTTAGTCCTTAAACGTCAGCCCGATTCTAAAAATACTCATATTGTGGGGAACTTGACAGTATTTTTCAGTTTTTCTATAACCGGAAGCCGTTATCTTGGGTTTCAAAATGGCGTTAGACATTGATTTCCGGACCCTGCAAGTCATCCGGATCCAAACATACCCATATTGTGGGGTATTTGCCATTATTAAAAGTTTTTAATTGATTGGCTCCCGGAAATCAAGCTTTTGTCGGACCGACTGGCGGGCGACAACCAAACAATGACAACAGGATTTGTTTTGGATGTGGATGTCGTGGGCATCTCAAAGGCAGTCCATCATGCATTGCCCGAGAAGCACAGTGTCTCAAATGCAGAACTTTTGGCCACTTTGCTAGATGGTGTACTAAGAGGACAAACGATTATTCCGTTCAGAATGCTACCCCATCTAAACGTATCAAGACGGTAGTTGAATCCGACGAAAAGATGCACGGAAATCAAAATATCACTGGAAAAGAACAAGACATTTGCTTCATAATGGGTGGAAATATTTTTCGTTTTAAAGTGGGAGGCGTCGAGACCGTTCTGACGATTGACTCTAGAGCCGCAGTGAATATTATCGACCTCAAAAGCTCGACACAGTGGAGGACATCGACCGGGCCCTGGAGGGTCTCCATCAAGCCATATCCGTGGCTGACGAAGAGTGCGTTCGACGAGTTCCTGTGAGGGGTAAGTTTCAAGCAATTGATTCCCACACCAAACTCTTGATTCGGCTCAGAAATGTTCGTAGACGCTAGTTCCAGTGGACTGGAGATCTGCAGCGTAAATACGAAATGGTCGATCTGAATCGGCAGATCGCTTCCAGAATGGTCTCAATCCAGAACGAGAGTTTCGTGCGGCTCGAACAAGCGGCCATTCTGGAAGGTTGCCAAGGTGCTGAAGTCTCACCCCAAGCCCATTCCACCACTTGGGGAGCACATTGCCCAGTCGCATTTGCTTGGCTCCAAAATCCCAAGTCCACTCGAGAACCAGGTTGCGCAGTGCGTCCAGACGTTAGATGCCTCCCCTTGTGCCGTCTCTCTAGAAGAACGGATTACAGAGGAACAAATTTGCTCAGCGCTGAAATACAGTGAGAACATGAAGGCAAACCCTGACGGAATATTCAACCTAGCGTTGAAAAATCTCAGCCCGACGGTGCACTCGCTGCTGGCTGCCACCTTCAACAGATGCTTGGAGCTGCACTACTTTCCAAGCATCTGGAAGGTGGCAAAAATCATCCCGATCCGCAAACCTGGGAAAGACCCTCACTACCATCAAGCTACAGACCGATTAGCCTGCTCTCAGCGCTGAGCAAGCTGTTCGAAAAATTGATCCTCAGCCGACTAAACAAGTTTGTGGAGGATGACATTCTTCTTCCGGAACAGTTCGGGTTCCGCAAGGGGCATTCCACCAATCATCAGCTAGTGCGGGTGATGAATAACATCCGAAGTAACAAAGCTGTATCCAAGTCCACAGCCATGGCTTTGTTAGACGTCGAAAAGGCGTTTGACAATGTCTGGCACGACGGACTTATATACAAGCTTTGTAACTCCAACTTTCCACCATACCTTGTGAAAATCACCCGTAACTACCTCCAGCAAAGGTCGTTCAGGGTATCGTTGAATAGTTCCCTTTCGAGACAATTTTCGATCCCAGCAGGTGTTCCGCAAGGGAGTCTGCTGGGACCACTGCTTTACAGCATCTACACGTCGGACATCCCTCCTCTAGGAGACGGTTGCGTGTTCTTCCTGTTCGCAGATGACACCGCGATAGCCGTCAAAGGAAGGATGCCTCGCGAAATAACGAACAACGCCTCGAAAACCCAAGCGATCATGTTCCTTCACAGACAATCGCCAAAACTTAAACCGTCTCCCTCCTGTACCGTAATAATGGATGGTACAAGGGTCGAGTGGTCCGCTGATGTTACTTATCTCGGGATGTTGTTCGATGAGAAGCTCCTGTTCCGCTCGCACATAGAGAAAACCCTAGTTAAGTGCTCCGCCTTGGTTAGGTGTTTGTATCCGCTCATTTGCCGCAGATCCCGCCTCTCAAGGCAAAACAAACTGGCTGTCTACAAACAGATCATAGCCCCCGCGATCTTCTATGCCGCCCCGGTGTGGGAATCGTGCGCTCAGACCCACAGACCCAAATCCAGGTTGCACAGAATAGAGTGTTGAGGATGATCCCAGATCGTCCATTCGACACAAGAATAGCAGACCTCCATCAAGAGGCAGAAATTCCCAAAGTAGATTCCAAAATTGAGGAAATGACAACCTAATTTATCCAAAAATGCAATCTTTCTGAACATGCTTTAATAAGCAATTTGTACATAGTAGGTTAAGTACATATAGTAGAGTAGGTTAGTGTTAAGCTGTAAATAGTAGTATTAAGTAGTTTCTCTTCAAATTCTAAAAACAAAACGAATCAATCCCACCAAGGTGGTCGACCGTGTACTAAGTCTAGGACTAATTTTGTAAAACAAATTTTGAATTTTGCCCATACCTAAAGATGAAGAAAGCAATTAAATCACTTAGACAAATGTATATGGTAATCATACAAGTTGAACTGAAATAAAGATCATTTAAACTCGCAAAACTATCGACCTCAAAACATGGCAAATGCTTCAGCAAAGCGGAGCTAAAGTCAGTTTTAATCCGAAGATCGACCGGTCCTTCAAGGCTTATGGCTCGTCGATTTCTATAAACATGCTGGGAATATTTGTTGCCGAAATAGAAGCAGCCATAAACAAGTTCGAAGCTTCATTCTACGTAGCTAAAAACGGAATGCAAAGTCTTCTGGGAGATGAAACGGCCAAAAGGCTTAAGGTGTTGAAGATCGGCTACAACGTTGGTTCGGTCCAAGAAATTCCAGCTGCATTTCCGAAGATCAAAGGAGTTCTTGTTGAGATTCCAGTGAACCCCGATGTCAAACCCGTACAGCAACCATACCGTCGTGCTCCATTCGCATTGGAGGACAAAATTGCGGAAAACCTTCGATATCCACAGAACCAGGACACTATTGAACGGGTGCAGCAACCGTCGGTATGGGTTTTTCTCCAATTGTACCAGTTGTGAAGGATAATGGTGAGATACGTCTATGCATCGACTTGCGTAGAGCAAATCAAGCTGTCATTAGGGAAGCGCCAATAATTGAGGAGCTCTTTGGGGGAATCAATGGTGCAGTTCGATTCTCAAAGTTGGACATCAGAGAAGCGTATCACCAAGTGGAAATTTCGGAACGATCAAGAGAAATCACAACCTTTATTACAAAGCAAGGACTGTTCAGGTTCAGTTTGAATCAAATAAATAATTTTTCATCCTTCCGTATGTTGATGAGTGTTTTATTAAGTTATGTGTATATTTTATTACGCAGTTTTATAACTGCTAATGTTTTATATTAGCTGCGCTCCTGAACTGTTTCAGAAGGTGATGGAGTCTTTCATTGCTGGGCTAGACGGTGTGGTCGTTTACTTAGACGACATAATGATCTGAGGACAAAATCCAGAAGAACACGACCGCAAGCTAAATGCCCTTCTATCTCGTCTACAAGCATGCGGAATTCTACTGAACAAAGAGAAATGCGTTTTCAATGTTTCTCAACTGGAATTTCTAGGTCATGAGATGTCTAGTTCGGGTATCCGGCCAACAAAAAGTAGGATTGCGGCCATCAAATCATTTCGGCTTCCGTGCAATGTTTCAGAACTACGTAGCTTCCTCGGGCTAATAACATATGTTGGAAAATTTCTACCGTCTTTGGCAGCCAAAACAGAGCCACTTCGGAGTCTACTTCGCGTTGGGGACTGGCAACCAACACACACACGAGCGTTTAAAGAGATCTAGTCTGCCATGAGTGGAACTAATTTTCTTGGCTATTATGATCCCAAAGATCTTTTTATTGTAATAGCCGATGCGAGTCCCAGTGGGTTGGGCGCTATTTTTCTTCAACAGGATGCAGGTGGTAAAAGAAGAATCATATCGTTCGCAAGCAAGTGTTTGATAGAGAAAATCTCGAAAGAAAATATTTTCAAACGGAGAGGGAAGTGCTATCATTGGTTTGGGCCCTCGATAGGTTCAAATTATATCTGCTCGTAAAAAGATTTAAACTAATAACTGACTGTCAACCTTTAATGTTCCTGTTTAAAGAGCGATCAAAACCTTGTGCCAGGATAGAACGGTGGGTATTGTGTCTGCAGACGTACAATTTTGATGTGGTGTATGAACCGGGAGCAAACAATTTGGCCGATGCGCTTTCTCGATTATCAGTGACCAATCCTGTAGCATACAGATCATCGGACATTCCACTGCGTCCTAGCAAGAAGTACGGTCGACTTAGTTCGCGCTCCGCTATTTTGGAAGTTTTCTCGCTATTCGCTTGATTTAAATTGTCAGTTTTTTCTCGCTTAGAGTTCCCAGCTAAATAATTAACTAAAAGTGAGTTTTTTTCTGAGAAGAAAGTGTGTTTTCGGCATCATCGGAAGGAAAATTGTTTTTACGATTGCCAATTCGCCAACCATTTTGCGCACCATCGGTGCGTGGTAACGCATACCTGCACACGGATCATCGTCATCGAGTGTCAGCATCTGCCTCCGCATTTACACCGCTCATCTATCATCGTGTGTTCAGCTGAGTGCCGACCCTCATACAAGCACACACCAACGAAGACCACCCGCACACGCTGATGGAAGATCATCCACGCTGCGCGTCGCTCCGCTGCTGCTGTTTAAACGCTCGGTGGTAGTAGTATAGGAGTATCAGATAAGTTTTTGTTCTTGTTTCTCTCTTTCGCCCATCTGTTAAATTTTAAGTTTGTGTTCTGTGTTTGTAGTTTTTTTTTGTGTATTGTGTCCGAGTGATTATCGTTTCAGTGGTAGAGCGTTTTTCGCTCCCACTAGTACGGCAAAATGGACATTTTGTCGCAAGACGAAATGGACGTTTTGTCGGAAGATGACACCACTTTGCCACGCGATGGCAAGAAGGGTCGAAAACGTACGTCATCTCAGAAGAAAGATGATGTCATCCCTGGTTCATCGTCTCAGTCTGGCAAAGGACAGGCTCAGATAAACCCCCGATCGCGAGCCTATCCAGATGACTCGACTGGCCCATGGGTTGTCTACTTTCAGCCCAGAAACAAACCTTTGAATGTAATGCAAATTACTAATGATCTGACGAAGCGATACTCGGCCGTGACTGAAATCACGAAGGTTAGGCACAATAAACTTCGTGTCTCCGTCTCTAACCTGAAGCAGGCTAACGAGATTGCTGCCTCTCAGCTCTTCACGCTCGAGTACAGAGTTTACATCCCAGCTCGTGATGTGGAGATCGAAGGTGTGGTCACCGAAGCGAGTCTGACCCCCGAGATCTTGGAGAAGCAGGCGGTTGGCCGTTTCAAGAACCGTTTGCTTCCTCCGGTGAAGATACTGGATGTCCAAAAACTGGGCTCAGTATCTGTCAGCGAGGGTAAAAAGAGTTTTACCCCCACAGACTCGTTCCGTGTGACCTTTTCTGGTTCAGCCCTTCCTCACTACATCGAGCTGGGAAAACTTCGACTACCTGTGCGTTTGTTCGTTCCCCGGGTCATGAACTGCCAAAACTGTAAGCAGTTGGGACATACGGCCTCCCACTGTGGCAGCAAGGCACGCTGTTCCAAATGCGGAGAGAAGCATGGGGATGACACCTGTGCAGCTACCGCACCAAAATGCGTGTACTGTAAGGGAACTCCTCATGGTATCTCGTCATGCCCGGTGTACAAACAACGCGGGGAGAAATTACAACGCTCACTTAAGGAACGTTCCCGGCAGTCTTTTGCAGAAATGCTTAAGACGGCCACGCCATCGACCAACGACAAAAATCCCTTTTCTCTTTTGTCAGATGACGAGACTGACTCTGACTTGGCTGAGGAGGGAAATCAGCTTGCCCAAATCAAGTAGTGGTGGAAAAAAGGAAGTTTCTACTCCTCCTGGATTCCGCAGAACTGACTATACCCAGGATTTTCCACCTCTCCCGGGGACATCCAAAACCCCTGATGTCCCATTTTTAAGAACAGAAGCCCCTTCTTCATCTGGGTTGTTCTCATTTGATAAAATTGTGGACGATATCCTCAAGTACCTCAACATTTCTGATCCTCTCAAAAGCATTTTTCTGGCAATGCTTCCTGCTGTGAAGACCCTCTTGAAGCAATTTACATTGAAGTGGCCCCTCCTTGCAGCAATCATTTCCTTCGATGGATAATTTTCCAAACGAGGTCGGGGATTTGATCACTGTTCTACAGTGGAATTGTCGAAGTCTTATTCCTAAATTAGATTCTTTTAAGTTTTTAATTCACAATAATGATTGTGATGCATTTGCTGTTTGTGAAACTTGGCTCTCTTCAGATATCGATCTTCCTTTTTATGATTTTAACATTATTCGACTGGATCGTGAGGATTCGCGTGGAGGAGGGGTACTTTTGGGGATCAAAAAGTGCCATTCCTTCTATAGAGTGAATCTTCCACAATTTCCAGGTATTGAAGTTGTCGCATGTCAGGCTATTATTAAAGGTAAGAGCCTTTGTATTGCTTCTGTTTATATTCCTCCTAGAGCCGTTGTTAATCGAAAACAACTTTCAGATATATGTTCAGTACTTCCTGCTCCACGGTTGATTATGGGAGATTTTAATTCCCACGGTACAGGCTGGGGGGAACTGTATGATGACAACCGTTCTACTTTTATATATGACCTCTGTGATAACTTCAATATGACAATTCTTAACAATGGAGAAGTAACACGTTTGGCTGGACCATCTTCGAATGGAAGTAAATTAGACCTCACACTTTGCTCTAACTCATTATCGTTGGATTGCACGTGGAATGTGATCCAGGATCCCCACGGTAGTGATCACTTGCCCATCAAAATTTCGATTGCCAGTGGGTTCAATCCGTCGGAATCCGTTAACGTCGCGTACGACCTCACCCGTAATATCGATTGGACAACGTTCAAGACCGCAATAGAGGAAGCCGTGTCGTCGGTAGAAGGGCTTCCACCGTTGGAGGAATATAACTTCCTCTCCAATCTGATCTTGGACAGCGCGCTTCGAGCTCAAACTCGGCCGGTTCCAGGAACGTCTTTGCGTAGGAAACCTCCTTCCCCTTGGTGGGACCACCAATGCACTGAGGTTTATCGTAAAAAGTCCGACGCGTTTAAGCTTTTCCGGAAACGTGGAACACCCGTGTATTTCGAAGCGTACTCGGCTCTTGAACGCGAACTCAAGAGCCTCATCAAAGCCAAGAAACGCGGATACTGGCGGCAATTCGTGGACGGATTATCGCGCGAAACGTCGATGAATACGCTTTGGAACGCGGCGCGAAGGATGCGTAACCGGTCTTCGAACAACGAGAGCGAGGAGTACTCAGATCGTTGGATTCTCAAGTTCGCGCGAAAAGTATGTCCTGATTCCGTGCCGGCACAGATGATTCCTCGCGAAACGACGAATTCGGTAGACGAGATCAGCCAGCCTTTTTCAATGCTGGAGCTCTCACTCGCGCTCCTTTCGTGTGGCAATTCGGCTCCGGGGGCTGATAGAATCAAGTTCAACTTGTTGAAGAACCTCCCAGACGTCGCTAAGAGGCGCATGTTGAACTTGTTTTGTCAGTTCCTGGAGCTCAATATTGTTCCGGATGATTGGAGGCAAGTGAGAGTTATAGCCATTAAAAAGCCTGGAAAACTCGCTTCAGATCATAACTCGTATCGTCCCATCGCGATGTTATCGTGCATTCGAAAATTGTTGGAGAAAATGATCCTTTTTCGCTTGGACAAATGGGTTGAGACGAACCACCTACTCTCAGATACTCAATTTGGATTCCGTAGGGGCAAGGGAACGAACGACTGTCTCGCGTTGCTTTCCACAGAAATTCAGTTGGCTTTTGCTAAAAAAGAGCAAATGGCTTCTGTATTCTTGGATATCAAGGGGGCTTTTGTTTCAGTATCGGTTGAAGTCCTTTCAGACAAACTCCACGCTTGTGGCCTTTCTCGATTAATAAATAACTTTTTGTACAATTTGCTGTCAGAGAAACATATGAGCTTTTCTCATGGAAACTCTACAGCTTCTCGATTTAGTTACATGGGTCTCCCCCAGGGCTCATGTTTAAGCCCCCTTTTGTATAATTTCTACGTCAGAGAAATTGACAATTGTCTAAGTGACAACTGCACGTTGAGACAACTTGCAGATGACGGCGTAGTGTCTATGACAGGGCCCAAAGGGGTCGACCTGCAAGGACCCTTACAGGATACCTTAGACAATTTGTCTACTTGGGCTATTCAGCTAGGTATCGAATTCTCCACGGAGAAAACTGAGTTGGTCGTTTTTTCTAGGAAGCATAGCCCAGCACAACCAAAGCTTCAACTTTTGGGTAAACCGATCACTCATTCTATGTCCTTCAAATATCTTGGGGTCTGGTTCGATTCAAAATGCACCTGGAGATCCCACATTGAGTATCTGAGACGAAAATGCCAACAAAGGATCAATTTTCTCCGAACAATTACCGGAACGTGGTGGGGAGCTCATCCGCAAGATCTTCTGACGTTGTACCGGACAACGATTTTATCGGTTTTAGAGTACGGTAGTTTTTGCTTCCAGTCGGCGGCTAAAACTCACATCATCAAACTGGAACGTATCCAGTATCGTTGTCTTCGTATCGCGTTAGGATGCATGCACTCGACTCATACGATGAGTCTAGAAGTGTTGGCGGGCATGTTGCCACTATCGGATCGGTTCTCGGAATTGTCCCTCAGGCTCCTCACCCGTTGCGAAGTTATGAACCCACTGGTAATCGAAAACTTTGAAAAGCTTCTTGAGCTGAACCCTCAAACTCGTTTTATGTCATTGTACTACGTGTACATAACACAGGATGTCAGCCCTTCACAGCATAATCCTCATCGTGTATGCTTCTCCGACTTCGGCAATTCAGTTAGTTTTGATTTATCTATGACGCGGGAGATTCGTGGAATCCCAGAACATCATCGTTCCATGATTGTTCCGTCAATTTACGCTGCAAAGTTTGGCCAAGTTGATTCCGCAAGATCGTTCTTCACAGATGGATCACTAATAGAGTCGTCCGCTGGTTTTGGTATTTTTAACGAATTTCATAGCGCCTCTCGAATGCTTCAAGCTCCTTGTTCCGTATATGTTGCTGAACTGGCGGCAATATATTATACGCTAGAAACGATCGCCTCACTTGCACCAGATCATTATTTTATTTTTACGGATAGTCTCAGTTCTGTCGAGGCTATTCGATCCATGAGGCCGGTAAAGCACTCCTCGTATTTTCTCATGAAAATACGAGAGCTTTTAAGTGCTTTATCTTTAAGATCTTTTGTCATCACCTTTGCATGGGTCCCATCTCATTGCTCGATTCCGGGCAATGAGATGGCTGACTCACTTGCTAAGGTGGGCGCTATGGAAGGCGATATTTACGATCGACAAATCGCCTACGATGAATTTTTCTTCATTTATCGTCAACAGTCACACGTCAGCTGGCAGAATAAGTGGAGTGAAGGGAGTTTGGGACGATGGCTATATTCGATCATCCCTAAGGTGTCGAAGAGTTCTTGGTTCAAGGGGTTGGATGTGGGTCGAGACTTCATTCGTGTGATGTCTCGCCTCATGTCCAATCACTATTCGTTAAACGCTCACTTGTTCCGTGTTGGGCTGAAGGACAGCAATCTCTGTGAATGTGAACAAGGTTACCAGGACGCAGATCACATTATTTGGTCTTGTGCTGAGCATCGCGGAGTCAGATCTGAACTGTACGATTCCCTTCGGGCTCGAGGTAGACAACCTAATGTTCCAGTTCGGGATATTTTGGCTAGACGCGATCTGGAGTTTATGAAACTCATATATGTTTACTTTAAGAATATTAACATTAGATTGTAAGTTTTATTAACCTTGTGTTTAGTTTGTATTTTGTACGTGTGGGTTTTTTTTATGTTTGTTTTCAAGATGAATAGAAATTCGTTCATCATCCCACTGCGACCTAGCAAGAAGTACAGTCGACTTGTTTCGCGCTCCGGTATTTCGGAAGTTTTCTCGGTATTCGGTTGGTTTAAATTATCAGTTTTTTCTCGCTTAGTGATTACTGGCATAGTACCCGGCTAAACAATTATTTGAAAGTGAGTTTTTCTGAGAAGAAAGTGGTTTTCGGCGTCATCGGAAAGAAAATTGTTCACTTGCAATTGGATATTCGCAAACCAATTTGCGCTTCATCGGTGCGTGATCACGCATACCTGCACACAGATCATCGTCATCGAGTGTCAGCATCTGCCTCCGCATTTATACCGGTCATCCATCATCGTGTGTCCAGCTGAGTGCCGAGCCTCATACAAGCACACCACTACAAAGATCGCCCGCACACGCGCATCGAAGGTCACCCACGCTGCGCGTCGCTCCGCTGCTGCTGTGTAATCACTCGGTGGTAGTAGTATAGCAGATAAGTTTTTTTTTCCTGTTTCTTTCTCTCGCCCATCAGTTAAATTTAATTTTGTGTTTCTGTGTTTGTAGTTTTTTTCTGTTTATTGTGTCTGTGTGGTTTTAAGCATCGTTTCAGTGGTAGAGCGTTTACCGCTCCCACTAGTACGGCAAAATGGACGTCTCGTCAGAAGACGATATGGACATTTTGTCGGAAGATGAAACCACTTTGCCACTCGATGGCAAGAAAAGACGAAAACGTCCTGTCATTCATGGTTCGTCTCAGAAAAGCCCCCGATCGCGAGCCTATCCAGATGACTCGACTGGGCCATGGGTTGTCTACTTTCAGCCCAAAAACAAACCTTTGAACTTGATGCAAATTTCCACTGATCTGACGAAGCGATACTCGGCCGTGACCGAAATCACGAAGGTTAGGCATAATAAACTTCGTGTTGTCGTTTCTAACCTGAAGCAGGCTAACGAGATTGCTGCCTCCCAGCTCTTTACGATTGAGTACAGGGTTTACATACCAGCTCGTGATGTGGAGATCGAAGGTGTGGTCACCGAAGCGAGTCTGACCCCCGAGATCTTGGAGAAGCAGGCGGTTGGCCGTTTCAAGAACCCCTTGCTCCCCCCGGTGAAGATACTGGATGTCCAAAAACTGGGCTCAGTATCTGTCAGCGAGGGTAAAAAGAGTTTTACCCCCACAGACTCGTTTCGCGTGACCTTTTCTGGTTCAGCCCTTCCTCAGTACATCGAGTTGGGAAAACTTCGGCTACCTGTGCGCTTGTTTGTTCCTCGGGTCATGATCTGCCAAAACTGCAAACAGTTGGGACATACGGCCTCTCACTGTGGCAGCAAGACACGCTGTTCCAAATGCGGGGAGAAGCACGAGGATGGCGCCTGCACAGTCACGGCACCAAAATGCGTGTACTGCAAAGGATCTCCTCCTCATGGTCTCTCGTCGTGTCCGGTGTACAAACAACGCGGGGAAAAACTAGAGCGCTCTCTTAAGGAGCGTTCCAGGCGGTCTTTTGCAGAAATGCTTAAGACAGCCAAGCCATCGACCAACGAAACAAATTCCTTCGCTCTTTTGTCAGATGACGAGTCTGGCTCTGACTTGGCTGAGGAGGGAGTTTCTTTCAGTTTTCCGGAAGGTTCTGCCCGGAAACGAAAACGCATCCGTTCGCGGAAAGTTGCTGATCAAGAACCCCAAATCAGCTTGCCCAAATCAAGGAGTGGTGGAAAAAAGGAGACATCTACTCCTCCTGGATTCCGCAGAACTGATTATACCCAGGATTTTCCACCTCTCCCGGGGACATCCAAAACCCCCGATGCCCCAATTTTCAGAACACAAGCCCCTTCTTCATCTGGGTTGTTCTCATTTGATAACATTGTGGACAGTATCCTCAATTACCTCGATATTTCTGATCCTCTGAAAAGCATTGTTCTGGCAATGCTTCCTACTGTGAAAACCCTCTTGAAGCAGTTGACATTAAAGTGGCCCCTCCTTGCAGCAATCATCTCCTTCGATGGATAATTTTCCAAACGAGGTCGGGGATTTGATCACTGTTCTACAGTGGAATTGTCGAAGTCTTATTCCTAAGATAGAATCGTTTAAGTTTTTGGTTCACAATAATGATTGTGATGCATTTGCTCTGTGTGAAACTTGGCTTTCTTCAGATATCGATCTTCCTTTTCATGATTTTAACATTATTCGACTGGATCGTGAGGATTCGCGTGGAGGAGGAGTACTTTTGGGGATCAGAAAGTGCCATTCCTTCTATAGAGTGAATCTTCCACAATTTCCAGGTATTGAAGTTGTCGCATGTCAGGCTTTTGTTAAAGGCAAGAGCCTTTGTATTGCTTCTGTGTATATTCCTCCCCGAGTTTCGATTAGTCAAAAACAACTTTCAGATATCTGTTCAGTTCTTCCTACTCCACGGTTGATTATGGGAGATTTTAATTCCCACGGTACAGGCTGGGGGGAACTGTATGATGACAACCGTTCTACTTTGATATATGACCTCTGTGATAACTTCAATATGACAATTCTTAACAATGGAGAAGTAACACGTCTGGCTGGTCCATCCTCAAATGGAAGTAGATTAGACCTCACACTTTGCTCTAATTCATTATCGTTGGATTGCACGTGGAATGTGATCCAGGATCCCCACGGTAGTGATCACTTGCCGATCAAAGTTTCGATTGCCAGTGGGTTCAATTCGTCGGAATCCGTTAACGTCGCGTACGACCTCACCCGTAATATCGATTGGACAACGTTCAAGACCGCGATAGATGAAGCCGTGTCGTCGGTAGAAGAGCTTCCACCGTTGGAGGAATATAACTTCCTCTCCAATCTGATCTTGGACAGCGCGCTTCGAGCTCAAACTCGGCCGGTTCCAGGAACGTCTTTTCGTAGGAAACCTCCTACCCCTTGGTGGGACCAGCAATGCACTGAGGTTTATCGTAAAAAGTCCGACGCGTTTAAGCTTTTCCGGAAACGCGGAACACCCGAGTATTTCGAAGCGTACTCGACTCTTGAACACGAACTCAAGAGCCTCATCAAAGCCAAGAAACGTGGATACTGGCGGCAATTCGTGGACGGTTTATCGCGCGAAACGTCGATGAATACGCTTTGGAACACGGCGCGAAGGATGCGTAACCGGTCTTCAAACAACGAGGGCGAGGAGTACTCGGATCGGTGGATTCTCAAGTTCGCGCGAAAAGTATGTCCTGATTCCGTGCCGGCACAGATGATTCCTCGCGAAACGACGAATTCGGTAGACGAGATCAGCCAGCCTTTTTCAATGCTGGAGCTCTCACTCGCGCTCCTTTCGTGTCGCAATTCGGCTCCGGGGGCTGATAGGATCAAGTTCGACTTGTTGAAGAACCTCCCAGACGTCGCTAAGAGGCGCATGTTGAACTTGTTTTGTCAGTTCCTGGAGTTCAATATTGTTCCAGATGATTGGAGGCGAGTGAGAGTTATAGCCATTAAAAAGCCTGGAAAACCCGCGTCAGATCATAACTCGTATCGTCCCATCGCGATGTTATCGTGCATTCGAAAATTGTTGGAGAAAATGATCCTTTTTCGCCTTGACAAATGGGTTGAGACGAACCACCTACTCTCAGATACTCAATTTGGTTTCCGTAGGGGTAAGGGAACGAACGACTGTCTCGCGTTGCTTTCCACAGAAATCCAGATGGCTTTTGCTAAAAAAGAGCAAATGGCTTCTGTGTTCTTGGATATTAAGGGGGCTTTTGATTCAGTATCGGTTGAAGTCCTTTCAGACAAACTCCACGCTTGTGGCCTTTCCCCATTAATTAATAACTTTTTGTACAATTTGCTGTCAGAGAAACATATGAGCTTTTCTCATGGAAACTCTACAGCTTCTCGATTTAGTTACATGGGTCTCCCCCAGGGCTCATGTTTAAGCCCCCTTTTGTACAATTTCTATGTCAGAGAAATTGACAATTGTTTAAGTGACAACTGCACGTTGAGACAACTTGCAGATGATGGCGTAGTGTCTATGACAGGGCCCAAAGGGGTCAACCTGCAAGGACCCTTACAGGATACCTTAGACAATTTGTCTACTTGGGCTATCCAGCTAGGTATCGAATTCTCCACGGAGAAAACTGAGTTGGTCGTTTTTTCTAGGAAGCATAGCCCAGCACAACCAAAGCTTCAACTTTTGGGTAAACCGATCACTCATTCCATGTCTTTCAAATATCTTGGGGTCTGGTTCGATTCCAAATGCACCTGGAGATCCCACATTGAGTATCTGAGACGAAAATGCCAACAAAGGATCAATTTTCTCCGAACAATTACCGGAACGTGGTGGGGAGCTCATCCGCAAGATCTTCTAACGTTGTACCGGACAACGATTTTATCGGTTTTAGAGTACGGTAGTTTTTGCTTCCAGTCGGCGGCTAAAACACACATCATCAAACTGGAACGTATCCAGTATCGTTGTCTTCGTATCGCGTTAGGATGCATGCACTCGACTCATACGATGAGTCTCGAAGTGTTGGCGGGCATGTTGCCACTATCGGATCGGTTTTCGGAATTATCGCTCAGGCTCCTCACCCGTTGTGAAGTTATGAACCCACTGGTAATCGAAAACTTTGAGAAGCTTCTTGAGCTAAACCCTCAAATTCGTTTTATGTCATTGTACTACGTGTACATAACTCAGGATGTCAGCCCTTCACAGCATAATCCTCATCGTGTATGCTTCTCCGACTTCGGCAATTCAGTTAGTTTTGATTTATCCATGACGCGGGAGATTCGTGGGATCCCAGAACATCATCGTTCCATGATTGTTCCGTCAATTTACGCTGCAAAGTTTGGCCAAGTTGATTCCGCAAGATCGTTCTTCACAGATGGATCAGTAATAGAGGCGTCCGCTGGTTTTGGTATTTATAACGAATTTCATAGTGCCTCTCGAATGCTTCAAGCTCCTTGTTCCGTATATGTTGCTGAGCTGGCGGCAATACATTATACGCTAGAAACGATCGCCTCACTTGCACCAGATCATTATTTTATTTTTACGGATAGTCTCAGTTCTGTCGAGGCTATTCGATCCATGAGGCCGGTAAAGCACTCCTCGTATTTTCTCATGAAAATACGAGAGCTTCTGAGTGCTTTATCTTTAAGATCTTTTGTCATCACCTTTGCATGGGTCCCATCTCATTGCTCGATTCCGGGCAATGAGAAGGCGGACTCACTTGCTAAGGTGGGCGCTATGCAAGGCGATATTTACGATCGACAAATCGCCTACAATGAATTTTTCTTCATTTATCGTCAACAGTCGCTCGCCAGCTGGCAAAATAAATGGAGTGAAGGAAGTTTGGGACGATGGCTATTCTCGATCATCCCTAAGGTGTCGAAGAGTCCTTGGTTCAAGGGGTTGGATGTGGGTCGAGACTTCATTCGTCTGATGTCTCGCCTCATGTCCAATCACTATTCGTTAAACGCTCACTTGTTTCGTGTTGGGCTGGGAGACAGCAATCTCTGTGAATGTGGACAAGGTTACCAAGACGCCGATCACATCCTTTGGTCTTGTGCTGAGCATCGTGGAGTCAGATCTGAGCTGTGCGATTCCCTTCGGGCTCGAGGTAGACAACCTAATGTTCCAGTTCGGGATATTTTGGCTAGACGTGATCTGGAGTTTATGAAACTCATATATGTTTACTTTAAGAATACTAACCTTAGATTGTAAGTTTGATTAACCTTGTGTTTAGTTTGTGTATTGTGCGTGTAGTTTTTTTTTTAAATGTTTGTCTTCAAGATGAATAGAAATAAGTTCATGTTTTAGGATTAATTAAATATTTGTATAATAAATCATATTTCAAACCTCCTTCTCCCTTTCCCCATCCAAAAAATTGTAAATCTCCACTAACCTCGAGACGACCGCGAGTAATCGGTTCAATTCCTTTAACTCTAGATTTAAGACATGAATCATGTATAATGCAAATGATAACTCGGCTCTGTAAAGTTTATTCGATTGAGCCTGTACAAATAAATAAATTAATATAAAAAAAAAAAAAAAAAAAAAAAGAAATTCGTTCATGTTTTAGGATTAATTAAATATTTGTATCGTAAACCACATTTCAAACCTCCCTCTCCCTTTTCCCATCCAAAAAAAATTGTAAATCCCCACTAACCTCGAGACAACCGCGAGTATCCGGTCCAGCTCCTTTAACTTTAAATATAAGAAATCAATAATGTATAACACAAATGATAACTCGCCTCTGTAAAGTTTATTCGATTGAGCCTGTACAAATAAAGTAATTAATAAAAAAAAAAAAAAGATCATCGGATGAAGGTTGCATATTACAATTGGCTTTATCTGGATTTCGTAGTGCCGTATCTGTTGAAGAAGTCGAAGAGAATATCTTGAAAGATACAGTGCTTCAAAGTGTTCAACAGAGTTTGGAAACTGGAATGTGGAATGAAATGATTAAGGAACTCAAAGTTGTATCGAGTTCAAAACTTACTGTTGAGAGGAGATAGGTAAGCCATTCCAGAGCAGCTAAAGTCACGAGTATTGGAAATCGCCCACGAATCTCACCCGGGAATGGTGGCTATGAAGAGAAGGCTTCGTCAAAAGATGTGGTGGCCACAGATGGATAAGCAAGTTGAGTTATTCGTTAAGAAGTGTAAAAACTGTACTCTAGTATCAACACTAAATCCTCCTGAGCCACTGAACCGCACCAAATTACCTGAAAAAGCTTGGGCCGATCTTGCAATTGATTTCATCGGCCCGTTACCATCCGGTCATAACCTGCTTGTGATTGTGGACTACTTTAGTCGTTCCACAGAAGTGATAATCATGAAGCAAATTACGGCATGAAACGTTTTGCCATTTCGGAATGCCTGAGTCCATATCATTGGAGGCGAACCAGCCTAAGGCTGAAAGCCTCCTAAATAAAGCTAAATTAATTAATTAATGAGTCCATAAAAACCGATAACGGCCCCCAGTTCATCAGCAATAAATATGTGAAGTCCTTGTTTATTCAGTTCACAGATCGACAAAAGAAGCTTTTTTTTCTCGTGACAAACACAATAAGAAACGGTTATGCAATCAAGTTATTAACGAAAGAGAAAGTCGACGAAGAGAATTGATCAATGTTACTTAGGACCTAATGCAATGTTCAGCTTGAATGTTATCTGAAATTCGTTCAATGTAGTACTGTAACAGGTTGTATTGGCCGAGGTATTGGCTATCAAAAGCAACAGCAAACGCATTGAGAAATCGACAGTGAGCATGCACAAGGGCCCATGCGATGATCGATTCTCTTCGTCGATTTTCTCTTTCAATTGCTAGAGCAATTTTCTGAAATTTGACCAATACAGTGCTATAACAAGTTGTATTGGCTGTCAAAAGCAACAGCAAATGCACCGAGCAATGTTAATCCAAAAGAGTTAATAACAAAAGAGAGAATCGATCATCGCGGTTACGCCCTTATGCATGCTCACTGTTGAATTTGTAATCTGTGATAGATATGGAAGTTACTTTTTCCCACCATAGAAACGCCCAGTGTTCTTATGCCAAATGATACATGTGCGTCCACAAAACGTAAAAGGAAATCTTAAAAAACAGCAATATTTAGTATTTTTTTTTTTAGCTCAATGGGTAGATAAAAGATGTACCGAAAAGTTTTTGAGGGGATTAATGGCTAATCGAGATATTCCCGATCATCTACGATATGTTGCATAACATTGGTGCAAAATTGTGCACTCCACTTTTTCGTGTGCATTTTTTTTAGCGTTTTGAAGTTGAATCGCTGTGGATACCTTATTTCTGATCAATCTCATTTAGGTGGTAATTTTCTGGGTCTCATAGCCTAGTCAGTAAAGGCACGATATTGCCAAGCCGGAGGCGGCGGGTTCTATTCCCGGTCCGGTCGAGGGAATCTTTCGGGTTGGAAATTTTCATAACTTCCCTGGGCATACAGAGTATCATTGTGCTTGCCACACAATATACGAATTCATGCATTGGTATTGGCATCGGAAGCTCTCAGTTAATAACTGTGGAAGTACATTTAGAACACCAAGTTGAGAGCACGCAAAAAGCTAATATGCACTATGCAATAAGCTTGATATGCGAATAAGAAGAAGAAGTGGTAATTTTCAAGAGCACAAATGTCAACTCTCACAGAACTTAAAACAAAGAAACTGGAACGTCACGTTAGCTGAAGTGCAGTACACAAGGAGTTCCAATTTCATAAGTTTGTGCTCTAGAAATCTTGAAGTGATAGGGAATAACAGCCATCATTGTTGGACGCTTCATGAATCACCTGAAGAAAACCTAACTCATATCTGATTGTAATTTAGGAACCAAATGTAATCGAATGTGTATTGATCAAAGAGTGCTGCGCTTTAATATGGATGCGAAAAATTTACCTCCCGTCAATTTTTTGGATTTTGCGTTGTTCCGGATTTTTTTAACAGTAAAGTGATATTGGTGACGAACAGAACACAGTGTGCAGATTGTGTCGGACGGCCAAAACATGTTCTGACTACATCATGACTACATCCGGGACATACCGTGCAAGCTCTGCCACAAACCGGATAACCCCGTGAAGCGAATTGTATACAATTGCGACTTCCCCTCTAACACATCTTGTTGGGTTTACTTGGCCAGATTTGGTGAGTTCGTTCCATTTTGTCCTTTATAACATTTTCATACTTACTTTCCGAGTACAAGTACTAGTACTAGTGATACTACAAACATTTCCAACTCATTTAATACGCGTCAATCATGCAATACAGATTGATTGAAAGTTCCAGTACATTATTAAAGATTTCCACATTGAAATATATTGGAGTGGGGCTTATCGTATACGAAAATTGCTTCGGAATGCTTGCGTTCTTGAAATGGGCTTTGGAGTTGCGATAGAGCTGTCACCTTCTAACTTCCGGATTTAAGTTTCTTGCAATTTTGTATATAAAAGATGGTTTCGAGCTTCGAACGCCTTTGGATACGGTTGTGTTTTAAGTTTGTTCTCTGTTTTGTGCGTGCATTCGCTTTCATAGTTTTCGGCTGCATTTGCCGGATTAGCGCTGGCACTCTGCCTCCCGGACGGTTATACGTGTGTAAGTGGTGGTTTTCTCGCTTTCCGAGAAGTTTTAGAATCGAGAAAGAAAACATGATTCATCATGTTTGCAAAATTGCAAGAATCAGAAGATTTGGCGCTATCTGCGTGGTTTGATTTTTTCTCCCGGACCAGAAATTTGTGGCATCGCTAGTGAAAATTTTATTTTAAGTTTATTTACGCGGTGATGAGAACGGCGCTGATCTATTGTTAGGATTTTGCAATGTGCATTGCTTTTGTGCACGGAGTGACTTGAAAAAGAAAAGCGAAGAAAAGTGATAGGTTGTTGTGTGGTTGGAGTCGCTGGAGGAGGAATTGTTTAGGGATGACTAGAGAAAAATATGCGTGGAAGCATCGGGAATGCGCTCCCGGGTGAAGTGATTTGGTGAGTACGTTCCTGTTGAAGATTGTTGACAAGTGTATTTGTGGTGATGCAAATTATGGTTAAGATGACGCATGGCTTCAAACATTTTGTGTATCCAAATAAAAAATATTACATACTAAATACGCACAGGGCATCGTCTGCTGACCATTGCCGCGGGTATATCGTGGGAGTCCCAGGTACCCGGTTCAAGCTTTAGTTGGCGGCGGTGGCTCTTCTTGACCTTCTACCCCCTGAGTAGTTAGTGTGAATAAGGGCGTCTATGTGATGTTTTGCTGTACCTGTTGTGGACATCTAGTGCATCCTGTTCCCTTAACTTGTTGAGGACACCCTGTCTTGCCTCAAAAGTTACCCTTTTTGAAGTACTAGTTTCCACAACATTAAGGGCACCATAACGGAGCATTAGATTTGATCAAATTATTCGCAGTTCTACTTGTCCAACGCCCCCGGCTGGGTGAGGGATAGAAGATGACACACACCCACACACACAAATGTAATCGAATATGTATTCGCATTTTTATGAGGCCCTAAATTTAACCGAGTTTTACCAAGTAGGAAATTCAAAATACGTACATATGGCCGACATAGGAGTTTTATTAAGTAGGAAATTCAAAATACGTACAAAGTTTACTACTACTGTTTTTTTATTTCAATATCTAGATAAATGCACGAGAATTTCACTACACAGCTTAACGTTGTCTATGTCAACCATGTGGTCGTGTCTTTTACATAACCCCACCAATTTTTTTTTATATTTGTTCCACGGTTAGACTGAATGTTAATATAATGGTCTAACGTATTAGACTAACGTTAGACTCATGATAGACTAAATTTTTCCTGCAGGGTCGTGATTTCTCATGGGCGTGCAGAGCATTTCTTTACCTCAAACAATGCGAGTATCACGTCAACACATTCGTACCCATTCCTTGACCTGTATTTGGAAGCGGCCAGCGCTGGTATTTCATATTAAAAAGTTTGAGATCAACCGTTTTTACACATTGAGGATGATAGCTAAATCTGTTGGATCTCTGTGTAATTACATATGATCTGGATATAACGTAGTAAAAGCCACGGGCGGTCGATCGCGCTCATGCTCGTCATCTACACGAATTGAATAGTAACGGAGTAACGATTCAATTGATGGTTTGTGAAATCAGATAATACAAAAAAAAAACACACACATTCAACAGCATTTCATTGCTCTTCAATCCTGTAGTAACTTGCAAAATTAAATTTTCCTCGTTGAACCTCCTTCTGCACCAATCCCCCGCTCCCTTTAAAACATTTCGCCTGTCCGATCCTGAACTGACCAGCACAACCTGCACTGTAAAAACGGTTGCATTCCATCCATGACCGACCGTACACTCAAGCCACATCATCCCGTTCGCTCTCAGCTCAGTACACAGAACGACAAAGCACGCCAACCGCAATGCAGGTGAGTATGTTTCGGAATGAAAAAGTTTTAATTGAATTGGATGGCCGGAAGAATCGTTGTTGCTACTGCTGCTACCGCGCGCGTGCTGAGCATTAGCAGTGATCCAATCCCGATGCCGGTGTCGGGAAGAGGGATCGCGTTGAGAGGAGAAAAGTTTTTTAATGCATTTTCTAAACAGTTCATGAGTGCCACGTTTCCAACTGTTCTGCGGCGGCAATTGTCAAGCATTGTTAAATGAGAAGGTACTTTGTTTGGTGTTGAAGGACATGGTCGATGGTTTCCAGGGTGATGATTTCGGGAACTAGTTACTTGTTGGTTGTTGGTGTGGAGGTCATCCGCTTATCTCGATTCCCGGTTCCGATTATTTCGTATGCTTGTAAATGGTGACATAATTAGCTAACGAGACACCTTGGGGGAGCAATTTTCGGGTTTAGCGTTCCAATTTACAACCAATGAAACGCGCACTGTATCGATTTTCCTGGACCACGAGGCGGTGGCGAGAGCTATTACAGGATGCAATTTCGAGGAAATATTTCACCCTGCTGGCTTCAGTTGCGTCTAAAAATTCAATTTATTTACAGCACATGTGTATACCTATAGGAATCCGAGTAATTTTCGAGCTTGTTCAACCCGTGCCCCGTGGCTCTTCCTCCGAATTCGAACGTATCGATCGAATATTTTACAGGTGGCTGAGTAATGCCTTTTTACGCTTTATTGCGGATACGGGAAATTTGCCCGAAATAGGTCGTCTATTTTTACGGTTCAGTTACATCGTTTCGACGAAAGCTTTCAAGTCAGAGAAACAAATTTTGTATTGAATAGAGCAGCTGTTTTTAAGCCCGCATGTGACGTTCCAGAGAGGTGACTTTGGAAGTTCCGCATGTTAATTCTTCGGAAATATAAAATCAATAATTCGCCATCTAGGAATTTTCCACAAGAAAAAAGTTTCCCATTGTTTACGACCCACAATTGTAACCGTGCAGAATACCGCCCGGCATGTAGGTAGTAGTAAAAAGTTTCACTTCCTCGAAATTCATGACAGTCGATACAGCTCAGCCTTGGCACCCACAGTACAATCGAACCGGGGAAAAGCCCACACAGTTTTTGCCGTGAGTTTCCAGTCACGGAATGGTGTAAAATTTTGATTTATTTCAGCAAATCCGACAGTTAGCGTTACCCGTGGCCTTATTTTCACGTAACGTTTTAAAGTAAGCGATGCAATAATGCGATGGTGTGCTGCTGCCGCAATAACCATGGCTGGAATGGATATTGGGGGGTCATTATTCGTCGGCTGACGATTGCTCGCGCAGTTCGTGTTGGTGAATTTTAAGGCTGGTGCATTCCGTTTCTGTTGATTATGAAGGATTGAAATGTTAGTTTTTAATAAAGGCATGCGGCATGTGGCATATTGAAACGAATAGAATGCTGGTGCTATTGATCCTTTGGTGGTTATCACGGGTGCGCGGGAACTACGAAAATGAGGAACACCATCGAAAATAGTAGCTTAATAATGATTTAGTTATTAGCTTAGGGTTATTACCTAGCATGGCCGACTATTAATTTCGTAGATGCTACTCCATGATCAGCACATCTCAAAGCCTTTTATTTTATATTGATAGATTTGAATACTAAAGCATGGCCCACTTAGTAATGGAAGAACATCATTTGAGTCTATTTCGGATTACAAAACGGTTTCACTCAAGTGCATACTATTCCTTATATTTTAATTAAAAATATGAAACGAATTATTCGTTGCAGTTTTGAAGGAATTCTAGAATTTTTCCCCTAATATGACCCATCAAGTGACGTGGGTAGATCACCTTTTCGTGGTACGTTACGGGATGTAAGATCTACCACCGATTCCTAGTCCTGAGTACTTCAAACTAGGGGAACAGGATTTTTCAGTAATCCAAGGAACACATCTTAGTTCTTGTTACTTTTTATGCCTTGTTGATAGTGACAGGACTCGGCTTTGTCTACCGAGGATGATCTTGAAACAAGGAAAAAATGAGTTAGTTAGTCTTTATCTATGCGATTCCTAATCTTCCATTCGTTGTTCCCTAGTTTGAAGTGGTTAAGACTAGAGTAATTTTGACTGACAAAGGGGCGCGCCTTTGGAGGGTGTTTCAACACTCCGAAGGGTATACATAGCGGGACCTTTCAATTAAAGTCGGATTTTTGCAATAAATGCAAGAGTGGTAACTGTAAAAAAATCGAATAATTCATCATTTCTCAATAGTGATGGAGTAATACGACATGCACTAAACTTAGGACACGGGATGTACTACAATAGACCAGTAACGCAGTAGTGTTAGGTCCCAAACAGAGGAAAAAAAAAAGTGGCGCACAACGGTCTCGTCCAATGTTTTGGCAATTTTATCCAACCAATGTTTCATCTCAGCAAACGTTTTGATAACTGTACCTTTTACCTAGGTGCATCCCACTGTAAAGTTTAGTTCCAATACTCATTAAGTAGTGTTAAATCTCTCTTAAGTATTTTTAAGTATTTTTAAATATATTGACGTTATTTTGATCATAGTAAGTCTTGACTATAACATCGGTTTCTAGTGCATTTGTTTTTCATTTTGATGTCAAACATTACGCGTGAATTTTGCAAAATGTCTACCGCAGAATTAGTCTCCTCTATGGTAAATTAAATATATATTTACTCACTATACTTATACTGACAGGATTAAAGTGCTATTTTGATGATTTTAATGTAATTTAATTTGTCTATTGCTGTTACTCGTTTATATTAAATATTTTATGTGCAGCCATCATTCAACGGTGCTTTGGGATATTCCTGAGGATTTTCGTGTAAAGATGAAAAAGGTGCTGGACGTACTGGCATTTTCAAGTAGCCTAACCATAGCGCTCTTGAAGTCTGAAGTTATATCACAATTGGAAGAGAACCTGAGGACGATGACAGAGTCAATTTGGAAACGGCACGACGTCAACTATGCAGACCTGTATAGGGACTTCAGTGAAACCCCGAGAACTTCCACTTGTTCCACCAACCTCGAGCATGCCTTCGTTCCACTAAAATTAGGTTTAAGAAAACCCTATTAATCCAAAGTTGAACTTCAGCTTTGTGAAGCTAATGCAAATGGGTTTTGGCAAAAAAAAAAAACATGCATACACCCAAGTAACACATAAAACATCTTTTTGAAAAATAATTAGAACGGCTTGTTATATAAATGTGTTATAAGTGATGCAGAAAACATCCCACGTTATATATGAGGTTTATAGATGTTTTCTTCATACTTCCTAGATTCAACATTTTCCAAAATAGTTTTCTTTTGTTTTTAAATTTAAATGTTTTTTAAACGTGCATCTTACTGTTTTAATACCACTATAAAACTTGTCGTATACAAAATCAATCTTAGTTGAATTTATAAAGTTCTTGGAGAGATTCTGAACTTTCCAGATTGACGTAAACATTGACGGCGCCATTGAGCCGGACTGTCTCTTTACGCAGTGATTAACAGTTTCTTATGAGGTATTCGGAGGTTTGTTATAAAGCAAGTTGAAAATACTTGTTTATGAAATCTCATAAATTAATACAACTGAAAATGTGCAGCTTGTCTTATAAGGAGTTAAAAAAACTTTAAAATAACACTCTGGTAATTAGATGTACGCTTTGCTGCTAACAAAACATCTTTATGACGGATCAAAAGCGTGTTGAACGAGAATATAATTTTCATGCCATTGGCAAGAACATGATAGATACTTACAACAAACCTCTCATCAAGCGGAGTTGGTCTAGTTAGGAAGTAATAAGTCTACCACGCCTAGAACCAGTGATCGAAACCCATGCTCAAGTTTTTTTTTATTTTTTTTTTGCCGCTGGTTTTTATGATGTTTCCAAAACATGTTATAAGACCAGTATTTAGTTGTATAAGCTCCGCGTCTTGCGCTTTTTAGGTTACATAAATGTATTAAATGATGTATTTTACAGTATTATTGATTCTTTACGTAAGTGATTAAAAAGTATTTTCAACTTCTTTACGACAAGCCGTGTTGCTTGGGTATAGGGGAAATGGCTCTAATGTTGGCCTATGGATCTAACATTGGGAACATCGCTAAAAAACTGCTATTTATCAATTTCATCTAGATAAACGCGTCATTGGGTGATAAGGGATATTTTTGGTTGCTATTGAAAATTTAGTCGATTGCTGAATTTATGTATGGGCCCAAATTAGGGACACTTAGGCCGGCATTACATGCATTTCCCCTATTTAAAAAAAAGTCATGGTTTACATTTGGCTCACTGACCTCTTTCACATGTTTGCCTAATACTGAATTTGGTCAATGGATTTAAATTAATCACCTATCTATTTATGTATCACCTATCTACCCTTATTTTGATCGAATTTTTTAAAAAAATATACTTATGACAAATCTGTTTCGATTCAAATAGGGAATAGGAGTGAATATTATAATGAAACTTGTTCAGAAAACGTGTGTTTACTCAAATACTGTCTCAAATATAGCTACTTAAATAAGAAAGACGGGTACTTCAGGTTGAGAATCGGTGCAGCTGGAAAGCAGATTTTAATGTTAATTTTCTCTTATGTCAGAAGAAAAGACACATTCTCATAAACGAAAGACCATAATTGACCTTTGCTCTGAAGTAGTAAATCTCTTCTTGTGTAAGATTTATTCACTAAATACTTTAACGCTCACAATGTACAAAATCCAACCTAGCACATAACATCCCTGACAACATTGAGTAAACGTATTTCTTAAGTATTTTTAAGTATTTAAAGGTATCTAAGATATCAGTTAGAACTTTAAAAGTACATCGTGAGAAATACAAAGTTTAGATTGGGATGCCCCTAGTCTTTTACCTTCAGTTTCCTCTTCATAATTGCCCAGTAGTTTTCAAAGGGCCTGAACTAAGGACAATTGGGCGGATTGAAGGTTTTCGGAACAATCTGGACTCTGTTGTCATTGTACCTGGCTGTACTGACAAATCGCAAGATCCTGCCAAAATGTCACCGGACCATCATGTGACTGGATGAAGGGTGGAATTCGCTTCTGGAGACATTCGGTTTTGTAAACCTTCAAAAGTTCATCATTTTCTCAGTGTCTCTCTTTGTCTTCTGGCCGCAGTTGCAAATTCCCTGCCAGATAATGTATTCTTATTTTGAAGCTACTACTTCGGAGGGATACTGTGCATATGCACTAGTTATACTCTCAGCGCTAGCTGGCGTTGCTAGATCGCTGCTCTTTTCTCTATTTACGCTGCAGCTACGACATAATGCATTCCAAGTAGCCTTCTCTCGACACATTTCAACAACGACATTCTCCACGTTAAGGACGGACTTCCCCCTTCGCACTGTATTGAACCTTTGAAGTCGAAGACCACATGCTCCGGCGTTTCATCGACGTTGCCACAGTCCGGACAGAGCGGTGACACTGCGTGTCCGAACCGATGCAGGTAATTCCTGAAGCAGCCGTAGTCAGACAGGAACTGCGTTAGGTGGAAGTTTACTTCTCCGTGTTTTCTGTTCACCCAGGTCGAAACAACCGGTGGTGGTCCTCCACCAGGGTGATGCCGATAGGGATCATACCGGCGATAACGCATACTGCTTCCGACGAGATGGTTCTGTATGCACTCACGACTCACATGGCCATGAGCCGAAACGTACTGCTCAGTTTCCTTTAGTTCTTCTTCGTTTCCAGTGCTGGAACCCAGGCTGGACCTCCATACCTCAGTATCGACGACGACACAATGGACAGAAGACGCCTCTTGATACTGCTGGGACCAGCGTTGTTCGGCATGATTCTAGCTATCGCGTTGATACCCTTCGAAGCCTTCTCACAGGAATATTCGACGTGGCTGTTGAAGTTTCAGCCGGTCATCGATCATCACTACCAGGTATTTTAACACACGCTTCGAGGCTATGGCGTGCTCCCCGATGGTGATTTTTGCCCGCTGTACCGCTTTACAGCTACTGACCAATAACACTTCCGTTTTGTGGTGGGCTATCTCCAGCTTCGCTCCTTGCATCCAGTTACCAATCATGTCGATCGCCTCGACGGACAACACTGCCACCTCTTCCAGCGTCTCACCTGTTACCAAGCAACGATCTCAACTCCTTTGGGCAGCTACAGCGTTAACACCCCCATTGTACATCCCGTTCCAGAGCGTTGGACCAAGGATGGAGCCTTGTGGAACTCCCACTGTGATCCTAATCGATCTCTGTCCCATGTCTGTATGGTAGACCAGAACCCGGTTCTGGAAATAACTTCTCAGGATTCTGCGCATGTAGTCAGGGACCCTCATTCTATGCAGCGTTTCGACGATGGCGATGTTAAACGCATTCTTGACGTCGATTGTTATCACGGCGCAACATCGATCTCCTCTCCGCTTCTGTTTGGACGCCTTCTCAGCTCTCTCGCAATTGCATCCACCGTCGATCTCCCTTTCCGGAATCCGAACTGCTTCTCCGACAATCCGTGCTCATTCTCCGTGCATTTCATCAGTCTGTTTAGGATGATCCTCTGACACCACTGACAAAATGAGATGATCACCGATTTGCTCATGTACCGACGATGCGTTTGAAACAGTTCTATCGATTGTACCGAACTCAAGTCGTTATCTGAAGGGAGGCATCTAGCCGTAGGTTTGCGTGGCGAGCGGGAAGATACCCCGCACCATCCCTCTCCAACTGGGGAGTTTGGCTGTTCTTCATTTTGGCTTGCCCGAATGGTTCCCCAAGCATTACGGCTTGTCATAAAGAAGTTGAAAATACTTTTTAATGACTTACGTAAAGAATCAATAATACTTTAATATACGTCATTTAATACATTTATACAACCTAAAAAGCGCAAGACGCGGAGCTTATACAACTAAATACTGGTCTTATAACATGTTTTGGAAACATCATAAAAACCAGCAGCAAAAAAAACAATAACAAAAAAAACTTGAGCATGGGATTCGATCACTGGTCCTTGGCGTGGTAGACTTTTTACTTCCTAACTAGACCAACTCCGCTTGATGAGAAGTTTGTTTAATGTATCTATCATGTTCTTGTCAATGGCATGAAAATTATATTCTCGTTCAACAAGCTTTCGATCCGCCATAAAGATATTTTGTTCTTTGTTCGCAGCAAAACCTACGTCTAATTGCCAGAGTGTTATTTAATAGTATTTTCAACTCCTTATAAGACAACCTGCACATTTTCAGTTGTATTAATTTATGAGATGTCATAAAAAAGTGTTTTCATCTTTCTTTATAACAAACCTCGGAATACCTCATAAGAAACTGTCAATCACTGTATGAAGAGACAGTCCGGCTCAATGGCGCCGTCAATGTTCACGTCAATCTGGAAAGTTCAGAATCTCTTCAAGATGTTTATAAATTTAACTAAGATTGATTTTGTATACGACAAGTTTTATTGTGGTATTAAAACAGTAAGATGCACTTTTAAATAACATTTAGAGATAAAAGCAAAAGAAAACTATTTTGGAACATGTTGAATCTAGGAAGTATGAAGAAAACATCTATAAACCTCATATATAACGTGGGATGTTTTCTGCATCACTTATAATACATTTATATATCAAGCCGTTCTAATTATTTTTCAAAAAGATGTTTTATGTGTTACTTGGGCTTTCATGGCTCGTATTGCGTGTACTGCTACCTATACTGCTACGTTTCAATTTCGGCGTGTTTTTCTCTTATGTTTTATTTTTCAATGCTCCATGAATTCGAGGGACATATTCTCAATTACATAAGTTAAACTACGTAGACAGTTTTTTTGGATTCTTGACACAGTAGACAATTGTCCATACATTTTTTTAAATTTGTATTGGTCGTGGGTAGGGTTAACTACCCCATTTCCGGCCTATTAAGCACAACTTACACTTAGTCTTTCTTAATCTAATGCAGTTTAGCACCAAACGGAATGTTATTATTACTGATGGCTTCCAAATTTATTTACCTTTCCGTACGTACCGTAAGATTTGATAAAGAGAAACAAATCGTTGAGATATTATCAAAAGTCCAACACTGCTTCTTGACGCCAAACTCGGCCTACGGATTCTAAACTCAGCCTAACGCATTGAAACGCCATTGAAATGCCAATGAATTCACTTTGGCCTATCGGATGAAGATACAAATTGATTCGGTCGGAGCGCTTCTTTTATTTTTGGGAATAATGGGTCAAACATTCATATCACGCGTTCTCATTGACTTCGTTCGGTAGCTTATTAACTAAAGTATTGTACCAAACGCATAATTGACTTGTTAACTCTGAAATCATGGATTTATTTGAAGTTTTCTGCTCGATAGGCCCAAAATGGGCGATTAGGCCGAAGTAGTTCTCTACCCTAATTGTCAAATTGAAAAAACCTTCAAAACAATTGAGTTTCAATGTGTTTTCAAAACAGTTAACTTTCCACACATTAGCTCGTCATCATGCCTTACTTTCAAACATACAAAAAAGGAATATTTTTTACATTTATTTTTATTTTCATGCAGTAAAATACTGCTTTAAGGTGTAAACAACACGTAGGTATGCCATTTATCTATTGATTTCACTAAAATGTTTGAATAATTGACGAAATTCGAATAGATAAATATGATCATGGTTGGACCTACGCATGATGATGGTTGGACCTATGTGTTTCCTAAGACGGCCGCTAGGTGCGCTTCGGTTTGTCTACATCCTTCATGCACAGCTGATTTGAAATTCGATTTCGTTTTGGCCGAGTGATCAGTTTCTTCGATTGAAAAAATGGCTAATGAAAAGAGTTATACGGTCGAAAATCTTTAAGAGGCTGTTCTTTTAGTACGAAATAAATCACTTACCGCGTACCAGGCACAGAAAAGGTACAATATTCCGAAAACGACACTTCACGCAAAAATTAAGGGAAGCCACGGCAAGAAATATGGAAGGGAAATAGTGTTGAGTGTTGATTTGGAGAACTAGCTAGGGGATTGGGTTTGTATGGGCACTGCTTCGGGCAGTCTCAAGACGACCAAAAAGATCTTGGAAGCTGCTAAAGACCTTGGGCGTAAATTTAAAGGAGGAATTCCATCGTCAGGTTGGCTTAAAGGGTAACCACCGATTTCCGAACTACCAAGAAAGCGCCGAAAGAATCTGTTAATATAAATTGACATTAATCTCTTCTCATACACCTTCTGTGTTTGAATTAACTTGAAGTAAAATGTTAACAATCTAAAAATTGCTAACTGAAACTTATTTCCGAAAAAAAAAACTCCTAGGAAAAAAAAACTATAAAACCGGAATTAAGTTCTGATATTCTGTCATTTTAAGCCCCTAAATTCCTCGGGGGCACCCAGAACATGCCCGAAAATGGCCAATATGGTCCAAGGCACTCAATTTTGTTATTGATCTTGTAATCGAATTTCGAAGTAATGTGAAGTGTCGCATGATAGGTTTTATTCCTTCCATGTCAAAATTAGCTCCATGTTCCATATACCCAGGAACTTGTTCCGGCCATATCTCCGGAACCAGTTGACCGATTCCAAAAATATTCTATAGCTTTCAATGGGACCACAATACCTATAGTTCGACGTTAAAAATTTTCCAAATCGGGCCAATGATTTCCGAGAAAATGAGCCATGATGAATAGCTAATGCGTGGCAGGTGAACTTTTTTAAAAACGAAGTTAAACTCAAATTTATTGATTTTTTAAAAAGCAAATTCATAAAAAAAAACTGTATAAAAAGGGTTTTTTCATGATACCAATAAGCTCTAAACAAAGTTTTTGAACAAATATGGCCTAAACTAGCATTTGCAAAAATAAGTCCAACCATCATCATTTTTTAGGTCCAAGCAACATCATAATTCTTTGCTGAATAAAAACGTTTTATAAAATCATTTGTTCATAATATTTAACTTTTTATGTTATTATTAGAAACAAGAAAGGTAGATCTTTCCCCTAATCGCGCATTTTTCATAATTATATGTTGAATTCATAAAAAAAATACGACATGAATGTTGACGTCGTGTGAAACCGGCCTAAATAGGTCCAACCATCATCAGTTACCCTAGTGAGTAGACGAAACAAGTCGAAGTGGCATTCGCCTCCGATCCTCGGGCGCGTGCGAATAGAGAGGATGGAATTGCGTAATATTTTGCACACTCATCGCCATACTCAGAACCACAAGCTCCCAACGACCACACCACTGTGTGGTGGTGTTCGGCCGTCGAAATTAGTAGCAGCAGTAGCAGCAGTAGCAGTGCTTTCGGCGTGTGGCGTGTGGCGTGTGGCGTTGAAAATTGTTCTCCAGTAACAACGAAAGGCTGCCTGCAAGCAGCGAGCTGCAAAGCCCACATAAACAACCATCAAAGGAGGAAGAAGCTGCACCGCTATGCTATGGATCGGACTCAGTAGCTCTTCGCGAGTCGCTGCGGGTCGGTCATCTATGCCAAGCGTGTCACCCTCGCTCCAAACGACATACAGCTCGACAGCCTCATCCGTGTTGAACACCCAGCTCAGAATTACTCAACCATCACTACAAAACGGTCCTTTTCAGGACCACCATAAATTTGTTAAGAGTATTATTTGGACATTTGTCAAGGTCATCAGTTCCCGCAAGCAGCTAGCTATCAAGGCTCAACCTGGTCTCTATAAAAGGTGTGGTGTTGTAGGCCCGAATGTATTGATGAGATTAATTATCGTCCAACCATTTTTCAGAACACGCTGGTAGGAAGTGTTAAGAATCCATATAGAATTTGAGAGAAGTGGGAATAATTCGTTTTGTGTTGGTGTGTGTGTGTGTGTGTACAATCTAACCCCCACTGTCCGGCCGTGTTATTATGGAAGAAAACTGCTTTTTATTACCCTTAAATTAAAGCAGGTTTAGTCCGGGAGTTAGAAGGTGTTAGCTCTATTGCAGCTCCAGTGACCTATTTCAGAATGCCTGGTAATTCACGACCACTCCGAGGTCACTTTTACTTACAATAAGCCCCGCATGTTCACTCTACTGTAACCAGTTAGTTACAATGGATTTTCGTTTGTATGAGTTGTTGTTGTTTGGAAAATTCACGTATTTTAATTTAAAAGGCAGAAGGCAACACACAGCAGCGAGAGGGTTAGTACCGCTGCAAAAACACTCAAACGATACTAAAGGGAGGACAATTAAGCTAAAAATGGAGAATGATCGGCAAAAGGCATGCGAGTGGCCATGTTGTAAGCCTACCTCCGTTCAGGTAATTGAATTTTATTATCCTGACGGAAATTTCCCTGACTGAATTTGATAATTCTCAGGACCTCTTGTGCTTTTGTACATTTTGTACACCTCGTACCGTAAGCAAAACGGTTTTACACGGCTCGGCTCGGAAGTCATGATGGCTTCCGAGCCTAATAGTAAATGATCCTCGATCGTCCGTCAGGGACGATTCCCTCAGGTCGGTGGCCTTAATTGCCAAGGAGGGTCCCGTCTCGGCTCGACCAAGGTGGCCATGCCACGGTCAGCCGATTTTGTCAACGACGGAAGACGCCTGCCAGCCAAACGAGCCAGCAACGCCTGCTGAGCCGTATCTGGCTGATGAACGCCACCAGATCCGCCATTCTCCCGAAGCGGCAACTACACTGTCTGCAGCCCGCGCCGCAAGTTTCCGGCCACACGGTAGTGCAGGAGCAGCCGTGTGGGCCAACGCCAGCGTCGCAACGCCGAAGGAGAAACTGCTGCAACAGTGAGTACCGTTCCGTTCATAAACTCTCGCATACACGCCACAATTATGTGAAAACCCACACCCACGCGCCACAGAAAAGGGCAAATAAATATGTTAGAAAATGTGAAGATTCCTGTGTTTCATACTTTGTCCGCGTAGCCCCTCCGAATACCCAGTAACATGCCGGCCCTGTGACACAGTTCAGGGGTCTCATGCTACTGAGCTAGTTACCCGGGAGTGTCTGGTCATGCCATAGTCACACTACCTTTATCAAATGGATAATGGTATCATAAACACACTTCCAGATTCAAAAAATATTATTTCCAAATCTGGCACGTACCGTGCGGGACCGAAATCCGTACAGCACCGAAATCCGTACACCCTGTTGAATTTGTTTATTTATATGCATCATAACAATGTAAATATTATACATGAATACATATTCATGTTCATTCATGCATTAGCTTAATGTTTACGTCAACAATTAAGCAGAATGTCATGCAATTAAAATAAGAAAAATAAAAACCTTAACACGTGTCGGGCATTTCTGTCAATCGGTTGCGTTCTTAACGATTTTCTAAGAAAATCTGTCGGATTTACATCAGTTTGTTAAGCGTATTTCAGTGATGTTTGCAAGTAATTTCCTGAAGGTCGATCGAAAAGGTTAGTGTTTATCGTTTTATATCTCAATTCTAAGCAATGGATCGTTCATATGGTATTTATTTATCAAAGTTAGTACTGTACGGATTTTGATCCATACATAACAGCTGATTCTAAATCCGTACACTTGTGCATCACTAATGACGATTCTACTTTATTCAATGTTTTTCAGCAGATCATGGAAACTAAATACACGCCGGAGGATTTGGAGAAGACTGTGGCAATGATGCGTGCGGAGAAATCTTACCGAGAAGCATCCAGGGATTTTGCCGTTCAATTCACCACCATAAGAGATGCCGTATTGAATCGCTACTCTCTTATTTTATTCGTATTGTAAACGTTATATTATTAATATCTTTTAGTGAAGAGCGTCAAGAACCAGCCGAAAAGTAAAACAACGCAGCTCCCCTACAGGATATCACCAACACGCATATACAAATTAGGGACCATTCATAAATGACGTAGCATTTGAGGGGGGAGGTGAGGGTTTCAGAATTTGTGACCGGCCATGTATTGGATATAGCCAAATACGCTGCGAGGGGAGGAGAGGAGTATAAAATTGATCAAAAATATGCTACGTCATTTTTGGATGCTCCCTTACAGAGAGCAAACAGAAATGGGCCAGAGAGCATTCCCAGCAGTAGCTACCAGGGAGGAATGACCGGAAATACACATGAAAGTAGTGCGGGCGAAAATTGATAAAGAGAACGCAAAGAAACAAAGGATTGAGGAACGACAAAAGAAAAAGGTTGAGCAAGAGAGGAAGAGGAGGAAGAAAAGGAAAAAGAGCAAAGAAAGTTCCCTAATAAACAAATACCATGAACGAACTTTATCCCGGATGGGTAAACTTTCCCACAAATGGTTTGGATGATACCCCGAACACGTCGTTAAGCTCTCTATTATGGTTAGAAGCAAGAAAGCATTATAACTTGAAAAGGCAATGGTAACAATGGAGAAGAAGCAGAAGAAAGCTGTGGAAAAGAAGCAATGAAAGATCTGTATTTTTATGATTATTACTCTCTTGACGTATTAAATTAAATTAAGTTATAGTCGTTATTTTACCAATTTTAATTTTCATGCACAAAACGAAAAACTAATCCTTGATGTCTGTTCATTGTCTTTTTTTGTTGGTTTCTAAGATGGTTGTATTTTTCTTTTACTTATCCGCCATTATAGGGCTACCATCTTAGGAACCGGTTAATTTATCGCTTGATGCCAGTGGGTTGGTTGAGTTCCAAAGTATGGCGCATCTTGCACGTTATCACATGTCAAATTTCAAAAACCTCGAAGTTGTGATCGGAGGAAAACTCCAGTAAGAATATTTAACCCAAAGCACTGGTATAGAATAAAATTTGGAAGAAATTAATCCTTAAACATGATATTAGTTAGCATAAAAATCCAGAACAGTTACCTTCTTAAATAAAAAGAATTCAGTTACCTCTCCTTTGAATCGATTGGAGCATCAATTAATCTAACGCTGATATATTAGTTAAAAAAGTAAAAGTAAAAAAAATTAACTTGAACCTTTAACGAATGATTCTTATGTAAAATCGTGCACTGAATTCAACAATGTAGTCGAAAAAATGTCAGAAGATAGTTTTTTAGATACAGCTATAAATGAAAATTCACTTTAAACAAGTTTGATTACTATAATACAAATATCTCCGGTTGTAATGAGATTATATCAATAAAGAAATTCAAGCTGGAGCACGCGCGATGCTCACTATGCCCCACCTGTTCACTATGCCTCTCTTACCCCTATATCTCCAAAACTATCCTACCGAGATTTTTTTGGACTACATTTTTGGATTCAGCGCACGATTTTACATGGGAAATGACCATCAGCGTACAAAGTTCAAATATGCTGTAAACTAGTGTATTTAAACGAATATAGCTGTTTTGGACTCTTAGCCAAGCAACTACAAAAAAAAAACTTTATTCAAGATAGCAACACGTTTTTTTTTCATTGATTTGGATCGATTTACATTCATGTACGGATTTTGATTCATCCTCAACACAGTGTACGGATTTCGATTCAAAACTGTACGGATTTTGATTCAATCGTAAAACGCTGTACGGATTTTGATTCAAGATATGTGCAATTTAAATCCTTTTTTCTAATAATTAAAGGTAATTTTAAGACCTGGTGTTTGCAAATATTGGAAAAATAAAGATAAATGTAAAGGAAAAAGATGTGATACAGAGCATGATGTGATAGCATTATTTAGTATTGACCGTTAATGATTCTCTCGTGCTTAGGTGTACGGATTTCGGTCCCGCACGGTATATAGTTTTGAAATTTGTTCAACTGTATTAAATCTTTTTGAATGGACATTTTTTTACCAATTTTGTTTCGAATACCTCTTGATTCATCTGCTGGCAGCACTTACTGGCCCTTACCGGCGACCAACTCGTCTGCCCGCAAAAGCAACAACGCCTAAATCTCAAAGCTCTCCGGTCCCCTCGAAAATGCAATCGAGATATGTATAAGAACAATCTTCAACTGGAACGTACTCACCAAATCAATACATCCGGGAGCACATCCCCGATGCTTATTTTTCTCTCGCATGCCCGTGGTCGTCGAACGGCAAAAAAGGGAACTCGGTGAGCAATTTTGTGATACGGAATTTTCACTGAACATAAACCGCGAATTTACGAATTTCACCACTCCCAACTGCGAAACACGTTCAGAAGCACTTTTGGTACACTTTCGATCAATTTCTTTCGAAAACACAAAAAAAAAGTTGCAAGCGAGCCAACATTAACACCCGAGTCAACACCAATTGTGCCGAACTCTTTCACGCACCTTGCAGCGCGTAAATATACTGAAATTAAAAATTATCACTCGCGATGCCACTAATTTCTGGTCCGGGAGAAAATCAAATAACGCAGATTGCGACATCTCTTCTGATGCTCGCAAACATATTGAATCACGTTTTCAAAACTACCAATCACACCACGTATAAACGTTCGGGAGGCAGAGCGCCAGCGCTAATCCGGCAAATGCAGCCGAAAACTATGAACGCGAACGCGAACCGTATCCAAAGGCGTTCGAAACTGCCAGAAGTGGGAATAATTAGTTTTGGGTGTATATTCAGTCCCCAGAAAGCCAATAAAATCAAATTTGTGAGAAAATTAGCTCTCACGAGTTCAATCTCTTGAAGTCTCTCCTTTTTTACATATTCTGCACAAACGATACTTTCCGCCCGGCCCCATTCATATAATTCGGAAGGAAATCCTGTAAGGGGTGAATTGAATACACTTTAATACCAAAATGCACAAAACTTAAAAATTCATAAATAACAAAAAAAAAAATCAAAATACACCTTTTAAAGTCGGGTAGATGAATCGAAAATACTCATGTTGACAGTCCCTAGGATTTTCTTCAGCAACTTTCTCTTTGAAATAAATACTACAAATTTGATACGCTTACAAATAAAAAACCAGTGTTCACTCGGCTGTCGACAAAAGCAGGCCACTATGCTACGCGATCGTCTGTTTACTCGGCAGCAACCATTGTGTGGTCCTCCTCATTGTTCTTCATCAGCAGTTCTTTCGGTCGATGCGTCGTCGACTTTGGAAAGCAACCGTTTCGTGATGAGTGTGTGAGTGCTGACCACGTTTTGCGTCCATTGCTGCAATGGACGCACTCTGACCCTCGTTGGCGTACAACAATTTGCCATACAATGAAACTACTGGAAGCGGATCCAGTTCTGATGGAGGAGGCTTTTTGGATAGCGGAAGATAAAGTGTTTATTGTGTTGTACCTTTTGACTATAGCTTTAAGATGTATTGTATAGTGACCATGAATCCTCGGCTCTGTTAAGTTAATTCGGTTGAGCCTTATCAAATAAATTAATATACAAAAAAAAAAACAAATAAAAAACGGATAGAGTTAAGATAATTGATGATTGATCGATTAAAAGAGCTAAATGTTACTATTTGTTCCGTCCACTAGCGGTCCTACGTCAAGCTTCCATTCGAGCCCTTAGGCACAGACCCTTCTACTTTTTTTTAAATTATTTACACATGTGTCGTGCACAGGTTGCACATGTGGACGCGACGCCACTGGAAGATAACCAAAACAGTAAATTTAGGTTGGCTGCGAAAATTGAAGACTATGAACTAACCGATCGCGGCTACTCCATTTGTATGCACCCACTTCTATCACAGCTGATTTTTTTTTTCGCAAACATCTGAAAGCACACAAAAATCACTCTAAATTTAGTATCAAAAACTTGTTTATTTTTGCCAAGTACCTTTTCTATCACTGACACTCATCTAATTTCAATCTTCTGATTCGATTTTCCATTCCACTCCACAGAGACGAACGCCTACTACGAACAGGCTTCATCAGTGTCTATGCAAATTACTCAATGTTACACTTTGGCATATGGGCCCTTTCCACATGTTTTGCTAGAGTTCTGGATATGATATAAACCCATCGGGGCCCAAGACGAACACAATAAAATAAAATAAATTTTGCAAATCCGTCAATCCGCTCTCGAGTTAAACCGTGATAAAAGAAAAAGATAGAAGATAGAAGATTATATTTTGTTTTGCCATAACCTCCAGTTTGAATAAAATTGTTAAATGATGTAAAGCATGTAATTTTTCAGAATACTTAACCGTATTGTTAATTTGTTATGTTTGGTAAAACTTTACTCAACTTTGAGTTGCTTTTGATAGCCTTGTTGATGTTGAGCTGTCAACTGCTAAGCGTTCAATTTACAGTGTACTAGTCACCTTTCGTGTCACTAGTGCCTGGACAAATCGTGTCTAGGGGATAAAAGAGGAGTGAACCATATTGTTAATTTATAATATTTGACTTAATGTGTCGCACGACCGGTTTTAATTCTAGTTGACAATAAGCAACCTCGCCGGGGGCACCGGAACATCTTCGTGGGAGCCGGCCGAGTTTTGAAAACCCATAAAGTTTGATATGTCCCACGACGGGTTCTAGTGCTTGCCGAAAATTGGACACTTCCCCCGGGGCACCGGATCAATTTCGAGGGCACCAAAACATGCTCGAGTGGCCTAATGTGACCGTGGACTGTCAATAAGGCCATTACCAGCCGATTTTTGAAAAACCTTGAAGTTTGATATGTCGCACGATGAGTTTTGGTTCTTGTCGATAATTGGTCACTTTCCCGGGGGCATCGAGACTTCTCTGGGATGCTCAATGTGATCAAGGACCATCGCTATAGCCGCCGTTGGTCTAATAACATAATTTGAGTGATGTTCACCGTGTGTATAATTATCGCAGAATAGTAAAACCGAATGCCGACCCAGATAGACCCCAACGGAAACTGGAATAACTCCGAAATATGTATTGATCCCGACAAAACGCAGCTTATTGTGCAGAAAAAAGATTAGGAAATTGTGTTTTTAGAGCAAATTCAATTTTGAAATCCATGAAAATTTATACGTAAGGCACGCAAAGGTTAACAGAAAATTACACTACACACTTAGAAAAATTCAAGTAAATTAAGGTGCTCTGACACTGACATATACGAGCGTCAATTTTGACATAAAATTGAGACACGCGAAATTCAGCTCAATCAAACGTACTTTTCGTCGAGTAACGAACTTTCCAGTCTCCGAGCACATCATTTTACATGACATTTTTGTTTACGTCTCATCCTTTATGGCAAAGGTGGATTCCGTCGCGTGTAAAATTAGTTATTTCTAAGTGTGTAGGTACTATTTCGAACTGGGATGCTTGCAACTAGCCAGAGTGGCCCTAAAAAGCAGTGAACCATGTTTGTAGACATCCGATTATCACTACCCAATCAACCTAATACGAAAACCGGAGATTGATGGGGCGTATGTGTTCGAGTGTGAGTATGCATGGGTAAATGCTTCATCCTGAGGGTCGTCAGTCGGTACGAACGCTAGGGAAGAAACTCAGAAAGCTCTTTTACAACTTTGAAGAGGGTAGGTTATTGAGATTGAATAATCCGATTTGGCTACTTCCTCCCGAGTTCGAAAAAGTCCGACGGAAACGTAGTTCAAATTGAGTAATCTGTTTGTATGTTATATTTTGTCAATTCTGTCCGTTTTGCTCGGCTCGAGTGCCGATCTCGTATGAGAATGCTTCAGGATTCTTGGCGCAAAACTTTAACGGTTGAATCTAGGTATTGGGTTGAAAATATCCGCAGCACTCAGCTTTAACAACTTCTCTTTCTAGGAACGAGGATATTCTTTTCTCTGAAAGCAGTGCTTTTACAGTGCTAATTAATTTACAGCAGCTTAACACGAGATGAGAAGAAACTTGTGTTTCTTGAGCTTGCAGTTTTTTTTCGCCTTATTTTATTGCCCAAAGGAAAGAGTAAACCGTCGGAATTACTTTCTTCTCGGTAAAGCACGGATGCTCGCTCAACGAAACAGCACTATAGTGTAGTTTTATTACTCTTTTATTGGCCAATCTTTGCGCAATTGCTCTTTTCAGTTTCCCGGTTTCCAAAAGGGTAATGGAAAATTTTAATCAGTGCTTTTCGAAAACAGCAACACAGGCTGCTTTTCCGCCATGCCTCTCGGTGTGTTCATTGCTTTGTGCCACATGGTCACATCATAAAGTTATAATGCAAATGATTGGACACGGAATGGAATAAATTTGTTTCCCACTCGAAAGTTCAAATAGGCTATAGATATTGAAATTGAATGGCTATGGCTGCCTGCCACCACCGCCACCACCACTCTCAGCTCTAGAGATGGGCATAACGGATCACTTGGATGAACGGCTCAGAGCCGATTTGTTCATATAGATGATTCGGAAATGTTCAGCGGTTCACCGGATCACTTTACTCATGATCATTTTGGAATTTTGTGAAAGTTTTTTTATTCAACAACGGATAATTTCATTAGAAATTCATTTTCATCTAAATATACTTTGGATCCGTGGTTAGGAGAGGAAGTCTAACAATGTGAAACTAATGGCTCTTTTCAGCACCGTATTGCGGAGACGAGCCAGCCAACGGCTGAAACTCTCCTTAATAAAGATATAAAAAAAAGCACCGTATTGGGAGGAGGTAAAAATGGGCCTGTAGAAATCGTTATTGAGCCGACGACCCGATTCTTACTCAAAATCAGCCATAAATCATTCTCTCTCCATACTGATCCGGATCTAATTGACCATCCCTAGTCGGCTCCATCGAGCAGCCAACTACCGAAATGAAAATCAACAAAATGTAGTTGCCAATTGCCGTCTACAATGGGCGTTCGGGGGATTTTGTATGCGAATGAACCCATTTTCACAAACCCCTTGCCACGTCACCGTCTGTTTAATAAACACAAATAAATATATTGCATCCGCGTGGATATGAACGAAAATCATGCAATCCAGAGCTTTCCCCTGGTCCCGATTCCATCTCCGATCGGCTAGCCTATCCTACCCAGTCAAGTTCATCCGTGTGGGTCGTCACGACAAGTGCCTCTTTTTCGCACTCAATAAGTTATCCCTCCTGAACCCCCTCGGACCCATTCGTCTGCCTCCATTCGAATCTGTTTGCAAAGTATAAGTGATTTGTTGTGAAGAGTGGCAGGTAGGGAATAAAATTCGCTTTCCCAACAACAACAACAACCGCAGCAGATAGCGAATGGCACTTTAGGTTCAAGCACATCGCGCGCTCATTCGACGAGTGCTATTGATTTCGTGTCAATTTCAATTGCGCGATTCGCGAGTAAGTTCTAGGCTGCTGAATTGATTTCGCGATTACCGCCTCTCCCCCTCCCCGTGGACAGGCACTTGAAACATGTTATTATTATCGTTTCGGTAATTGGCGAGATTTCTACTGGCACTCGAATTTGCATACCACCCTCTTGAGATGAACTTTACTTACATGGAGACAGCATCGGAAATTGAGAAACCTAGTTTTGCATTAGCTGTTCAGAAATATGGAAAGGTGTGTGGCGGGATAGAGAGGGGGAGGGGGAGCCAATATGTCCCAAACGGATAATTGTCACTTACGATACATACATAAGATAGAGAGATGGAGAGAGTGGCTGTGTCGCAACAACACGTGGAACATTCCGGTAATGGAGTTGTTAATTATGCAGAATCCACCGACAACATCAGGTGGGCTAATATCGATGGAATTGCAGCTCTCGGCCCGGTATAGCTTTGGATAGTCAATGGATGTGGTTTCATAATCAGGTTGCTCCGGCAGTTAAGGGTGTAACGAAAGTACCATCGGGTGAACCCAATCACCGACCGGTCATTGATGAATTATTAATTTTTCGAGTGGCATTTGCATTCAACGACGCGGTGGAACTCGTGACAGCGCACTTTGCAATTGATATTATTATTAGAGTTGCTGGGAATTTATGGTTATTGGTAAGAAATGTGCCATTTTATTTGATAGCTTCGGGTTGATGGATTCGAATGTATTTCCAGGCCAGCCAATTTATCTTCATTGAATATTTATCTCGGTCGTGATACGTAGTTTGAATATTAGAATTTTAAGCTCATAGAAATTCGAAAAATTGCATTGAGATTGAGAGACTTCCACGATGTTTTGTAAATGATAAACTTTAAGCACTTAACTAAAAAGTTTAGAAAACAAACACATTTTTCTAAGTAGGTTAAAATAAATTTTAATTTTGAGTTTGGTTCTGGCATGGATTTGTAACAGATTAGTGCCACTGAGGCTGTAGCTAATTTGATAGTATTGCATATAATGACTACCAAATTAGAATGGGAGAGAGATCCATCCTACAGTTATCCGTTAATAGTCAGGTTAAATTTAATTCGTTTTCAACAGTGACATCTAGAAAGCAGTGATGCAAAATATCGACAAATTAACGACGATACTGAAAAAACAGCTTTCGTCATTATCACGCAATGACATTGATCGGAGGTACATGAGCGATTTGGCGCCAGTGGTGGCGAGGGGAAATACCCCTTACCTCTAACCAATGGATAAATTTGGTAAAAGGGATGCTCAATATGATTCGTAGCTTCCTTAAAATTGTCCTTTGCTCGCTTTCTACTTTGTATACAAGATTATCACACTGGCATACCATAACGGCACTATCTATTCTTTACTCCCATCTCCTCATCTATAGCGTAGAATGTTAGAAATATATATTTTATAAATAAAGAACATTAAATTCATTAAGTAAAATCAATCCAGCTGCCAAAGTAGGGTAAAGTAGTCAACACTGAGACAACAGGAACAGTTTGTTAACGGGAATAACTTGGTTGCGCTGGTTCTCGGCAATGCGATGATCAATCGTTATGATTCAGCCACCATTCGAAAGGTACTATCAACTTTCATTTGTTTTATCACCCAACTGGAACTAGGACCTTGTTGTCCTCTGCTGTCCGAAGAAGTCATCTCCACTCTACTCGATCCATGGCCACACCTCGCTAGTCTCGTAGTCTGCGAAGGTTCCGCAGGTTCCCTTCTACTTTGTTCGATCCACCTTGCTCGTTGCGCGCCTCTTCTTCTTGTTCCTATTGGGTCGCTTTCTAGAACCATTTTCACCGGGTCGTCGTGTGGCATTCTTACGGCGTGCATAGCCCACCGTAGTCACCCAGGTTTTGCAATGTTGACGATGGATAGTTCTTCCAGCAGCTGGTGCAATTCGTGGTTCATTCGCCTCCTCCACGTTCCGTCATCCATCTGCACTCCACCGTAGATGATACGCAACACCTTCCGTTCGAAAACACCAAGTCGTCCGAAAACACTGGTCTAATCAGCGTCTTGTAGATAGTCAACTTCGTGCGGCGGAGAATTTCATTCGACCGAAGTGTCCTCCAGAGTTCAAAGTAGGCACGATTCCCTGCCATAATGCGTGCTTGAATTTCTCTGCTGGTATCATTTTTGGCGGTCACCAGTGAGCCCAAATACACGAACTCATCGACCACCTCAATTTCATCACCGTCAATCTGAACTCGGGGTGGGAGGCTAACATTGTCTTCCCTAGAACCTCTTCCTTTCATGTATTTTGTCTTCGATGCGTTAATGGCAAGTCCAATCCACCTAGCTTCAGCCTTCAGTCTGATTTACGTTTCCGCCATCTTCTCAAAGTTCCGTGCCATGATGTCGATGTCATCAACGAAGCCAAGAAGCTGGATGAACTTCCTGAAGATCGTGTCACTCGTGTCTATCCCAGCTCTTCTGATCACACCTTCTAACGCGATGTTGAATAGCAGACACGAAAGTCCTTCACCTTGCCGCAACCCCCATCGAGATCCAAAGGGACTCAAGAGTGTCCCCGATACTCGAACAACGCACATCACTCGATCCATCGTCGCCTTGACTAATCGCGTCAGTTTATCGAGGAATCCGTACTCGTGCATAATCTGCCATAGCTGATCTCGAACAATTGTGGGCACGTTGTATTCGCGGCATTCCTGTAGAACCTGTCGGATTGCGAAAATTTGGTCCGTGGTAGCGCGGGCACCCATGAGTCCCGCCTGGTATTGCCCCACGAACTCTCTTGCAAATGGTGATATGCGTCGGCATATAATTTGGGAGAGTACCTTGTAGGCGGCGCTCAGCAGTGTGATCGCGCGGTAGTTTCAGCAATCCAACTTGTCGCCCTTTTAGTAGATTGGGCATAAGACACCCTCCATCCACTCCTCTGATAATATATCCTCCTTCCACATCTTGGCAAGTACCCAGATCAGGGGCTGGTAGCCTGTCGTCTCCTGCGCTTGCTCCAAGGTCTGTTACCGTGCCACATTCGTTTTCTGCTGCATCATCGTTGAGGTGCTCGTCATAGTACTGCGTGTACCTCTCAATCACCTCACACTCGTTTGTGAGAAGGATACCGGCCAAGTCTTTGCACATATCAGCTAGCGGCACGTAGCCTTTGCGCGAACTATTTAGCTTCTCGTAGAACTTCCGTGTGTCGTTTACGCAGTACAGATGTTTCATCGCCTCGAGATTTCGGTCTTCCTGCTAACGTTTCTTCTTTTGGAAAACCGAGTTTTGTCTGTTCCGCGCTTGTCTGTATCGCTCCACATTCAATCTCGTGCTGTGTTGCAGCATTCTCGCCCGTTGTGCATTCTTCTCCTCTACTAACAGTTTGCATTCGCCGTCAAACCAGGCAAGTGCTTCATGCAAGAGCTCTGGCAAAAATAAGAAGACCTGGGACGAACCTTTAGAAAAAGAACTGCAACATCGCTGGCTGCAGCCCAGGGCGAACTTGCAGCTGTTGAAACCATCGCTGTTCTACCGCGGGTCATATCGATTTCTGAACCTATCATTCCGCTTCATTACGGGCGTACGGAGCCTGTATTTGTTTACGTGCAGTATCATCCAGTGGGGAAATCTCTGTTCATCTCCTCACCTCTAAGTCAAAGGTTGCTCCTCTGGGAAATAGTAAGAAGCAGAAGAAAGTTATTCTTCCACGCCTTAAGCTCTCCGGTGCATTGCTACTGAGTCACCTCTTCCAGAAGGTACAACAAAGTCTAAAATTGAACGTCAAATCCTTCTTCTAGGTCGACTCAACCATTGTGCTACAGTGGTTGGCAGCGACTTCAATCCGAATCGTCCCAAGAAGACCTCCAAGCCCTTGGTACTAGCCGACATGTCAAGCCAAATTCGAAGCTTAAATCCTTGCATCCAATCGTTGCAAACGGGCTCCTGCGCATCGGTGCACTATGGGGCATTTTCATACAACCAGGCGGTCAAAAATATTTCTACCATTTTTTCACAATTTCTGCTATTATTCTTGCTTTGTTTCATCAATATAAGGTGTGCGTTATCACTTTTCAACATTTTCACGACCAACTTTTGAAAAGGGCCTAACTTTTGATTAATTAAAAATTTTATTTTTACGATTTTATAACGGTTACAGTTTCAAGCTTGTTTTCAGAGAATAAAATCTATTGAACAAAGACAACCTACCATGATTTTATTGGGGGGAATACCGTAAAAAAATAAAAAAAAATAAACCTTTTTTTTTGGAAATATGTTTATTTTTTTCAACAAATCTTCTGTAAAAAAATACAAAAAGCCATGATACAATAATCAAAATCAAATATGTTTCAACGAATTTCTTTTTATTCCTCTGTTCAATATCATCATGAACAAATTCTTCTTCAATTTCATCGACTGCTTTCATAAGTTCCTCCAAGACATTGAAGTTATTAGTATCGACTACTGAATCACTTACAGAATTTTCAAATATCATGAAACTTTTCACGATGTCGGGATAATCCAGGGATACTTTTATCTGTCGTCTTTTTTCCATCCAAATGGAACTGATCAGTGGGTCCGATTCATTAATGGCACGAATAAAGACATCATGTAAATTTTCTACTCTTGATCGTTTTCTTGCATGATGGGTTCGATATTTTTTCAATTGTTTATGTTGACTTTCTGCTGCCTCTTCCGCTAATGAACCAAGTGGTGCTGGTGAATGTATGATTATTTCTCCGGCATGAGCGAGAACTTTATGCACGGTTGCAGGAATTTTGTACCAATCATACAATTTAAGATAGTGCCTATATGTTTCCTTGCAAAATGCATCAAATTTTTCCGGTTTTATTGGCTCTTGGCAGTTAAAAGCAATTAATATATTTCGGAGTCTGAAAATTAACTCTTCATCATTGTTCAGCTTGGGATTTCCAAATGCTCTTCGACAAACGTTTCCTGTAGTACTGGTACCTGCTCCACTCGATCGTTGTTGATCTACTCTTACTCCAATTTTTTCGTAAAGCTGTGTCGTCACATGTTTTTTTCTTTGTTCATATAGTTCTTTGAACGATTTCATTACCTTCCATTTTTTGATATCCATTCTGTTTGCAATATGCAAAAGGCATTCGAAAAATCATATCCAAGCATGAAGTGGAGATATGCCATAATGCAAGGCTTCTTCGTTTGATATAAATCCTTCCTCGAATTTCTCTGCATCATTCATTACATTTGGTGTTGCCCCACATATTGGACAATTCTGCATCGACGAATTTCCAGTGATATAAGTTGAGACTTTTCCGTCTATCATACTGAGGACAAAATCAAAAACAAAGTATAGTGTAGTACAAGAATTTAGGCTAGAATGGGGTACGTTAATCGATTTGCTTGGGACCAATAGGCTAGTCAAGTAGTGAGCCTATTTAAAATTGTTAGTTTCCACCGGTTGAAGATACTATCAAGCTTTGTGTGAAGAGAAGGCGGCTCGCTGGTACTGTGGTGGATTTCACCACAGTACCCGACCCGTACCCGACCCGACCCGACGGGTTCGGGTCGGGTACGGGTATTTAAAAAATAAATTTTCGGGTTCGGGTATGTAAAAAAATATATGTCGGGTTCGGGTCGGGTACGGGTTTTTGAAAATTTAATGAGTCCGGTTCGGGTATTGAAATTTTCATACCCGACCATCTCTAGTGAACTTGGTGTGTCTCGAATGGAAGAATTTGTAGCAGAAAATTTCGATGTGGCTAAATTTTGGCAAAAGCAAAGTGAAACTTGCTATTCCAGCTTCATCTACTTCGGATGAGTGAACTTTTTCAGTGACAGGAGCCACATTAAAACACACCTTACACCGGGAACTTTGAGTACATTGACATTCGTTCACATTAATAAGCGTTTTTGGCCTACCGGTAATTAATGTTTGCTCTCATATTCACTCCTTTATTCTGTAAAATACTGAATACGAATGATGACTCAAAAATAAATATGTTGTTAAATAGTTTTAATTTTTGAACAGCATATCGAAAATTTCAGTTTTAGCTGAATATTTTGGATCGGGTTCGCGTTTATGATTTGTTGGGTTCGGGTCGGGTACAGGTTTCATAAAATTTAATCGATCGGGTTCGGGTCGGGTACGGGTTCTTGAAAATTTAATGAGTCGGGTACGGGTTGGGTTCGAGTATTGAAATTTCCATACCCTACCATCTCTACTACTGATCATGCAATCATATATCAGCTTTTCTTTCATAAGAGTCAATGTCGCAAAGGTAAACAATGACTTTTTCCGCGAATTACTTGAGAATGGAAGTTAAATAGGATACAAGGGTTTAATTGTATCCTTAATTGTATAATTTCAAAACTGACAGTTCTAATGTACACTCTCAGGTATACTACTACTTGTTCTCTACCCGGTTTTTAATAGGTAGGCAGATTTTTAATCGATTAGTATACCTAACGGCACCTTCCACTACCTTGACCAGATGCAAAAGGTACCTAGATGACTGATTTAATGACATAAATAGCTGTATTTGGCTTTACGACCATCATTCTAAGCTAGTCTTCTTTCTCGTATGGAAGAGTCTTACATTGTCTCAGTATCTCTCATAAATATTGCATGGTACATCTGTTACATTTTCATAAATGCTATTCTGAATTTTCTATTACGTCTATGAGCAATCAGCGACTTTTTTTCCGTTCAAGATATTTGGCCTTTAAATCCTTCGTGATCTTCCACGTTTTAATTTCCATCCTATAGGAAATATGTAATAAACACCCAAAAAATCGCATCCAAGCGTGCAGTGGAGATATGCCGTAATGCAGAGCATCTTCGTTCGAATCGTATCCTGCTTCAAACTTCTGTAAAGTATAAAAAACATTGTTATTTTTATGGCCCTTAAAATTTGAAAAAAAAATATTACCTCTATATCACTCATTGCATTCGGAGTAGCTCCATAAATTGGACAGTAGGACATGGAAGAAGTATCAGTTACATAATTAAGAACTTTGCCGTCGATCATACTCATAACGAAAATAAAATCAACCAAAACATATTCACCATTCGATAATTGGATTTTTACTGGAACAAGCTGACTTATTTGATTTTCAATATATCTCTTGGTGTTAAGCACCATCTCTTTTGACTCTTTGATAAATTTCAGCATAATTGGCCTACAGAACCGAATGCTTCGGGGTGTTAAATTATGCCACAAAATGTTTTTCTTGTTGTTCTTATAACAAAGTTGTATAGGAGTAGTTGTCACTGAAAAGACGTCACTGTCATCTTTTTGATTTGGCGTTGATAGCGCTTGGTTGTATTGTGAATAGCCTGTTGAGCCATCCATACCCCAGCTGCTTAAAAGCACTAGCTCTGTGTCATCGTTGATATTCATTTGTTGGACGATTTCCGCATCGATGATTTGAATGATTCTTTCTGTTGTATGATTCATGAGTGTCTGTAATTTGACCTGAAAAGAAAGAAACATTTAAAGTTGGTGTACTGGAAAAATATGTGGATATTTATGCCTACCTGAATTTTTGATGATGACTCTTCGATTGACTCGGCTGAAGGTGAGCATACTTTTTTTCATATTTCTGGCCACTACAAGTACGTAACCTGGCGCGGAAAGTAGTGCACTATTGTCTCAGGTGTTTCCGTTGCAAACCCACTGTAATCGAACAGATCATGGGAGCCTGCCGAACACGTCACTCCAGCTTTTCCATTTCTCAACACTGGTGTCGATTAATGTGGCCCGCTCTTCTGTCGACACGCAATGCGAAAATCGGCTCCTGTCAAGTGTTACGTTGCAATATTCGTATGCCTTGCAACAAAAGCGGAACATGTGGAGCTTGTAGCTCACCTCTCGAATAACGTTTTTTTTAACGCAGACCAGAGCATCAAGGATGTTAGCGGAGCTCTACGACCAATTCCGCTCACAACAACATAAACACGCTGTCACCGCTCACTGTGCTTAAGAAGGAATTTTCTTTAAATTCATTCCCCCGCGCTCTCCCAATTTCGGCGTCCTATAAGAGGCCGCAGTCGAGACCTTTAAAAAGCACTTCAAAGCGGCAATCGGAACCACAGTTAATTCTTCGGTCCGGGATCGCAGTACCTAGTGCCGCTGCAGCAGTACTACCTATGGCGGAACGGATGTCCCTTCAGCCATCTTCAAGAGTAGTTGTGCCAAGCTGCCGCAGCTGGTCCCAAGCAAATCGATTAACGTACCCCATTCTGGTATAAATTCCAGTACTACACTATGTTTGTTTTGATTCGCTATGAAAGTTTGACAGATAAAATGAGGGGTTAGTGGATTTTCCTATGTATCGAGGGGTGAATCGATTAGCTTGGGACCGAAGATAGTACCAGAGATCAGCCAAATAGTTGAGCACGTTTCTTCGGGACCTACTAGTCTTAGAGTTACCGCTATGGTACTACTGCTCCTGCATCGGAGGGCCCTAGTAAGAAGGCCCAAACGGATCCCAGCGCTGCTTCAGATGACGCAGCAAATCGGCTGCTAGAGAGCAACCAATTATCGGTGCTCGAAGTAGAAAATAGCGGTGGTGACGCCACTGAAATTGTCAAAAAAGAGCGGAATCCCCCGCTGTTTACCCCGATGAAGAACGTCGCCCAGCTTAGGAATAAGCTGACAAAACGCAAATTGTTCCCGCGATTCAAGATCTGTAGCGTTGGAACAAAGATCATGTGCACTAGCCTACAGCGGTACAAGTCGGTCGGTGAAGAACAGCACAGTGGAGTTTTACACTCACGATTTGCCTTCGATGAAACCATTGAAGGTTGTTTTACAGGGACTGCCGTCGTACGAAGCGGCTTCCGTAAAAGATGAACTGGTGAGGCTCGGATTAAAACCAATGAATCGACGGCCTATGCCCAATACCAACTATCGTGACCAACTGTTTTTGGTCCACTTCATGAAGGGGTCCACCACCCTTGCTGCGCTGAAGAGCAACATACGTGACCTTTTTCAGTTCATTATCGACTGGGAATACTACAAACCGCAACACCGTGATGTGACCCAATGCACAAGCTGACTCTCCTTCGGTCATGGCACTAAAAACTTTCATATGAAACCACGCTGCGGCAAGTGTGCTATGGCCCACTCGACAGTGACCTGTGTTCAAACTGATGACACCGCGCCGAAGCCGAATACCCGGCAATCCAGCCTCGTCGCCTGGTCTCAAATCTCCCACTGGTTCCCATCAACAATCAACGAGCCACTCCCTCAGCTCAGTATCGCCTCACTGCCGCAGCGGCCCTGCCAGATCATGTTTCTGCTTCGGCGCCTGGACTATCGTATGCCCGTGTTGCCTCAAGCGATTCAGTTGACGAATCTCCTTTCACATCGGAAGAACTTGAAACGCTGGTTGCAGAGGTGATCGTCATCCTGCGCACCTGCAAGACTCGAGCTGAACTGCCTTTTCACTCGTCACCAAGTATGGACCGTAAAGCTGTAAAAATTGCAAATTGGAACGCTTGCTCGCTGACGAACAAGCATTGAGAGCTAGTCGATTTCCTCAACACCAAGGAGGTTGACATTGCTATTATCAGACGCACTTGAAGCTCGAACTGAACGTATTCCTTCCCGACTTCCAGCTCGTTAGACTTGACCGCATCTGCTCCGGAGGTGGGGGAGTGGCCATCGCTGCAAGACGGAACATCGGCTACTGCCAAGCTTCCAGCTGAAATCACTTGAAGCCATCGGAGTGGAGGTGAGCACATCACTTGGCCTAATCACCATCATCGTGGCCTACTGCCCCAAGCAAACCAACATCAGGGACGGGTCGTCAGTGGCCCTCCGGAAAGACATCATCAAACTCACCCGGAGGAGCGGGAACTTCATCATTGCTGGCGACCTAAACGCAAAACACCAAGCTTGGGGCAACGGTCGGAGCAATCAAAACGGCACCATCCTGAATGAAGACCTGCAAGAGAGCCACTATAACATCTTGGCCCGGACACTCCCACCCGGTTGAGTCGGTCTGGGGTTCATGCGACCATCGACATCTTCGTAAATAAGCAACATGGGTCACAACATCTCGCAATCTGTGGCATTCCAGGAGCTGAGTTCGGACCACTACCCGGTGGTGGCCGAAGTAGGCTTCTCGGCTAATATATTTCAAGCATTCCGGCGCAACTACCATCGAGTCAACTGGGTGCAATATGAACACTGTGTCGACACAATCATCGACTACGATGTCCAACCGGGGACGTCCAAAGATGTTGACCGGTGTCTACAAACCATCGAGGAGGCGATTTCCCGGGCCAGGGAACAACACGTGCCAGTATCCAGACAGGTGAGTAACACTCTGAACCTTGACAGCCCTACCAAAGATCTCATTAGACTCCATAACACCATTCGTAGGCAGTACCAGCGTACTGGCCTGCCTAACTTGAAGACCAATTGTAATCGATTAACAAAGGTCATTCAGGCCAGTATGGTGGATCTCAGAAATAACGATTTTGCTAGAAAGATCCGCTCTCTCCCAGATTGTGCTAAGCCCTTCTGGAAACTTACAAAAATTCTTAAAAACAAGCCTAGGCCCATTCCCCCACTGACCCCACTGGATCGTCCCGGCGACCCAGTGGTTCATCTGATAACTCCTGAAGAGAAGGCTGCTGCGATAGGTCAACACTTCGTCAGCTCCCATAATCTCGGACAAAACATCGTCAGCCCTCATGAATCTGAGGTTGCTGAAAATGCAACGAATCTTCTTCAGACTTCTAACATTTTCCAGAGGAATCCGAGATTACGGCTGACGAACTGTTGGCCTATATCAAATCATCTAAAAACATGAAGGCCCCAGGTTTCGACAACTTCCTGAATCTGGAACTCAAACACTTGAGTTCCAGATTCTACAACCATCTGGCACTGATTTTAATCAGTGCCTCAGACTTGGCTACTTCCCCTCGTGTTGGAAGTCAGCTAAAGTCATACCCATCCGGAAACCTGGGAAGGATCCGTCCTCTCCTTCAAGTTATCGACCAATCAGCCTTCTCTCAGGGTTATCAAAACTGTTCGAAAGAGCAGTGTACCACCGGCTCCTAACATCTGACGATGAAAACAACTTGTTACTCGAGGAACAGTTTGGTTTTCGGAAAGGTCGTTCGACCGTCCACCAGCTGACTCGAGTAACAAACATTCTCAGACGGAACAAGTCTGTTTCGAAAACATCTGCCATGGCGTTGTTGGACGTTGAAAAAGCGTTCTACAATGTCTGGCATGATGGCCTGGTGTTCAAATTGCAGCAGTACGGTCTTCCAATCTTCCTAGTGAAGATAATAAACAACTATCTATCGGACAGGACGTTCCGAGTCTCTCTGAATGGCATCACATCGGATGCTTTCAACGTCGGTGCCGGGGTTCCACAAGGAAGCATCCTTAGCCCCATCCTATTCAACCTGTTCACCTCCGATATGCCGGCTCTTCCTGATGGTGGATCGTTGTGTCTGTTCGCAGATGACACATCCATCGTCTACCAGGGAAGGGTCATCGGAGCTCTGACTGCCAAACTTCAGAGAGGCCTAGACGTCCTGTCTGAATATTTCAATCCGTATCAACGCAGCAAAGACCCAGGTCATTATCTTTCCACACTCTAAATCTCCTAGACTTGTTCCGTCGGAGAATAACAAGATCTGCCTGAACGGAACAGTTGTGGAATGGTCCAAAAAGGTCGTGTACCTCGGGCTAACACTAGACAGCCAGCTTCTTTTCAGGGAGCACGTTGACAAAACCAAAACCAAGTGCAACATCTTGATAAGATCGTTGTATCCACTCATCAACAGGACGTCTACCCTGTCCCCGAAAAATAAGCTTGCTGTCTACAAACAAATCATCCTTCGCGTAATAGAATACGGGATGCCCATCTGGGAGAGTTGCGCAAAATTCCATCACCTTAAAATCCAAAGGATCCCAAACAAGATCCTTAGGATGGTCCTAAACAGTCCCCCGCGGACTAGAAATTCTGAGGTCCACCGCCTGGCTGGTCTTCAGACACTGGAGTTACGGAGAGCTGACTCCATCGCAAGGTTCAGAGATTGCTTTAGGCGATCCGATCAACAGACCGTCAGGGATCTGGCACGTTAGGTTAAGTTAGGTTAAGTAGGTAGAATAACAAATTAAAACATTCAAACGACTTTTAACAATTGACTACAATTGAAAAACATTACCCAGTAAAACACAACATGTACAACACAAAATCAAAAAGTTCACCAAAGATTAGCAATTTTAAACTACATAAAAATTCAAAATAAAGAATAATTTTACTACTAGTTGACGGCATTATTGTGGCGGACTCTGGAGAGAGCGGACGATCAGCAAAAAACCACCAGCAAAAGGATTAGCGGCACTAGCAGAGCATTAGAGGGAACAGCAGATTCGTGGAACCGCGACCGAGGCTGGAAACTTCGGTCCGGTCACGACATATTCCTCTTCACTTTGCTATTGCCGGACTGGCAACATTGCCCAGGCTCGCCACCCAGCTGTGTCCATGTTTCAGCTGATTGTCTTTTGTTATCTGTTATATGACTCGAAGAGACGTGAGGTAGAAACTTGTGAGGACTAGGGTTAGGTATTTCGCTCCTTGCAGGTTGTCAACTCACCATTTGGTAGCCTGGTTGAAAGATGGATCCTCCAGGATTAGATTTTCGGGAATCATTAAGGTATCTGCCTCAAAACATTCAAGCGGAAGATTTGCTGTTATCCCTTTTCGATTTCCGTCTCATACCTGAGGCTGGTAGAACGAATCGTAGCGTGAACTTTGTACTGCATAGCAGAAGTGTTACCGCAGACCCTGGGAACATGCACATCTCCCTTGGGTTTTCTCATTCCAAGCCGCTAAACGCAGTCTTTGGTAGTAAACATGGCCATCGATCCAGAATCAAAGAGCTCTCGGACCATGTTTAACTTCGACGTAGACGACGGCAGTATTAGCGTTAGCGTTAGCGTTGTTATGATATACTTCGTAGATTGGATACTAGCGACACTCACGTCTCTTCTGAAATTCTCAGTTAGACTACTTTCAGGAATAATGCTGAGGAGTAAACATTGGTTCCAATCTAAACAAGAGTAACAGAAGCATGACTGTCGCTATTCCCGGCCACGTACATCTTTACCATAACTAGGGATAGGGAAGGAAATGTTGATGTAGTACTTACTTAACGAGAGGCCACCGACTTAGCGACACCCTCATAAGTGCTACGGAGTTGGAGGGTTGGGAGGGCAACCAAAAGTATGTATTGTTTATTTGTTGTTTATTTAATCTCAAGAACATATTCATTTTGATTAGTGATAATGAATGTTAAGAGTCATGACGGAGAGCTTGGGATTAAACCCCTTGATTTTCTGCTCAGTAAGCAAAAACGATCCCTCCAGGGTCATCGAGCATCTTATAATCCACAGCGCTTCGCGTCAAAGTACGAATATATGGATGAACTATCTATTATTGAATAACTATTATTTACGATAATTACATGAAATAAATAAAATATAAACTACAAACAAAACGTGACTGCTAAAATCTCAAAAAGATATTCATTTTCATTTTCATTTTCATTTTATGATGTACAAGGAAGTCAGGAGCCATGTCACCGATGTGAATATTCACCATCCATAATACACCATGGAAGGGGAGAGAAGTGAGCAACACAGCATTTTTACCCATGGGGGTTAAAAAAGTTCTGCGAGGTACACTTATGGTGAACCAGCGGCTCAGGGATTGTAGAAAGGAAAAGGGTTGGGTAGGTTTAAAATGCAGAATTAGATGCCGTCACGATTGAATGCGCATGTTTAAACAACGTTGATCCAGGTACCTATCATATAAATTTGCATATAATCTAGTTATGATACTTCGACGTAGACCACGGCATTATTGAGCAGAATTTGAAGACGAATCGGAACGGAATGACAAGTTTTGGAAACGGCGGTATTTGACACAGGAGGCTTCGTGAACGTTGACCTTTGGGTTGTTCGATCGGTACATTCTCACTCCGGAAGCGATTGTTTGTTTTCCAAATGCAGAAATTGCATGTGGTTGTTGGACAAACAGTTGAAGCAAAGGTTGAACACTTTCACCTTCTCGATACGTTGTGGAGGAGTCAGCTGCCTAAAACCTTTACACTGGTTGTAGTAAAGGTTTTGACGACACAAGAAACTGATTAAGCTGCACTCAGCTGCAGGAGTTGCAGCGAATGCACGATTCGATGATGACGATCGAGCACCAGAGGCAGAGGTGGAAGATTTCGACGAACAATTTGCAGTAACAGGGGCACAACTTTTGATCATACCTTCCAAATTATCCAGCATACAGCAGTGGTTTGCCAAACAATCTACCATTTCCTTCCAAGATGGAATTTCACTTTCTTCAATTTCTACTTCATACTCTCGAAGTGTAGACGCATCATCACCAAAATCAATTCAGACATTTTATCCAGTTGAATTCCTAGTGCATTTGAAGCTCGAATGTGCTTCAGGAAACTATCTAGTATTGTTCGCAAACCAGTAGCATTTTCGAACGTTAAGGAGGGAATCTTGAGCAAATCACCCACATGTTTTTCGATCAACCATATCGCTTTTTTAGTAGCGACGGGACAATGCATCCCAGAGAGAGGAAAAAGCCTCTTCGGTGCATTGCAAGTTTCTTGCTCTCAACCTTCATTTATTGGTAATTTCAAAATGACAATTCTAAACACTGGAGAAGTAACACGAGTAGCCAAAGCTCCTGCAAAGTAATGCAGATTAGACATCTCACTTTGTTCAAGCTCACTATCGTTGGATTGCTTGTGGGAGGCAGTTCAGGACGCAATTGGGCCTTTCAAATAAGTGAACTAGATATAATTAAAATATCAGAAGGGATTTTCTGTAAAGCTCACAGGCTTCCAGGTTTGTATGTATGGACTTTTAAAACAAAATTAAAGATGTGGAAATTCTAAGAGTTCTACCGAAAATATGTGCTGAGTTACTTGAGTTTAACAATCACTTCACGTCTGCTTTAGCATTTCATGGGAATAAAAGCCCCACAAACAGTTTGGAAACATCCCAAATGCCGAAAATAGAAGTGATTCACCTCCCAATGGTTTTATCCTTCGAATACCATTCATGAAATTTGGATGACGCCCTTTGCTCCATTCATTGTTTGTTGTTTAGATCCGAAAGGTAAAAAGGCATGCTCTCCTTTTTTGTATTCTGTTTCTGAACTCTTGCTCCGTAAATTATCAATGTTATGGAAGAGGTTCGCTCTTTACTGTGAGTGAACCTGACGCCTCAGAGTGTATGACAATGGTGACTTTCAACTGATACTGCAACGGTAACCCATTCTTTCCAACTGCATCGATATTGGTTAAACAAAGGGTTACCAAAATGGGGTGATAAATGTTTCCATAGGGTAAATAAGGCACACTTTTGCGCAGTATGATGTCAAAACCTCAAAGGAAGTCAGCTTATTGTTAGGCAAAGCCCTTACCATCCTGCATTCCAAGGTCGCAATACACGAACGCGTGTGATGCAATGCATATTAAAGTCTCTTACCATCGGGGGCCTCCCTTAACTCAGTCTGTAAAGAAACTTCTATAAAGCAAATCTATGCTGGAGGTAGCAAGTTCGTTCCTGCTCCAGACGAGAATATGTTTGCATTGAACAATTTTTTTCGGCCTCTAAGTTGAGGTCAGGTGTAAAGTTCCAGTTGGAACGTAACAGCCAACAAGCAGAGAAGCAGAAGAACTATCAGGGGCTACTATCGATGGTCATCGGTCGCTTGGGAATGACAACACTTTCCCCTTCCCTGCCACTCCTTCAACCCCATATCGGGTTCTGCCGGGAGTCGTTGGAAGGTAACCCACATTGAGATGGGAAAAGTGTGGAAAACAACTTGTTTTTCTGTCGTGTTTACCATTCGTCAGTTTATCTAGATATCATTTGTCACACAGAAATAGAAGTGAGAGCTGGTTCAGGCCGTCGCAAATAGGTGTATGGAAAAAAAACTACCATGTTGAGAGATGAATATCTGTTTACTAGAACGACCTCGATCTGTTTGCCTGTCACGATGCCATCCACAGCGTGATGCTGGTGGTTTAAAAAAGTGGGAGGAATATTTTTTTCGATAGCAATTAACATGTTTTCAAAACAACTGGATTGGTAAACAAACGTTGTGATATGCTAAATCTAAACTATGCATCTAAATTTCAAGACTAGAAATGCGTAGACTTCTGTAAAAAGAGAACTAAATAAACATTCGTAGCTACCAGAAAAATGGAGCAAATTCCATGGAACAATCTTTCCCGATGGTAGTGCCAATACGTTTATAAAGTTCGAAAACCATACTAAAACATGTTCACAGCAATCCAAACAACAAGCCACCCTGTTCTCCAACAAACATTGCCACCCGATACCTACGTGTTGGTTGGTTTATTTGTACATTACAAATATTTGCTCATCGATTTTGCTTGGCAGTCATGAGTTTCGAGCCATCGCAAAAGACTTTGCTCCCTACTACCTACTACTCATCGAGCCCAAGCAAACATGCAAGTTGCTAACGAGTGGATGGAGGGCGTCATGTCTAGCTAATTGGTTGTTTGCGATTGTAACTTTGAAAATCGCAGAATTTCCATGGAATGGAAAATGCTTCCTAACGTTGTTGACCTTCAGAGGGCCGGAGGAACAGTGCGTTATCCGTTCGTGAATATGAGACCGGTACGTGATCAGGCACATCTGCAGCCCGGCCACTCCGGTTTGCGTCTGCGGATGAAAACAGTAACCTCATGCATAATTTACCCTGGAAGTGCGTCACAATGCGTTCGTCCACAGAGTGATAAACCTCGAATCGCGTCATCACTGCAGCAGCAGATGAGCCGGGAATTTTGATGAGTTTAAAATTTTAACATTCATAACTGCGGAACTTCAAGTCGGAATTCAAAAGCAGGCCTGCCACTTTGCAGCTCGGAGTTAGAACGAATCATTTAAAATCGACAACACCATAAACTAATCCACAGCAATTAATAGAAGAGCCCTCAGACGGAGGGTTGTACACGGAAGCCCCGAACATCGGAAGTTTAGTGTAATGGACGTTCGACACGCGAAGTGTTTCCTCGACGAGCTTATCGTCAGCCATCGCCAGACTGGTTCGGAATGGATTAAGCGTTGAACCTTCACAGTGAGGCTTTTAGTGAGATGTAGGTACAACCTGGGTACAGCGGAGTCGATCGCTTTTATTTTGTAAGTCAATGTTAAACTGTTTTAATTTTTGTTCAAATTTAAAAATGTTTTGCCCTTTCTCAGTTGATTCCCGCCAAAACCTCTGAGCCAGGAGTGCTCTGTCAAAGTTTGTTTACATACATGTTTCGCCAAAGTATGTTTTACTGCAATTCAAAACTGAAATGGTTTATTGCCTAATGCTTGACGATAGATAAGAACAGTAACTCTTTAAGGCTCCCGTTTGACAGTTTACAATGGCTTCCAAGTGGCAAACACATTGAGTGAGTCCGCAGTACCCAGAGTACAACCAAGTTTGTGCCCTCAACAGATAAAAAAAAGGCAAACACATTCAACCCGAGTCTATTTTCCAGCTCAAACCATGTGGGCTTCGTTTTTCACCTCTCGATTTTCCACTGCGTTGGTTTGTCTATGTACTTGACTCATCACGATAAAAGTTTTCCGTGGGTTTGATTTTTTATCCTGCCTATATCATCACGGCAGGAAATCTAGCAATACAGCTCTAGCTGGGTCAGTTGGGTTGTGGGGTTGGTTTTCAGGGTCTCAACATATTGATTTTTAATACGCGTTATTTTTTTTCAATTTGTTATAACCAACTGGTCATTCATCCATTTCTCAATTTATTAATTGGTAATTTTTTAATTGCTCACTCTTCAAATGGTCATTCTTCAATTGGTAATTTTACCAATTCCAATCTCCAAATGCTTAATTTTTTCAAATTTTCCATATGCATTAAATTTTATAAATTTTCCAAATCCTGCATATTCTAAACATTCTTCAAATTCTTCAAATTTAAAAATTTGAAAATTCATCTAATTCTATTCCTATATCTCCACATTCCCCAATTCTCAAAATTCTCCCAATTTTTCTCATTTTCAGAACTATCCAAATTCTCCAATTTCCAATTTCCAATTTCCAATTTCCAATTTCCAATTTCCAATTTCCAATTTCCAATTTACAATTTTCAATTTCCAATTTCCGATTTCCAAGTTCCAATTTCCAATTTCCAATATCTTATTTCCAATTTCCAATTTTAAATTCCAAATTCCCCATTGCATATGCCATTCTACAAATTCCATGTTCTTCAAATTTCAAAATCATCATAATTTGAAATTCCCAATTGCCAATTCCATTATGCAAACTCTACAAATTCCATGTTTATCTAAATTCCCCAATTTTTTTAATTTTCTGCGTCCAAAATTCTCCAGAGTAAATAATACATGTCCCTAACTATCAACATTCCAAATCCACTAAATTCAAAATGCTTTTTATTTCAAATTACCCATATACCATATTTCTCAAATTCAATAATTACCGAATTTCAAATTTAACAAATTATAAATCATCCACATTTGAAATTCCCCAAACTTCAAATTATACATTCCAAAATTATAAAATTTCAAACCCATCAAATATCAAATGCTTGATATTTTCATAATTTTTCCAAGTCTAAATGTTATTCAATTTCTAAAAAATTCTCCGATATCTCCACATTCTCCAAACTCTCCTCATTTTCTATGTGTACAAATGTATCCAAATTCTCAAAATTTTTAAATCTGCCAAACTCTCCCAATCCTCTCAATCATCATTACTCTGAAAATTTACATTTTGAAATTTAAAATTCCTGCTCTTAATTCCAATTTGAAAATTTTAATTACAAATTTGGATTTCCAATTTCCAGTTTCCAATTTCCAACTTCTAATTTCCCATTTCCAATTTTCAAATTCTATTTTCCAATTTCCAATTTAAAATTTTAGAATTTATTTTCTCTTAATTCAGAATTTAATTTTTTTTTCTATATTATAAATTCTCCCAAAATCCAAATTCTGCATTTTCCAGATTTTATATGTCTCTTATTATCAACATTCAAAATTCACCAAATACAAAATTTGTCTAATGCCTTGTTCCACTTATTCCAAATTAACCAAAATCATCCACATTCAACATTCCCCTTACTCAAATCCCTCAAATATCACATTCTAAGTTTTTTAAATGTCAAAAACCATAAATTTCATATTTCTCTTCATTCGTTAAATTCTTCGTATTCTCAAAATTTTGTAAACTCTCTAAATTCTTAAAATTCTCCAATTTCTTCAAATTCAACAAATCCTTAATATTCTCCAATTCTTCAAATTCTTCAAATCCTCCACATTTTCTGAATTCTTCAAATCCTCCAAATTATCAAAATTCTGGAAACTCACAATTTTAAATTTCAAATTTCATCCTCTACATTGAAAATTTAAATTTCTTATTTCCAATTTCCAATTTCCAATTTCCAATTTCCAATTTCCAATTTCCAATTTCCAATTTCCAATTTCCAATTTCCAATTTCCAATTTCCAATTTCCAATTTCCAATTTCCAATTTCCAATTTCCAATTTCCAATTTCCAATTTCCAATTTCCAATTTCCAATTTCCAATTTCCAATTTCCAATTTCCAATTTCCAATTTCCAATTTCCAATTTCCAATTTCCAATTTCCAATTTCCAATTTCCAATTTCCAATTTCCAATTTCCAATTTCCAATTTCCAATTTCCAATTTCCAATTTCCAATTTCCAATTTCCAATTTCCAATTTCCAATTTCCAATTTCCAATTTCCAATTTCCAATTTCCAATTTCCAATTTCCAATTTCCAATTTCCAATTTCCAATTTCCAATTTCCAATTTCCAATTTCCAATTTCCAATTTCCAATTTCCAATTTCCATATTCGGAATCAGAGAGACCGTAAATCGATGTCCGACGTCATCTTGCAATCCAATATGGTGACTTCTGGTTTCAGAAATTAGGAAATGAATTGTTGTCCGACGCTATCTTGCAATCCAAGAGGGCAGCTTCCGATTTAAGAAAAAGTAATATAAATTCTGGATATTTAATGGATATTTTTGGAATTGCGATGACGTCCAAAGACCAGAAATCGATTTCTAACGCCACTTTGAAATCAAATACTTTTCAATATGGGTTATTTTTGAAACGAAATGACGTCTATAGACCAGATATCATTTGTCAGGTGTCATTTTGAACTCTAAGATGGCGGCCTCCGGTTTCAGAAAAAGGGGAAATACTATCAAATACCCTTCAATATTTGAATTTTCGGAATCAAGTTGACGTCTAGAGACCATAAATCGGTGTCCAACGCCATCTTGAAATCCAATATGGTGGCTTCTGGGTTCAGAAAAGTGGAAATACGGTAAAATACAACTCAATATTTGTATTTTCGAGACCAATGTGACGTCTAGAGACCATGTCCGACGCCATCTTGAAAATCAATATGGCGACTCCCGATTTCATAAAAAGTTGGAAATACTGTCAAACACCCTTCATCGTCTAGATACCGGTTATCAATGTCCGACGCCATTTTTGAATTCAAAATGGCAGCTTCTGATTTCAGAAAATGTGGAAAATACTGTCAAATATCCTTTAATATGGGTATTTTTGGAGTCGGGATAACGTCTTTATACCAGATATCATTGTCAGGCGTCATTTTGAACTCCAAGCTGGCGGCTTCCAGTTTCAAAAAAAGAAGAAAATACTATCCAATACCCTTCGATATTTGTATTTTCGGAATCAAGGTGACGTCTAGAGACCATAAATAGATATCCTACGCCAATTTAAAATCCAATATGGCGGCTTCTGGTTTCAGAAAAGTGGAAATACGGTCAAACATCCTTCAATATCGGTATTTTCAGAATCGGGGTGCCGCATAGATACCAAAAATTGATGTCCGACGCCATTTTTAAATCAAATATGGTGGCTTCTGATTTCAAAATAAGTGAGATTTTTTTTTCTAATACCCTTCAATATGGATATTTTCAGAACTTCGATGACGTACAAAGACCAGAAATCGATGTCCGACGCTAGTTTGAAATCCAAGATGGCAGCTTCTGGTTTTAGGAAAAGTGGGAACAACCGTTAAATACTCTTCAATATGGGTATTTTCGGAATCGACATGATGTCAAGAAACCGGATATCAATGTCTAACGCCAGTTGAAATCCAAAATGGCGATTTCTGATTTCAGAAAATGTGGAAAATACTGTCGAATACCCTTCATTATGGGTATTTTCGGAATCAGGGTGATGTCCAGAGACCAGATTTTACTGGCCATTTTGAAATACAAGATGGTGGCTCCCGGATTCAGGAAAAATAGGACATTTTGTCAAATACCCTTCAATATGGATACTTTTTGAATCAAGGAGACATCTAGAGATCGGATATCGTTGTCCGACACTAATTTGAATTTCAAGATGACGGTTTCCTGTTTCAGAAAAAGTTGAAAATACTGTAAAATACCTTTCTATATTTGTATTTCCAGAATCAGGATGTCGTAAATCATTGCCCGACGTCATATGGAAGTCCAATTTGCCAACTATTGATTTTAAAATAGTGAGAAAACTGTTAAATAACCTCAATATGGGTATTTACGGAATTGCAATGACGTCTAAAGACCAGAAAACGATGTCCGATACCATTCTGAAACCCAAGATGGCGTCTTAGAATTTCAGGAAATATGAGAAATACTGTCACATACCCTTAAATATTTGTAATTTTTTAATCAGGGTGATGTCTAAAGACCAGAAATCGATGTCCGACGCCATTTTGAAATCCACGATGGCGTCTTCCAGTTTCAGAAAAAGTGGGAAAACCCGTCAAATACCCTTCAATATGGGAATTTTCGGAATCGGGATGACGTCTAGAGATCGAAAATGAATGTCTTGAAATCCAAGATGGCAGCTTCTAGATACAGGAAAAGTTGGAAATACTGTCAAATACCAAACCCAAATAATATTATCGGAATCGAGTTGATAGCCACACATTTCGAAAAAAGTAGTGTAAATTTCTATTCAGTATGATGCAGACGCCATTTTGGGGTCTACACTTCCTCGTCCTTGTTCTGAAAATATCCACACAGCTAAAAAAGTAGTGTAAATTTCCGTTACTATGATGCACATAAATGGAGCGTCATATATCATACAAGTTTGGATTATAGATCGTGTAAATTTATGAGAAATGTCATGCAATATTCCATATATTGTATACAACTATCCACTTTTGTTTGCAACATTTCTTGCAAGCTGCTAGTTTACGTGAAATGGAAGATTACATGTATGAATGTTTGCATGCATTGATCTTTACATCGCCAGTAAAATTCATAATTTTTTGGTGTGCATATTGTAAAATATTTTACAGTTTTTCTTAAATCAATGGCCACCATCTTGGATTACAAAATGGCGTCGGACATAGTTTCGCGTCATCTACACGTCATCCCGGTTCTGAAAATAACCAATATTGTAGGGTATATGATAGTTTCATTGAAACCAAGAGCCACCATGTTGGATTCGATTTTCGACATCCACACATCGCTCCATTTTTGAAAGTATCAATATTATAGAGTATTTGACAGTTTTTCTGAATCTATGGGTGTAGAGTCGATGATTACCAATATGATTCTTAAACTAAGTGTCGCACCCCTTGATGATGATAGAGAGAGAGAGAGAGAGAGAGAGAGAGAGAAAGAGGAAAACAGAGAGAGGAAGAAGGACACCGACAGAATAGGTGAGTGGTGCTAAGGGTAGGGAGAGTAAGTTGAATGTTAATAGCGATCGGGATCGGAATAATAAAACAAGGTTTGCTGCGTGAGATTAAGTTGAGGATAGTATTGAGCTTATGAAGAAGTGTCACGGACTGGGTGTGGAATCTACAATGGGCCGGCATCTTGCATAACAAAAATGGCGTCAGACATTGATTTTTGGCCTCTAACCGTCAAACCCGTTCCGTAAATACCCATATTGGAGGATTTTGACAGTTCATCTGAAAACAATGGACGCCATCTTGGATTCCAAAATTACTTCGGACATAGAGTTTCAGCATCTTCACGTCGTCACCATTAAAAAATCTAAAATTCGAAAATTCTGTGAAATCAACACAATTCCAGTTATGTCTCGTATGCAAAGCGACATGCATTTACTATAAAACGACCAGCGGCAGCTTTGTCACAATAGAGTGCGAGAATGACATGACTGACTTTTTTCGTCAATAATCAATCAACTCGTGCTGGAAAACGTCACGCAACAGAAGATCAGTCTTTCTAGTAGTTTGTTGAAAGTTTGAAAATGTTTCATCGGTGAAAACTAGAAAAAAGGAATTTTAGTGAAATACTTTTTGCTCTTATGAATAATATAAAACAACTTTTTCAGATTTAAGCACCTCTGTCACGAGTGCACTGATCTGGACAATTTCTGCGTCAAATTAAGGATACTCTCTTCTAAAAGTTCAATATCACCTACTATTTTGATTTGGTCCTTCGGTTCTGAAATATGACCAGAATATGTCCACGATGTGCATGGCCAGCATCACAAAATAATTTTGTATCCGATTGTTTTGTATTGATGTTTGCACTTTGTGAGTAGTCTCGCAATATCAAAGGAGCTTGTAAAATCAATATCAAGCATGATATTTTGTTCCAATATCACGCGTGATATTGCGAGCCCATGAGAGCGGAAAAATATCAACTGATTTCTGATTTTGCCAATACCGAATGTGATTTGATGTGTCACATGACGAAATGATAAACTTTTGAACAATAATTGCAAACATCAAGCTGAGAGTTGACTCGTCACAAAAATGATTCCATGGCACATCGTTTTCTTAGAAAGAGAAAGCATAGTTTGCTATCTCTTTTTAATCTTCACTGATGACAGATGCGAAGGGACTTCTGCAAGCCTTTATGGAAGTTTAGGTTGCATTCGGGTGTAAAGCAAAAATCATTAAACTTAATCTCACTACAGTTCGGTGAGATTTGTCGTTGGTAAGTTTTGTTAGATATCACAGTTGTTGATATCAAAGCTTGCAAAATTAACCGCAGTTGATCTTGGGCGTTGGTGAGATTTGATTACAATTCAAAACGAAGATATAACGTCATACCGAGTGTCTAGGACCAAATTGACCATAGCTTGACATGTTTCGGATGCCCCCTGGGAAGTGGTCCGTTTCGGACTTGGGCTGACATTCATCATATGAGACCTAAAATGTCATGAAAATTGAAAACTAAGGTCGCTGATAGAATTGGCCACACCCAGATAGAATCAACGTGAAAATACACAGGTTGCTTAGATATTCCATTTTCATGTTCGCTTCCAAACGCGTGCTAAGCAACACGAGTGAATAAGTAAACATTGGCGCTTGATCACGAGAAGTGCCGTAATTTAGTTTGTGCTTCGTGCTTCCAAAAGGCCAAATCGCCAAGGAAAATACGAGGCAAATGAAAGCAAACAATTTTTTTTTTAATAATTCATTTATTTTTCCAGGATCATTTGCTGTAGCTTTGCGGAGCCGATATTCATTGTTTAGATAACAAAATTACTTAAAACTAACGTTAGTAAAGCAGGGGCCGATTACTCGCGGCTATCTCGAGGTTAGGGGTAACAATTTGTAACAAATGGATGGCAGGGTAGGGATTGTGAACACAAGGTTTGGAGAGCAACGTGCTCTTGATCTCGAACTAGGCGACACTCTGATGAAAAAGACAAACATGGGGGTACACCGATGGGTAGCTAACAACTTGGGAGAACACAAGATGACACTAACTTCTAAATCCTCAAATCTATCCGCTTTAAAAACACATAAATTAAATTCAAATAGTCAAGGTCTCGGCTCGCCAAGACATCTCTAACGGGTATCGCGGGTTGTTTTCCTCGGGCCCTGAGGGATGTGGATAACTCAGATCTGGCAACACGGTGTAAGGTACACGACCAAACAACATGCTCGATATCGTGATAACCACTGCCACACGCACATAAATTGCTGCCTGAGAGCCCAATTCGATAGAAGTGCGAGTCTAACGAGCAGTGATTGTACATAAGCCTTGATATAACGCGTATAAAGTCGCGGCTCATGTCCAACCCTTTGAACCATGGTTTGTTCGACACCTGTGGGAGAATAGAATGTAACCATCTTCCCAATTCACCATCATTCCATTTTTGTTGCCAGCTGATGAGGACTTGCTGGCGAGCAATGAAGAAAAATTCGTTGAAGGCGATTTGTCGCTCAAAAATATCGCCTTCCATAGCGCCCACCTTAGCCAATGAGTCCGCTTTCTCATTACCCGGAATTGAGCAATGAGATGGGACCCAAGCTAAGGTGATAGTATAGGAGCAGTTAGATAAAGCACTCAGTTTAGTTCGTATTTCAGGCAGGAAATACGAGGAGTGCTTCATCGACCTCATTGAACGAATAGCCTCCAATGAGCTAAGACTATCCGTAAAAATGAAATAATGGCCAGAAGGTAGTGAGGCAATTCGCTCTGCTGCGTAAAATATAGCTGCGAGTTCCGCAACGTAAACGGAGCATGGTTTCTGCAGTTTATTGGAGGCGCTATGAAATTGATTAAATACACCAAATCCAGTGGAAAAAGCAAACAATTGTCCGACAGTTTTTGCCGTTATATAGTGATTCGGATCAAATGTATCCGAAAGTTTTATGCGCAAGGTGTTATATGGCTGTGTACCGACGATCAGAAGGTAATTTAAAATAGACATTCCAATATAAAAGATCGTATAACCTTGTTTAATTTTTTAAATCAGGGTTGGCTCACCAAACTCTACATTTTCATGATTACAGTAAGGATGATTCAGTAACTGTGTAAACTGTGTGAAGTCGCCCGGTCAAATTCTATAAGTAAACCGGTAAAACAATTGAAAAATTCATCTCACGCAAAACCCTAATCCTCACCTCACGAAAAACAAAACTCCTTTCCAGATCTCTGCGATCTCTGGGCTACCTCGAAAAACGACGTGACTTTGAAGAATGTAAGAAGTAGAGCAACCAGAGCCAAGATCTTGAACAGTACGGCGAAGTCATCGGAAAAAGGACATCTATCACACGAGCAGATTCTGAAAATCAAAAACCAGCTGGATCTAAGCACTAAAAAGGTATGTCACCTGTACTTGTTTTGTTGCTTTTAGTCTGTTTTAATTTACTTTTTAGATAACCAAACTTGCTCAATCTCTCCAAAAAACCAAAGTGGTTTCCATACAACCTGGGTTGTACAACGTTCTGATTAGTTCTGCTCATGAACTTGACGATTTTTTCTATGTTGAGCAAACAACTTTTGCCAAAAACGAATGGCAATGTAATAAGCCACACCCAAAAATATTTGGATTATTGCCGAAGTACCCAAGGTTTGATTGAGTATGTCAAAAGTCACCGAAATATACCGGATGCTCGCATGCTAGTAGGAATTGATGGTGGTTAAGGGTCGCTAAAGTTTATCCTCAACATTGAGGATGTACTGAAAGTTTCGGAACAGTCGGTTCATAAGGATTCTGCAGTCAAACGCTGCTTCATTCTCGCATTAGTAGAAGATGTTCAGGAAAATTATGAGAACTTTACCAAAATATGGCTAAAGTTGGAACTTGGATAACTCGATTTCGTTGTCATAGGTACATAATTGGGTAGACTTATATACTTGAAACAGTTCTTCATTTTGATTGCTCGTTCTAGATGATCTAAAGATCATTAACATAATAGCGGGTGTAATGAGCAATAGTTCAACGTATCCTTGTGCGTTCTGTATCGTGAACAAGAAAGATTTGGGGGAGAAGTTTGGCACGCTGCGTATAATCGGGTCCGTTACGGAAAACAGCGCATCGTGGATTGCAAATGGAGGCAACAAGATAAACGCAAAAGATTATTTCAACTGCGTACACACACCGCTTATCCCTGGAAATGACGCAACCTTGATACTGGATGTGTGCCCACCACCCTCGTTGCATCTTCTTCTGGGTATGGTTAATGCGATATACAATGCGATTGCAGAGCACAATTCCGATCTTGCACAGGCTTGGACCATAGCGTCAAGCGCAACACGCCATTCGCAAACCCAACCCTCTTATCCAACATCCCAGTGATTCCTCGTGGAAGTGCAGAGGTGTTCTCGGCTTTCATCAAAACGAGTGTCATGTCAATACAATCCTTCCCATTCCTTTCTTGACCTGTGTTCGGGCGCGGCCAGCGCTGGTATTGCCTAATTTAAGATCACCAGTTTTTACAAATTGAGGATGATTGCTAGTCCCAAGCATTATCTATTGGTTCTCTGTGTAATTACAGCTGATCTGGCAATAACAGAGTAGCAACCGTGGGCGGTCAATCAAGCTCAAGCTCAAGCTGGTGGATCACTGGTTGGTCGGTAGATTACTAAATTCGTTGATTAGTTTGGTTGGTTGGTTACCCAGTTTGGATAGGTACGTTGCTTACTTGGTTGACATTTTGATCGATTAATCAAACTTCTGTAGTAAGTTGATTGATTTTTTGTTGTTATTGATTGGTCAGTCGAAGGCCAATCATCAACGAAGCTTTCTCCTGAATTAAATCAAAATCCTTCTTTTTGACCTGCAACCAAACCTAGCACAAACCATACCAACAAACGAACTACCTCAACTGAACCATTCGCGTTCCAAACCGGAAAGCAGCAACAAACATGATCTACGAGTCCAGCAAATGATGATTGATGGCAGTAATTTGGGAGCAAACTTATCCAACTACCCAAGGGTTCACCGCACCAACCAACGCTCACAAGAACGCTGCAGAACAAAACTTTTCCGCTTTCATTCTCATTCCTTCGCTTCGCAGCCATAATAGCTTAAAAGGTTAATTTTCCTTGGACCCCCCGACGCATAAGATAATTATCATAATTCAGTAATTGCTTAATTAGAGACTTTTGCCCTCAAGTCGTCGTCGTCGTCGTTTTTCTTTCCGAACAGAACGACTTTGAACAAAGCCACCACACACGGAACGAGGGAAAGTAGAAGGGGAAAACTCTTCCCGGAAATTGAAACTCCTACTGTTGTCGTCGTGACTGCAGATATTCCTGTTCCACGGGAAAACTTGCATTAAAAAGCTATCACACTTTAGCGCCGAAAAGGTATCATGTACCTAGAGGCGCAACAACAACGTCGTCGTCGTCGACGACATCCCGAATGCCAAAAACTCGTAAATGTTTTCAGGAAAACAGCTTCCATGAAAGTGTTGTAAAAATAGCTTTCCAACACCATGCATCGGTTCAGTTTTCGCGTGTTTGAGAGAAAGTTTTTTGAAAAAGCCACATTCCGGAGACTGCGACTATAACGGCGACAACGACGATGACGACGACGACGACTAGTACGATGTTACTTGGTTATGAAGGAATAGCAGCGCGAACGAGTGCTGCCATACACGTGTTCCAATCTCCTGTTGTAAAACACAACCGGAAGCAATGTTCTCAGGAATGGATGGCTGTGTGAGTGTGAAGGGGGTTTTTAGTGAGTTGTTGGAATTTGGAAAACGGTGACGCTGGGGATCATGAAAGGATATGAGTTTTTGATGGGTTATTCCGGCCTTCGGGGTGCACCGTGCTGAGTGGCTGTTTACTGGTGGAATGATGAGTGTGCTCAACAGGACCCGCAACGGAAGCTCATGACAATGGGTAGTGATGATGCTACTTCCGAAAGGGAGACGTGAAAAGACCATAGAAAAATAAGAAATCATCATAAGTAAAATATCGTAAGAACGAAGGAGCACACGAGTAGTATGAAACAATAGGAAGAGAATCGAAACACAAAAAAAAACCGAAATGAAAGAAAACAATAACAAGGAGACACACAAAGATAAGGTTTTCCCGACGCAACGAAAATTAGTTGGATTTTGCTGAAATAAATTTTATATCTGTAAACACAGATAATAGCCTTTCGCTTTTTTGGCTCAGACTGACTTATATCGGTCAGCTCCATCGAGGATAGTAAGCGATTTAATCCATATTTTGCTGACTCTTTTTTTAATAAAATTTATTTGTAAAGGCTCAATTGCGTTAGCTTTGCGGAGCCGTTATTCAATGCATAATAGCTTTATGTCTTATGAATAAAGTTAGTAGAACGGGGACCGAATACTCGCGGCTTACTCGAGGTTAAGGACAACATTTTTTTAACAGGTTAGATGTGGACTTTGGGAAAGGTACATGGGGTTAGTTGTAGTTTTAACCTCTGTCGCCGTTTAATTGGTGAATGAACGTGGAAGAAGCACTGCAGTGTGGACAAGTGCTCTTAATCTCGAAAGGTGAATGGACAATTGATGAGACAACTGAAACGAAACACAAAAAGGAGCTATGTTGGAAGAACGATGAGAGGACTGACATATCAATTTAAAAATAAAAAATAAAAATAAAACGACTCTTAAATTCTCAAATCGGTCAGTTTGAGAAAATTGTAAATCAACTTCATATATTCGATATCGCGGCTAGCCAGAACGTCTTTAACGGGTGTAGCAGGTTGCTTTCCTCGGGTCCTAAGGGATTCACGCAACTCAGATCTGGCAACACAGTATAAAGTACAAGACCAAACAACATGCTCGATGTCGTGGTAACCGTCACCACAAGCGCATAGATTTCTGTCTGAGAGCCCAATCCGATAGAGATGTGAGTCTAATGAAAAGTGATTGGACATGAGCCTAGACATGACGCGGATAAAATCACGGCCCATGCCCAATCCTTTAAACCATGGTTTGTTTGACAGCTGTGGGAGAATAGAGTGTAGATATCTTCCCAAATCACCATCATTCCACTTTTGTTGCCAGTTGCTGAGGACTTGCTGACGAGCAATTGAGAAAAATTAATTGAAGGCGATGAGGGACCCAGACCAAGGTTTTATATTTTTTTTTTCCTTTGGTTTGTTTTTTCCGTCGATCTTGTTTTCCGTGCTCAGCACCAATGCTACCGACGTGCCAGGAAGGCAGCTCCCACACCTGGACCCTACCTATCGACCCATCAACTCATGAACCGGGGACCAACGGCTTTACTTCCCATCCGAAGGAAGGCGTGATCAGAGATGTTATGCCTCAGAACATCCCGGCGGCGCCGACTGGGATTGAACCCAGGCCTGCTGGGGTGAGAGGTAATCACGCTTACCACTACACCACCGGCGCCGTTAATCTTCCGAGGCTGTTGAGCTACATTTTTCTTGGTCGCTTTCTCGTGTTGCCATTGAAGACAAATGGGATTCCATCACCAGCCTCTGAGTCAGGGCCCTGATCATCAACTGGGAGAAGGTCGAAGGAGTTGTTACCCTGGGTGATTCGGGAAGATGCAGATATCTGCAAAGGAGCGTCGTGAACAATCCCTCAGAGACCGCTTAAGTTTCTCTCCCTTTTGTTTGTACTTCGGGCAATCTGCAAGAGCATGTGGCGTATTCTTGCAATAAACACATTTTGGGGTAGCACGACAAGAACCCTCCGAATGGTCCTCGCCACTGGTCGCAGTAGTGTTAGGTCCCGAACAGAGGAAAAAAAAAATGGTCCTCGCCACACAGATCACAGCGCGGTTTGTTACCACAGAAGGCTGCAGTGTGGGCTAGCCTTTTGCATTTCAAGCAGTTCATTACCTTCGGTACAAACAAGTGCACAGGTTGTCGAATCTTCCCAATCGCGACGTAATCCGGTAGTACCAATCTGGCAAAAGTCACACGAAACGAGCCTGACAGAGAATAGGTTTTTTTTTTCGTCCCGACGTAGACACTGACTGCATCTGAATGCAATATACAATTTTGATTTTCGAAAGGGAAGTGTAACGATAAGTAGTGACATGATATTGACATGTATTCAGTAACGGGTATGAGAGATGCAGACAGAGAGAGTGAGATGTGTTTCAGAGAATTATAGAGAAAAAGACGGCGCTGGCGACACGGGTCAGAGGAGTGGTGAGTTAAGATCGAGACGTGGATCGGAACAGGCAACGTTTTTACAATGGCGACTAGGATGAAAATTGATGCGGCTGTAATGCCTCCCTTCAAAGTTGGATCTGATCCTTGGAGCGATTGGATAAAATGGAAACGAGCATTCGAACGATACACTAGAGCCAATAAGGTGGAAGACGACAATGACAAATACGATCTGTTGCTGGTTCTCGGAGGGCTCGACTTACAATCCTACACGGTTAGAAAAAAGTACCCAAAATTAAGTTCTTTTCACTGCTTTTATAGTGCAGGAACCCAAAAGTAGGTAAAGCGGGTCAAAGTAATTTTCATTTACTTGTGTGCAGTTCGTATGGAATTTCCCACTGGCTTTTTAACCAAAAGTAAGTTAGTTGTACCCAACAGTAGGTATGTATGATTATACTCAACGTTGGGTTCCCACACTTTACTACCCCTGTTGGGTGGTTTTGCTCCTTCGTTTTTGACAACATTAGTAGGAGAAAAGGAGTCAAAAGTAGGTAAAAGTGAACTGGCCGTTGGGTACTTTTTTCTTACCGTGTACCAAAATCACGAAATGGTAGGTTCTCGGTCAGACAGTAGATGGCACTGATGGAGACGTCATCTTCAAATATGAATCTGCTGTTGTCACTCTGGATAAATATTTTTCAACACAAATAAACAAAATATTTGAACGGCATCACGGTTCGAAAAAGTAGTGTAAATTTCTGTTCAGTATGATGCATATAAATGGAGCGTCACATATTATATAAGTTTACATTATATATCATGTAAAGTTCTGAGACATTTCTTGTAATGTATCAAATATTGTAAACTAAAGCCCATTGTTGTAAACAACATTGTTTGCAAGTTGCTCGGTTGCGTGAAATTAAATACAAGTTTTTGGGAATGAATGTTTACGTCACTATTAAAATTCAGAATTTGTATCTGTGTGTGCTACGTGGAATGAAACAAGGATCAGGCAACCGATGTTAGTTTGTGGACACGGATGACGTTATTGTAGACCAGGTTATTGAAGGTTGTTGGTCTTCGGAGTTGAAAAAAAAAATTTTAACAGAAAATTTGACTCTAAACGGAACAATTATGATGGGGAAAACCCTCGAAGAGGTACAAAAGCAAACTAAACTTTATGACAAACCTTCTTCGTCGTACACGGATGGTGTAGTATAACGACTGAACGGAAAGTATATGTACTCCAAAGAGCAGCAATGCAGAGTCCTCTCGTCGATGCTACAATTGTAACCAAACCGGACACATGGCAAGGGAAACTGATAAACGCGCAGCGAGAAACGTGATTTGCCACGGATGCAAATCAAAAGGTCATTTTGTTGCGTGCTGCCGAAAGCGGAAAAAGGAGGTGTCCAAAACATACGATCATCCGTTGCCAAAGAGGGTCAATGCCATAACATCCGAGGATACAACAGACAGAACTGTATTTTTCGTTGGAGCTAATAAGGAGCTAGATGAAGTGTTGGCTTTGAATATTGGAGGAGTCACGATCAATCAGAACTATCAAGCGAAGATGATCAATGAAAGAAATCCTGGTGATGAAGTGAAACTCAAGTCGTTTGCTTCAGATCAAAGAATAGTCTTCAATGTTGCTTTCAAGACAGAAGTTAAAATCCCCGGAGACGATTCCGGAGTATGGACTCATTTTTTGGTAGCTCTGAAAGGGCAGACTAACCTATTGAGCAAAAGTACAGCTTTTGCCTTAGGAGTGCTGAAGATTGGATATGCAGTTAACCATGTGTTACCTGAACTACCAGCTAAAGAATGTACAGATTTTCCGAAAGTTCCTGAGGTACGCCTTAAAATCCAGATCGACAACTCAGTTCAACCGATCGTCCAAGCAACACGAAGGCTTCCAGTAACAATGGAAGCTGACGTTGAGGAAACGATACTGGAACTACTGGAGAAGAATATCATTGAGAGCGCGGAAGGTCTACTAACTTGGATATCACCTTTAGTACCAGTGCGGAAGGCAGACGGCAGACGGCAGACGGCAGAATTCGACTTTGCGTTGACATAAGGGCTGCTAACAAGGCTGTCAAGAGAGAAAACTACCCTATGCCGAACATTGACGATGCTATGGTCTGGATTACAAAGGTTGCAAAATTATCAAAAATTGATTTGGAGTCGGCCTATTACCATTTTGAGCTGGAACTTGAGAGTCGGACTATAACTACCCTTGTAGCTCGTAGTGGTGTATGTAGACTCTGCAGGTTGATGTTTGGGATCAAATCGGCTCCAGAGCTTTTTCAGAGAAAGATGGAACATCTTTTTCGAGGAATTAAAGGTTTAGTGGTATACATGGATGATCTTTTAATTCGTGGTGCCACAGAAGAAGAACACGATAAAGCCATCAAGGAAGTTTTAGAAATATTAGCATCTCTCAATATGAAAGTTAACGAAACGAAATCAATGCTGTCGGTGAAAGAAATCACGTTTTTAGGGTATCTCATAAACACCGAAGGTATCCGACCTACAAACGAAAAAGTTCAAGCTATTATGGATCTCCAACCACCAAAAAGTGTGTCCGAGTTACGGTCACTGCTGGGACTGATAAACTTTCTTGGAAAGTTTCTACCTAACTTAGCAACTTTGATATTCCACATGCGTACTCTTCTTATCAAAGATTGTCCATTCAAATGGGGAGCTCAACATTCAGATGAATTGGGCAGGCTGAAGAAAATCCTTGCTAAAGTTGATTCGTTAGGATTCTTCAACCCTAAGGATGCGACATTACTGGTTACTAATGCAAGTCCATTCGGTTTAGGAGCAATTTTGATACAGGTAAAAAATGGAGAATCGCGAACAATCTGCTGCATTTCAAAAAGTTTGGCAGATCATGAGAAGAAGTACTACCAAACAGAGAAAGAGTGTTATGCAATAGTTTGGGCCATGGAAAAGTTATTTGTATACTTGTATGGTCTCCACTTCACCTTGATGCCGGATTGTAAACCGTTGAAATACTTATTCAACCGAATACAGTCGAAACCATCTGCTAGAAGCTTCGACTTCACAGTTAGATACGAGCCCGGGGATCATAACTTGGCTGATGCTCTATCAAGATTATCGCAGGATAAGTTCATAAAAGGTGGTTAAACAGACATGATAGCCTGATTAACCGAAGAACAAAAGCCTAACGCACTTACCATCGAGGAAATAGAGAAAGAGATTCTTGTCGGTGATGAATTACAGGCAGTAAAAGATGCTTTATACTCTAGAGTTTTGGAAGAGGTACCAAATGAATATAAAACAGCGACCATCAGAGATGACCTGACCACATACGGTGAGGTAATTCTACGAGGGGACAGAATCATCATACCAGAAAACTTGAGAGAAAAAGTAGTGAGACTTGCTCATGCTGGACATCAAGGGTGTACATCGATGAAGGCCCAATTACGGGCAAAAGTATGGTTCCCTGCGATAGACAAGTTGGTAGCTGCAAGCCGTGCAAAATGACAGCCCTACCCGACAAACCAAATCCTATTCACCACCGAATTCCTACGGAACCGTGACAAAACTTAGCTATCGATTTCAAAGAAGGGCTTCCAGGTGACATGTCATTATTGGTTGTCGTCTGTTATACAACACGATTCATACAAGTTGAACCTATGAAACCAGCCACGGCTCAACACGTCATCAAGGCACTTCTTAGGATGTTTGCTGCATTCGGTATTCCAAGATCAATAACGTCAGATAACGGGCCGCAATTTAGAGCAGCGGAATTTCGGAACTTCTGTGTTAGTTATGGAATTCATCTAATTTTGACTACACCATACTGGCCGGAACAAAACGGGGCGGTAGGAAGGCAAATGCGCACTCTCGGAAGGCGCATTAAGATCAGCTTGATTCAGAAAACCGATCTTTAGAGCATGAGCAGAATTCCATCCATTTATAACCCACCTAGCCTGAAATGGGAAGCAGCGAAGGACAGGGATATGAGCAAGAAAGAATATCATTCACAACGAGCGAACCAACAAAGACAGGCGAAAGAACATGATTTGGGAAGGGGAGACACGGTGTTAATGAGGAATTTGAACTAGGGTCAACGGAGCCAAACTTCCGAGAAGGAGAATTTCGTGTAGTAAATGTTGACAACGGGGCAGTCGCTGAGAAATAGCACACACCTCAAGAAACTGGACAGCGGTCAACATACGCCGGGAGTAGAGGTGAGCTCTTATAGCGAAGAGCTAGGCGAACCAGCTTCTTACAATTCTGGAGTTCCTAACCCGGAGTCACGAGAGGCAGATGTCAATACCCGACACCAGAGGATCCGTAAACGACCAGCTAAGTATAATGATTACGTAGTGTAACACTAGAACTGAAATAGTTTATAACTACATAGTAATAAAATAAACAGTTTGATCCTTTAAATTTGTCGAACCTCTTAACGGAATCCCTTTATGAAGAGCTTTGAGTGGGTTGGTTTATTTCCTTTAAATTCCGTTATAATTGCTAATCTTTTGACAGATACGCGTATTTCGTCTACTAGTTGCAGACTTCATCAGTGCCAAGTATTCAACACCACTAGTGGTGTTGAGTACTTGGCACTGATGAGTTGAGTACTTGGCACTGATGAAGTCTGCAAGTAGTAGACGAAATACGCGTATCTGTCAAAAGATAAGCAATTATAACGGAATTTAAAGGAAATAAACCAACCCACTCAAAGCTCTTCATAAACAGTTTGATTAACATAACTAACATAGTTTGGGATTTAAAAAGAGGAGAGATGTAACGATACGTAGTGACATGATATTGACAGTGACGGGTATCAGAGATGCAGACAGAGAGAGTGAGATGTGTGACAGAGAATGATAGAGAAAACGACGGCACTGGCGATACGGGTCAGAGGAGTGAGTTTAGATCGAGATGTGGATCGGAACAGGCAACGTTTCTACAGGAAGGGTTTTTGAAGACGCCAAGCCCATCCTTGCATAAATCATCGCAAGTCAGACTCGTTTCGGTGACAACCCCCTCAATTTCCACATCACGACAAGGAACATATACATGGTACTCCAACGAAAAGAGCTCAAAGGCAACAATCCTGTTTGCCTGAATACGGTCACTAACAGTAACGCGCAACTTGTCTGACCTCATCTTCAAAATGTCGGTCACGGCCGAAACATGTTTGTCGGATCATTTGGCACTGCTTTGTTGTTACAACAAAGCGATTTTTTAGACGATTTCGATGACCTTGATGATGGACAGTTGCACCGACACATTCGGCTGCCGATCCACTGCTTCCGTGCAGAGCAATTAAGGTACGCAGTTAACACTTCACACAATGCACAATGTTACGATGTGAACGAAAACCCGCGGGGAAAATATTCACTTGGTGAAAACGTACCAGAGCACGGATAAGTCGACCGTCTCCACTGATAGCTTGACAGGGAATGATGCTGACTCTTGTATTGCGGATATGTCGTAAAAAATTGGGGAATACGTTTTCGAGATAGCAAGTCAGCTTTGCGTCAGCATTCCATGGCTCACTATTTCAAGCGTAACTATTCAAATATATGTGTCTGCTTTTGTACACAATAACTTCAATCGACGATTTGTCTTAACTGCTAACTTAAAGCGCGTTAGGCCCTCACCAAAAGTAATGCAGGTGGTGTTCATTTGAAACACTAATAACTTTTCGATGTTAACTCGGATTTACATCTGGTTTTCAGCCAAGATACTTTAAATGGGCTACATTTTGTATACAAAGAAAATCGACCAACTGAAAGTGGCTCGTTATCCTATACATTTTGTCGATTTTCCCCATACAAACTTCAAGCTCTTTGAGCGAGAGGTTCCTGTGAACCAAATTACTTCAGATTTTGGCAGTTTGTTTCTGAACCCCCAAACTTCCATCCGAGGGGGTAGCGTTTGAAATTCCAGGATTTACCCATTTTTAAACACTCAAATATACAAGTGTTTGATCGAATCGAATAGAGGCTATTCAAAGCAAATTTATGCGCTAAGGTCTGCGACATCTACCTTGGCGTGACCGTTCTAACTTGCCGTCATACGAACATCGCTGTATGCCGCTAGGTATCGACACAGTGAAGAAACGAAGGACTAGCCAGCAAGCAGATTTCGTCGCTAAGATGCTGACCAACGAGGTTGTTACTCCTGATATTCTTGCGGATATAAACGTCTATGTACCTAAACGCCCCCTTCGTCGACGTAATCTGCGGTATCTCCCGCAATAGTAGATACGGCCAACATGAACCGATACGGTTCATGGCTTCACGCTTCAACGAAGTATCTGAGATCTTCAATTTCCATGTTCCTGCTGCTGTCCTACGTAATCGTCTCACCAACCGAATCTAACTCTGTGATGTGAAAGAAATTATATGCAGTAATGAAGTAACTGACGACCTTTTTCGGGCGGATAACGACTGAGATCAAAGTCGACGCTGGACCATCGCTGATACGTTTTAAACCTTATGACTTTATTTGTATTATGTGCTATTTGATTGGCTTCAATTGGCTTTTTTCCTGTCCAGCTTCATTAATACATCTTTTGTCAGATGAAGAAATAACATAAATTAGTAAATAGATCACAAGGTACAACTTTGCAGAGGACATGTTCAAGCTATACCTGTAATTTTACACAGTCAATCATAGAAGGCGCCCAGCAATCCAAAAGATTAAAAATACGTTACAATTACGTAAAAGTATGTTACGTAAAAGTTAAGTTATTGAATTAAACTACTTCCATTAATTATTATTATTTATTTAAAAATTAACTAAACATTTCCAATACTGTTCCCCTTTCAAGAACGTAACATTTCACTTTCACACACACCACTGTGTCGACAAACCACGCTACCCTGCTCCATGCAAAACGACGAACGCAAATTTTGCAAATTTTACAAACAATTACCGCAATGCAGAAAATTTAAACCTGTTCCCGTCTCTGTGCTCGTCAACAATGTAGGATTCCCGGTTTACTTGGTTCCGACACCCAGCCCTGCATAAGACGACTCCGTCCGCCGAGCTTTGGATTCACGTTGGTGGTTGCGAGTTTTTGCAATAACGAAAATGGGGTTAGAATCAGTATCTTGTCTCGGTGGTTCGTCGGTTTTTCGTTCTTTTTCGGGATGGTTTACGTGTTATTACGGTGCAGCAAAGCAGGCAAAACTGTTTCAAGCTGGTCTTGTTCGCTTCGTGCATCAAACATACATAACCTAGTTACGTTGAAATTGATGCAGTCGTTACCTCCAAATGCGAACTCAAATCAAGTTTCATCGTGACAAACTATCGCTCAACGATCAATCTATTACCGAAATTGATTCTCTCAATCACTCAAGCTTTTAAAGCGATTAAATCTTTCACGAACTCTTTCTTGTGATGCTGCTCGAAGATTGACAGTAGTTTTTGCCGAGACACTACCAGCATATTTTTCACGGATGTCCGATCCGGGAAAACAAAAAAGTGTATATCGGAATAGAACACGACGAAGACCTCGTGTCGAAAATTGTTTAACTAAGGTGAAAGCTGAACCTCTGCCGGTGGATCAATGTTTGATGTTCTTTTTCCCTCATGTTGCTTCTGCTACTGACACTGTCAGGAAAGTCGGCATCCTTGCGACGACGACGACGACGATGACGGCGAAGGTTGAACGGAAGAGATAAAAGTTTTAATAAAAAAAACTTAGGCGTGCAAGTTGAGATGTGCTACGAGTAGCATTCGATATCCTTGTCTCGTGATAACGTTTGACTGATTGGAAAAATCGATTCCTGAAGTGCTTGTATTCTAATACGGATGCTTCAATATTTTAATAGCGGTAAGCTCCATCAAGGATAATACGCCAATCTCGTATTATCATCGATTTTTCCAAGCTTTATGGCGGCGTATTATCCTCAATTTAAATCCCGGATTTCACATTAAGGGGAAGTTCACCGCTCCGAAAAAAATTATTACGTTTTGATTTTTCTAAAAATATTGAAAAAAGCCCTAATTTTTCAAAGAAAATACACATGCAAAAACATTATGGCATAAAGTTGGACTCAAAAAAACCACAAAACATCGACTTTTCGGTTTTTCTGAGAGTCCATTTTTTTTCATGATGAAAAATTTAACATGTTGTTTTTGACAAAAATCTAAGAAGAAACTGATTTTCTTGGATTTTTGATATTTTTACCCAATATTTTTAGAAAAATAAAAACGTGCAGAAAATATTTTTTATTTTCAGGCTGGTAAACTTCCCCTTTAGGTGAAAGCTAATGCTTTTCCGTTGATACTGACTTCACAACCGTTCGAGCCAAACCTAAATTTAAAATGCACCAATACCAACAAGCATTGCAAATCAGCAAAATGTTAAGTATTGAAATTTTGACCATATTCGTAAATACAATTATTATATAATTATTGTATAATTATAATAATTCTACTACTGAAATGACAACTTTCATTTCAATATTCCAAGTTCAGGGAAAGCCTGCTGAAAGACAAGGAAGTCCTACTGAAGTTCAGGAACGTCTTGTCGTAGTTCAGGGAAAGCTTGCCGAAATTCAGGTTAGTCCTGATGAAGTTCAGGGAAGTCCCACTGAAAATTCTGCTGAATTTCAGGGAAGGCCTGCCAAATTTCAGGGAAGTTCTGCCGAAGGTCAGGGAAATATTGCTGCAGTTCAGGGAAGTCCTGCTGAAGTTCAGGGAAGTCCTGCGGAAGTTCACAGAAGTTCTGCAGAAGCTCAGGGAAGTTCTGCCGAAGTTCAGGGAAGTCCTGCCAGTGTTCAGGGAAGGCCTGACGAAGTTCAGGGAAGTCCTGCCGAATTGCATGGAAGTCCTGCCAAAGTTCAGGGAAGTCCTGCTGAAGTTTAGGAAAGTCCTTCCGAAGCTCAGGGAAGGTCTGGAGAAGTCCAGACTCATTCAGACTCCACTGAAATAAATTTCGTCGTGGCGATATTTCGCTTTCAATTTCGCTCTCACTTTGTCCATCTTTCCACATACATCTTGAATATTGTTGACAGAATTGGTGAGATTGCCGATTTGCAGATCAAAATTCAACCGTTGTAATAATATCATCGTTATAGGAATCGTCCGGAAAAGGGCCGAATGGCCTAGAAAATTGCATCCCATATCGATGGTGAGGATGTAGATAAGGAGGATGATAATGAGATCGAAGACCCGATGGAGATCCAACTCGATGACCCGTTATTCGAAGACATTCACTCCGAAAGTGATGCCAGCAATAAGTTGTCTAAACCACCTGAGCCCATAACTGAGCCGGAAGGAAACCAATCTCGAGCTTTGTTCAACTGTCGACTGCTGGTGTTTCTCCGCGAGTATGAAAGCCAGACTTCCGGCGCTCATATTGCGCACTGGAATGTAGATGGAAAGTCGCACAGTGAATTTAAGAAGAAATTATGGCTACTTTGCAAGCCTCATCTACTTTGAGAATTTTTTTTAACCAGCAAGACGATGGAAGCACGGTGCCAGCGGGTATGGATGAGGATTCTCCGGAAGAACAAGATTTGGTGAGGTTTGCTATCTTTTACGAGAAGCAACATCGTAAGTACACTTCGCTGGACAAACTAACCACCACGTTGCTTCAAAACTGGAAAGGAAAAGATATCCACCTTCTTCCAGTTACATGTTTATTCACTGTCCGTAAGTTCCCGTAAGATTTTCAATTCAGTGAAGCAGCTTTTGATTGTCCCATCTGTGCGCGATAAGTCAGGAGCAGCCTCGACAGAATTGATCGTCGATTTATTCAAAGAGCTGCGTCCACGACATGGTCATCTTTGGGATGGACACAAAATGGCATGGTTAATGTGGGCTCCAGCCATACTTGCTTTACCAGCTCATACGCATGAGAATATGATTGATTCAGTTCCTCCAAAGGATCTACAACATCTTTTCATAACACAGGCGGTCCCAAGATTGAAAGTGTGAAGCGTGGGTTGGCTGTAGCTTACAATGTAAGTGTATCGTTTGTGAAAAAAAATCACGGCTCTCAAGGAAGCGTTTTCCGAACTTGATGTGGTGGCTAAGAATATGCAGTTGTAATTTAAATTCATGAAGCATAAACTCGAAGCATTGGATCAGCGTGAACGCATGGGTGATCCATTCATAAGTGCGATGGAAACAGCAATGGAAGGTTTGAAAGGAGAGTTCAGTCAACATATTGCTGGGCAGGTAGTTGACATGGAGGATGTAGATTACGAGTAAGTCAACGTGCTAATGAGATAACTGATTTTGAACGAATAAAGAAATGATGTATTTTTTATTGTTATTCATATACGAAATATCAAGCAAATGAGTGTTAAGAAGAATTTATCTGCATCGATTAATTTTTTAATTGGTCTTTTTCAAGGAGAATACTCTTGAAATCAGACACATCCGCGACCGAAGAATCAAATTTTGCTCCATTAAGGTAACCACACTTCCTGAACAAGTTAAACAGGTTGTAATTTCTAAATGTAGTCATAACTTCGGCTACTAGTGGTTTTATGCCTTTCTTTCCACCTTCCTGATAGATACACGCTTAGAAATACCTAATCTTACACGTGACGGAATCCATCTTTGACATAAAGGATGAGGCGTAAACAAACATTTCATGTAAAATTGAGTGCTCCGAGACTGAAAAGTTCGAAAGTACGTTTGATTGAGCTGAATTTCACGTCTATTATGACTCAATTTTATGTCAAAATTGACGCTCATATATGTCAGTCTCAGAGAACCTAAATTTACATCAATTTTTCTAGGTGTGTAGCTTGAGATTGTCTCTTGTCCCGAAAACGACTTCAGCATGGTTGATGAAGGGGCAATGCACAGGTAGAAAGATAGGGAATATTCCAATTGATCGAAGATATTCTATGATTTTTGTACTACATTCAATTTCTGTTCCATTCCTAATCCATATCGAATGTCTTCCTGGATAGCATTGAACATGGCCCGTTTCTAGAGCAAATCGTCGACAACATCCAAAAAAGTTTAGTCGATTGAATGTTCCGTTGGTAGAAAAGTCTTCAAGCATTCCGTTTTGTCCAATGAAACAGAGCAATGATTCCCTACACAGTACGAATGAAACGTGTAAATTTCTGTCTGATTGGATCTATCAAAAATACCGCATGATAAATAGTTTATTTTTACATGAGATTTTAAAATTACATGATGATACTTGTCACTTTTAAATTTACATGTCTTTTCGGTAAAATTAAATCTCTATGTAATTTTGCTCTTATTATGAAGTGTAAAGGTAAGAAATAAAATTATTTTGATTAATTTATTCACTAACTTTGTAACCAATAAGATTCACAATAACACTTCTTAGGCAAGCTCTCGTTGAACTAATTCTTGCAAATAACGGTGCCCTGTTAGGCACGGATGGAGATGACACCCAAATTAGTGGAATCGATCAGACCTGACAAATAATCCTCGTTGACTTCTACATCACGGTCGAGATTTTGAGGAGCAGATCTGGGTTTGGAGACTTGAACAATATCACGTTCCAAACGCAGGAACAACAAACGCATGGAGATGGATCTCCCGAAGAGCAGTTGATTCTGGACTCGTTTCTGGAGGGTTGCGATGAGGCTTCGTCATTTTCCCGTCGTTCGGAACACTCACGAGTTAGCTGATAACAGCATATTTCTATCGACTTGCTTTATTTCCTTGCTGAGGCTCCGCCGCCATGAGCCCCTGAGTCTACCTCTGCTGCGATGTCCTGCCGGATTCCAATCCAGCGCTTGCTTGCAGATTTCGTTTCCGCCCCGTCGCCCTACTTTCGCTCTCGAATTTGCTGTTGCTATCGGCTTCTGATGACATCGACGAAGGAGCTCGGCATTCGAAATCCAGCTGTGAGGCCACCACGCACGATTTATATACCGCAGGCATCGATTGATAAAGACCTGCAGCCTCTGGATGTTCTCCGCTGATACACACCACGTCTCGCTGGCGTATAACAACACAGATTTCACATTCGAGTTGAAAATTCGGATTTTGGTATGTTGACTTATCTGGTTTGATCTCCATATGTTTCGTAAACTCGCAAAGGCAGCCCTAGTATTTTTGATTCGTGCACCTACACAGCAAAAAAATAATTTTGATATCACGTCAAAGTGGATGCACTACAATCATGTCGAAAATATGGTGTAATATTACTTGCTAAAAAGGACAAAATTATCATTAATACAATGCATGAACTGACATTACGCTGCTTTTACTGCATTTGTTTATTTATGTGGTCATAAAAATTACATGAAATTTTCGACATGATTGTAGTGCATCCACTTTGATGTGAAATCAAAATTATTTTTTTGCTGTGTATGTCGCTCTTGGTCCCGCCGTTCGACGCTATTGGGCTGCCAAGATATTGGAAACTTTTGACCTTCTTCACTGCTTGGAAAGGACCTTCCATTGCGCGTGTTGACATCCAACGATTAGGTCTTGTTGACGTTGACGGTGAGACCCTCCGCAGAGGAGCGTTCGGCTAGGTCATTGAGCTTACTCTGCATATCAGAGCGCCGTTGTGCTAGTAGAGCAACATCATCCTTACCTCTCATGCTTGTCTCACACTAGCGACTACCCGGATAGGGTCAGACAAGGCTCCGTTATACAGAACTCTGCACGTGAAAGCCTTATACTTTGATGAGGTAGACGATTTTATCCGGGACTCCCTTGCGTCTCAGGGCGCCCCACAGATTCTCGAGTCGGTCGAAAGTTTTTTCGTAGTCAATGAATACCAAATAAAGGGACTCTTGGAAGTCATTGACCTGCTCCAGGATGATGCGGAGCGTGACAATACGGCCACACAAGATCTTCCGGCACGGGATCCTGCCTGCTGTCGCCGTAGAGTCACGTCCATCTTCTCCTGTACCCGATTCAGGATAAGTTTGAACAGAACTATGAGAAAAATACACAGTAACATTATGCCTCGCCCCGTAACGTGGGTAGATCACCTTTTCGTGGTACGTTACGGCATGTAAGATCTACCACCGATTCCTAGTCCTGACTACTTCAAAGTAGGCGGGCAGGATTTTTCAGTAATCCAAGGAACACATCTTAGTCCTTGTTACTTTTTATGCCTTGTTGATAGTGACAAGACTCGGCTTTGTCCACCGAGGATGATCTTGAAACAAGGAAAAAATGAGTTAGTTAGTCTTCATTTATGTGATTCCTAATCTTCTATTCGTTGTTCGCTAGGTTTGAAGTGGTTAATACTAGGGTTATGATGCATGGTCATTATCGGTGTCATTGCTTGTTGCTAAGAAATCCAATTTTGACTGACAAAGGGGCGCGCCTTTGGAGGGTGTTTCAACACTCCGAAGGGTATAAATAGCGGACTTTTTCAATTAGAGTCGGATCCTTGCGATAAATTCTAGAATGACAACTGTAAAAAAATCGAATACTTCATCATTTCTCAATAGTGATGGAGTAATACGACATGCACTAAACTAAGGACACGGGATATACTACAATAGATCAAATTACTGGTCGCAGTGCTGTAAGGTCCCGAACAGAGGAAAAAAACATGATGCCTCGCCAATGGTCGCACTCAGTCAGATCCCCTTCTTTTGGACCTTCACTAAGATGCCCTGCATCCAGTCGACCGGAAAAGTCGCGGTGTCCCAGATATTACAAAATAGTTGATGCAACATTCGAGCGGATAGAATGGAGTCAGCTTTGAGCATCTCTGCTGATATGCGATCGACCCCTGGAGCCTTGTTGAATTTCATGTTTCGGATAGCTGCTTCTATCTCCTGCAGTGATGGAGCCTCGTAATTGACGCGAGTGATGCGCCGCACCCTAAGCGGATTATGCCGAGATGTTGATGGCTGGTTGGCCGTCGAAACTTGAAGAAGTTGTTCGAAGTGCTCAAATTAGCGTTTCAGCTAGTCAGTGGGTCGGTAAGCAACTGGCCAGTCGTGTCCTTCCCTGGCATCCTCAGGTTCATCGCTGCTCCACTCAGGCGTCGTAAGATATCGTATAGGAGGCGTATATTTCCAGTGTTTGCTGCTTTCCCCCCTTCGTCGGCCAGGGAGTTCACCCACACTCGCTTGTCTCGTCTGCAAGAGTGCTTGACTTCCTTTTCTAGAGCGATTTTTCTCATTTAGTTTATTGAATTATTTGTTTTTTTTTTTTAGTTAGGTAGGTTCTGATTCTACAAATTGTAGTTTCATTTTTATACCTATGATCTTTACTTTGTTACCTAAGGGGGCTAGGTTTTGATAAGTTCTTTAGTGGGAATGACACTGATGAAGACGTCAAGTCGAAATACGTATATGTGATGGAAATTACTTCATACACAGAATCTTCATCGTATATGCTTCTCCGACTTCGGAATCCCAGAGCATTATCGTTCCATGATTGTTCCGTCAATTTTCGCTGCAAAGTTTGACCAAGTTGATTCCGCAAGAATCATAGCGCCTCTCGAATGCTTCAAGCTCCTTGTTGCTGAGCTGGCGGCAATACATTATACGCTTGAAACTATAGCCTCACTTGCACCAGATCACTACTTTATTTTTACGGATAGTCTGAGTTCTGTCGATTCCGGGCAATGAGAGGGCGGACTCGCTTGCAAAGGTGGGCGCTATGGAAGGCGATATTTACGATCAGTCGCTCGTCAGCTGGTAGAATAAATGGAGTGAAGGGTGTTTGGGACTATGGCTATATTCGATCATCCCTAAGGTTTCGAAGATTCCTTGGGTTGGAGGTGGGTCGAGACTTCATTCGTGTGATGCTTCGCCTCATTTCCAATCACTGTTTCAGGGGAAACATGTCAGAAGGGTCTAACTCGAAACGTAAACAATGACTTGAATCGTCGGTTTCTTACGAATGACTACACACCCACTCAAACTAACTAAATCATATGACAGTGATATGTTTTCTCTATGAGCTAGTGTAGCCAGATTCCATGGGTGTGTGGTCATTCAAGAGAAATCGACGTTCAAAGTCATTGTTACGTTTCGAGTTATACCCTTCTGACATGTTTCCCCTGATTTGTTAAACTCTCACTTGTTCCATGTTGGCCTGGAGGACACCAATCTCTGTGAATGTGGACAAGGTTACCAGGACGCAGATCATATTATTTGGTCATGTGCTGAGCATCGTGGAGTCAGATCGAAGTAGGCCGCGCTGCGAAAATGACGTGTTTTTGTTTTACTGCGTCGTTTTCGTTCTAGTGAAAATGTTACAAATTTAAAATTTAATTTTTAAAGGTGTTTATTTGAAAGTACAGAAATGATGTGCATTAAGTGAAAATTTACAAATTCTTATCCATTGCATGTGGTGCCGACTGTTCTAACCTACGCATAGCTACGCTCAGCTAAGTTTATTTACCTTTTCGTTCCTCTGTCCTCGATAGGAAACATCCATCTAATTCAAGACGATCATTTCAAAACTTACTGAATACGCGTCAATCGAGTATTGCACTACTGCTTGATTGTAAAGTTCAGTACATTATCCTTCATTCCTTTATTTAACGTCGGTCTCTGTTCCGCAATCTAGTGCCAATCACCGACGGACATCGATTGCAGGAGACTGGCAACCCCATATCAATCCTATACGTTTGACAGTAGGCAAGATCACGGGCCTTATTTAAATACGGCCCGCCTGACGTATACATGAAGGAAAGGGACGCAACATCGTGTTGTGAGCAGAAAGACAAGAGCAGATGAAAGCATCAAAAACATGGCCGCCAGCCAGGCCCCTGATCTATTGCCATCCATTGACGGCAATCGAATGTGCAAGGAAGGCAGCTTCAAAACCTGCGTAGGATATCGCACCCATTCAACACACATGGCCCGGGACCAGCGGCTCTACTTCCCTTGCGAAGGATCGATAATGTATTGACGTTTCTTAATTCCAAAATCTGAAGACTGTTTTGGATAATATGTTTAGGTAATGGGCAGCAACAACGGACAGATAAACTTCTTACAGCTTCTATTTATTAAATGCTTGATATAACGATTGCCAGAAACGCCGGCTGGGCGTATCCTATGGCTTACCCTCCCTACTAACAAAAATCCACCCTTCCCGTGACACTTATGAGAGGTCGTATAGTTCTCTGCATCTCTTTTAAGTAAGTGTCGGAATAACATTCCTCCTCTTTCCCCACCAGATGCAAGGACGTGGCCAGGATAGCTCTGGTCTGTTGGAGGGAGGTGGGTTACATCAGTTTGGAGCTCGTACCACCTACGACATTGTGCAATCTCGAGCTGTCGAGCGGGCTCGAGGAAGACAACCTAATGTTCCAGTTCGGGATGTTTTAGCTGGACGCGATCTAGAGTTTATAAAAACTCATATACAGTGTATCTCAAAATTGAGCGGACAGCTGTCCGTACATTTCAGAAAAACAGCTGGACGAGCACAACTTTAAAAGATAGATTTCTTAATTGTTGGCTGCTGGCTCAACAACCATTTATTGGTTATCGGTATAGTAACGGAAATACAATCAGCCAAACGTATTTTAATTTTGCTAATCTGAGGTCATAATATAGATCTTTAAAATGCCGCTTATTTTACTAAAATCCGCCTACTATGAACAAAGTTGAAAATCGACCGTTTTACTGAAATTGCTCAAACTTCATACATATAGGGTGTCCCACATCAAATTGCATCGCGGAAAAAACGCTGTAGGAAATTATCTAGTTGACAGATCCTTTTCAAACTTTCAGACAATAAAATATTACCCAACAGTAAGCTTTTGGAATATTTATTTCATTCAACTTCAATACCATAACCGTGCGCTCGCACCTTACGCTTAACTCCACTCTGTAGGTTCTGTACAACATCTGACTGCAATTTTTTCTGTACGGAAATCTTAGAGAAGGGAGTTCATACGACCGGTTGGGTTGAAACATGAGACTAAACTAACTCTATTGATGCAGTACTGACATTTATAGCATACTAGGATTATTATAATTTCACCGAGTTGCTTCGATCTCCTTCACTCCTCCTCAAGCTCGGTGAGTTGCTTCGATTACTCCTCCTCAAGCTCGGCGGGCTGTAGACCAATTTTCAGGCGCATCTTCTCCATCTTGACGCGAGCCAATGGTTTTTTTAGACCATCGGCAACCATTTGTTTACTGGGGCAATAGCGAACGTCCATCACACTATTGTTGACCAACTCCTTCACAAAATTATAGCGAGTGTCGATGTGCTTTGTTCGGTTGCTACCGCCGGCAGATTTCAGCATCGCAATACAGCTTTGGTTGTCTTCGTGTACAACTACAGGAGCCAGAATTGGTTCTCCGACGTCCTTCAGTAGCTTCATCAGCCACATCAGCTCGCGGCTGGCTTCGGAAAGCGCCACGTACTCCGCTTCGGTAGACGAAAGAGTTACGCATGGTGTTTTTCGGGCTGCCCAACTGATTGGTCCTCCAAGACAGAAGACGAAACCGGTGTTTGATTTCCGTTCTGTCATGTCACCAGCCCAGTCTGCATCGACGTATGCTTCCAGCGGTCCGGATGAACCTACACGTAGGCTCCAATCCACTGTTGACTGGTGATACCGGAGGGTCCTTTTTGCTTCGGTCCAGTCTGCTTCCGTTGGTCGACTCACCTTGCGGCCCAGAATTGAGGCGCTTATGGTGATGTCCGGTCTCGTGTTGACCGCGATGTATAGAAGAGCACCCACCAGGCTCAGGAACTCGTCGTTTCTGGGCATGGGCTCCTCCTCCTCTTGCTGTACATTCGGGTACCCGGGATCCATCGGTATCGGCGAGCGCTTCACTTTTAATTGTCCGATAGTGACAATCAGCATGTCGTCCACATATAGTAATATGAACGTCTTCTTCTTCTTCCAGGTTTTTACGAACAGGCATGGGTCTGCTTCAGATGGCACGTAGCCCAGCTGCTTCCAGACTTCGGTGATTTTTTCATTCCACACCCTTCCAGCCTGCTTCAGACCGTAGAGACTTTTTCGTAGATGCAGTACGTTGTCCTTGACCCCGTTATGGAATCCTACCGGCTGCTTCATGAAAATGGTCTCTTCCAGCTCTCCATGTAGGTACGCCGTCTTCACGTCGACGTGCTTCACCAGCATTCCTCGTCTGGCGGCGACACTCAGCAGGGTCCAAAAAGTGGTTTGCTTGGCGACTGGCGCAAAGACCTCATGGTAGTCGGTTCCGTATTTTTGATTGAATCCTTGCGCTACCAACCTGGCCTTAAAGCGGATCAGGTTTCCGCCCTCGTCCATCTTCTTCGTGAATACCGATTTGCTGCCAATAGCCTTCTTGTTTAGCGGCAAACGGACGACATCCCATGTGGAATTCTCTTCATGCGCCTTCATCTCTTCCTCCATGGCTGCCTCCCACATGTTGCGCTCTGGGCTAGCCATTGCTTCTTCGAATGTGCGTGGCTCGTCGATATATTGCGCTGCTAGTCGCACGGTGTCTAGGTACCGTTCTGGCAGGATGCTCTTTGTGGTACGCTCCGATCGTTGGACTACTGGTACATCAACTTCGCCGACGACGTCATGCTCCTCCTGATAGTCGAATGTCTCAAGCTCCTCCTGCGCTTCTGTTTCCACAAACGTCTACTCATTGGCATCGTCGTAGCTGGTCTCAAACCCGAGTAGATCGGACTCATCCGATTCGTCCTCGCTCTCGTCCACTTTTGCTGGAATAACGGGGACCTCAGCTTTCGAATGCTCTAGGAGTCTAAATGGATAATCAACGATTCTTCCCTTCTGAGGTTCGGCACTCCGAACCTCGTTCAATGGCAGGAACCTGCAGTCCCGACTGACGGTCAGCTTGTCGTTGTTCGGGTTCAAGAATCGGTACGCCTTGTGTTGGGAGGAATAACCAACGAGCAGCAACTTCCGAGATTTCGCTTCTAATTTGTTTCTCTTCTCTCCAGGGATCCACTCGTACGCTGGTGAACCGAGCATCTGGAGGTGGCTCATATCCGGCTTCGTGCCATACCACAGCTCGTACGGCGTTTTCTTCAACGGCTTCGTCGGCAAACGGTTTTGTAGATAGTTCGCAGTGTTAACCGCTTCCGCCCAGTATTTCAACGGCATTCGGAGTCCAGTAGCATGCAGTGCGCCATTTCCACCAGTGAGCGGTTCTTCCGCTCCGCAACCCCGTTCTGCTGCTTAGTGTAGGCGGTGGTAAATTGCTGACGTATCCCCTGCGTTCGGCAGAACGCATCCAACACGTTACTCTGAAATTCATCTCCCTGGTCGGAACGGATGATCTTCGGGGGTTTTCCAAATTCCGTCTGGGCGAACTTGACGTACACTTGAATACGCTGGGAAATCTCGGACTTCTGCTTCAGGAAATATACGACGGTAAGCCGGGTGAAGTCGTCAATAAGGTCCAATGGTTGCTTGGACTTTGGCTTCGACTTCTTGGGGAACGGAAGACGTGTCAACTTGCCCTCAAGACAGCATTCACAGACGACTCGGCAGCCGCACTCTTCCATCTCGATTCCAGTTGCCATACCCTTGGTCACCAGCTCACGGACCGCTTCATGGTCACGATGCCCCAACACACGGTGCCAAGTGTGCTGACAGTTTGACGTATGGTGCTTCACGGCCAGTGCTTACTGGGGTTCCTTCAGGGAGTACAGTCCCCCAGAAATCGTTGCTGCCGCAATCACCTTCTTGTCCTTCAAGATTCGACATCCGTTGACGTCGAAAATGACCGTAGCTCCGTTTGCCGTCAGCTTCTTCACGGAAAACAAACTCGATTCGAAATACGGTACCAGCAGCACCTCCTTGAGGGTTACTATTGATGGCTCACCCTCCGGAGACAGCATAGTTACCTGGCATGAACCGATGCCTTCCGCCTTCGTCGCAGTACCATCGGCCAAAATCACGTCCTGCTTATGACTCTCATGCAGCTCAATTGTCGATTTGGTTCTAACTAGTTTTCAATCCGACAAGTAGGCTTACTCAGATCGGGCTTTTCCGCTGCCGCTGCCGTTCCGCTTCCGCTGTCATTGCGCTTGAGCCTTTACTATTGATGGCTCACCCTCCGGAGACAGCATAGTTACCTGGCATGAACCGATGCCTTCGCTGGAATCAGCGATCCATGAATTTGATACTGTTGCAGTTCCTCTCGTCGCGATCGAATACTCCTTCTTCGGGGTTTCTTCGCGAGCTGCTCGCACCCGTGGTTGGTTTCGCTTATCACGCTGGCCATCTGATGATTTCCGTTCGCTTGTCCGCTTCTCGGCAAGAGATGGACAATCTTTCTGCTGTGCCCCGGTTGTTGGCAAAAATGACACAAAAGTTGCTTCCGCTTCACGTGGGTCTTGAGCACCGAGTCCAGTCCGCCGCTCGAGCAACGTTTTGCCACTTCGTCGACCCCCTTGGATTTGACCAGATCCAGCGTTAACTCGTCGTCGGACTTGCTTTCCAACGCCCTGGTCAGAGTCGAGAACGATTTCGGAAGACTCCGGAGCACCATAGCTACCTGTAGACTCTTGCTCAGTTCCACTCCAGTCAGCGTCAGCCTCTCGAACAGACCCTCCATTTTAAAAATCTGCTGCTCGATGTCTTCTCCGTCGGAATAGCGCTTCTCGCAGATTCGTTTGAGAATCGACACTTTGAACGTCAGTGTTGCCTTCTCGTAATGTCCCCGCAGTTTTTCCCAGGTCATTTTCGCCGTTTTGCAGTCCTTCATTAGGTTCAGCTGGTTATCCTCTAGCAGGAGGCCGATCGTCGCCCGCGCCTTCTGATCACCGCTGTTCCACGCTGCCTTGGTAGCTTCAGTGGCCGTGCCCAAGTAACATTGCAGGTTTTATCGCGGTTTTATAGCATTCTACAAGTCTAAATCAAGGTCTACAGAACCCTCATAAAACCAAAATTGTTACTTGGGTGGTGTCCACCGGTCCGTCACCGGTAAAGTACTGCCACAGGTCTTCTCTAATTAGCAGGAACTCAACCTGGGTTTTCCAGACGCTGTAGTTCGCTCCGTTGAGTTTCATTATTCCCAATCTCTCCATCGTGAATAAATTTTCAGTTGTTTTTTTTCCGGTCCTCTCTAACAATGGCCCATAACCTCTTTGAGAAGGGAGATAATACGACCGGTTGGGTTGAAACATGAGACTAAACTAACTCTATTGATGCTGTTGGAGACAGCCAGTTGCATACCGGTCTTGAAGCGAGCCAAATTGCAGTAGGACAGCTGACTGGGCGTAACGCTACGCTTGACAGGAAAATTGACAGGACAATTGACATCATGGATCACAGAACAGGTGACAGGACAGATAAGGAGAGTTATAAGAGAACAGATAACAAATAGAACAAAAGGAAGACAGATTAAAAACTATTAAGTACTTATTTTCTTTCGCATTTTAAAAGTGTTTGCTAGTGGTATAATATATAGTGAATTCTTTTTTTTTCGTAAGTTTACATGAATTAAAATAAATTAAAATTTATATACAGATAGCACAACACATTAAAAACAGTTTGTTGACACAGTGAACTTCAACACGTGAAGTGGATTAAAATTTGTAAGTTTATATATTAAGTTTTCTAAAATTGATCTAATCATTAAATAAAACTTACAGCTAAAAGCATTCTCACTCAAAACTTGAGTTTGCTAACGGAAGATCCGAAAATTCACCGAAGTTTACATTGCCGTCAGCAACAAACTTTTAGAAATTTTACCGACCATTTGGAGGTTAGCCGGGTCCAGTATCAGCCTGTCGGGAGCGATACGATTCGCCATTGCAAGATGTCCACTCTTAGACCAGGGTCAAAACGTTTGAGTGTCGTTAAGAGGGTCTCAGAAGAGGAGGCGACCACCGAATCTCACTGCCCCGACTGCAATCGACCTGATAATGCGGACCGATACATGGTGCAATGTGACGTATGCCAGAGGTGGTACCATTTCTCCTGCGCCAAGGTGGACGACAGCATCAAAGATCGAAGCTTTAGTTGTATCCATTGTGAAGAAGATGGTGCACAAGCGCTCTCGCCATGTCCATCACGAACAGGAAGTTCATCATCGATTCGCTTGGCGAATATTCAGCTGCAAATGCAGCAAATCGAAGAGGAGCAAAGGGCCCAGGAAAAGTTGATGAAGGAAGTACAGGAGTACGCCAAAGCATTGCTTGAGAAGGCGGTACAGCAGGAAATTGAGAGCAGAACCAAAGCCATGCAGGAGAAGATGGAGCGGGAGTTAGATTTCATCAGAATGAAGTATAATCTTCTGCAGAACGAGCTGAATGAAGGTGAGAATGGTAGCGTGAAAAGTTATCGAAGCCAACGAAGTGCATCTAGCACAGTCCATAAGTGGTTGGAAGCCCAGCGCGAGGCGCTCTTGACAAGTTCCGGGAACAAAAATGCCCCAACTTCCTCAAGGTCTCGAACCGGAGCCATCCCAAAAGGGACTACTGCAACGAAGCCAGTGGACGACAACGTTCAACCAATCATCAAACAAGCCAACACTCAAGCCTAGCAAGCTCAATCTAGTTTGGATTATCCCCTCAATGTGATATCTCCGCCCACTTCACAACAGCTGGCAAATGCAAGAGCCAACCAGGGAATTACATCGGAAGTAGGAACACGTACCAATGAGCTCGAATAGAAGGTTCGAGATCTGCAGCATCAACTAGACAGTCTTCGCCTACAGTCAGCGCTGCAGCCACCGACAGAAGTTTATCATTGTCCGACTAGTCATCAACAGTTCCGGCGGCCCCCAGCGATTGGAAACAGTGCTGCTCTACCGAACAGGTTGGGAAGTATTCCGGCGTGCGAAGGTATGTTCAAACGACCCATAGTTTCATTCCCTTCGTCTCAAATGCCTCCCGTGGATTTCGGAAATATACGCGCCCATCCCGCTCCCAATCGAGCTCCCAATGCAATACCCGTTGCGTCTGGTCCAGTCTCTTGTCCGCCTGTGTCATGCATCCCAAGTTATTCGCATCCGATTGTAACTCCTTGTGTCTCGCAAGCGTCTGGGTTGATTCCGAATGTCCCGAATTGTGGACCCACCGCTCAACAACTCGCTGCTCGCCACGTAGTCCCAAAGGAGCTCCCAATCTTCGATGGCAACCCAGCTGACTTGCCTTTATTCTACAACTCTAATGAAATGTGCGGATACTCTGATGCCGAGAATTTGATGCGGTTGCAGCGTTGCTTAAAGGGTAATGCGCTACATGCTGTTAGCTGTCAGCTTCTTCACCCTTCATCCGTACCGCAGATCATTTCAACATTGCAGATGCTGTATGGTCGGCCTGAGCTGGTGGTGAATAGTCTGGTTAACAAGGTTCGTTCTACACCTCCCCCAAAAGCGGATCGTTTAGAAAGTGTAATTACCTTTGGTTTCGCGGTTCAAAATTTATGCGGCCACTTACGTGCAATGGGCATGGAGAACCATTTGTCCAACCCTACTCTGCTGCAAGAGTTGGTTGGAAAGCTCCCAGCAGGAATTAAGCTGGATTGGGCACTTTATCAACGACAAATTCCTTACGCGGACCTGCGCGCTTTCAGTGACTACATGTCTACAATTGCTTCAGCTGCTAGCAACGTAACGTTCAGCACCGAGGTCATCCAGAAACAGGAGAAGTCGAAGAGCAAAGAAAAGGGCTACGTCAACGCACATGCGGAAGACATCCGAAAGAACGCAGATCAGGAGAATCGGAAGTCGGGTGAGATTAGCAAGGAGAAACAGCCGTATCAACCCAAACCGTGCTCCGTGTGTCAAAAGCTTGGTCATAATATTAGAGACTGCAATGTCTTCAAGAGTCGCAACATCGAAGAACGGTGGAAGCTGGTCCAGCAGTTACATCTCTGCAGACGATGCTTGATTTCCCATGGAAAGTGGCCGTGCAAGGTGTCAGGGTGCGGTATACAAGGATGCGAGCTTCGACACCATACTTTGCTACACCCAGGGCAACCTGAGGGCACATCTGGAACATCTGCACCTGCAACCGGAAATGTGAATGTCCATCGACAAAAGCCACGGTCTACTCTTTTCCGCATCCTACCCGTGACTTTATACGGCAAGGATTCATCAGTCAAAGTATTAGCCTTTCTAGATGACGGGTCGTCGCTCACTTTGATAGAGAAGGAAGTTGCGGACCAGCTCGGTATGGAAGGGGAACTGGAGCCACTTTGTCTACAATGGACAGGAAACGTAACGAGAATGGAGTCGGAGTCAAGGGTCATCCAACTCGGCATGTCTGGGACGGATAGTAGCAAGCGTTATACTCTCGAGTGCGTATGTACGGTTGATCGTTTGGATCTTCCTCCGCAGTCTTTGCAATTCAATCAACTGGTTCAACAGTTTCCTTACCTTCGGGGTCTTCCGGTGAAAAGTTATAACGGAGCCACCCCTCGTATCCTAATTGGTTTGGAGAACACGGAGCTACTAGTAACGTTGAAGAAACGAGCAGGTAGACCTCCTGAACCAGTCGCAACGAAAACTAAACTTGGTTGGACAGTATACGGAACGGTGGAAGGCCTGAACGAACCATTTGAACACCGTCTTCTGCACATCTGTTCTGGTTCCAATGATCGGGAACTACATGACGTTGTCAAGGAGTTTTTCTCGATCGAAAACACTGGTGTAGTGGCTGCGCCAGCGGTAGAAGCAGAAGATGTCCGGCGGGCACGGGAGATCATGCAACGGACCACGGTTCGCACAACTTCCGGAAGGTTTGAGACGGGCTTGCTGTGGCGCTATGATTATATCGAATTTCCGAACAGTAGACCGATGGCAGAGCGGCGTCTTAAGTGCCTAGTGCGAAGACTAGAGAAAACACCTGAACTCTACGAAAACGTCAGGCAGCAGATTGCTTCTTACGAGTCCAAAGGATACGCTCATCGAGCATCGGCGGAAGAGTTGGCCAAATTTGACCCTCGAAGAACTTGGTATCTTCCCCTCGGAGTGGTTATTAATTCAAACAAGCCGGGAAAAATTCGAGTGGTTTGGGATGCTGCGGCGAAGGTGGATGGAGTCTCGTATAACTCTATGCTTCTGAAGGGACCGGACCTGCTCGCGTCTTTTCCTGCGGTTCTACAGCGTTTTCGTCAACGGTAGATAGCAGTAACGGGTGATATCAGAGAAATGTTTCACCAGCTCCTGATTCGCTCCGAAGATCGTCAAAGTCAGCTTTTCCTGTGGTACGACAGTCCGTCTGACGAAATACATGTCTATGTCATGGACGTAGCGACGTTTGGGTCGACATGCTCACCGTGCTCTTCCCAATACGTCAAGAATCTGAATGCAGAAGAATGGAGGTGCGAGTTCCCGGAAGCTGTAGATGATATCGTACATAACCACTACGTGGACGATTATCTCGTTTAATTAGACAGATCAAAAGACAGATTAAAAACTATTAAGTACTTATTTTCTTTCGCATTTTAAAAGTGTTTGCTAGTGGTATAATATACAGGGTGTTTGGTTCCGGGTTTTACATATTTTTAGGGTAGATAGGGCTCTTAAAGTTATGAAAAAATCCCCATGAAACATAGGGTCGAAAATGACTGCTAAGTGAGTTATTCAACATTTTATATTTTTTTGTATTGCCAACTTTTGGTTAGCTATATTTTTTTAATCTTAATGTGGTTTTCTGATTTCAACATACCAAATGAAAGATTAAAGTCTTAGCTATCAATGCTCTTTGAAAAAGAACTCGATTAAAGTTAATTATCATACATTAAAATTGAAAAGTATGTTGAAAGTACCGAAAAAATTGGTGAAATTTCATACATTTTAGTGTTTTTAAGTTGAATATTTTCATTTCTGTTTAATTAGTTGTTCTACAAAACATTTTCCATGCAGTTCTCTAGATTTGTGCCTTTGGTAGTAACCTTGTAGGCTTTATGGTTTCTTCGTAATTATTGATTTAAAACAGCCATAAAAACTTGTGACGTTTTCATAAAATGCGCTATAGTCACCCTATTCGTTCGTACGTTCGACTGTTGCAGTGGACTACGCACATGACAATTTGGTAGAATGTTATTGTAAATGTTTAGCTACATTCTTAACTTTTTATTACCGCACATCTCCTGCGCCGAAAGAAAACATAACTGCGGAGATGTTTCGCGGTATCGAATATTGCTCAGTCTCAGCAGAAAACACAACGAGAGACACCGAATCGGCGAATTCTGCGAGCGGAAGGAAGAGAAGAAGTAGGTAGTGGTAATAAGTCGATGTCCCTTTTATTTCATAGCACTCTCAGCCAAAGATGCCAGATCTACGGAAATCTCCGTAGATCTACGGATTTTACAATTTTTTGCGGAAATACGGATCCGTAGGCAGAATCTACGGAATTCGGTACAGTTTCTACGGATTTTTTCTTCAGTGTACGTTTCCCTTCAGAATCGAATTTTACAATCTGATTCTGAAGGCAAAGAAGCATAAAGTAAAATACACCTCTGCAACTTGTCAACCGTTTTCTTGCTCACTTTTTGAGTATACAAACGTCAGACTGTGCGTGAAACATGTCGGTCTTCGTACTATCTCTTCGCTCCGTAGAAAGCTCCATAATATACAGTCAATCTTTGCATGAAGAGAACACTTTTCGACGGTGCCGTGTGAAGGCGAATAAAAGTCATGTCGAGACCAGTATTGTAAGCGGTCACCGTAGTAGATACATTTTCTGTGACAATCGACTGCCTTTGCTTCCGACATTTGCTTTCAAAATACAGTACCAAACTAAAATGTCATACGACAGGCTCTGGCATACGACACTGTCGCCGAAGACTATCACGGATGTAAGTATTTTAGTTTTTCTCATAATAAGAGCTACTGATGTTGTGCTTGTGCAAGTAACGTTGTCATAGTAATAACCTTTTTGATCAGAAATGGTTTAATTTATGATAGTCATTTGATAATTTTCTTTTTGCTCGAATGTTGTTCTACCGTTTGCGTTGTGTAAGAGAGACGACGCTCTCTTCCCCGTCAGCTCGATGATGATCAGACCTTCAACGTGTTTATCAAAAAGCACGTCATCCATAAGTCGTCGTACTTGTCCGGCTTTATAAAGGAAACTACGGTTAAAGCGTGGCTTTCTTATTAGATTACGACACCACTGTACCACCGCTACGGGATCACAATTGATCAGATCGCCATAGATGGTCTTGAAACCCTTGATCCTCAAATTGAGCTGGAAACCATTGCCGTGGATAATGAGACAGAATTGCTGCTTGGGCAACAGGAAACGCTCCTTTGGTATGAAAACAAATGCCTGGAGATCGCTCCCGTGCAAAACAGGGTTCCTCTTTTCCTGCCATCTACGGAAATTCATGCCAGGGGTTCGGGTGACATATTTCATGATGGCATCCAGTGAAACTCGTCGTCAAGACAGGCGTGTGGTCAAACCACATTTGTTGTATATGACAATGAAAGTTCTCCGGCTTAGAGTTTCCGAAGGCTTGCAATGTACTTTTAAGTGCACGGCAACCGCAAACATTACACGTGGACCTTAAGGACCGCCTTATTCATGGAGCAGTGCATTTAGCGAAATCTATCCGTCCTAAAATCAATACCGAATTCAGTACAGCATTGGCAACAAAGGAAGAGAAATTTGTTCACCATGATGCGACAATTGGGAAAGCCTACGATGTTCATCACACTCAGTGCAAGTGAGATGAAGTGGCCCCATTTGTTGCATCTCCTACATCGATTGTCAGAAGGACACAATGGCAATGACTTAACAGATCCTATCCAGGAATTGACTGCACTACAAAGAGCAACTCTGATGAATGATGATCCAGTCACGTGCTGCGTGTACTTCAACAAGCTGGTTGACACCGTGGAAGTCCTCACACGCACATCTTGCTATGGCTGAACAAGGATCCCCGGGAAGCAATCAGTGAAAGTATGCCAAAAACTACAGGTGCAATACTATCGGCCCTTTTCAGGCCCACCAAGATTTTCCAAAAGAGTTAAATTTCTGAACATTTCCCAACTAAAATTCATATCAAAAGCTTCGTTTCAGGGCAATCATAGTCATACTAAAGAGTATAAACAGAGAGAACCCCGCTCAAATTTCTATTCCTACACAAAACCTAAGTCCTGCTTCAGTTAACAAATAACATTTATTATATAAGACCACGTAGTCCGACGTCACCATTGCGTACAACCCCAGAGGGCTGTCCCTAGTATTTTTTTTCAAAAGGTTCTTTCATCGATTTATAATTTAACGTAAAATATCACCTTCGTCTAAAAATATCCGTAGAAATCCGTAGATTTGAATAAGTCTACGGAATTGCATAGAAAAAAATCTGGCATCTCTGCTCTCAGCTCAGCTGCGGTGCTGTTTTGATGGAGGAGTGTGGAGCTCCGCTGCTTCTGTATACACACTTAGATTTTTTTACAGGAGTTAGTATTTTTACTGGTTTTTGGATTACTGACTCGGTTAAAATTCAAATGACTGTTATTCGTAAAGATTGGATAAAATAAAAAAAATAAAATATATTTTTCATAATTACACGGGGTTAACAGAAGTTAGTCTCTAAATTTTCGTAACACATTTTCTCAACTTTGAATTTTTCACAGATTTTTTTTAAATTTTACCGAAGAGTTCCGCTATTTAAAAACTCGGTAAAAATTACTGACTCGATAAGTGTGTACTGATGTGT